>NC_136071.1:904983323-905633025 GCF_964261635.1 Lissotriton helveticus
ATACATAACCCAATCAATAAGATATATTAGCACCACATCATTACCCGGCTATATGCGCCTATGCTCAAAACGTTCAACTGTCACAATGAAAAAAAGGAGCCCATCATGTCCTTCCTGAGGCTCTCTTCTGTGGTAGAAAGTTGCACGCCCCTTGTGTTATTTGCTTTGGTCTTTCCTGTGCCTAGTTACCTTAGGACTGCCCTGTGACCGCACTATGCATCAATCAAACAATGACTGTGTGAGGTGATAGAAGAAGAACATAAATTACAAACACAGCTTAAAGCAAGCATAAACACAGCAACAAGAGAAGGTAGTATGGGATTCCCAGACTCAAAGGTTAAAAGAGGATTATTCCTCACACACACCCCTCTTTTCACCAACAAAGGCTGTAAAAACGCCATAAAGATATTTTTGGCCATAGACCTGCATTTATAGCCAAAAATACCATATTCACTCATGCAAGGATTTCACTAAAGGATTCTGGCAGTCATAAATGCATTTACTACTGTGGATGTATTTACCACGAGTGCAGAGATGTTTGAAGTAGTAGATTTCCCACAATGGATGGGAAGTAGGCATTACAAGGTGTGATCAGCCATGTCAGTTTGTGAACACCAACAAACAGATACATTTGTGGGCATTTACAAACTCCAAACTGACCACTTCCTACCCTGAAAATCGTCAGAATGTTACTATAACTAAGGGATAGATTGGAAGGGTAACTGATTCAGATTTCAAATTCTTTATTTCCGGCATAGTTACTTAAAACCATTGCAATATTATTACATAAAATACAAATATAAATTAACAAATTCATCAGTGTGTGTATCTAGTTAAAACAACATTTAAAACCCCTTATTGGGAACAACTTTTCTAGTCTAAAGTCCGAGTTAGTTGTAGGCATTATGAGGGACTTTGAGTGTCTTGCTGCTATGAATTACGAATTAGTCCAGCCATTGGTTTCTTTGCAGGTCAGCATGATTGTTTTGGTCCAGTAATCTCGGCTTGTTGTGAGGGTTAACCCTTTACTTTTGGCAGTACGTTCTTATTGTGGTCTAGTTGGGAACATATGCTTTTTCAGGCCTTTTTCAGGCCGTGGTCAGCTTGCACTAACTTGGGCATTTTTTGTTCAGCCAGCATACGGAATTTGACCAATCTACAATTTAATTGTGTATTTCCTGGATTAAAGCATGCTAACACCGCTTGCCTCCTGGTCCTAATGCCTTTCTGTCTGAAGGGTTCTTTAAGAAGCAGATTCCGTGCTTGGCACAGGACCTTGCATAAGCAGATTAAGTGTAGTATGTCACCTCGTTTGGTGTTGCACAACCTGCACGACTCGTGTGCTAGTGGCCTTTGCCATGGTGGAAGGTGCTGGGCGCATGGCAGAATTCCCATTGTGTGCCTCAAAAAGTTCATTTTTATGGACTTCGAGTAGCCCTGGATGAAATGCAGTTGTGGAGCTAGTGTTTTATAGGAGTTAAGGGTCATCCAGGCGTGCGATCTGTTTGAGAAGGTTGCTTTATCTTCCACCAAAGAGATTTGTTTTAAGGATTTCCAGACCAGTTTCTTGAAATTGAAATAGCCAATTTGTGCGTTCCAAAGTTCTGTGAGTTGGGTAGATTCTAGGGCTAGTTGTAGGTAGCATCTGGCTTGGGAATGCTCCATGTGCTCTATGTCCTGCCACAGCAGGTAATTTAACGTATTGGTAGTGGCACTTCTGATCCTGTGCAGGCAGATAATAAACGCACCATGCCTAGCTAGATTTTGCCGTAGGAGGCCAAACTCCAGCCTCATTTGAGCAGGTGATGTATAAGATGGAAGGCTAAACAAGATTCTGCAGGCCTTGACCTGTGTGCTTTCCAACTCTTTTGTATCTCTTCCCCACATTGCCTCACTGCCATAGGTAATTGAGGGGAGTAATTTGGCCCGGACTACTTTCAAAAGCGGAGTCAGGGTAGGCCCCATCAGTTTGCTTGCAAGAGTTTTCATTGTTAAGTCAATCAGCAAACCTTTCCTTCTAGCTTCCTCTTTCTGACGTTTAAACGTCCCATCCTTGTCGATTGTCACTCCAAGGTACTTGTATTCTTGAACTGGGACAAGTTTTGTGCTGGCAAGGAACCAGCTTTTTTGGAGGTTCTTTCTATAGTTTACTGACTTTGTCCGTGTCTTGCTCAAGTTTAAATTTAGCTTGTTTTCTAAGGAGTAGTTCTGCATTGCCGTCAGAAGACGCTGGAGACCAACATACGTATGACTGAGCAAAACTACGTCATCGGCATACATGAGATTTGACAGTGTTTGCCCTCCAATCCTTGGTGAGTAGGAATAACAGGCGTTGAGTGCCTTTGGAAGGTCGGCCATAAACAGATTAAACAGGGTCAGGGCTAACACACAGCCCTGTTTCAGACCCTTTGTTGAGGGAACCTTTGCGGAGATGTGTGTGCCGCCACCTAATTTCACCTGCACCCAGGTATCCATATGCAGAAGTTTTAGCATGTTTAAAGTGTGCTGAGGTATACCCCGTTGAGCCAGTTTTCCCCACAATCTGCCCCTATCAACGTTATCAAAGGCTGCGCTGAAGTCAATATAACATAAATGTAGAGGTATTTTTGAGGCTTTGGCTTCGTCGATTATTAGCGAGATAGTGAGGATGTTTGTGGATTTACTTGCCATTTTGCGGAAGCCGGTCTGATTCAGCGGTATTATGGAATTCATCTCCGCCCAGTTTGTCAGCTCATCTAATACAGTGCCCGAGAAGTATTTTGCTTCATTGTCTATTAAAGCTATTAGGCGATTGTTATTGGCCTCTGCTTTATCACCTTTTTTGTAGATTGGCACTATAGTTGAGCCTTATTATGATTCCGGAATTCTATTTAACCGCCTAACTTCCAAAAATAAGAGATACAGGATATCCGCCCAGTCCTCGCACTTCGCTTTAACCAGGGCTGGTGGGATTGCTTTCGGACCCGGGGCCCCTTCCTTCCTCCCTTTGGCTATCAGCTTCTTGATTAAGAGGGGCGGAGAGCAGTTGTCTGGAGTGGGAGCGCTGTTATCTTTGAGCAGCAGCTCCTGGTCCCTCATCCCCGATTTACTTGCTCCATCTTGATCTCCAGGAGTCCTGCTTTCAGCCATTAGCATTCCAGCACTATCGGTCTGCTTGTTGAAGTGAGTGGTAAGGAAGTTTACCCAGTTGTCTTCCGAGATGTGTGACCCAATACCGTTATGGTATGGGTGAATAATCCCGTACACCGTCTTCCAGAAGCGGGCACTATTATTACTGTTTGTGTTGCTTAAAAGTTTTGCCCAAAACACATTCTCAAGGTTGCTGTTGATGTTCCATTTCAGACTTTTTAATTTTGCCCTTTGCTTATTCAAGGAGGCTCGTGCAGTGGCACCTCAGGGGATCTTCTTTGCCAGCGTAAAGTTGCATTTATAGATTTTTTGGCTTATTTCAGCTGCTGTCTTTGGTCCATTGAGATTTTATTTTTCTCCCATGCTTTCTGAGAGGTATTTTTTGCTTGTGCGTATTGATCTAAAAGCTTGCCCGCGAACTGTTCCCAGTGGTCAATTTTGTCTTCCGTGCTGAATGTTGGCGAATTAAAGAGTTGAATTGCTGCTTCGGCCTTGGAGTTTGTGTTATTTATTATGCAATTTATCCTTCTTAAGTTGGACATGGAGATGCGCCCCAGAATTGCATCTGAGCTGATAGGTCTTGCTACGGTCGCTAATATTTGAAATTCTTGTGGGCGATGGTCGCTATCGCCCTTATCCCCCATTCTGTACCCAAGTATATATAGGACAAGAGCAAGGCCTACAAAGGTCTAGTCCAGTATGGAGCTTGTTGCGAGAGATTAGTAAGAGTCGACAGGTGGAGTGTAGTCCGAGAATCTTCCATTTAATGCTTGCAGATTTGGATGTTCCAGTTCTGCAAGTAGCCAACTATTTCAGTGCTTCCTCTTTCTATTTGGTGGTTGACTCTGTATAGTGATATTATGAATTCCATTTTGTATAGCAACTTCCTCTCTTTGTGATGAACCTATAAGATACTAGTTTAGGTCCCCAGTAAAAAGGAAGTTCGGATTTTCCATCACTGTTGCGAACTTTGCCACTTGATTTACAAGTTCGGTAGAGTCTTTCACTTTCCGTTTGGGGTGAACATATGAGTTAATCAGGCACACTTCCAATTCTTCGTCCTCTGTAAGGATTGATATTGTGACTGCCAATATAGCGTTTTACATTGAATCAATAAGAGTTGGTGAGGGTATAATTGTTGAGGAGACATAAGTTGCCAAACCACCAGAGCAGTGGCCGAAACTGCCCATTCTTTTTGCTGGACTCGCAAAGCAAAAGTATCCCTCAATGTGCTGGGGAACCGAGAGCCAGGTTTCCTGTAAGAAAATTATATCAAAATTTGAGACATATTGCAGGAAGTCTGGGCCCTCAATTTTTGTTGCTAAGCCGTTTATATTCCATGAGCATAAGGTGTTCCTTTGTTCTGCTGTGCCTTTTAACTTGTTCATCGTGTAAGTGCTCCTCTGGGCGTAGAATGATGGTTCGCGCTATTGATTCCTTTTTCAAGCCTTGGGTTGTTATAACAGCTGCCCATGGTGCCGTTTTTTACTGATCCCAATCCGTGTTGGAGCTCTGTTGGCAGGATCTGCCCCGTGTTCCTCTGAGTACACAGTTTGAGTGTAGTTGGCGAGTTTTTGGTGCTGGGTTTCTGTCACTTAGTAATGTTGATGGATAGGCTGGTTGGTGGAAGGGAACCATTTCCATGCCCCAGCTTTGAAATGTGCCCAGTTCGGCTAAGATTGCCTCTGCAGTTTCGCTTTTGGTCCACGTTGTTTTTGTGGCCTCTAGACACTGTGGGTTGGTAGAGTGTACGAATTCTATCGAAAGTAGATCTGTTGACCTTAGGCCGGTAAGATTGGGTATTGAGCCTGTTAATCTTAGGATGTTGCCTCAGTTCAATATGTCTTGAGGTCCCTTGGAGGTAAAAAGAGAGTAAAATACCAGAACTTCTGCAGCCTGGAGTTTTCTTGGATTTGCTGGTGGCAAAAGATTTGCTGTGTGTGGCGCTTCTAATCGGAGTATGCTGGCACTTAAATCTTTGGACTGAATTTCCAGTTTGATGCTAGGTGGTTCGGCCATGGGGTTTCTAAGGATAGGTTTATCTTCTCTTGGCTTGGGGGAGAATTGTTTTGTGACTTGCCCTTTGTGTTGTGCCTTTCTGACCGGGAACCTCCAGCTGGTTCTTCCATTGGGCTGTATAATAAGCCCTTTAGGTTCTTCCGGCAATGGCTGCAGGTTTGACCCTGCTGACCTAACTGTTGTGCCCCAAGGTTCTCGACTAGGCCTGTTGTTAGAAGCCAAATTGGTGTTATTGTTTTTGTGATTTGTGTTAGATAACTTTTGGGCTTTCGCAATGCACACTTCCTCCCTTGGTTCCTGTGAGGGTACTGAGTTAATGTGTAGAACCCATGTTTCTCCCGTCAAGTCTTGGCATTGTGATTGCTGATTATTATGGCCATTATCCAGGATTGTTAGATGAGGAGTGATAGTAAAAACTTTTTTTCCCTCTTCTTTATAATCCTTGCAAGCCCTATGTGTGAAACTTTGACCGTTATCTTCTCCCATTTCTCCGTGTGCCCTGGTTACATGTGTCTGGTGAGCGGCGTCTTCTTGATTCATAGAATAATTGGGTATATTTGTAGCCAGTTGTGTTTGTTTTGCAATGCTTACATCAGCTGAGTTGCTCTCACGTTTGTTGGCTTGATCTGGGAATATGGGGAAATAAGCTGTTGCACTTGGAGGGGGCTTTTGATTACACCCCTTCCTTTTCTGATGGCGTTGTTGCTTTGCATTCAGTTTTGGAGATCCGTCATATCTGGGACTGCCCTTTCCCTCAGTACCCGTCTTGACATTTCCTCTGTGCGTGCTGCTGGTTTCTTGGACATTGGATGGTCCCTCTGAGGTGCTGGAATCGCCCTGGCGTTTTGTTGTTTTCCCTGCTTTTAAACTTTTGATGTCCTTCACCAGGCTGCTTAGAATTGAGGGCAGAGTCGATAATTTATCGATGACCTGATCGCAATTGCATCTGAGTTGAGAATTGGATTGTGCTCTTGTTATTAATCCGTTCAAGTTTCCCAATTTTTCGTCGATACCAGCGGTAAAAACTGCCAGTGTGTTTAGTAATGTTAGTTGGATTTCCATTTTCTCAGATTGAAATTGCAGTGTGTTACCCGCCAATTGTGTTGTATTTAACAGTGACGCCCAAACCCCAGCGTTTTGATTGTTTGTTTGTGCAAGCTTTTCTGCACCCTTTTAAGGTTGGCCTGTGGGGTGTTTATTCTCAGAGGGTTCTGTGGTGGTGACCTCACTTTGTTCCTGTTCCTGTTCCTTGTCTTTTTCGTTCTTTGGTGAATAGGTTGCTACCAATTCTTCACATTCTTGTGTTTTCAGATAGGACATTGACGCCCTCCCATCTTCCATCTGATTTAGATCCTGTGTCCATGCTCCCACTCCTATTCCTCCAATTTGTTCAAGTGAGCATCCTTGGTCAGGGGGTGGCATAGTTAAGATTGATGTTGTGCTTGAAGAGTCCATTCTTTTGATGGGGGTGCTGTGATTGCTGGACAAGATGATATTTCTGAGACTATCATCGGTAGCATTGCCTTGCTCAAAATCCATTCTCCTCGTAGCTCCTTTAGTGTCACTTTCAGCCATTGATTTGTTAATACCCCCGTCCTCATCCTTAGCTTCTAATTTTGGTAGCGATGTGGGGGTCTCATATAGCTTATGTTCCACAGTAGGAAGCGCTTGGGTACAACACTATTGACTGATGTTTATTGGGGAGGGTCCTAAGTCCCCAGGCGCACCTGCAGGAGGTGCAATTACTGGCACTTGTGTCCATTGAGGCTGTGGCGTGGTTAGGATTTGATGTAATGGTTGGTCTAGAGCCCTTTCTGCTTCGCTGTATTCTTTGAGCGCTAAGCTTTTGATGGAGGCTTGGGACTGCAAAGGTAACAGTGGAGATTGCAGACCTTTTAGGGTTGCGGTGTTTGAGAAGAGGGCTGACCCTGGGTCCCTTAGAAAATTGAATTTCGTGTACATCTTAGGTTGTCTGGAGTTTGTGGCCCGAAGCGTTCTTGCCGTGCTGCAGTCTCAAACTGTCGATGATCCAGCGTAACTAATGATGGTTCTGCACTTTGCACAACTCCGTGATTTTTTTTCTTGCCTTTTCTGCCCTTAGATTTGGATGGCAGAGCCTCTCTTGTTCTGCCGGACCTCATTTGGCCTGTGTGCCTGTGTGCAGCAGAGCAATAATTTGCTGAGGGTTCCACAATAAACAGTACCTTGCTTTCTTCACAAATTCCCGGTCAATAACTCTCGGAAGCCAGATGTTGGAGAGCTTGCCTAGCCTATTCTGGGCTCGGACGGGTGCAGACCGGCCCACCCTTGCACTGCGGGAGCCCTGCGAGCTTCTTAAGTGCTTCCCGGCTTAGGGCATGTGTGGGCGTCGTGCGCACAGCTGGGAATGCAGGGGCTTGTAGTCCTGTCCGGCGTCTCCCACTCGCGGCCGGAACCAAGACTGTAGAATGCCCGAGTGACTCTCCAGGCGGTGGCGGCAAGAGTGGAAAAGTGAAGCAGCAGGCACCAAGCTTAATCAATTTTTATAGCATAGGAGAGAGTGGCGCAGTTTGACAAATTATTTTAGGCCGTAGCACATGGTGCAAGGCAAAAATATGCTGCTCTGACTACACAGCCTCCATGGAGTGGCTTTTATCCCCAAAGTTTAGATACCACGCCAGTGGCAATATGGTGAGATCTCTTGTCCCTCAAGTAACACGTGCCCAAATAGTGCTGTGCACAGCCTTTCAGCGTTCTCAATTGCTCAGTTAGCAGGCTTTTTAAAGCCAGGCCTTCACTGTAGATATAGTCTCCAATAGTACCACCAATATAATCTGTCTGGACCGGCAATCCAAACGGCGTTCAGTTACTTGGTCCATTCAGTTCCACTTCTTCACTTGATTTTTCTAATTGATTTTACTAATTGTCCCGCTACACAGGGAGCACACCCAGCTATGATTCGAAAATGTTATACTGTTCACGCCAATCGTCCGTACCGGTAACCAGGAGAAATGGACACAACCAATTCCAGCTCCTGCAGTACGCTACTGTCCCATCCAGCTCTCAACCTCCGGCAATCTATCCCGCAGTTCAAACCTGCAACCTGCAGCTCCGCCGTCGTCTGTCCCTGACACTCCGCCACGCTCTCTGTAGCTATTATCCTCTTCTGGCGGCGCACAGCTTGCCTTGCCTTGCACCACGCTATCCGTCGTCTCTAATAGCGGCCGCCACCTTGTTCGGCTGTCGCGGGCTCCGATTGCGGATGCTGGAAATCGGAAATCTGCCCTCCAGCGTACACAGGATACCACCACAAACCAGCAGTCTGCACAACGCACTCCGGTGCCCGAAATTAGTGACAAACTTAGTGACGGCAGGCTCAGAGCCAAAAGCACAACGCCGTGGCTCCCGTACTGCTCCCTGGAAGCTTCAATCCTCCTGACTGCTGCGGGCTTGGGGGCGTGGCTTCCCAATAAAAAAACAGGCGGAGGCGAGACTCGTCATTAGGGACTTGCTCTTCACCCTACTAACTGATCATTCCCTCATTTATTGTTGGCTTAAAGGAAAATGCTTTGTGCATTGTGAAAACGTTTTCTCCACGTAGAAAAAAAAAAGAAATACAAATATGCATTTGCCCAGAGTTCTTCTTTCTTTTGCTGAAATATACACTTGGAGATTTCCATACAGTAGAAGTAGGCATCTATGGTATTTGATAAATGACATTCCTATTAGAGTATCTGGTGCAGCTTTCCAGATGTGCCTCTGTGAATTGTTTCAAATTTAAAAAACATAAACATAAAAGTATGTTCAGGAGAAGACATAAATCGCCACCCATATTTTTTTTAATGTTCTCATGAATGATGCCAACAGCAATTACTCATAACCGCAGTTCAAGTATGGTACTGGGTGCAGCAGCCTTTGGGACCATGATCTCTGGACAGACCCTAGGACTGTTGGAGGGCCCTATCACCCTTAGTGCTGGCATCTTGGAAACGTCTTCCTTGATGCTAGCTTTGACCTTGTCAGTCAACCTGCAGATTTTCTGTTTCACAGGTGGATTATCCCCAGATTCTACACCATTTGTACACTAATGAGTGACTCCTCGGGTCAAGGAAAACAGAGAGGCAAATTGTCCCAGCAACTTGTTCCAGGGTCAGTGTTGGGGAGAGGTTCACACCCTCCACAGACCCATCCTGCTCCTGGGCAGACAGGAGGTCAGGAAGAGGCTCACTCTCCTCTTCCATTCCATCATCTGTTGCCAAGAACATGGTCAATTCAGACTTCTCAAAGCGTGGTTTGAGACGGTTTACATGTAGGACCCCCAAAGGATTCCTGGGAGTCTGCATATCCGCCAGGTAGTTGTTGGAAATGGCCTTTTTTTCAGGGTTATCCCTAAACATTTTGCTTTTTCCTCCTATTTTTTCCTGACCTGTGGGTGTTGGTTTTAGGATTCTGGGCACTTTACCACTGCTAATCAGTGCTAAAGTGCATATGCTCTTTGTATAAAATGTGTTATGGATTGGTATTTCCATGATTGGCTATTTGATTTATCTGTCAGTCCCTAGGAAAGTGCACTGTGAGTGCCTGGGCCTATAAATCAAATGATGTTGGTGGGCTGCAGCACTGGATTGTTCCCACCCACGTAAACAGACAGTAAAGTGTAACTCTGGCATGCCATTGCAGAGCCTGTGCGCAGCCTGGAGCTGCAATGTCGACTTGGCAAGTGCACACACTTGCAAGTCCCTAAACCTTCCCTTTTCTACATGTGAGTCGCCCCTCTGGTAGGCCCAAGGTACCTCCATGGGCAGGGTGCATTGTATGTGAAAGGTAGGACATGCCCTGGTGTGTGTGGCATGTCCTGATAGTGAATTACAGCCTACTTCGTTATTCGCTATTGCAAGGCTACCTGTTCCCCATAGGCTAGAATGGGCAGTTTGATTATTACATCCTATAATCCTAACTGACTCAGGGGACATGGTAGAAATTCGAGTTTAGTATGCCTGAACTCAGAATCATAAAATACAGTGAAGTTGGTTTTAGCATTCTGTGTTTGAAAATACCACTTTTAGAAAGTAAGTATTTTCTGACCTAACCATCCAACCTGCCTCTGCTAGCTTGTGTATTGTCTGTCTGGTTTGTGAGTGACAGGGTCTGGGGGAGACTCCAGGAGACAGGGTGAGTCAGCACAGAGCTGAATAGACACATCTACATGTAGATGGGTGGGAGGAGTTGCACCTGGGACCTGAATAGAGCTGTGCCTTCCCTCCACAATGCTTGCTCCACCTCCTGTGGTGCGTCTGATGACCCTGGCCTACACTGACAAAGAAAGAAGGTGCAAGCTGGCAGAATTCCCCCAGAACTGGTTTGAACTAGGTACAGGCCCCTCTGCCTTCGGAGGATGAATTATTTGGTGGTATAAATATTGGGGCCCAGACCCCAGAGATTTAGATTATTTCTGAACTAAGGAACCTGCCAGGAAGAAGGACCGGGAAATGTACGCTGGCCTTAGAACTCTGTGCACTTTCCCACTGTTAACCAGTAATAAAGTGCTTATGCTCAGCCCCTAAAATATGGTACAATTAGCTTACACCTCATTGGCATATTCATTATACTTGTAATTCCCCAATAAAGTATGTTGCCATATACCCAGGGTCTGTAGATTAAATGCTATTAGTGGGACTGCAGCCCTTATTGTGCCACCTATTTAAATAGGCCCTGAAAATGTTTCTCAGGTAGGCAGTTGCAGACTGAATGCAGTTTTAAACTGCTAATTCACCTTGGCAAATTAATCCTCATGCCAAGCTTTAAACTCCACTTTGATTACATACAAGTCACCCCTAAGGTAGGGTGCCTTGTAATTAAAAGGTTGGACATATATGTTTAAGTTTTACTTGTCCTGGTAGTGAAACCCCCCCCACCCCAATTTATTTTTACTACAGTGAGGCCTACCTCTCTCATACGCTAACATTGGGTTGCCTTATTACATTTAATATGTGCTAAACTTTGATTGGGAACAGGTAAAGATTTCATGTTTGCTTACTAGAAACTTTTTAATTTAAAATACATTTGAATAGTAAATCCGTATTTTAAGTTACGATTTTGAAAATGGCACTTTTAGAAAGTTACTGGGTCACATAACTGGCTGCAGTTATACTTTGTTTATTCTTCTCAGATAGCCACACAATAGAAGGATTGGATATGCCTGGATGGGCCATCACTGGAAGGATGTTGGGTGGAGCTGGGCACAGCCCCACTTGTAAATCAATAAGCTGTGCCCTGCCTTCAGGTAAAGGACTTGGCACCACTTCATTGTTCATGCGTCAGACTGGTGCCGGTGCAGGGAAGGCAGAAAGCCCTAGAACATTTCAGAGTGAATTCTACAGAATCTTATCCTACAAAGGAGGCACCAGGTATAAAATTCTGGCCCAGTTTCAGTTTACTTTCTGGACCTGCGAAAGGAATCTGAGGACTGCCTGATGCTGTGGCATGTTGTGTACTTCAGAGGACTACTATGATGAACCTGGAAGGACTGCTCTGCTGCCTGAAGCTTGCCCTTAACCCTCAGAAACCTGCCCTGCTGCTTCGGCCCTGTTCCACTGCTTGAACCTAGGACAACCAGAGGGACTCCAAAGGCTAGTTGGCTGGCCACCTGATCAGAGCCTCAGGGACGAAACAGCCTCCAACCATCTTGAACCAGCACCTGGACAACGCCTGAGTGAGCCCCGACCCTCCATGTGGTACTTCCACAATCCTGGACCCTTAAGAGGGGCACTTAATGTGCTCCGATAGCAAAAATCCTAACCTTGGGACTTGAAATTTTTGGGCTAAAAACTGCTCGGAGTGAAGACTGGAACCAACCTGCTTGTTTATCTACTCAAGGTACATCACCGGTTGACCTGACTTTGCGACACCTCCTACGTTCTTCTCTGCAGTAGCAAACCTGTTCAGAGGTCCTTCACAGAAGAGATTTCCGGCCTTGTGGAACCCTCACCAGATACAGCCTCCAACCTTGTCCTACTGGAAATGTTCCACTTCCAAAAAAGAGAGTAAGTCTAAACATGGGAGTCTTCTCCAGTTGCTACCTGACAATGATGCCTCCTCCTCGGACACCACCTGCAGCCTTGCCCCGCTGAACTTCTACCTTTTTTTCTGTAAATTTCTTTTAAAGTCTGAGGGTAAGCGCTGACCAGGCCAGATCCACTTTTTGTATCCGACTCGTGCTCCATCGTAGCCTTATTTTTGGGCTTTGACTCGGTCTTGCGTGTCTAGATGTCCACGGTTGATGCTTTGATGTTTTGGCTGCTAGTTTTTACCTTAAACTTTAAACATTCATAACTCTGGTTCCACTGATTGAATTTTTGTTGCTTTGATGTCAAATAGTTTATTCAAGTTTACTCTATATTTTTAAAATCTGTCTGGGATTTTTCTTGTGTGGGCTTTTCGCCTTATTATGGTTGCTGTGCTGAATAAATACTTTACACATTGCCTCTAAGTTAAGACTGACTGCTTTGCGCCAAGCTCCCAGAGGGTTAAGCACAGCATAATTATTGACTTTAGTGATTCATCCTGACAGGGAATGCAGTTATTGTATGAGCATGGTTAACACCCCACTCAACCAAAAATGCAATTTCTAACAAACATGCACCTTGTTGTGTAGGGTCTGCAATGCATGACGAGCATCCTTAGGGAACTCTTTACAGAGATCGTTTATCCAAAGGTTGAATAAAGCCTGTATGGTCCCTTGAACTCTCCCTTCTGAGAATTCACTTGTTTTGTCTCTTTACCTTTTTATACCTATGAACTTGGAGTCTACACGGGTACTCATTATGAACAGTTTTAGCTGGAGGAGTGGTGGTAACCCATAACCAATTCAAAGTCATCCAACAATGTTTGCGCTTTAAAACATTAGTTAACGCCTCCTTAGTAAGGGTAGAGAAACAGGACATTGTTTGCAGGGATGATAGTTTAGGCAGTAACTGAGTATCGTCAGAGGACACGTACATATAGAACTGCATTTTCTTGTTGGATGAAAGGGATCCTAAAGGCAGAATGTAAATACTGAAAGTAGGGGGAAGCTTAGACCTTTGATGGTACCCACATTTGACCTGACTGGACACAGAGTTTGCTGATTTCATTGAAATATCCAGTGGGTAATCTTGCACTTTATAAATGACAAATATGAAATAATTTTATAAGAAAGGGTATAGTAGAGTCCAAATTCTGGACTAGATCACTGCTTGTAGGATTGGCCAATTTATACTGACTGATATTGCTTTGGTGAGGGCTGTAAAATGTACTGCTGCAGGGACCCCTCCTCCTGTACATTATTCGTTGACCAGTTAAAGAATGTTCTACTTTCCCCATTTACTGACTTAACCACAAGGTATTATTTGGCATAAAGTAACACTAGTGAAGCTTCCGACCAGTGAGCTCCTCTGTGGTTGCACACTATTGAGCAAAAGGCAACTCTAGAGAGAAACATAGAGTATACATTAAATATCTGCTAAGAAAGCTCTTACTTCTTGGCATATAAAAAGTAAATATAAACATAGGCATCTCTGCTAAAGCAGGTCACTTTAGCAGTCAAAAAATATTTATCTCAAGTGGCAATATATGTCTACAAAGTTCTTTGACAGTTGGACCTATCAATGTCATGTAGGTGAATAAGAAAAGGGTAGTGCTGAACAGGCTTTGCTTTTGAACTTGTATTTGTCATTGGTAGTGACTACCAAGTCTCACCTTGCAGGATTCATTGAACATTTGGTGGTGATTTATTATTTACTTATGATCATTAGATGTTGTTTCCCTAAGCCTGGGAGTGTTGGTAAGCTTTATAAAATGACAACTAGGAGATCAGGATATCTAGACACACAGAAAAACAAATCATGAAAACAATGATATGGTACTGGGATCACATTAGTGATTTATAGCTAAAGGAACATATCTTGATATAAATACTTTTATGTTGAGGAGATTTTAATCTGCCACTGTGGTAACTGTGACATAATTGGCATGAGTTTTGTTATGTATATCTTGAGCTGGATATTACGTGTTGGTGGGTTCTGTAAAAGGTCGTGGATTTAGTAAATCTCTCAGAGCCGCTGTACAATATTTACTGCAGGAGTTCTTGGCTAAATTAAATCTATGATACCTCAATGTCTTGTCAATCCATTTAAATCTCTCTTTAAAGTGCAATTCCTTCATAGACCGTGCTTTTGTTCATTTGAGAGAATTAGGAGTGTCTTGAATAAAAGGCTCAAAATACATAACACAGTTACTCAGGGGGAATAAGCACATAAGTTATCAAACAAATAAACAAAGCTTTATTTCGATATAAAAATATCATAAAAGCATTTTACAAATTAAATGATAAAAATACAGATTTTAAAATTAGACAAAGATACCAAGATTAAAAGATTTTTAAAAAACTCAGTTGGGGGATACAAGTTGCTCTACAGGAATGGTACTATACTTGTTCTGAATATTTATTAATTGATAAACTTCATGTCCCAACTTAAGAGAATCTATTTAACCTAATCGTACCAACAATAAATAGCATCTTATTACAAGGAAAAACCCAAGAATCATGATTAAGAATTACATTAAACTATCACAACTTTTAAGTGAGTTAAAAGCACAGTTTAAAAAAGATCATCAACCAGGACATAATACTTTAGTTCTTATTACCCATGCCCAGCTAAGAAATTTGGCCACACCGCAAGCCAGTGTTGTGTTAGTATCTGCTTGCATTAATCTAAAAGCTTGGCGGTGATTCCTGGTTCCTAGTTGGCAACAAATAGGTTTTAACCATCTGTTCTCGGTTTAGTATATGCAGGGCATGCAAACATAAGGTGCGGGACGCTTTCAACCGCTATTTCACAGTGTGGGCAGCTTGAGGTAGTTTGGTGGGGAGGCTTCCATTTATTAGTATATTTGCGGACAGGCAGCGTACCCAATCTAAACTGCATGTAGAGGGCCCTATCCCTGGGTTTCTGTATAAGATCTAGATAGGGCTCTAGGCTGGGAACCTGTTTGTGCAAGCAAAACTCGTCGGTCAGTGTACCTAGGCTGGGATTGCTGTTTTCCTGGCTGTCAATCCAAGCCCAGTAGGCACCCTTAATGTCTGACTAATTCAACAGAGTTCCTGACTCCCAGGCTTCTCTAAATCCCAATAACAGAAAGAGCTTTTTATATTAGATAGCCAACTAATCTTCTTAGATCCCTCAAGATTCATGACTTCTCTTAGGCCTCCGGCGTATTTAAATAGCTCAGGTGTGCGCCAAAGGCGGGCCCAGAAGAGAAGAGGGCGTAGGGTGGCAAGATCCTTCAAAGAGCGATGTCCCAGGTCGCTCAATAATGGCTTTGTAGGTGTTCCCTGTGGGAGTGAAACCAGTTCTCTAGAATATTTGTTTTCTGCCTTTACAATTTCATCAACTTTCTCAAAGCCCCAGAGTTCAGCACTGTACAGTGCTGCACCTACGGCCTTAGCAGCATAAATCACAAGGGAGGGGGCAATTAGCCTAGATATTGAAGAGCGATGCTCTTTTTTAATCACTCCCACAACCGCTTGTGGTTCAGGGCCATTTTATCAATATGTGGTTTCCAGCTCAATTTGTCTGAGATTCTAATTCCCAGATAGTCAAACCTTTTAACACACTCTAAGGATACCCCATCGAGTGTGAGGGTAGACTTTGCCATCCTACTAGGATTAAAATAGAGTCGTTTGGTTTTGGTGGTGTTGATTACCAAGCCCCTCAGATTGCAAAAGTAATGGAACCTATTTAACAATTTTTGCAGACCAGCAGGGGTTTTTGATATTAATAGAGTGTTGTCCGCAAAGACAAAAGTACCTTTGCCACAGAGTGGTTGAGTCAGTTCCTGGATTAGTGGTGCATGCGTCAGAGAGGTGGCCCAGCCCAGCCACCTCTGGCCAGTGACGGGCAAGGACGGGCCGGCTTTGAATGCCTCCGGCGCCCTCAGGGGACGAGATCCGCAAGTGCTTCGCGCAGCCCCCTGGAAATTGTAGGCACGGGGCTGCGGGCGCGATTAGGTGCTGGCCGTTCCCCTCACGGCGGCAAAAAAGCTGCAGGAGACTTGGGCTGGTAGCAAAGGAGTGCTGTGAATGGCCGTTCCCTCATGGCTTTGATCTGGAGTGTCAGCGTGTTATCAAGCTATCGCTTGTTGGTGTTGCTAGTTGAAGAAAGCTACTTTTATGAGGATGAAAGCCTTACCCACCAATTCACTAGCTTGCTTCATCAGAGGGCTTCTCCTGACTTTTGATATGCTGGTACTCAATGTGGGCTGCAACCCTGAAAATCAGGACAGCTTCTAATAGTCGTATTGAGGGAGTGGGATGGGTGTAATAATTAGAGAAAGACAAAGGGGGAAATTGACATGGTTAAAGCTATTAAGTGATGACTTATTCCTGTCCCAGTGTGCAGGTTTAAAATAAAACTGGGAATTTGCTTCAACGCTTCGAATATGTATGAAATTGTCCCCTGTTTTGCACCCTGCTATTAAGATTATATATTACAGAACAAAAGGCATGAGTGATTGGGATTCTTTCTTCCAAGAAGTGTTTGAGGTCAAATATCTGTTTCTGTGTTAAAAAAGAATGATTATTGGGAAAAGTATGAAGTAATTTGTTTGACATTTCGGAGAACCCTCAGGAGCAAGAAAAACACAGTGTAAGGACGGGTAGCCTTAATGCTAGCTATACACTGGAGAATTCAGTTGATAAGTGTTGTTTAGCTGGGCTATTAATAATGAGGTCTTTAAAGTAATTTGGCTATCCCTGAGCTGGTGTTTTGTTGTATATATGAAGAGCATATGGGGAGGAGAAATCATTTCACAAAATGAGAGATCATCTACTCAAACTTTGCCTCAAAATATGAAGGCAACAGCATCCCTAGAGCCAGCAAGCTGACGAGCTTTGGAGATGCACCTGTGTGCCTGTGAGTGGTACAGTGATCTGAGAGGAATTTGGCAGCATTTCCAGCAACCCCAGATGATTTTCCTTAGCTTTCTTCAACTGCTGCTCTCTACTGATGAAGGGCTAAACCCAGAAACGCATGTTTAGAGATATACAGCAGTGTCTGCACCAACTTTGGTGAAAAACTACAGCTAATTTTCAAGTAAGCACCACTTTTGTACTGATTTTACCAGGAGGCAAAGGGGCGGACTGTGTTGGGATGTGAGGCAGCGTGCTCCCAACCCCCTTTCTGCAACAGCATACCATTTTAAATCAGACCACTGATATTCTAGAGAGCCGGATGGAGATATCTTCTACTTTTTACTAGGATTGGGTTTCTGAACAACTTATACCTCTTGTATCACATGATCTTTTTGCAATTGTTAAAAAATATATATCTGCAGCAGCAAATAAATAGTTGAGTACACATTGTTATAGCTTGTAGCAAAGTGTAAAGAGATTTGAGTTTATTTTCAAATATGTCCAACTACAGTTTTATGAAAATGTTAACAAAAGTGAATAAATGGATGAGGATGAAACTCAATTACGCTTACACGTGTTACAATTCATCACTTCATACCTCCTGTCATCTCCCCAGATGGGTCTTCAGAGACTTCTGAGACATTTATCAGAGTTTGAAAGTAGCACTAGTTTAGGATTGATGTTAACTTCATATCAAATGGAATGCATATGGTGAGTAACTAGAGGAAAGAAGCATTTAGGTTTTTTTAGCTAAATTAAAGGTAACTTTGACATTTTTTCTTATGGATTGTCTTCAAATAATGAACCCATTCCATGAAATAATAATGGAATGACAAAGACGGATAATAAAGACATAAAATGAAGAATTTAGAACCTGCTGCTGTGAGTGTGACAATATTTGTGTTGTCAGTTGGTGCAATGGAAACTGATGCCATATTGTAAGCAAGATTGAGTGTTTAAATGAAGATGGTTAGGGTGTTTCAATTTAAGATCACATGGTTATTTGTACATGGACTTGCTTCTTTAATGTTATGTATTATTAGAATTAAATATATGGTAAGTACATGTTTCAGACTGTTAATTCATATATACATTTGAGTGTCTTTGTTTAAGATGTGTTTCCAAAACATTTACTGTTAATAATTTGCAACAATAACACATCAGTGAATTTTCAACATACTTTCCACCTCTCACTTTCGGTTTCACACAGGAGAAGGGACAGTGGATTTTTGTCTTACAAAGACCATTTACCGGTGATGCAGGTGGTGGTGGGAGACACAAGTAGACCAGGCTCGGAGGCTAAGCTATCGGTGGGACCACTGCGGTGCTATGGAGACCGTAAGTTCTAAACTTTAGGTTATCTGAAGCTGTTTTGCATTTGTTTTGTTTCTGGCTATGTACAGCATTCAGGAATACATTTTATCTTAATTGGACAACTGTTTCCAAACCTGGTAGTAGATGCCAAGTATAATTTTCCAGGACGTTTACGCATTACAAAGCGGTAGACATTCCCTGACTAAAACACACAAAAGATGATGGGAGGCTGCTTGCAATAAGTCTAACCAATGGCAATAGGCCAGGGTAGCATTCCAACCCATCGTTCTTTTGCTCATCATGCCACCTCAGTTTGGACTCAGCCATATGCAAGTCAGTGTTGATCCTGCACAAGCATGCAGTCTCCCATCACCTTTTGTGTGTTTCATGTACCGCCCTAAGTGGCATGGGCATGACCAGACGTGGGTCTCATGCTCACTGTGTCACTTGAACCATGCTGTACCTGGCTGATGAGCCCATAACTAGAGTGAAACCTGTCCTGGGTTGCATGTTTTCTGGTTCAGGAAGGACCTGGCCTGACAGTATGGACTGGACTGTTCAAATGAGGACAGAGTTAAGACTGATTTGCATTGAGCTGGGTCCAAACTGAGGTGGAATGATGAGCAAAAGAATGATGTGTTGGAGTGCTACCCTGAGCTATTGCCAGTGGTTAGACTTATTAAGAGCAGCCTCCCATCACTGTATGTGTGTTTCACATTCTGTGCATAAAATCATCATTCATTATCAAAGGGAACGGTTTCCTATGTTAATGTTTTATGCTTCATTATTAATTGGAAAAAAACATCTTCATAATCTTTTTTCTTTAGATAATTTATATTCGACTTGATAACTTTGGAATTAGGAATATCATTCTTTTACACATATCTTACACATATCGCACCTTAGGGAGTGCGTCACTTAGTTGGTCATACACATTTGGTATACCATCTTTTAATTCTCACTTTGCACAGGTCCTGACGAAAGCCAGATTCAACATAAGACCTGGCTGAAACATGTTGACCACACTGGATGTGGGAGCTCATAGTTACCTCCACTCACATCCTTCACCTTGGGTTTAGCACTACCAAGGCCCCATTATTAAAATAACCCTTGTGGACACTGGGACCCTTAGGGCAGTTTTTTAACTTACACTCTTTACACCTATCACCACATACTCACTTAACAAAAACTGCTCCGCTGTAAAAAGATTTCGCAGCACACCCGAGGCACACTTGGTGCCCTGGGTGGGGCCCGATGATGAAGCATGCCTTCAACTAGGTTGGTGGGTGAGGGCCTTCATAAAAAACAAATGTTTTTCCTTACTTCTGAAAAACACACACCTTAAGCTTCTCTACAATAGCTAGTTCTTTTTGATTTCTAAACCAATACAAGGGGAAGTGAACCAGCCTATTTCTATTCCTCTCTCTCTTTTTGATACTTATTATGCAGTTTCTAAACTGCCATTTCAACCTGGCAAAACAAACCTTTTGCCAGGCCCAAACCTTCCCTTTTAATACATACAAGACACCCCTAAGGTAGGCCCTGTACAGCCCAGAGGGCAGGGTGGGTAATAAAAATGTAGGACATGAATGTTTAAGGTTCATATGTGCTGGTATTGAAAAACCCTTACATTTGTTTTTCACTCCTGCAAGGCCTACCCCTCAAATAAGATAACATTGGGCACGATTCACAAAAGTAATCTGAGATAAAATCCTAACTTTACGAGTTTGTGGAATTCACAAAAGGCATTTAGTAGTGGGAAAGTTAGGATTCCTAACTTTACTACTACTAAACGGAAACAAAATCCTAACTTTACGACTTTTGGTATTCTCAAAAGCCATTTAGTTGTATAACGTTAGTATTCCTAACTTTACTACTACTAAATGCCTTTTGTGAACACGAAAGTCGTAAAGTTAGGATTTTTTCTCAGTTTAGTAGTAGTAAAGTTAGGAATCTTAACTCTACTAGTACTAAATGCCTTCTGTGAATACCAAAAGTTGTAAAGTTAGGATTGTTTTCAGTGTAGTAGTAGTAAAGCTAGGAACCTTAACTTTATGACTACTAAATGCCTTTTGTGAATAGCAAAAGTCCTAAAGTTAGGATTTTGTCTCAGATTAATTTTATAAATCTGGCCCATTACATTTAAGATGCTGTAACTTTCAAATGAGAACAGGTAACCAATTCATGTTTGCTGTTCATTGGAATTGTAATGAAACATCCTCTATCATGGTAAAGTCAGATTTTAAATAAAAAATTTGAAAATGCTACTTTTAGAAGTTTCCTACCGTAGCCTTTTATAGTGCCTGCAGCCTGCCACTGGGTCACATGACTGGGATTAGTTGTCTGTTGGACTCTGCATATTCCTCTTAGACAGCAACACTCAATAGAGAGCTTAGGATTGACTGGATGTCCCATCTCTGGCTGGATAGGAGGACAGAGCTGGCTACAGCCCTGCTTACACCTGAATAGGCTGTGGCCGGCCTTCAAACAAGGGGATGCATCCCTCCTGTAGTTAGTTTGTAGCCAACGCAGGGGAGGTAAGAAACCTATGCACTTCAAAGGGAAACCTCTAAATGCTTCTCTCACTTCAAAGGAGGAATCTGGTAGAAATATTGAACCTCAGAGACCAAATCTTCAGTGCACATATGGACTCTGCCAGGAAGAAGGTCTGCTGTGCTACTGAAAGGAGTGCCACTCTACTGGATTGCTGCCCTCCTCCCTGAGTCGGAGTGTTGGAATTTCCCCTGAGGCCAGTACTCCCCGAGTGACTCCAAGGGGTAGTCTGCTGGCCTCCTGTTCAGAGCCACACGGACATAAGAGGCTTCCAACCACCAGAACCAGTACTCAAATCCAATTGAAACAACTCCCTGACCTCCAAGTGGTGTCCCTCAGGTCCTGGACACTTGGTGTGGCCTCAGAAAGGCTGAATTGAAGTTTTGGGCTATTCGCAACCTTGAACGGGCTCATTGGTGCTGAAACATTGTCACTCTCACAGCCTATCAATCCAATGTGCAGTCGATTTAACCCTTCTTGCTACAGCGTTGACCACTCAAGGGGTGCACCACAGCGAAGCACTGGCCTGACCATTCGTGACACAACAACCAGATCTTTGGACTATATCGACACACCCTTCCCTGCTCCTTGTGGCCTCCTCCATTGTGATGGACCTCTTTGCACTGGACTATGAAGCTACCTTTTGAGAGGGACTAACCTGGTCCTTGTATCTCACCCAGACTTTATTGTGGTCAGCCTGAATTTGCTTTTTTCACTAAAATCTTTAACATTGCATATCTCCGGTTCTACCGATTGAATGTTTGTCGTTTTGGTCTTCATTTGTTTATTACAAGTTGCTGCATTGTTATACATTGGTGGGGGACATTTCCTATGCTGTGTTTTCACTTTATTACTGTTTCAAGTGCTGCATCAATACTTTACACATTGCCTATAAGTTAAGCAGGACTGATCTGTTTCATGTGACCAGGGGGTTAAGCAAAGGTTCATGTGGGGCTCGCTTGTGCCTCACACTGGCAAGCATTGTAGTTGCTGCTTGAGTAGGGTTTCACTCCCCTCAAGCAGTGACCCAATTTCTCACTTTAGTGATCAGCGGTGAGGATTAGTGCTTGTGCCATGCCATACAGTGATTTTGTGTAACACTGAAAATCAATTTAAGTTTTAAATTCTCCTTGATTGACCTTTCTGCTTTTTCCAAATGCTCCCTCCCTTTCCCTGACTGTTTGTACCTGCGGCTTCACCTAAAAGAACACAATTGGAGCCCCTTAATCTGGAGTGCTACACAGTGACTGAGCTAAAATAATTTTGCAAGGAGAGGGGGCTCTCTCTGAACAAAGCACCAGGTAGGCAGAGCTCCAAAAGGATCTGAGGGTATGGGTGGAGGCCCACCAGTTGCAAGTCAGGACAGATGATCAGGATGGAGAGGATGATATGGAGTAGCCAGAGCAGGGCCTGGATACCAGCCCTGAGATGCAGCCCTCAGGAGAAGTGGATGATTCATCTCTTGAGTTTGAGCTCTCCGCCAGAGTAGACAGCAGTTTGTCTTCTCGGGGTCTGTACCCAGAGGAGCTGGTGGAAGGAAAGGACAGTTGAGGCTGCAGAGGGACCCGTTGAATATGTAGGAAAAGAAACTGGCCATTTAGGAAGAGGAAAAGAACGCTGAGGCAGAGAGAGCCTTTGAGGAGAGAAAAATGTTGTTGGCTTATGAAATGAGTCTTAAGGGGCTAACCATAAAGGCCAGACTGGCAGGGTCCAGCAGGGTCTAGTTCCTGACTTTGTTTTTGGGGATAACATGTACAAGTGGTTTGAAGCTTCTGAGGTAGATTTAAAGATGAATAGAATCCCTCAGGAGGATTGGATGTCTAGCCTCTAGCAGCATATCCCTAGTGAGGGGATGTATGCCCTACTGGCCCTAGAGAAGGGAGACAGAATGAGGTATCCTCCATGAAGAAAACCCTTGTCAGGAAATATTGCCTCACCCCTGAAAAGTACAGGGAGATGTTTAGGGACATTGAGAAGCTGCCCTGCAGTCTTGGGTGTATTTGTGTATTCTTTTTGCAAGGCACTGGACGGTAGGGTCAAGGCCAGTGAGGTGAATGATTATGAAGGGCTTTATGATCTGATTGCAAGAGAGCACTTGTCGAGTAATTGTTTTCCAGAGTTGCACCTACACTCAAATAGATAGTAAGCTTACAGGGCCCAGGGAGCTTGCTAAGGAGGTGGACCATTAGCTCAGCACCAGGGTCCACAAGAAGGCTCCTGGGAGTGACCTCAAGAAGTGTGGTTCAGGTTCCCTCCAGCAGAGTGAGGGGGAGGTTAAGGGAGACACAGACAGGTCCCAGAATAAGGGTGGGAGGAAACAGTTTGTATGCCACTTCTAAGAAACAGGGAAGAGGTCCTGGTAGGCAGTCGGCAAGGGCACTCCATTTACAACCCCGCTGCTTTGAGTGAATCCAGTTAGGACACAAGCAGAGGGACTCTGTATGCCCTAAGAAACCATGCACTGGTGAGACCTCCACATGGGTGACTAATATGGCCTTATTGGTAAGTCAACCCCAGGGGCAGGTCATAGACCATGCCCCAATCTCTTTTAGTTGGGAGGTGGACTCAGAGGGTAGACTGTTGATCCCGGAAGGTAGGAGCCATCACTTCCACCAGGTCAAGGTGAATGGGGTCCCTGTCACTGATCTGAGGGACACCGGGGTAAGCCAGACCATGGAAGTGAAAGGCTGGTATCTCAATAGGAGTACACCTGTCAGTTGTGCAGTATGACTCAGGCCCAAGGGCATATCTTTTTCTGTCCCCTCGCCCTGATATCTCTGGAATGGGGTGGGGTGGGGAGGTGACCGAGCGAAGGGTCATAGTTAGCCCCCAGATGCCCATAGACTGCATCCTGGGGAAAGAGTTGCCTCTGGTGTCAGGAGAGCAGGGATGGGTGACTGTGCAGTGTGCCCTGAAAGCTCTGGTGTCTGGGGCTACAGCTCCAGAGGGGGGGTACAGATGACCATATAGAGGGCAGGAGGGGAAACATACCACTGTGGGAGGATCAGTGGATCAGGTGATGCCAGCTCTGAGACCAGAACATCCCACGACTGACCCTTTGAGGTCACTTCTGACCTGAAGTACTCTCTGCAGTGTCACAGAGACAGAGGGCTGGAGACCTGCACAAGGCAGACTCTTGCATGACACGGACAGAACATGTCAACGTCAAGGGGGTGGTGCTTTCCCTCTGGAAGTCCTGGCTCACCA
Organism: Lissotriton helveticus; assembly: GCF_964261635.1. Lineage (NCBI taxonomy): Eukaryota > Metazoa > Chordata > Amphibia > Caudata > Salamandridae > Lissotriton > Lissotriton helveticus. The sequence goes on from NC_136071.1 coordinate 905,007,475, forward strand.
GGCACATGTTCAGCCTCAGGGTACACAACCTTGGGCTGGGTGGCCAGTCTCAGGCTACCATCCCTGGACTGGTGGAAAGGAGAGTGAAAGTGGGGTACAAAACATCTGGGGCTACCACCCCTCACTCTGAGAAACCTCGGAGGTCAGAGAACCCTGGATGGCCTGAGGTCTGGCTCTTGACAATGACAGCTATTAGGGACCTCTGTTTGTTATTGTCCTTATCAGCAGTGTTTTCCTAGGTATGAGGACAGAAGTCTGATCTAAGGGATGGAATGGGCCACATCACTTTGTTGGTGATGGTAGTACTGTCTGCCTATCGGGATGTAGCTGTAAGCAAGCTAAGACTCGGTGCTGCAAAGATGAGGTCCGCAGATAATGAGAAGGAATCCCCATGGTTCAGGTCAGTGGCTCAGGAGAGTGTAGACAGAAGGATCCAACTGAGTTCAGAGAAGCATACAACTGACAAGTTCCCCTGCATAATAAGGCATTCGTCCATGTTCTATCACCTAAGCAGGGAAGCCCATCAAGGTATTGATTAGTCTACCCTGGTTTTTGGCTGGATGGGGTTTGTGTTGGACTAGGCCCTTTCTACTTTGTCATCCCTAAACTTTTTGCCTTCACTCCTCTTATTTTTGCTGAATTCATTTTTGTTGGATTTAGGACCCTGTGCAGTTTACCAGTGCTAACCATTGTGAAGTGCTTGGGCTCTCTTCTGTAAACATGGTAGAATTAGCTATAAACAATTGGCAAATTAAATGTATGTGTATGCCCTTAGTAAAGTGCCTTTGCATGCAGTTTAAACTGTCATTTTGATCTGGCAAAAACAAACCTTTTGTCAAACCCAACCCTTCCTATTTAATACATATACGTTACCCCTGGGGAAGGCCCTGGAAAGCTCAGAGGGCAGTAGGCATTGTTTTATTAATGTTGGACAAGTACTTTTAAGTTTTACATGTCACAATAGTGAAAGACTTTTAAATTAGCTGCAAGGCCTATCTCTCCCATAGAATGACATTGGGTGTTCTTATTGAATTTAAAAAGTGATAACCTTTGCTTGGAAACAGGAAATAATGTCCTGTTTAGTCTCTAAAATATTGGAATTTTACTGGTAAAGTTAGATTGTAAGTCACAATTCTTGAAAAGGCTTCTTTTAGAAAGTTGGCTTTTTCTTGTCCTAACCACGTGGTGCCTGCAGTGTGTGTCCTGGGTCACATGGTTAATTGTAGTTGGCAGTTGGCCTTTGTGTATTCCTCCCAGACAGTATCACAAAGGGGGACTAGGTGTTGGCAGGATGGGCCTTCCTGACCTGTTGGGTGGGGTGGAGCTACCACCTACCAAACTTGTTCTTCAAAAGAGCTACATCAGCACACACACAAATAACCTCCTACTATCTTTTGTGGCTCTAGACATCATGGGACAAGACGGGAGAAGGAAGATATTTCCTAAACCAGTTGTGGGGGGAAGCCTAGAAGTTTCTGCCACTTCAATATGGTGCCAGGTATAAATATTGGACCCTCCGACCTACTCTTTAGATCACTTCTGGTTCTGTGGAAGTCTCAGAAGAAGGACTGCTCTGCTGCTCTGCTACAGGAAGGACTGCGCTGCTGCAAAAAGGACTGCCCTGCTACCTGCAGAGGAAGACTGGACCTCCTTCTTGAACCCAGAACCACCATAGTGAGTCCAAGGTCCAGCTAACTAGTCTCCTGTTCTGAGGTACAGGGAAATACCAAGCTCCAAAGACATATCCGGGATCTGCCCATCTGGCTACACTCAACTGGACCCTCCTGTGCCCTGCTGCTGGCCTCTTCTGGAGAGAGTCCTGATCCCTAAGTGGTGCCAGGGCCGGACTGGCTACCGGGCAGTTAGGAATGCTGCTGAGCTGGGGGCTGATTTCGTTAATGGGGACCTGCGTGAGCTAAACAAAATTCGTTTTGCTTTCAGTATTTCAAAGCACACGCAGGTCACCATGGACGAAATCAGCCCCCACTGCAGTAAAATCAGGCAGCAGCTCGGCAGCATTCCAAACTGCCCGGTAACCAGTCCGGCCCTGAGTGGTGCCCACCATTTCCTTGACCATTGGCTGACATCAGAGTGTACTGTTCTTGGCTCAACTGCAGGTTCCCTCAGAACCAATGAAGTATGACCCAACCTCGCAGCTCCTAATCAGCAGACTCATCGGAACTGACGCAGTGTGATGCATTCATCTTGATGCATCTCGATGCAGGACCTCGCAACGCAGTACCCCACAGCTCCTGATCGTTTGCCTCATCAGAACTGACATAGAGGGATGCATATCGACACAGGACCTTGCATCGCAGAACCTCAGAGCTCCTGATTATTGAACTCATCAGAACTATGGAGCATGACGCATCTTGACACAGGACTTTGCATCGCAGCACCTCGCAGCTCTTGATCGGTGGCCTAATCAGAATCGAAGCAGCGCGATGCATCTCGATGCACGACCTCCCATCACAGCACCTCACTGTTCTTGATCAGTGGCCTCATTGGAACCGACTCAGCGTGACACAGCTTGATGCAGCACTTTGCAGCTCCTGGTTGGCAGACCCATCGGGACCGAAACAACTCAAAGCAGTGCGACACAGGACCTCACATCTCTGTGCAAGTCCAACCAGGTATATTACCAAGTGAACTGAACTCGGTCCTATACCTAGCCTATGCTCCATCGTGGCTGCCTTGAACTTGTGACTTTGTCCTATCCTGGTTCGACCAGATAATCACATTTGGTGCTTTGAGCTTCTCAGAGCTACTTTTACCTAAAACTTTGAAATAGTGTATCTCCAATTTTACTGACTAGATTTGTGTCTTTCTGACATCATTTTATGTGTTAAAACGAATTCTATTTTTCTAGATTGGTGTGGGATTTTTCTTGTGTTGTCTTTTCACTTTATTACTGTTTGAGTGCTGCATTCATTCTTTTCTACACATTGCCTTTAAGTTAAACCTAACCGCTAAGCTACTTAAGGGTTAAGCACAGGTTAATTTAGTGACTTTTTGTGTCTCAATCTGACAAGGGTTGTGGTTGTTGCTGAAAAGGGTTTCAACGACCTCAACCAATAATCCAATGTCTCCCAAGTAAACAGTAGTAACCATGTGTGATAGAAATCAGAAAGCATCCTCTGCGGGATTGTATGATCTAACTATCCTTCCTTACAGTCCCTGAAGCTAGCGCACATTTACAAATAGTTTGTACTAGGTTTGCATGCAATTGTCACTATTTCAATTTCACATGAGGTTTGCTTGCCTGAGAATTTTTTGTAAAATATTGCTCATGCACTGATAATGCTCACTTAATGGGCACACTTTTTAAACAGTTTAATTTTTGAGTTGCAGCTTAGAATAGGTGATTATAAAGAAATATGCCACAAAATACATCATTCACAAAATACATGCAGCAGAAGAGTTGCAAAACGTTATATTCAAAATAGCTTAAACTAATGCTCTTTTCGGGTTTCCAGATCTTTTTCGTGCCAGATATTAAGCGTGGGGCATGGTTTTGTGAAAAAATACCTAGTTCTTGAAGATCATCAGCTAACTCACTAATCAATGACAGGACATTCATTTATCGGTGACGTCATTCCGAGATCTACAATCACTACACTGGAATGTAAACTGTGCTTGAAGGTCTGTTGTTGGTTGTTTTGCAATGCAGTATCTCTCAGAAACTATTCAATCTACACAGAAGTGTATGTGGAAACACGTTCACGACATCGGAATATTCATGACCGAAATGCTGTGCTTTAAGACGCTTCTTCCTCTGTTCATTTATCAATAATTTATATTCCATTTTTCTCTATTTTCCTCATTTTGAGTCAATTGTTTCTGGAAGCATGCAGAGAAAGAAGAAAACGTACCCATTTCTTCCCATGAATCACTGTGTTCTGGGATATCGACCAAGACATCACCACAGTGCCATCAACCGTAGTAATATCGTTTTATCTCCACTGTATTATTTACACGAGTTTCAATCTGCAAGGTCAGACATTATATCTGCTACATAATTCAACCAAAAGGGAAAGCTTACGCGTTTATTGCTCTGACAGCAGCATGGTCGTTCTTGTCTTCCGAAAGATATAATTTGTTTTTCAGTAAAACTTACATCCAAACTTTTCCTATTGCCTATATTTACCAAAGGGCATACCGATTGTATGAGAGAAAATTCGTTCAGCATTACACTGCTTCAAGTACAAAAATGAGGGCTGTAAAACATGCCCTCTAAATTAAGAAATGCCTTGACTTGTGTGCTGCCCTCCTCCAGAAATGGCAATTTTTGCACAAAGTGGTTTTTCATCCCAGAGTACAGAAGTAGATTTTCTGCTGAAAGGCACCATTTTTCTTTAGCAGTGAATGCTCCTTTTATACCCTTAGCCGGATATGCTCTATTCAAGGACTTCTGCACTTGGGCCCAGATTTACTTATATTTTGTGTTGCGGATGCACCACTTTTTGGGTGAAATTACATGAAAATTACATTTATAAATCATGCTACTGCCCGGAGGCGTCTAGGCCCTAACCTACTGAAGGAAGTGACCTAAAAGGAGATCGTCTGATTTGAGGAATAAAGAAGCCTATTGATGGAAGAGCCATGTTTTCAGAGCTTTTCCAAAAGCAAGCAGTCCTGTCATTTTCTCAAGATCGGTGGGGAGAGGGTTGGGGGAGTGCTCCAAGTTAGAGGAGCAGGTGATGAAGTTTTCTGCCACACCTGTTTGATCTCCTGACTTTCTGAACAGTTAAGTTAAGGGCTGAGGACGAACATAGGGACCTAGGAGGTATATACCATCGGAAGCTTTGTTTCCGGTAGTCAGGAATAGAATCATGCAGAGCTTTGAATGCAATGCACTGGGCCTTAAAAACAATGTGTTTACTCATGGGGAGCCAATAAAGTTTGATATGGGCTTGTAAGGCAGATTGTTGCTCGGGAATCCCAAATATTAGGCAAGCTGCAGCGTTCTGCAAGATCTGCAGCTTGTCTAGGAGTTTTTACTGCAAATTTATGAATAAAGCTTTGCAGTAGTCCAACTTGGACAGCAAGAGGGAAGAGACTACGGTTTCCGCAGCTATGGTGGCATAAATGGGAAGACTTTCCAAAGCAGTTTCAAGGGTAGAAAGGAGGAAGAAGTGATGTCGCTGATCTGGCTTTCAAATGAAAGCTTGTTGTCAAATAAGATCCCTAAGTTTTTGACCTTCATAACCAGTGTGGGAAAATTGCCTAGTTCCTGTGGCCACCAACCCCAGAATGAGGGGTTCTTACCAAACAGCAGAACTTCAGTTTTACCCAAGTTCAGTTTCAATCAATTTGTGTTCACTCAATTGACAATCAGTTGCATGCAGTTATGGAACCTGATAGCCTTGACCTCAGGGTTGCTAGCCACTGACACCACAACCTGGGTGTTATCAACGTAGGACACCACTGAGAAACTGAAGGATTTAATGAGACCGGCCAGAGGGGTAATGTAAAGATCGAAAATAGTTGGACTTAAGGATAAGCCCTGCTGCAACCTGCAAGATAATGAGAACAAGGATGATGTAAATGTGTCCAAAGTGACAAATTGCTCTCTTCCGGAGAGAAAATATTTCATAAGAGCAAGGACCTCTCTCCTAATTCCAATGGAATAAAGGTGTTTGATAAGCAGACCATAACTGAGGGTGTCAAATGCCGCAGGGGGAGGTCTAGCAGGATCAGGGCATCATTTCCTACTCTGTCGAGTATCTGTTTCAACTGAGTCGGATCAGAGTGTGATTGTTGTTGATAAAGCACATAAGTTTGTGATAAATGGCCTTCTCTACAATTTTTGCTGGACCGGGAAGGCATGAGATTGCCCTTTAAATGGTTGTCGTCTGAGGCATCATGATTCGGCTTCTTGAGAAGGGGCAGGTTTGAGGGTTTTTCCACTCTTTGAGGAAATAGCCAGGACTGAACATCAGATTGAAGATGTCAGTTAGGTAAGTAGATGTGATTTCTGAAACCAGAGGCATTATTTTGGGGGATAGGCGTCAAGTGGAGAACCCGATTGAATATTATCTAATTGACCCTGGACCTGGTCTAATATCAGAAGGGAAAAAGAAGACAGAATCATAGAATCCTGGGAAGATTTGGGAGCCAACTTTGAGGAGACCTGGAGATGCTTCAGTTGACCCAAAGCCCATGTAGAATGATCTCCGTCTGATGGGCAGGGGGTTTGCTTGTTGTTGGCAGAAAAAATGTTACATACATCTTTAATCTTGGCTTGGAAGAAGGAAGCTAGAGAATTGCAGCAGGACTGATTAGCCATCTTGTTTTTATTTTCTGGAACCTTGGCTAGTTTTCTTATTGTAGCGAACAGTTCTTTGGAGGAGTTTTGTGATGACTCAATTTTTTTCTCTACCTTCTTTCTTGCCTGCGACATAGTTGTTTCTGTAATCATCTTTTTTCTGAGAACCAGGATAGCTCTGCAAATTTTATATACCTGCCCATTAATTGATTTAAACTTGCATTTATCTCTAGATGGTAATTAGTAGTGGCAGCGACTAGGTATTTGAAGAGAGTTGGCAGAGATCGAGCTAATGCTGAGCCTAGTAAAATAGCAACTAGCTTATGCCAAGAACTAATTGTCCTATTTAGTTGTTGCAGGCTGGTTTTAAGGACTTTGGTGGCCATTTCTAGCCATGACTGCTAAGTGATCAGACCATGTGAGCAGGTTGAAGAAAGGAGTTGTTTGAAAAAATGCCATCAAGCAGGTGACCTGTCAGGAGAGTGGGGCCCTTGACCAGCTTAATTAGGCCTAGACTTGCCATCATATCCGTAAAGTGCTCAGAGTCTATGTCCAGGCTATTTTCTAAATGGAAATTAAAGTCCACAATGACTATGAAATCAGAAGAATTTACTCTGGTTTCCATTAGCTGACTGAAGGCATGAGTGGAGGCCGGTCTAAGAACAGAGCATGGTAGATGAGCAGGTCATTAAAAGAACACGTTTTGTTTAGTTCAATTTTGTACAAGAGCACTTCTCATTCAAATGACGGAGTGGGTGCAGAGAATGTGGCTTTCAGGTGGTCATGGTCAATAACTGCTAGACCCATACCCCTGTTCTCCTTGCGATCCAACCTGAATATGCGGCTCGCCGAACCCAGCTCAGGACCTGAGGCAGGATCAGCACAGGTTTCAATAATGACTGATAGGTCCAAAGTTTGTGAATTTAAGTAATCAGCAAATTCGTTTTTGGTTTTATCAGGGATCTGGCATTAGTTAGAGTGCAGCGATACTTGTGAGACCGCTTGACTTGCTTGATGCTAGGGGAACTTAATTTTGATAGAGGTTAAGGAACATTTGCAGGTTAGACAGGTGGAGTTTCGATGTAGCTTTGCTGGTTTAAAATCGGCCCTGGGCTTTTCTTACCTGGAAACTGTAGGTTAAGAAGTTCTTCCCTGGAGTATTTAATATAAGCCTCTGCATGGGAGGTAAAACCGGCAGGGGGGCTGGCGCTGAGTGTGGACAAGTGCAGAAGGGCTTCCTTTATCAAGCCACGCGCAAAATGTTAGTCGGGGTTTACAAAGCCACGCAAGGGCCGATTTGCATCACCTTGAAAGGCACTGATGAAACGTAGTCCTTCCTTTGTTTTGCATTACACTGCAGTGCAAAGGCATTATATGGACGCAACATGGACTTACCCATGCATCCATCTATGTATTTTGAGGCAAATCCCAATTTACTAAAGGCAGTAAACTTGGGTTTGTGACAAAATGGTGCATCTACCGGACAGAAGCATAACAAGGAGAAATAGCTTAACTTCCCCTTTAAGAAAACGTCCTCTTTCCATGTGTGCTGCATTCTGCATTCAGAGGAATATGCCTCTGAGGATTGCTTTTGTGCAGGGAGGTATCACTACCTGCACAACAATAATCCTGATGACAAAGCAAGCACCCTTGACGCGAGGGTGTCTACATTTGCACTAGGCCGCCCCAAATACACCAGCCCCAGGAATAAAGATGAACAGCACCATATCTTTGTCAATATGGTGCAGATCAACGTTCTCCCATTCATGCGTTGCAGCACAGCAACGTGCTTTGCTCTGTTGTTTGAACATTTAGTAAATCTGCCACTATACATTTTAGTAGCCTTCTTTTAAGGAAGAATGGGTTCCCAAGTAAAGGGACAGCCGAGGCCAAAATCCAATAAACTATATACAGCTTTGAAAATCCAAGAAAGCTCTGGTGATTCCATGCAGATTCTTCAAGTAACAGGATATGAAATCCCTTTAGACCTCAAGGTAGAATATTCCCGTTTAGATAAATTGAGGTACAATGGCTTTGGGGAAAAAGGTAAAAATGTTTCTTTCTTTCAGAGACTTCCAGTCATGTGGTCATGGTTTAGTTTGTGTTGCACAGTTGGAGTGAATGCCATCTTGCAAAGCTCATCTATAATAGCTATCTATAGTAAAAATATACAAGTATCTATAATACTCGGACGCTTTTTCTCATAGTTTCACTTGCAATAGTTGCCAGTTAACTTTTGCATTCTTTTCAAGGTTTGCAGAATTACCTATAATATACTTGTCCTTAGAATACCTATAGATCTGACTCTTGAACTGCAGATCAAAAATGTCAGAATGTGACCCATATGAAGGAGGTGAGAGCAAGATCACCACAGCAGTGAAACAACAGTCAGATGAGCCTAGTTCGTAATCTTTGCAGCTGGAAGACAAAATGTTCTCTGCTAGGCTCAAAACAGAAATGCCAAAAGCAGCACATGCAGGGGACACAGAGGGACCACAGAGTTGCGGAAAAAGAAGACCAACTCAAGAAGCTGTAGAGCGCTGGTATTCACACTGCTGACAAGCCGCTCTTCCCCGGCTCATACCTGCAGCAGCCCATGAGTTCTTGAGCATGGCTGCCTCCATCAGCAAAACTGCATGGAGTACCTGGCCTTAGGCGGTGAGGAGTGCTGCTTGAGCAGTCATAGGATCAGCCACAGCAGTTGCTTTCTATACAGGTGGCCAACTGTCCACAGGCTTTTCTTGCTTAAGGGCAAATACCAGTTTTGGTAGGTGTTTTTCTGAATGATTTGTTACTTCCTCTGCCTGCATTTAAAAGTATTTGACCTTTAGAAGCCATGTTCACCTAGATAATCCATTTCCCAGCCAGCACTCCTGTTGGGTATTACTTGTATTAGGAGTTATTGAAGTGGTTTCTTCTTTTAATGTAGGAGCTGGCTTCTCATACTGTAGTGGGGTCCAGCGTAGGTCCAGGAAGATCGGATCTATGCCAAATTTTCGGATGTCCTTAGGCTGCATATAATCTAAATGGAACTTACTAACATAGTAATTGGCTATCCTGAAAAACAAGCATGGGTCTGGCCTTCATGAATGAATGCTAGATTCCTGTGTTATCATGGGTGGTGTTACTGTGTGCAAAAAAGTGTCAGATCTTCTGTAGTATAAGACTACATGCCAGTGATCAAAGGTAAAGGCGAGGTGGGTAATGTCTCAAGGAGTACTGTCTCTTCTCTCACCGGCAACACATTACTGAAAACACAGTGTCTTGCCTCATTAATAAAGGTTTCCTGTTCTCACCTATTGTTAAAAGGTAAATGCCTTGAGGCAATATTGGTCACTTTAACCTTATTACACCACTTAGCTTGTGTGGCTTTTATTTTCTGGCACACAAGATCCATTGTATTAAAGATGTTTGTATGAAGATTTGGATTAGTAAGAAGTATTCAGGGAAAAGTTTGGAGAGCGAGCAGTGACAAAAGAAAATGAAAAATAGATGTTACAAGAGGGTTGTTTTGTTTGTACACTGAGTAAGACAAGTCGCTACTGAGCTAAATTGCCTGATTCATTGATATTTTTTTTCTAATAGATGTAACCCGACGTTGTAATGTTGCTTAAAATTTGGACATTTTAGTTCACAGTTGACATGAACAAGCTAAAGGCACCATCCACATGCAGTAAAAAGGTTTATGGATCCAGAGCACAGAACATTTACCTGCAGGTTTGAAGCCCAGACCCTTGTCTCTGGATGTCTTCATGATATGGAAATAAACAATGGTCATTGGGAGCTGAGCAGGGAGCCAGTGTAGTGAAGAAAAGGCAAGGCACACCACACGGCAGCACAATGATGGTGACTCCAAGCTTTCCACGCATTGGCTTCTTCCCCTTGAATTTCTCCCCCTTCTGACTATTGATGGTCCTTGACTACACCATCAAGACCTGCCTGGTTTCTCTGTATCCCCCATCTGCTTTCTCTAAACCTCTCCTTACCTTCTTGTAAAAGCATCAGGAGAACGCAATGCAGATTTGCAAATCCTTATAGGCGCACATAATGCGCGTCCTGTTAATGCAGAGGAGGCTGGCTCCATTATTTACTGGCCCCATCTGGGTTACTTGTCCAACAGAAACAAAGCGGGTTGGGTGCGTTTTACTTAGAAGCGCTAGCTGCTGAAAGGAGGTGACATTTTTGAGTGAAATAATGGAGTATTAGTGTGAGGGGCATGTGCAGACTTCGCGAATACTCCGGTAATTCCATATTTCTGTGTTACTAGCTTAAATCAACCTATTGGAATTTGCAGCAGCCATGTAGGAAGACAACATTTCCACTAACGTTTTAGCTTTTTAAAGTACCCACCCCAACAGAGTTTGACACCCAAACTCTTTTGCCATTTTATAAATCAGTGGCTCTAAAACCATTGAAACGCTCACTTTCCACCGTGCCATTGTAATACAGACTCTGTTAACCTAATTATCAATACTTACACCCATAAACATCCCTGACACTACAGAGATGGACTATGCTTAATTGTAACACAACCTGACAGTTAACCACCGTAAAATGTAAAATATCATGGCTATAGTGCTGTGTATTTGTAAATATTACTATGTAAAGAGTTCTTACACCCATGGGGTTTAGTCCAAGCTATATAAAATTGCAAACTTGTCCAAGTGAATGTTAAAATCGCCAAGGAGCAAGCAATGGTTAGATCTCAGGCATAGTGAGGAAATCACAGAGTGGAGATCTGCTTGCTCCGCTTGTCTGTTTCTCTCTTCTCTAGACCTGTGAGGCTCCGACAGCGCCGGGACACTCCTCGGAGTAGCCGTGCGCTATAGAAGCACCCCAATTAACATAACATTAACATAACATAACAAAATAAAGAAATGAACATGAATCTAGCTCATAATTCCACAGTGTTTCCCTCGTAGCAGCTGATGCCAGATATATTTGCCTTGTTCCACCAAGGTGGTAATGGCTGATTAGAGCAGTGTATGCGCCTAATATACGTGAACTGCCTGGCGAGATGACTGACAGAGCGACATTTGTGGTTGGTCACAATGGACAACATTTTCATGCAGTGTTTTAGTGGATCCTGCCTTAGTCTATGGGGTGTTCTTAGCAATATGGACAATTATGCGGTAGAGAAGTCCTTTTGGTTGTAGTATAATATGCCACGCATCAATTACCTGTTCACGTCTAAAAAGGGCTCTAATCCTTTCAGGAAACTGTTCAATGTTAATCCCTTCTGATGTTTTCAGTGAAAAGAACTGGTTAACATTTGTATTATTGAACTGTTTATTCTTCACCCTATCAATTGCCCCCCCCATTGCCTCTGTGATGTGCAAAGAGTATTGGCATCTTGTGTATACATGTTCTCTCCCCCAATTAGAAATACACAATAAATCGGAGATCACTCCGAAAGCATGGATAAATAATCGCCCAGTCCCTTCATACTACTGTCTGGAATATAACTGAACCGCGACAAAAATGATCAGTGTAAAATACTTTTGGAACTTATTTTTCTGGCTAAAAACACCTTTTTAATGAAACGCAATTTAAAAGGTGAAATGTTTAATTAATAGCTAAACCTCAAGGAGCCTTACATCTTAATGTTGAAAGACATTCTTTTCTCTAAAATAACAAATTAAAGATTAATTCTCAAGAAGCCCTAATTAAATCCATTGCTTCATAATGGGATAGTTGTCCTCAAGCATATATCTGATGTATTTTTTCTTCGATTGTGACACCTACATTCCCCATGCACTGAGAATAGCTTATAGGAGCCTGGAGGGTGGCAGAGTGAGAAAACCCATTAACATTTGTAAAGTGCTCTATAGTCTTTCTTGTATTAGTTATCTAGTTTTTATTTCCCTATACCTAATATGTATGCCTCATGATTTGATATTAGGAGCTCTGTGAATATGGTTTGATATTTTAACCAAATTTTCTGACTATGCGAGTTTTGCAGAGGGAAAATCTGCCACAAATTTGCCACTTTTTGGTGCACAGAAGGTGTGTATTTGTGTTGATTTTTAATTAGCTGCTGGAAATCCATGACAGTCCAGCTAGTACCTCCATGATGTTAAGTCGGGGTCACTCTGAATGTGGTGGTGTTGATAGAGATCGCAGGTCACCCGACCAATAATTTCGCCACTCTGGGTTCGGGCCCATATACTCCAATTCACCATATATACATTGATCAGATGACCTTACAATCTACTACTAATAATCATGAGTCCCTTTCGATTATTTCTAGTGTACCCGACTTACCATCCACCGTTACGGGTACCTATGACCACGATGGGTCAGGGAGCTAGCTGTAAAAGGAAAGGCAGCAAAAATACAAACCCAACATAAATAACTTTGATATTCATAAAATAACCACGGACAACTGCGAAGTTTTAAGAATTTTATCTAAAACTCAGTTTCGGAAAATATAAGGTTCACAGTTAAGAGGTAGTGAATAATCAAGATGACGAAAATCACATATCCATAAAGGAACAAAGTGAGGGTAAACATTTAGGTTTTCTAATACTAGTGCGACTGGAAGCCTGCTAATGTAGAAAACTAGTCACTTAAGAATGGTCATTTTTAAAGGGGCAAAGCATTTGCAAGTATACATTTATACTATGGAATGGGAATCAGGAATCTTAAAATAATTCTATTAAAGATGAAGAATAGATCACACTAAAATTCTAGAAAAATACTTCAGTCAGTTTTATAAAGGAGGAGACCACATCCGGAAATTGCAAACTGCAAATGGAGAAAATGATTTCTAAAAGGTAGGGGAACAATGGAACATGCTATGAAATTAAATGCAAAACGATTTTATGATATGCAATGATTGCGGAAAGCATGGAAAATTATCATATGCAAAGGTATGTCTTTATTGAAGCAAAGACAGAAAATAGAAAGGTGCAGTTTAGAGTTTTCAGCAAGATATTTACCTAGACTGGTGTGAAAACCAACCCTGGCCACGGGTCAGTTAAGGACAGGGAAACCCTCAAGGTAGGATAGACATCAACGGGACAGCAGGTGCAGAATGGACACCCCAGGACAGGACAGGAAACCCAGATTAGGATCAGGACAGGACCACCAGGACACGACCAGCACCCGCAGTTTGGAAGCAACGCCTGCGCTCCACCCTCTCTGCGGCTATCAGTCAGAACCCCGATTGGGTTAGCGAACTCCCCAGCAAAATGCTCCGCCAGCACTTAAGGTTTAGTAAAACCTTAGTCTCTGGTCAAATTCGGACAGAGTGCTCCGCAGCGCTCTGTATCTTTAGTCACCTATTGAGTGCGTTGGGTCAGTGACAGGTCAGCTATTCGGACAAGTCGGACAAATTCCCTAGGTGAACCTAGGGTAGATATACTGTTTTGGGACAGTGTACCACCCCCCAAATGTTGCAAAGTGTCAGAATCCCCAATTTCGATTGGTCCTAAGGTAGGATTTGGTTAACACACCAATCAGAACAGACTATTCTAAGGCCTAATCTGCATTTTTGGGTACCGCCTAGCAAGATTGGGGTTCCCATGAGAAGTCGCACTGAATACAATGGGAAAGAAATACATTGTATAAAATACAGTACAATCTAGTCCCTCTCGCTGGGTGAAGGTGCATCTTCCCAGGCACATCTTGGCAGCGACTTGCTCTTGGCGCTTTGTCAGCGGAACCTTGCTACTTCTGGTCCTGCGCAGTACTGCCCTCCAAGATGGACTCCCAAGCCCCCATCACCCCTCCGTGCCGAGGATACATGAAAAGTAAGCGAAAACAAATTAGCACATAGAAATAAATGAATGTATTATATGTCAAGATTTCGTACTTCAGGTTTATCATTTCTAAAAATATACTATGTAATTAGATATTAGTGCAATATATAACGACACGAGAGCAACAGCACGAGCCTCACCACATGATTACTTTGAGCAGCCATTTTATGGATATTACGCATGCGCACCCTTTCCCTCCAAACTACATCTACGTAAAGTCACGTGAGTGTGACTAACGCATGCGCAGAAGCAAACTTAAAAGCGGCGGCCATATTATGGACACGGGTTATTTGTATTAGTAAAACACATAGGCAAGCTTCGCTACTACACACGTATACCCAAAATAAAAGAGATTAGTAAAACGTACAATTGTTATAAGGTTACAACAGATTCGAGGTTCATGAATCGAGCAAGTCGCGATGCGAAATCTTGCTCTATCAATACCCTCTTTGATGATATTTACTATCATCACAAAATAATGGAACCAGATGCCAACTTTTCCTTTCACACTTTGTACAACTCTATTTCTTCCAACAGCCTATTCAGTTTCTCTTTCTCGTTTTTGGTAGGGTGAGAATTTTTCACCCTTTTGTAAATCTGATTATTCATTTCTTCTAATTCAAGTTCATCCGCACTCCGTTTCACTCCTCTTGCATTCACTTGATACCCTTTTGTGTGTTTGCGACATTTGCAACAGACGAATATGAGAAATAGGATAAAACCTATTATTCCAATTGGCATCAGTATCTTGAACAATAAGCTTCTACCTAAGTTAGCAAACCAATGACCTACATTTGAGAGATCATCAACTAGTCTCTTCCAGGCACTGTCATCCTCGAGTGGTTTGAGTTCCCTTTCCAAATTAGTAATATTTTTCACATATCTTTTGATTGTACACTTTTGTCCGGAATATAAGTGCAACAATGTTGCGCCTTCAACATCCGGCAGACTCCGCCCTCTTTTGCTAATAAAGTGTCAAGAGCAAGTCTGTTCTGCAAAACCATTGATCTGATCGCAACCATTTCGGTATTGACCAGCAGAAATCCATGAGCCGTGTCAGTAGACAACACATCCACTATTGTGGATAATTTGCAAATTCTGTGAGTGTTCAGAACCACTCCCACTCCAGGTATCAGTGCACTAAAAATACTACCTATTATTTCGCCTACGCTTTCTCTTTTGCTACGCACTAAGACATTAGTGTTTTCAATGCTTCCAGCAATTTCATTCACATGGTATATTTTCGGGAAAACAATGCCAAAGTAGCAGCTTCCATACCAGTGATCCGGCAATTTGAAATAAGCCTTGTTTCCACATATATAATAAATTCCTGGAAACACAGGTTCTGACCCATTTTTGAAACCCCAACCTCCAATTACCTTGTAATTGTGCTCACATTGACTGGAACCAATGAAAATGTTATTATAATAACTAGTCTTCTCGCGGTGAAGACAGAGTTTCCCTTTCTTCTCGAAATCCAGCAACAAAGCAGGCCCTGCTCCGCCATTTGAGGTGCTTTCCATGTCCTCAGCCCATTTTGGTGTTTTCTGTCTTTTGTCATTTGCCTTTCTTTGGAAACTCTCCCTTCTCTTCTCTGCCATGTTCAAAAATATTTTCTCTTGTTCATGTAAAGAACAGGTCAAGTTGTCTCTGTGTGCTTCATTTAAGTCTATGGTACCTATAGTCAGAAAGTATTCTCCCATATAACGTGTAATGTCACTTTTAGTGTGTACAGGGTTCAGGTTTCCACGTATAGGAAGTTCAGAAAAGATCACGTCATTGTTAGAGTAATAGTACTGTAACGGTCCTCTTTTGTAAAACAAGCTTGCTAAAATACTACAGGAAATTCCATATGTCAGGGGCAAGTGATGGTAAGTCATGCCTTCAGCTACAGAAGTAGGTAGCTTCATGCAGACATAGCAATCCTCTATCTCCATAGTCTCTACATAGTGTACTAACAGGTTTGCGAAAACATTTAAATGAGTCTGATTTTTAACCCCATGGTAATGTAGTCCTTCCTCATCTGATGCTTCTAAGTCTCGTTTTGTTTGTCTGAGTGCCTTCTCACGTCTTTCTACACTTCGTGTTGTCAGTTCGTCAGTGTCAGTAGTCTGTGTAGGGTCGATATTAGTATTTTTGTTTACCATAAAGGGAATGAAAACTGTTAGTCCTATCCAAACTAATATAACTATAACTATACTACATTTACATACTTTGCAGCATGTTTTGCAACAACTACGACTAGGCCTTCCATTCATTCTTGAATCAGACATTTTGGCTCAGAAGTTTTTCAACCCCTCTTTGTAACTTTACACAGGTAGCTTACTCTGTGCAATTTCAGGTGCGCTCTTCTTCTTCGGCAGACAAATCAGCAACCTGATCTTCGTCGCTTTCGTCAGTTATATCAAGAATCTCAAAATTTTCCAAAATTAAATAGGTCCATTCAGGATCTTGATATTTTTCATTCAGTCTTTTTATTCGATCACTTCTTCTTTTGGAGCTATCCCCAGGCTGTTCTGCAATCCGTGGGCTTCTCCTTTTGTCTGCAAGTTTCTCTTGTACTGTTTTTATTCTCAGTCTCAGTCTCTTAATATATCTTGGCTCAATGTGTTTCTTTTTCTTTAGTCTTTTAGCTGGCACGGTGATCTGGCTTTCTTCTAATGCTCTTTTGTTTTCACTTGTTTGTGGCACTTCGGTTTCTGCTTCTTCCCTTCCTGTCTGACTAGTCCCAGGTATTGTATCTATTTCTTCTGCCTGGTTACTAAGCTGGCCTTGTTCAGGTAACTTTTTGTTTTGGCTTTCAAATGTCTCTGTTTCTGTGTCCTGAACACGTTCTTCTAACCCTATCTGATCCTGTTCAAGCACTTCGTTCCCTTGATTTTCTTCTGCTCGAACTTTTACACTAGTTCTAGTCTGTCCCTTTTCAACTTCAGGAGTCAGTGGGAGAGTGTCGATCACTTGTTCTGTCCCTATCTGACCTTCCTCTTCGTCCTCAGATTTGATGTGTATCTCAATGATCTGAGGGTCTTCGCCTGTGCCTGACTCAACCTCTCTATTCCACTCTCTATCTTCGTAGATTCGCTCTCTTGTTCTGATTGGGTCTTCAATGAGATCAATTAGGGGTATCCAATCATCTTGGCTGGTGCTCGGCTGCTCGTCATCAGCTACTTCCGGACCAACGTCTACAGGACCCTCAACTGGACTGGTGCTCGGCTGTTCGTCATCAGCTACTTCAGGACCAACGTCTGCAGACCCCTCAGCTGGACAACCTTCAGCTCCAGGCTCCTCGTCTGGTATCACCTTCTGGGTATGGCTGGCATGGATCCACTTGGGAACGCCTGCACACTTCACCGCTGTCGTGGTTACCAGGATTAGATTGGCGCTTTTTTCCCCACCTTGGTTCAAGGCAACTCGAACGAGTGTGTTTCTTTATTTTAACCCAGTCACCCGGAACCAATTTGTGAACTGGGGTTGTCGGGTTGGCGACGGCGTCTGCCCCAATCTGGCGAGAGATAGAACGCACTTGGTCACCCAGTTGCTTGCAGTATTCAAGTACCAAATCATCAGAAATGCTTAACAGTTTGTATCCTGGTACCCATGCTTGTCTCATCACTCTTCCCATCAATATCTCATGGGGGCTCAGGCCTGTTTTTCGATCTGGAATGCTCCTGAGTCCCATCAGAACAAGAGGTAAGGCATTTACCCAGTTTATGCCAGTAGAGTCACACATCTTTGCCAATCTATTTTTTATGGTGCCATTGATTTGCTCTACCACTCCAGAAGCCTCTGGACGATGTGCACAGTGCAGCTTTTGTGTGATCCCAAATGCTTTGCAGAGTTGAGCCAATATTTCATTCTGAAAATGTCCGCCTCTATCTGATTCAATAAAGACTGGAACCCCGAACCTAGGTATCAACTCTTTTAGTAACAGTTTGGCTACTGTTATGGCATCATTCTGTGTGGCAGGGTAAGCTTCCACCCATTTTGAAAATAGGCAGACAACTACAAGGACATATCTTTTCCCCTCACAACGAGGCATGGTGATGAAGTCAATCTGTATTCTCACAAAGAGACCCCCTGACTTCCCAATTTTCCCTAGTTCGACTACTGTCTTCTTGCCAGCGTTGAACTGCTGACATGTCAAGCACCTCTGACAAAGGGACTCTGCTACCTTCCTGAATTTCTTGTTGTACCAAGTCTGTTGAAACACCAGAACCATGGCATCCCTACCAATGTGTGACCCTTCATGTATCAATCGGGTCATAGGGGCAAGCAGGTGTCTGGGTAACACAGGCATACCATTTGGGCCCACAATGACACCATCCTCACGTCTCGGTCGACAACCTTGCTCCTTCCATTTCTCCTTCTCTTCCCATGGCGCAGCATGCTGCCATTCTCTCACTTCATCCCATGTAGGCACTTCTTCAAACATCATAAGTTGGCAGCTGTTTCCAGTCCCACCCAGTCTGATATTCATTGACATGCGATCCATAGCACATTGTTTTGCTACCCGATCAGCAAAATCATTTCCCAATGACACAGGGTCAAGGCCCTTTTTATGAGCAACACATTTGACCACTGCCAATTCCTTTGGTAATTGAATTGCCTCTAGAAGGTCTTGGATAATTTTCCCATTTCGAATGGGAGTACCTGATGAAGTCAGGAATTCCCTTTGTAGCCATAATTGGCCAAAGTCATGCACAACCCCATAACAGTACTGGCTGTCAGTATACACTGTTATTCTTTTGTCTTTTCCCAACTTACAAGCTCTTATCAGGACAATCAATTCGGCTACTTGTGCAGACTTTACTCCGAATAAACAGGATGCTTCTTTAATTCTGTCTAAAGCAACCACAGCGTAGGCAGCACTCAGACCCACCAGTTCGTGTCTCATACATGAACCATCCACAAACCATTCCTCATCATGTACAGGCAAGGGTGTTTCTTTAATGTCCGGACGGGGCTTGGTACTGAACTCTGTCAAGTCAATGCAGTCATGCTCGTGGTCTCCCCCATCTTCCAGAATCATTGAATCAGGGAGTAGAGTGGCTGGGTTCAAGACATTACACCGAGTAATGGCTATATTTGCAGCACCCACGAGAATTCTCTCGTATTTAGTCAGTCGACTAGGGGTGAGATACTGAGTCTTAGTTCGGGTCAGTAGGATCACAACTGCATGGGGAACATACACAGTTACAGGATGTCCCATGACAATGGATTCACTCTGCTCTAACCTTGTGCAAGTTGCAGCTACTGCTTTCAAGCACCCTGGCAATCCAGCAGCCACTGGATCCAAAGTGGCAGAAAAATATGCCACGGGTCGTCTGATTAAGCCATGCTCCTGAGTTAGGACTGACAATGCACAATTGTCACGAGTGTCACAGAATAGGGCAAACTCCTTAGAATAGTCAGGCATCCCTAGAGCAGGTGCTGTACACAGGCAATCTCGTAATTTAGTAAATGCTGTTAAGCTTTCATCATCCCATTCCACTGGGTCCTGAGCCTCTTTCTTTGTCATTTTTATCAAAGGCTTTGCCAGGACTGCAAATCCCACAATCCATTGCCTGCAGTATCCTACAACTCCAAGGAACATTCTGATTTCTTTCTGAGTACGGGGTAACTGCATATTTTGAATTATCCTGACTCTTTCTGAGGTGACTTTTCTGACGCCTTTTTCTATCTGTTGTCCCAGATATTTCACTGATTTTGAACAGAACTGCAAATTCTCAGGGGCCACTTTATGTCCCTTTTCACACAGGTGATTCAGTAGGGCAATGGTGTCAATCACGCAGTCCCTATGACTTTTGGACGCCACCAATAGGTCGTCAATGTACTGCACCAAAACAGATTTTCCAGGTAAGACTAAAGATTCAAGGCATTTTTTCAAGATCTGATTAAAGATAGAGGGGCTTTCTGTGTACCCCTGGGGGACCCTATTCCAGACATACACGTGACTGTTGAAAGCAAATGAGAAAAGAAATTTGCTGTCTGGATGCAATGGAATCGAAAAGAATGCGTGACATAGGTCTATCACTGTGAACCACTCGGCATCCCAGGGAATCTGATACAGAATCACTGCTGGGTTCGGAACAATAGGGCAACAAGTAACCACTATTTTGTTTACCTTTCTCAGGTCCTGCACTACTCTGTACTTGCCATTAGGCTTTTTGATGCCCATAATGGGTGAGTTACAGGGGCTGCTCATTACTTCCTGTATGATGTTTGCTTCTAGTAATTTCTGTATTTCGACGGCAACTCCTGCTCTTACTTCGGCACTCATTCTGTAGGGCTTGGTATTGGGGTACACTGCGTTTTCTTTCATTGCTATTTCTATGGGGTCTACGTTTTTCATAAGTCCTACATCCTTTCCTGTAAAGTCCCATACTTCTGGTTTCACTGTCTTTTGGAGTTCTTCAGGTAAGTCCTGTATAGTCATTCGTTTGATTTCTGAGTCAGGTCTGATTAACATTAACATGTAAATTCCATCCTCGTCTGGGGTTTGAATTTCGACGCCTTTTGGTGTGCAAAAGATGGTACAGTTCATTTTGCACAACAAATCACGTCCCAGTAAGTTCACTGGACTAGTATCACAGACGACAAATCTGTGCATTTCTTTAAAGTTCCCTATTGAAATCTCCATGGGTTCTGTAACGGGGTACTAATCAATTGATTAGATACCCCTACTACCTGGATTGCTTCTCCCGAGAGGGGTAGGTTTGGAACGTTCACTGTTCTCACAGTAGAACGGGTAGCACCAGTGTCCAACAGAAAGGTGACATCATTTCCGTCAACCTTTCCTTCAATGTATGGCCCTGACTGGTCTACCGGCAAGGAGGCGCCAAGTACACACTCTTCGTCCTCCCCTCTCAGGCCCCGTCAGTACTGGTCGTCACAGAAGAAAGTGTCATTCAGTAGATACTGCGAAGTTGCTGTATTTCTATTCTCATTTCCTCCCCAGATCTCTATGTCGTCACCCTGCGGTGATTTACCCTTAAAAGTTGGCTTTGGCGCTCGGGGTACTTGAATTGTTTTTACCTGCTGCTGGGTCTTTCTTGGCTTTTCATTCTGCGTCTGTGGATTTAAATCAGGGGTTTCGGGATTATCATGTTGTAAATATGGACACTCGTCTCTCCAGTGTCCAATTTCTCCGCACTGGTGGCAGGGAAATTTCTTTTTTGCTTCCTCTCTGCTCATTTTAGCTCGGGGTTTTCCTCCACCCCCACCCCCAGGGCCTTGGTTCTGCGTAGTTTTATTTATCTTATTCAATTGCTTCTCCTGCTGTTCTGCGAGCTTTACTTGTGCCCACATCACTTTCTCCTTTAAAGCCTTTTTCTTTTCTGCCATCTCGTCCTCACAGTATTTTGCATACCGTAGGACCTCATCCATCTTTTTGGATTGCCAAAAAATGTTGTTATCTTTTATCCACTGACAAATTTCGGGTCTTAAACCGTTTACAAACCTGTAAATGAAGTGGGTCATGTCCTTCATCTCGATGTTATCTATACCACTGTAGGTCTTAAATACCTGCAACAACCTTTCATAAAAGGAGTGCACAGTCTCGTCCCTTTCCTGCGTTGTTCTATCTATTTTGGTCCAATCAGTTTCCTTTGCGGGCACTTTTAGCTTCAGATGCTGAATTACCTGACCATATTTTCTCATCACTTCTTTAGAGGGTTCTCCTGTTTTAGAATCTCTCGGGTATTCCTCACTAGGCCAAGCTATGGCGATTTTACACTCGGTCCACAGATCTACAGGGACCACTATGTCGAAGAACCCATCCTGGTCCTTCCACAGGCATTTCTGTACCTTTACAAACCTTTCTACCTGTCTGTACCAATCCACGGGCTTCTCTCGTAATTTTGGGAAATCATTAGTAAAGGACACAATATCCTGTCTGGACCATGGAACGTGTACATATTTTCCACCTGGCACTTCGCGCATAGGGCATAACTGTTCTGGTTTGTCAGCTTCCTTTAGAACGAATTCGGGAGTTGCCTGCTTAGACCTGGCCTCATCTTTTTTCCTAGCCCATCTGGCTTTCCATCTCTCTACATCTCCCCATTTCTGCAATACTGTCAATATTTCTTTGACCTGTACTTTCTTTCCTGAGACATTCAGGTTTTCTAAATCTTTGTCTGAAAAGTCTGCTCTGTAGGGTTTCTGCAAAGGTTTCGATTTTGAAATATCTATTCCCATGCTAGCAGCCGTGTCTGTCAATTTTTCATGGAGTACTCGGGCATTTCGGGTAAGACTTTTGCAAATAAACAGCAGCTCTTCTTAAGAGTAGGTATTTAATCTGTCTAATCCTACATTTCCTGCCATTAATTCTTCTATTTCTACTCTCAATTTGTAGAGATCTAAAGGTTTCGTCTGTGGAGTTTGTTTCTCTAATTCTTGACTCCATCTTTCGATTTCCTCAGGAGTCACCAACGTGACACTTTTAGTATACCGAAGTTGATTCCATTTGAATCTCCCTCGTGTTGAAAGGATTATGTCTTTTCTGCATCCTTCTCCCTGTATTTCTAATGGGCAGATCCAATAGTGAGACTTCAGATTCGCCCTCACTTGTCTGTTCATCTACAATTAAGGGCTCTGGTCTTGGCTGTGCTATGACTGGAGTAATGACTGGAGTTTTCGGACTCC
Source organism: Lissotriton helveticus (assembly GCF_964261635.1). Lineage (NCBI taxonomy): Eukaryota > Metazoa > Chordata > Amphibia > Caudata > Salamandridae > Lissotriton > Lissotriton helveticus. The sequence goes on from NC_136071.1 coordinate 905,030,149, forward strand.
CTTGACGGTCCCCATACAACGGAACCACCGGTCCGATAGTTACTGGGATTGTCAAGGCTTCAGGACTGGTATTTAACTGGGAGATTTTCTGAATGACCTCAGCTCTCTGTTTTGCTAGAACCTCCCGCTCCTTTTCTTCCAATATTCTCTCTAAGGTTTTGTCATGTAACACCTGGGGGGTCAGAGTGGGAGCATAACTCGGGGCAGTGGGATGTGTTTCACTTGATCCTTCGCCATAATTAGGTCTTGGGAACAAACTTCCTGTGCCTAGGGATCTTGGTTCCTCCTCATAATGAGGGTGTAGGAACGGCATCCCTGAACCTGAGGGTCTTGCTTCACCTCCGTAGGGAGGTCGAGAGCAAAAATCTTTTTCACGGGAGTATCTTGCCTCCCCACTAACGGGTATCTTTGGATAAATATCCCTCTTCTCTACAGGACCTAGACTTTCGGGGTAGGGAGGTATGAAGCATCCCCCTCCTGCACTGACAGATCTGGCCTCCTCCGGGGGAGGAGGTCTTCGGAAAATTTCCCCTTCACTAGAAGGTCTACGTTCTTCATTATAAGGAGGTGGGCTTCTTGTAAATATGTCATCTAACAATTCATCATCCGACTCTCCAATGGGCACCCAATGTTTACAATTTTCTGTCTTTTTCTCCCCCCCGGGAGGGCCACCCGCCGGCATCATTGGAAACAGTCCCTCAACAATCATATTCTGTCTCCACTGTTTCATCTTTTTTGCTCTGGCTTCCTGCTTCAACTTTGGATAAAATTTAGTTAACCCTTTATCCATCCGTGGCTTATCCCTTTCGAAAGCCTCGATTTCCCATTCCTCTAGTGCTTCGTACTGCGTTAATCTAGGTCTGGGATGTAAATCATTCATTCGGGTTCTCAGATTAAATAGAATCCTGCTGTTAAATGTTCCGTCTAACGGAAAAGCCAATACTCCGTCATCTTTTGTATATTCCGCCCAATTTTCCAACCATACACATGTGTTGTACCCTTTATCGAACATCATGAAAGATGCGGGAGTATTTGGTGGCGGAATTACAACACCTTCTCTAGTTTTAATCGGCTTGTCCTTTTTGAAAAAATTCTTTACTTTATTTACAAGGGACAATTTTCTCTTGTTTCCGTACATAATGTCGTGTTTTATGCCTTTAAACTGATCTCTCTCAAATCCCAAATCTCTCGGATCGGGTCTAGTATGCGGTCTGTACGAGTGCCACATACGATTCCTACGAGTGACTTTGTTTACAAATCACTTCCAATCAAAATGCGTCTTTTATTTTCGTGCGGCCAATGAAATGCACGAGTTCAAATATTTTCGACCAATGGGTGCGCGGCTCTTTCGCGAGACAGTTCTCACGCTTCGGCGCTCACCCCTCCTTTACAATTCCAGCCCCGCTACCCGCCCACTGCTTCTACCAATCCCAGCGCGGCACAGAGTGACATCAGAGCAGCTTCGCGACTGACTCCCTCCTTTACAAGGTAACGGAAACTTTCTTACTTTCTAAAGTGCTAGTGCTTGGTTATTAAACAACGAATACACATTCGCCACTGTGCTCAAGTGTCTAGACAGGAAAGAATTGTTTTCACTGCAAGTAAACTACTTCCATTTACTTTTCACACACTACGGGTAGATCTCTTCTGCCTACCCTTCACTCAAGCATTAGAGAACTTGTTACTTCCCTAGACTCATCCACCTTTCCGGGATATATCCGAGTCTAAAGTTTACCCAGCGAACCCCTTTGCCTTCACCCGAGCTTCGATGAACCTGCTACTCTTCCGGTGTGACCCTCACTAGGTTATGCCACAATAGGAATTTTACCAATGAACCTCGTTGCTAACATTTATTCAAACATACATTCAGAAAAAACCCTAGTTAGTGCTTCCAGTTCTGCCTAACCTGCACCAACTTTCCTTGTAACAAGTGACCTCACAGCAAGTGAATTCTATTCACCACTCGCTATTCAATTCCCCGGGGATTCCTAACAACATAAAAAATGTTTTACGTACGAATGGATTAATACATATAACAGTATAATAACAAGAATAACGATTTTAAAACATTTCATAATTTTTCAAGGTAAACACTTCAAGTGAGTGATCAGTCCACCCGAACTGCCTACTTTCGCTAGCAGCATCCGACTTAGCTAGACTAACTAGTCCTACCTAACCTTTAACTATTCCCTAACCATCCTCGATGCTACCAGAAAATTACTGATAGAGATCGCAGGTCACCCGACCAATAATTTGGCCACTCTGGCTTCGGGCCCATATACTCCAATTCACCATATATACATTGATCAGATGACCTTACAATCTACTACCAATAATCATGAGTCCCTTTCGATTATTTCTAGTGTACCCGACTTACCATCCACCGTTACGGGTACCTATGACCACGATGGGTCAGGGAGCTAGCTGTAAAAGGAAAGGCAGCAAAAATACAAACCCAACATAAATAACTTTGATATTCATAAAATAACCACGGACAACTGGGAAGTTTTAAGAATTTTATCTAAAGTTTCGGAAAATATAAGGTTCACAGTTAAGAGGTAGTCAATAATCAAGATGACGAAAATCACATATCCATAAAGGAACAAAGTGAGGGTAAACATTTAGGTTTTCTAATACTAGTGCGACTGGAAGCCTGCTAATGTAGAAAACTAGTCACTTAAGAATGGTCATTTTTAAAGGGGCAAAGCATTTGCAAGTATACATTTATACTATGCAATGGGAATCAGGAATCTTAAAATAGTTCTATTAAAGATGAAGAATAGATCACACTAAAATTCTAGAAAAATACTTCAGACCACATCCGGAAATTGCAAACTGCAAATGGAGAAAATGATTTCTAAAAGGTAGGGTAACAATGGAACATGCTATGAAATTAAATGCAAAACGATTTTATGATATGCAATGATTGCGGAAAGCATGGAAAATTATCATATGCAAAGGTATGTCTTTATTGAAGCAAAGACATAAAATAGAAAGGTGCAGTTTAGAGTTTTCAGCAAGATATTTACCTAGACTGGTGTGAAAACCAACCCTGGCCACGGGTCAGTTAAGGACAGGGAAACCCTCAAGGTAGGATAGACATCAACGGGACAGCAGGTGCAGAATGGACACCCCAGGACAGGACAGGAAACCCAGATTAGGATCAGGACAGGACCACCAGGACACGACCAGCACCCGCAGTTTGGAAGCAACGCCTGCGCTCCACCCTCTCTGCGGCTATCAGTCAGAACCCCGATTGGGTTAGCGTACTCCCCAGCAAAATGCTCTGCCAGCACTTAAGGTTTAGTAAAACCTTAGTCTATGGTCAAATTCGGACAGAGTGCTCCGCAGCGCTCTGTATCTTTAGTCACCTATTGAGTGCGTTGGGTCAGTGACAGGTCAGCTATTCGGACAAGTCGGACAAATTCCCTAGGTGAACCTAGGGTAGATATACTGTTTTGGGACAGTGTACCACCCCCCAAATGTTGTAAAGTGTCAGAATCCCCAATTTCGATTGGTCCTAAGGTAGGATTTGGTTAACACACCAATCAGAACAGACTATTCTAAGGCCTAATCTGCATTTTTGGGTACCGCCTAGCAAGATTGGGGTTCCCATGAGAAGTCGCACTGAATACAATGGGAAAGAAATACATTGTATAAAATACAGTACAATCTAGTCCCTCTCGCTGGGTGAAGGTGCATCTTCCCAGGCACATCTTGGCAGCGACTTGCTCTTGGCGCTTTGTCAACGGAACCTTGCTACTTCTGGTCCTGCGCAGTACTGCCCTCCAAGATGGACTCCCAAGCCCCCATCACCCCTCCGTGCCGAGGATACATGAAAAGTAAGCGAAAACAAATTAGCACATAGAAATAAATGAATGTATTATATGTCAAGATTTCGTACTTCAGGTTTATCATTTCTAAAAATATACTATGTAATTAGATATTAGTGCAATATATAACGACACGAGAGCAACAGCACGAGCCTCACCACATGATTACTTTGAGCAGCCATTTTATGGATATTACGCATGCACACCCTTTCCCTCCAAACTACATCTACGTAAAGTCACGTGAGTGTGACTAACGCATGCGCAGAAGCAAACTTAAAAGCGGCGGCCATATTATGGACACGGGTTATTTGTATTAGTAAAACACATAGGCAAGCTTCGCTACTACACACGTATACCCAAAATAAAAGAGATTAGTAAAACGTACAATTGTTATAAGGTTACAACAGATTCGAGGTTCATGAATCGAGCAAGTCGCGATGCGAAATCTTGCTCTATCAGTGTCATTCAAAGATTTCCATTTCACTGAGATAGTTTTCAAACATGGACATATTTGGCTGCACTTGGGACACATCAATGTAATATGGCTGGGGTACTTTGCGAGTTATGAATTACAAGAGATGCCATCAATGGTAATGCGAGTAAATAAAATAGGAGAAAATGCCAACTGTAATGTGCAACAGAAAATGAAAAATACCCTATGGTCATCTACAAAATGGAAGTGTGCAGATGATGATCATTGAAGGCAATGTTTCTTTTCTGTTATACATAAAGGACGCCATTTTTGTGTGGGCTATCAAATCAAGCGGAACATATGATCTCAGTGTGACTGAAGCGGTGAATCTATCGCCTAACATAATAGGTTTCGCATCCTATGTTCTTTTCCATAGGAAATTACTGGAACGCGGCTTCTTTCAGTACGCCATCTTCCTATCTTCACTTCTCCACATTCCAAGGGGAGACCAGCGCGGACATCTCTTTTTACTTCAAGACCTCCGCCTCAGATGGAGTCTTCCTTGAGAACCTTGGCAACGCAGATTTCATTAAACTTGAGCTGAAGTGTAAGTTAATGTCACCCGCTCTCATTTTCTACCAGATAGTCATAATTCTCTTGTGTTCTGTTACCTCTTACTGGAAGAATAAGTCATCAACATGTATTCAAACCAATTATTCCAAGTGCTGTCACTCATCTGAAATGTTGTTAAAGTTCAGACATGCTGTCAGCAGCAAAATAACTAAATGATATGGTAATAAAGGAGGATGCCTTAGATGTCACTATTGTGCATGCAATAAAACGAGTGATAGGCAACCTCCTACGTAACAATCACTCTCACAATTCAAAGAACGTGAGAAACTACGACTACAATAAGGCATTAAGCAGATATTTATTAAGCACCTGCCTACAATTGTGAATTCATGAGGGGTCACCACCTACAGTTTTATGTCAGAATATTGTCCACAAAGTATTGTGCTACAAATGTATTTTACAAAGAATATTGACAACACATTATCTTGATGGTAAGTGGATATAGGTAAATATAGATGTATTTTTCTTAACTCCACATCTACATACAATAAACTCATATTATCGATGTAGATATAGGTGGGGTAAAAGATAGCATGCCTATAAATACTTACATCAACATATATACATAATATTTTGTAGTTGATTTTCTTGAAATTATATTTTGTAGTGCAGTGTTTAAGGCTCAGTAGTCTGGTCATATAATTGGCTTGTAAATATCCCCCAACAAGCTGCATAATTACGGCAGGACATACAGTGCAGCAGGGAACTGGAAACATGGGGATCACCACATATTACTATTGTCACCTTTGGCCCAGCACTCCTGGGCCCCCGAGTACAGTTTTACAGTAATTTCCTGGCCACTATGTAAAGCATGAGGTGCAGCTCACCTCCACTGGGGAATACAGCACTTTCAGAAAGTTCCTTATCCCACGAAGTGGGGACCTCCATCGAGGTCTCGACCCATATTGCAGCAATTAGGCAAAAATTCCCCAAGGTAAGCCACACTGCGAGGGGGTGACGCACACACCAATTAGGCGACGCAACCACGCTGGGTCCCCTGCATATCTCCAACACCTCAAAATATGCCCCTTGTTGGTAGAGAGACCTCACCAGGTCCCAAGCAGGTGAAATCAGCTCCAGGCAGCTACCCACGACCGCGCGGTGTAGTTGCCACTTAGGCTGTAAGCCCAGCCCCACTCCACAAGCCTCGGACTGGATTTTCCATGCCTGGGCCACCATACCTGTCTGATTAAGGCAGGTGAGGAAGTCAGATGGCCCTGACGGACTGCAATGGTGGTGCTTGGAGTCCTTCCTGGGTCTTAGTGGTTGGAAGGGGGCGGAGCACCAACACCACATTAGAAGCTCTCATCGGTACTACTTTGTGAAGGACACGGGGCTCTCCACCTCTCACTGCTCATCAGCCCAGTCATCCTGGCAATGCATCTGCTGGACTACGAGGGCAGACTGCCCACGTCCGGCCAGTCCTCCTGCTGCCGGAAGGTGGTGCTGATGTTACTGGTGACTCCGTGGCATCTTCAACACCAAGCCTGCCACCACCGCCATACTTCTCCCCGCCGCATCACTGCAGGAGAGGTTGAGACAGAACTCTTCACGCTCGTGGCCACGAGTAAGTGCTCACTTGCGCTGCTCCTGGCACCAAATAGCTCAAGGGAAAGACAGACCCTGAACAGCGTTCCACTCGTGCTCCAAAATAACAGGGTGGGCAACGCAGCGCTCACCATACACAGCTTCAATCACACAGGGCATGCCAGAATGCCCTGGGAGGTCACTGGGTAGACCCAGCAGGGAGCAGGCTCAGGCCAACACACAGGGTCCTTTCAAATAAAGAGGCAGTTCTTTCAGAAGGCCAGCATAACAAGGCAAGGTCCCAGTGGCAGTTCCATGGTAGCACAGCAATCCTCTGGGGCAGCATCAGAACCAGCAGCGTCTGGTTCCAAGTCCACACAGTGTTCAAATTCATGGGGTCACAGCCCCAGTACTTATAGTCAGAAATTCTTTGTTCGGGGGGCACTTCAAACACTGTTTAGAAGTGCACAACACCCCATTCACATTTTAAGTCCTGGCCCCAGACACACTACAGGGGGGGTGGAGAAAGCATAGTAAAAGGTAGGCACAGTCCTATTCAGGTGGAGGTGAAACTCCTCCCACCACTCCAAATGAAGACCAGGCCTATTCAGGTGCAAAGGAAACTCCTCCTGCTAATCTAAATTCAGCCAAGGTCTATTCAGCCTAGCGCTGAGTCACCCAGGAAAGGCAGGACACACCTCAACCCCCCTTATAACTGTCTAGAGTGAATGCACATCCCCTCTCTCCTGTCAGTCAAAACCAGATGGTGAATACACACCCAGGCAAGGCACAAAGACACGTAAGCACACTGAAATGCCCACTTCTAAAAGTGGAGTTTCTAAAATAGTATTGACAAATCCACTTTCACCAAAAAGCAAGATTTATCACTATTATTCCAAACATACCAAACATGGCCACTCTATCCCTCTCAAATCAGAAATTACCACTGAAGCACGTACCAGGGAATCCCCAATGCAAACCTATGAAAGGGCGGCCTCACAGTAGTGAGAAACCAAATAGTCTCTTTGTCTCTACCAGGACATGCCACACAGTTAAGGCACATGTCCTACCATTTACCTACACAGCACCATCCTGCCAATAGGGTTAGGTAGGGCCTACTTTAGGGATGACTTATATGTACTAAAAGGGGAGTTTCAGAAGTGGCAATCAATTTTCATGCCACGTCACTGACGCAGTAAACTGCGCACGCTGGCCCTGCAGCGGCAGAGGCCTGAGACCAGTTTGAAAGACTGCTTCTGTGGTGTAAGCAGCACTGCAGGCCCACTAGTAACATTTAATTTACAGGCCCTGGGTAAATGGGTTACCACTGTACAAGGGACTTACAGGTAAATTAAATATGCCAAACAGGTGTAGGCCAATATTACCAAGTTTACAAGAAAGAACACATTAACTTTAGAACTGAGCAGCAGTGGTAAAGTGCCAAGAGTCATAAAACCTACAAAAAGAGGTCAGACAAAATACAGGAAGATGGCAAAAATTTCTAGGATGAAACTGCTAAAAGAGCCAAGACCAATACTTACCTAAATACAGTTACATATTAATAAATCTTTGATTTATAGTTTCATGGTATAAGAAACTGGTTTATTAGTTTGGGTGTATTTGTGTCCACCACAAGTAATAAATTCATGATCTTGTTAGGTCCAGTCAAAAGTTTCAGTAGTTTAAACTTAAGCTCATTTACTCGTAGCTATGCTACAGAGCAAACAGGCTTAACTTAGTGGGAATTTGTAAAGTATTTAGAAGTACTAAAACATTTAAAAGGTCAAAAATACAGCACAATAATTTATTCATAAAAAGAGTGAGAAATCTAATAAGAAAAATGACACTAAAACAACAAAAATCCAATAAGGAGATCCGAATATAACTTTTTAAAGGATTTAAGTAGAAAAAGTGCCAAGTTAAAATAAAACACCAATGAAAGTTTATAGAAGCAGTAGACCAAGACCAAGGTGCAATTTCAACAAGTCAGATACACCAAGTGGATTTGTTCTAGTGAAAGCCTGGAAGTCAAAAAGTTGGAAAACTTTTCTAAATCCTATTGGTCTGGCAGAGTTTTAAAAGTTTTCAAACTTTTATCTGGTGCCCATACAGCCACAGGAGAACTCTTCTAGGGTTCTGGGACCTCAGGTGAGGCACTTAGAGACTGGTAAGGTGTTGGGCAGAGGCCAACGGCAGAATTCTGCCTAGATCCAGTTGCTACTGGTCAGCTGACCATTTGAGGAATAAGGCCTCTTGCAGCTCGGTATTCCCTGTAGCAACGCGAAAAATCAGGTAATTGACCCCTGGAATCCACTTCATTATCCTGGGTGCGATAAGAAGCTGGTCCAACTCTTCCGGAGTACTCACAGTACTCAAACAGCAGATGCAGTCCTTCTTCTGTTGTTCCACAGGTCAAGACGTGTTCTGTGGAATGCTGAGGGTTCTGCTTTGTAGATTTCACCATCATGGGGATGGAGGACCCCCTAAGACACTCCTGGTCCCTTTCTGACAATGGGATAAATGTGCCAAGGCCCTGCCCTACCCACATTTGTAGTAGTCACTATTTGCTTCACTGTGAACAGTCCCACATTGCAAAGTGTTAGGGCAAATCTATGATGGCCGGAGACTTCAGCCGCATTAAACTTGGACTCTGAAGGCTGGAGGTGTGTTGGGGAATGGATTATGGAAATCACTGGTGTCCACCCACAAATAACACTAAAATACATTTTGAAGCAGGCCATGCACCCACAATAAACAAGGAGACAGGAGTCTAGTAAGACAAACATAGGAGCCTCCAGCCTTGGGCAGGAGATGCACAAGATTGTCTTGACATCCTGATTGCTCCCTTTGAAGAGGTAGATGTTTTACATGGGCCTCAGACAGACCAGTAATGCAGGATTTGACACTCCATACTTCTGTTGTGCATAAACGAGCCATTCTTGCCCTTGCAGGACGACCTGTCAATCAATCACAGTGGCCTATTTTGTAGCTCCTATTTGGGATTTCATACCTCATTCACACCTTATTCAAGTCAGGTATAGGCTGAGAGAAGCTGGAGTGCTATTGCAAATGATCCTTCTGTGAATTCAGGCAGGGAAAAAGTAACTTTTTAAAAGTTACTTTTCCTTAATATTTATTAAATATCAAGCTTGACTATTGAATTGGAGTTTTAATAACTATTAAAATTACTGTGTGATTATTTTTCCAGCTGATTCCATTCCCAAGCTACAGCATTAGCATTTTAATCTGTACTCTGCTTTTCTACATCCAACAACATTACCTGACACAATGAAAATAGCTTTTAGGACCTTGTCACTGTAGGAACATGGCAACATAAATATTCTATAATTTCCACTTTTGAATTCCATGCACTCTACTTTGTTAGTTTTAAGGCCAACATAGAGGTTACTTGCTAATATTTAAAAGGAAGGTTTATACCTACCAAATGGCTATTTGAACAGGTCGCACTGAAGGTTTTACACTGCAGAAGCCAGTCTACAGTGGTAAGCTTGAAGCCATGCTTTCCTTGTCACACTAGTAAATTACACACTAATGCTGCAGTCCACATGTGACATTTAGCTTTCCATCATGCCATAGGTGCCGCTTCTACACCATATGCTTTGGTCTTCTATGATAGTTAAATACGCCATTCAGTGATCAACTGATCTCCACATGTTTGTGGTTCAAAGTTCATATACTGTGCACCTGACAGATTTCCCCTGTATGGAGAGTCTAAACCTCAGCAATCAAATTCAGCAAAAAGGGCGTGACCATGTAAAAAGGTGCATTTTCCCACTTATGCGTGCTGTTCAAGATTAGCCATCCCAAGACAGAAGTTTAATCTAAGTGTGCAAATACCAATTCAATATACATTTGTAGCAGTAATTATTTTGCTTGAAAACCTTTTCTTTTCCCATCTTTCATAACAGTCAGCGCATAGTTTTGTATGCTTAGGAAGTCTCTGCACAAATCGTATAGCATGATGTTCATTGTTTTATTATGCTTTCAGCTACTACGGAGGTATCTTTCTCATTTGATGTTGGGAATGGACCTGTTGAGGTCATTGTCAGGTCGCCAACTCCTCTTAATGATGACCAGTGGCATTTTGTTAAAGCCGAGAGAAATATTAAGGAGGCTACTCTGCAAGTAGACCAGCTTCCCCCTGAAGTCCGTAAGGCGCCAACTCAAGGCCACACACGACTGGAACTTTACAGCCAGCTGTATGTTGGTGAGTATCACTGCATGCATAACTTTATATTCCTGATTTGTCATGTCAATCCTTGCTAGCCTTGTGCTTTACTAAACATGGGAGTGTACTTTGATCTACTGTGAATCTGCCTCAGGCCAAAACTTCATGATTCTTGTGCCAGCAACTATTTGAACAGAGATCACAATTACAAGTGTGGTAGAGTTCACACGCAGTAATTACCTGGTGTCTTAAGGTCCACCACATGGCAGGCTTCTGCACACCTGGCATGTCAAAATTTATCAGGGAAGAAGGGCCCAATATTTACCAGGATATTCGGATTTTGCTGCAGAATGTATCAAAATCCTCTTGTTACGCCCTACGTTTTCGGCCAAACTTGAAATAAGTGCTGTTTATCTCGCCCCGAAATTTCAGAACCCCAGATTTTATTGGGCGTGATAAATATAGTACACCCGACTCGGTTTTCCTAATCGAAGATCATGAGTCTTATTTTCTGACCTAAATAAAACTTTCTCTGATATATGTGACTAGAGAGGGAGTCCGCACTTACTGTTGAGCAAAAACCGACAGTTCAGGATTTGAAACTAGATAAGCAGGAAAGAAGCACTATGTAGTATGGGGAATTGTCGACTTTGTGATTGGCGAAAGGGAAGGGGATGCAAGAGTCGTCCTTCAAGAACAGAGTTTAACTTTGTTAGCAGAACATTTTCGTGTCAGGTGCTTTTACTGGTGGAACTCTTAGAAAAAAATTATCTTCACCAAAATCATCGAAGACCGCATCAGCGTGTGTGCGTTTTCAGTATCTGTTCACAGCAGTCACAGCACAGTGACATAAATCCCTCAGGACCCAATTACACTGATTTATTACTGAGAACACAGTGTCTGATGTGAAGTTTAATCATGCACAAGCTTAGTTTGCCCAACAGAGTTAAAAAGAATTGAAGTTTCCTCTTCTCTATGCCAAATTACTTTTGAAAACAGATACTCGCCAAGAACAAATTTATATTTTAAATCCATCCATCCAAATAAGCATGTGTATATGAACAGCTGTCGATTCTACCGTCATGTCGTGTAGCCCCTTCAGCAGTTTCTCTCCCTTATTTCACCAAACTGCACTCGGCATTCTGAGAAGTGAGATTTTGGTTTTGCCATTACTAAAGGAGACAGAAAAATCAAGGCATGCAAAATGTGCTTAAGTCAAAACATTAGGACTTGCTGTCATAGAAACACCGGCCACCTATGCAGGTGTGCATGTGTGCTCTTATGTCTGTCTGTGAATTGTTTTGTGGTATGTGATTTTCTTTACTAGGTAGCATACAAAATACACATACAGCACAGTAATCAGTCAACAGTTCCTTATAAGTAGCAATGAGTTAAGACAGTATTGTCTGTTCAAATCAATTCATGCATTGACAGCAATGTTAGTAACAAACCAGAAAAAAAATCAGAAGACCGAGCCAAGTTGTTAGACATGGCATTATAAAACAGCAACATTTCCAAGCACAATCACAACTCCTTAAAGATTGTGCCATATTCTATCAATCTTAGCCACGTGACTGATGGTTTTCGCATAATTTAATTCAAGGAGCTTTACCTGAGTTATGTCAAACCGTCATTGAACAAACAACGGTGCCTTATTCGTCTTCCAACAATGTAACATATGAGAGCAGACAACCAAAATAGCAATAAAAACAAAATTCCGCTGCACTCCAGAGAGCAAACATCCTTCTTAACTAAACCAAACAGAATTGTAACAAGCATTGACAAAGTCAATAGGTCTCGGCTATGGAAGAGCTTTTGGCTTTGCCAATATGTTTTAGCCAGGTTGCACACCAGCATGGCTGCTCGTCAGCATAACTAAAGGTTAGTGGCAGAAAGGAGAGTGGCGTGGAGTGTCGTAGAGTGGATTGGTGAAGACTGTAGTAGAGTGCTGTAGAGTGGAGTGACTGAGTGTTGCGTATTGCAGTGGCATAGTGTGGAGTGGACTGGTGTAGAGTGCATTGGCAAAGAGTGTTGCAGAGTACAGTGGCGTAGAATGCAGTGTCATTGAGTGCAGTGGGATTAAATTCAGAGGCGTACAATGCAGAGTTGTAGAATGCAGTGGCTTAGATTAGAGTGGTGCGCAGTAGATTGCAGTGGTGCTGAGTGAAGTGATGCAGAGTGGAGTGGCACACAGTTTAGAGGTGCAGAGTGGAGCTGCATGGAGAACAGTGGCATAGAGTAGAATGCATACAGTGAAGTGGCATAGAGTTGAGTGATTCAAGGGCAGTGGTGCAGAGTAGAGTCAAGTGGCACAGAGTGCAGTGTTGTAGAGTGGTGCAGAATAGAGTAGCATAGAGTGGTACCAAGTAGGTTTTAGTGCCATATAGTGCAGTGGCATAGGGTGGAGTAGCGTAGAGTAGAGTAGTGCATAATAGAGTGTCTTAATGTTCAGTGGCGGAGAGTGCAGTGTTGCAGAGTAGAGTGCAGTGGTATGGAGTGAAGTGACAGAGTGCAGTTTTGTAGAGTTCATTTCCGTAGAGTGGTGTAGAGTGCAGCTGTTAAGAGTAGAGTGGCGCAGAGTGCAGGGGCATAGAGTGGAGTGGCATGGAGTGGAGTAGAGTGGAGTGGCATAGAGTATATTGTTTCAGAGTAGAGTGAAGTAGCGTAGAGCTGCGTGGTGCAGGGAAGAGTGTAGTTACCTAGAGTGGCATAGAGTGTGATGTGTAGGGTAAGATGTTGTTGAGTGCAACAGTGCAGAGTACATTAGAATGGCATACAGTGGATTGGCGTAGAGTACAGGGGCCTAGAGTTGTGTGTTACAGAGTAAAGTGCATTGACATAGAGTGTATTGGCATAGAGTGCTGTGGTGCAGAATGCAGTACTTCAGAGTGGCATAGAGTACAGTGGTGTACAGTGGATTTGTGCAGGATAGATTATTGTGGCCTAGACTGGAGTGGTGTAGAGTGGAGTGGTGAAGAGTGCAGTTGTGTAGAGTAGAGTGGCAAATAGTACATTAGCATAGAGTAGAGTGACACAGGGTAGAGTAGAAAGGCATAGAGTGCAATGGCGTAGAGTGCAGTGGCATAGAGTGCAGTGGCATAGAGTGAAGTGGTGCAGAATGTAGTGGGCATAGAGTGGTGTACAGTGGAGTGGTGCAGAGTAGAGTGTAGTGGGATGGAGTGGAGCAGAGTAAAGTGGAGTGGTGTAGAGTGGAGTATGCATGGTGTGGTAGCACGCTGCCATTAAAGATAATACATTTGGATGAAATGACCATTACATTTGCACAAATATACAGTTTTACCAGTAAAACGATATATAGTGCATAGACAAAAATGTGTGGAAGTTGCCTCATCTAGTGTATTGATTTCTTTTTATCATATTAAAGTATTTGTTTCCAATACAAATCTGCTTCATTTTTATTCCTGATTCTGATGTTTTCTGAAATACATACGCAGTTCACATAAATGTCGTCCTGTGCTAGAAAAGAAAAACTTCCTTCCCCCAGTATCCATGAAAAATGTCACATAAATCCTCTCACTTTGAAGTCAGAGAAAGAAAAGTAAATAAATGCCCTTGGAAGACAGAGTCTGACATTTGACCTGGTCTTTGAATTCACAGCAAATGTGATGAGATAAGAACAAGATTTACTGGCCTGTTTTCAGAAAGGGAGCACTGGGTAGGATACAGTAAATTAGGTTTGGGCAAGGATAGGTATGAACGCAAGCTGGACAGCCTAAAACAAATAGAGCCAGCAAATAGAAAGCAAGAAAATATGAGTTACACACTGCAAAGCCACCGGCAAGCAATGGCAGAGTGCATTCCCAGGTTAACTTTCTGAATGTCCCCAAGATGTCTTTAGCAAACCAGATAGCTGTGCTGCCTAGTAGGCTGTGACCTAAAAAACGCTGGTGGCAACAGTCCATTCAGATGCTGGTGTGTAATAAAAAACAACTGGTTTGAGAAAGCCTTTAGAAAAGGGAAAATCACTATAATATGTTGACAATTCCCCTCACACTCCTTATAATATATAAAAACAGCAATTTGGGGGGGACGGGAACAATGTATTTATAGTTTTTGGAGTATAATAGAGCAGCTACTGAGCAAAAATCTCAATTTTCCTGAAAATAGTGGCTCTGAATAATTTCTCAACTCTCTCTAAGTGGTTAGTGAGGAGCGACGCATCTAAGTTACCTTTCAGGCGTATGTCCCAACTACCAAACCCCCTAAAAGTGTGTTTAAATTGCATCTTTATTATCCTGACATCTTTCTCTTCAACTATTGTAATCGTGCAATAGATTTCTTATCTTTAAAAAAACAGAACTAAAGTCCTCTACCCACCACAGTAACAGTAATATCTAACTGCACCCATGATTTCCATGAGGAGTTTTATTTAAAGGTTGAAGCCTAGGATATACCAGGCTGAAATCTACTTTGAGAGTAACAAATTGAAACCTCTGCAGTGCTTCAGACTCATGGCTGTGTTGTATTTTATATTCCTTGACAATTTCAATTTTATGAAACAGAAGTTCCTGAATAAATTTGTAGCAAGACCTTTGGGTGAAATAAACAATTCAAGAAAACATGGTAATTGGATCCCTAGCTCTTTTGTTGTTGCCTAAAACAGACAATTATCAAAAATGGGGATGAAAAAGTATAATTCAACTGCGATAGTGCATACAAGAGAGCTATAAAATCTTAGAGTTGAAGATTTAGTGAAGACAGCCCTCCATGTGTTTTATCTAATTCCAAATCGCAAAATTTCAGATGGTGGTGATGATTATTCCAAATAAAACTTCTCGATAAGCAAACAAATTCAATTAAAATATTCTTAGGTACCTTAATAGGAATGCTAGAGAACTGAAAAATGAACAATGGTAGAATAGATATCTTTACTAGAGCTACTCTCGCAATAGAAGGCAAGGGCAATGATCTTCATGTATTTAACACACTTTGAGCTTTGATCAAAGTTGTCCCATAGTTCACTCTAAACTAATCTGCATGGCTGGATGTGACATAGATACCCAATTGTACCTAGCACCGAACCCTTCCGCGAGAGCTGAGACAGAAGCAGTAAACAAAAAAGTCTCCGGCTTTTCCCGATTCATTTTATAACCCATCCCACTCAGTGTGAACTCTTGTATTTTGTCTAACAAATGTTTTATATTTGCTCCCTGTGCTCTTAAATACACAACCAAATCATCTGCATTAAATTTCAATTTGGATATAATTGGTAAAGATTATTTTTATCACTGAAAATGGCATTTGCCATGGGTTCAATAAACAAAGCAAAAAGGATCAGAGAAATTGGGAATCCTTGGTGAGTACCATGAGTGATGTTCATTTTACCAGCTTCTGGAGGAATTAATTAATATGCATGCAGTGACCTCAGTATAAAGCCCCGAAGCAGTAACAGCAATTGACTTTTCACACATCTTCAGTTGGAGAGGTCTAGGAGCACTGTTAGAGCAGACAGAGTTCAGGTCAAATGGCTATGCAAAAAGCACTAGCCTTATCCTCTTTTTGGAACAATAAAGCAGCCTGATCAAGTAGGCATAGAAACGGTATCTAACTTGGTCCCACAAGCATACCACACTGTTGCTTCTTATATGCTTCAGTTGAGATATTGAGATGAGACTGCAGAGCTCAGGATTGTCATATAATATGTGGGATAGACTTTCACCTGTAATTTTCCCTACTAGTCAATCTACAAGTGTAAGCCAGCAAAAGGAGTCTATATTAGCACCTGAGCATCTGAATACAACTCGTCCATCCAAGCCCCCACATCATCAACATTTGCAGCCATCCTAACAGAAATTAGGGAGCTGAAGTTAACTCAAAGTTAGGCTATGCCTCAATACGATACCAATTTGGCAGTATCAATCAAAAAAACAGGCCTTATCCCTGCAAGACTGAGTGAGTTAGAACTGAGGGTTTCTGCACCTGAAGACCAATGTAATTTGTTTCAGAAGAGTTCCCCTGTCTATAAAAAAGAAATCAGATTCCTAAAAGAAAGACAAGAGGAGTTGGAAAATCATTCTTGTCATTCCAAACTCAGGTTTATTGGTATTCCTGAGATTTCTTAGAACCAATGTGGTATGATTCCTTTAATGGGTAGACTTATTCAAAAGTATATTTTGTCAAATGAGACTGATGACTTTTCATCTAAGATGCTCGTAGGAGAAAGGATTTTGGAAATATGATAGACTCGCTGAAAGCTGCACGAGCCCCAGCATCTATGTTTCAGCAGGATATGCTTACAAATTTTCTTCTCAGTTGATATGGCTTAAGACTTCTTGAACAATCTTCGAAAGGGACCTTCTCGGTAGTTTTCCTAGTTGGGAATATACAGGCTCAGATCAGATTGTGTTGGTTACTAGTATATTTGCTTCCACTAGAATTTAATGCAGGGGTGTTAGGAACCGATTTGCTCTGTTCTGTGTTCCTGTTCTAAAGTGTTATCATTTACTGTTCAAAATTGAGTTTCTGGTTGGCAGAGGTATGCACCTTCTTGAAGCAGGAAACCTAATCCTAGTCAGGGAAGTAAGATGCACACCCTATATTACCCTGTGCCTACCCCCAGCAGCTTAGTGCAGAGCTCAGTCTTAACTTAAGTGGAAATGTGTAAGATATTTGTGCAAAACTTAATACAGTAAAACAGTGAAAACGTCACACAAAAATATACCACACATGGCTAGAACAAATAGGGTTTAATTTATTGAACAAACAAGACAAGACCAAAATGACAAAAATCCAATAAGCAGAACCGGAGTTATGAATTTTTAAAGAGTATCTTGAAATATAGTGCTTAAAGCGCCAACTGGGACTATCTAGTTGTGCTAGACTGGGTCAAATTCAAATGTTCAGGCCGACCGCGATGGAGCGCAGGTAAGATACTGGGACCAACCTGAAAAGTACCTTATTGCCCCATCGATGAGGACCCGATGCGTGGAGCAGAGGATACAATGCATCGGCCTCGTTCTCTCTTGATGTAGGCGATGCATCGGTTCCGAGCCGCGTAAGTCAGAGATGTGTCATTGGTGAACCCCAAGATGGAGGCTATGCTTCATCGCTGAGCCACACAAGTTGAGGATGCATTGGAACTGGAAGTGAGGCTATGTACTGGCATCAAGAGGGATGCCCAATTCCGAGCTGCCCAGCAATGTTGATATGCGGTTTTATCTTGGGGATGACAAGGTCAGGCACCAGCCCCTTAGGTATGTGGACCCTCTTCTCTCCAGAGGGCACCAAATAAATTCTGCCATGATCACTGCTGGCCTCTGCCTGCCTGGCCTTGAAGTCCAGCTCCTTAAGGCTTCTCGCATAAACCAAACACACCAAAGCAATTCTCTCACCAAAGCCAATCTGGTTTGCTCTGCCTCCATTTTTAATTTGGCAAGCTCCAATTTTAGCTTTCCCTTCTCCCTCCTGTCCTCCAGCTTCTGTGGGGCAGGCCTCTGGATGACACACTGCTACCTGGCAGGGGTGAAATCTCCAATCCTGGAAGGATATTGACCCGTCCCCTCCACAGGTAGCAGTCCAAAGCCCTCCTCTGGGTCCGGGTGCAGTTTTTCCTCCTCATCCAGCTATCGGGCTGCATTCGAAGCAGCACAAACATCTATCCAGGCTCTCAACACCTTTTGCAGCTCCACCTTCCTGGAGGAAATCTTTGTAGGAAGCTTAAATCCCTTGCAGAAATCCTTGAGCTGGGCCACAGTATAACCCTCGAGTTTGGCCAGATCTAAATCCATTTTTGCAGGTGCAGATGTAGAACCTCCAGTAAGAGACATGATTTTAGGAAAAAATCAAAAATGTCAATCAAAGAGAATTGAAAAGAGTTTGAATTGGTCTTTGGTGTGGATTGGCAGTGTACACCCAGTTACTATGGAACTTCACAAACTCAAGTCCTGTCCTCATCGCTGATTGCCAATGTAAGAAAATGAGTTTCTGGTTGGCAGTGGTATGCACCCTGTCCAAGTAGAAACCACAGTTTTAGCTAGGGTAAGTCAGCTAAACACTCTAAATTAACCTGTACTCTGCCCCTGGTAGCTGTAGCTTGGAACAGAGCAGGCTTAAGTTAAGAGGCAATGTGTAAAGTATTTGTGCAACATGTAACACAGTAAACTGTGGAAACACCACACAAAGACATACCACACCTGGTTAAAATAAATACAGCTTAATATATTTAACAAAACAAGACCAAAATGGCAGGAATATCTTGAAATATAGTGCTTAAAAGCTTAAAGCGCCTACCGGGCTATTTAGTTGTGCAAGACTTGGTCAAACCTAAAAGTTCAGGCCGACAACCACGGAGTGCAGGTCGAATACTGGGAACAACCTTGTCCTGCTGAAAAGTAGCCTGATATGGCATCTACAAGGACTCGATGACTGGAACAGAGGAGGCAATGGGCCGGCGTTGATCCCTTAATATGTATGAGACGCATCGGTCCTAAGTGACGCAAGTCAGTGATGCATTGTATGTGAACCCCAAGATGTAGGGGATGTGTCATCAGTCAGCAAATCAAGGATGCATTGAGAACTGGAGGCAGTTCGGGCTGGGCTGGACTGTTCCCATGAGAAACAGGTTCAAGACTGATTAGCATATGGCTAAGTTTCAAAATGAGGTGGCATTCTGGGCAAAAAAGATGGATTGTGATCCGCCACAAGCGCTTGCCAGTGGCTTATATTAGTTCAAGCATTCCATCAATCACCTTGCTGTTTTTACCCTTGATAGGTAGGGCGTAACAGTCGTGTGTCACCTCACAGTGGGAATTACCTGAAGCGGCATGCATAAGATTAGCTAATACCATGCTAGGGCGGTACAGTGGTCGGTTAGATCCGAACTGCATACTACTCAAGTGAAAGCTAAGCCTATGGATATAAGAATCAATTTTTCTGACCTCAGGTTTGTTGACTTTTGGACTCTGGGCACTTTACCACTGCTATTCAGTGCTAAAGTGCATGTGCTCTCTCCCAAAATTGTGGTAACATTGGTTTATCCACAATTGGCAGATTTAATTTACCTATACGTCCCTAATAAAGTGCACCACATATGCCCAAGGCTTGTAAAATAAATGCTTCTAGTGGGCCTGCAACACTAATTGTGCCACCCACTTAAGTAGCCCTTTAAACATGTCTCAGGTCTGCCGCTGCAGATTCTGTGTGTGAAATTTTAAACTGCCATGTTGACCTACCAAGTTTTCCCTCTTGCCAGCCCAAACCTTCCTATTTAATGCATGCTAGCCGCCCCTAAGGTAGGCCGTGAACAGCCCAAGGGCAGGGTGTAGTGAATTTAAAAAGTAGGGCATGTGCTTCTACATTTTTCACTACTGCATGGCCTATCTCTCCCATAGGTTGACATTGGGATTAACTTATTACATTTTATAGGTGTAATCTCCAATTGGAAAGATATGGAACCCCCAAATTTGGTGTCCCTGGATTCACAATTTAAAAGCCTAATTTATGGTAAAGTTCGATTTTTAAATTGTATTTCTGAAAATGCAACTTTTAGAAAGTTACCATTTTCTTACTTTAGCTATTTGGTGCCTCTGGCCTGTCACTGAATACACGTCTGGGGTGGGTGACAACTGGGCTATGTGCATTCCCTCCAGACAGCCACACACAAAGAGAGCGTAGGTGTGCCTGATGGGCCATCCTAGGCAGGATGGAAGGGAGGAGCTACACTTACTCCTGAATAGGCTGTGTCCTGTCCCCACTAAAAGGAATGTTTAACCCCTATAGTAAGTCTGGAACCAGGGCAGGAGGGGCAGGGACTCTGCACACTTCAAAGGTCTTTTGTTGAAGTCTCCCCCACTTCAAAGGCACAAATGAGTAAAAGTACTGGACCTCTGACACCACCAACTCAATACACTTCTGAACCTGTAGAATACTCTGCCAGGAAGAAGAACTGCTGTGCTGCTGAAAGGACTGTCACTCTGCTAGACTTCTGCTCTACTGACCTGCTGCCCTCTTGCCTGGGAGAGAGAAGGACTGGACCTGGCACTTAGGTCAAGTCCTCCCTGAGTGGGAATTCAAGCAACCTAGGGCCGGTTTTACCCTAGTTAGGGCTTTTAAGCCAGGTATAGCTTGGTGCCAGTGGCACAGTGAGCCCAGGACCTATGCCTGGGTATACCCGGAGGACTTAGGGCAGCAAAGTCAAAAATACCAAGGAGATGAATAGAATGCTTGAATTAATCTCAGCCACAGGCAAACACTCAGGACCCAACACAGTCAATAATTTTTTGTCCAGCATGCCACATCAGTTTGGACCCAGCCATATGCAGATCATTCTTGACTTTTTTCCTCATGGGAACAGTCCATCTCGAACTGCCAGGCTAAGTCCTCCCTGAACCAGAATACAAGCAAGCTAAGACTTGTTTGCCCTACTTAAGGCCGTTCAGGCAGATATAGCCTGGTTCCAGAGGCACAGTGAGCCCAGTACCTACATCTGGGGGGGAACATCCGTTACAACGCGGATGTTTCCCCGCGGTGCTGTTACGACGCGTCCGTAACAACGCAAGTCGTTACCACGACTTGCGCTGGAGGGCGCTAGAAGATTAAAAATAGTAAATTTACTATTCCAACACCTTCCCTAGTGTCCACGGGGACTGGTGTTAGAATAGTAAATTATACTATTCGACATCCGCGCCCCCAACGCAAGTCGTGGTAACGACTTGCGTTGTAAGGGACGCGTTGTAACAGCACGCGTTGTGACGGTACGCGTTGTACCGTCATACATCCACATCTGGGTATACCCGGTGCACTTCAGGAAAAAAAGCCTCCAGCTGCAGAGGAGATAAGCCAACTGACCCTTCAGGTCCACTTGTTTGTCCTGTGTTCAAGTGGAGCAGAGCCAGCCCTTCAGGTCTCCTCACAGGTCTCAAGCAGCAGGTGCAACCCTTCTTCTTTTCTTCTGCATGTCCGTACAGAAAATGTTCTGAGGTGGGTACCTTGGAGTGTCACATTTACGGTTGGCACTGGCTAGTGGGAGTGGGTTATTCCTGGCTTCTCCCTAACCAATAGGGTAAATGTTACCACAAGCAAACAAATCATGATGCTGCTCATGCAGCGCTGTGATTGGCTGGTAGAGTACGGGAGCCTGGGTGCTTCCAGTGCTTTCCAACAGATGAAGAGGACGCAGGAGAGACATGTGGCGGCGAAGGTAAGTTACAAGCAAGAATCATTAGTACACATTTTCTGCATGTGCCTAGAGCCCCTGGCAGAAAGAAAAGAAATTCTGGAATGAATTTTTTTACATTTGAAAATTTGGACTTACAGGCAAGCGGTAATCACCTGGTTAACGATACCTCAATTCCTCTGGCATGCAAGGGGGGGTCAACATTTTAATAACCGATCTTAAAAGAACTGGAACAAGTGAAAGAAAAATCTGCTATAATGGGGAAGGAAATCAACAAGGACGCTTTTATTCAAAACTGAATACATCGATAAAACATTTGCATTTTATTCACGATTGAGCTGGTCATTTTCTAAAATGTTGTAATTCCCATTCTTTAGGCCTGCACAAGGATATAGCACCCCAGAAGAGAGCAAGGTTAGGGGTAATTGATGATTTGCTAAAGGGAAGATTAATTCTTCCAAGGAGGTGAGGAATTTAAAGGAGACACCCTTTTATCTACAGTAAAAGTAATTTTCATTTTATAGGGATTTTTGGTTTGCACAAGGTATTAGCACTTTAAAAAACAGTAAGAATGGGGCAAACTATCTACTGCAAAGGTGTGAGAGAATACGTTGAGATGTATAAGACATTCACTTTCATGTTGCACTTTATTAACATTGAACTTTAATGCAGGATAAATTGCATACTATACAGCAACATTTTCTCCAGTTTTTGGTATAAACAGATGTTAGTGTTGCAATTCTGCATTTTAACATGTGTAACTGAACTTTCTTTTTATTGGAATGCAATAGTTTTAATTAACGATGCAAGTAAATTTGATTTGGCACGCCTCATTAGGGCCAAGCACCGAGAGGGCAGATGCTAGCAGGCAAATGTGATTTAGCCTCCAGAGGATTCAGACAGGGAAAGGAAGATTACGCTCCTGCCAGAATGGTTATTTTGACCGGACTGGTGGCAGGTTTAAACTCCAGCAATCAGGCCCCAATAGTAAGCCTGAAACCTTGTTTTCATTGTCACAGCAGGGAATGGAACAATAAGGGATGCAATCCACAGGCGACATTTATATTTTCGTGCCTAGGGAGTGTATTTCCACACTGTATCCTACTGCCACATAGAAAAGTTAAATAGGCCGATCTGAGATGTCAATTTTTACATATTTTAAGGGTCAGAGCACAAACACTAGTCACCAGTTAGAGGTGCCCTAGTATGCAGTCTAAAAAACAGCAATAACATGTAGCAAAAAATTGACTTGAATTTGAAAAAAGGGGCATGTTCTCACACCAATTATCTAGAAGGTGTGGTTTAACAGAACCTCCTATTTTGGCAGCAAATATACTTTCTCATATCCACTTGGTGGCACTGTTGGACAACCATCCTGAGTTCACTTATCACCATATTAAACCTTTTATTTAAGGGGAACTTTCTAGACAACATTTTCAACTATGAAAACAGTTTTCTCGTAAAATGTATCTTTGTTAGAACAATGTAACGCAGTGTACTGCAACTCTTTCAACAACTTGTGTTTACAAGAGGAAATGTGACTTGATTGGTTTCCAAGACGAGTCTGCATACCAAAGTTCTCTCCCCTAAGATGTCGCTCTTGTGTTTGTTGGGTGTTTTGCTTACTTGGAAATGCACTGTATTAATGAGGAGTTTTACATACTTGGACATTTGTCCAGATTTAAAATGTTGGTCTGTGTGAGATTAAACTCAATAGTGCACTTTGAGAACCAAAGTATTATATACACCTTTTAGCATCTATAACTGTGTTTGCTATTATTAATTTTAATTGGATTCGGCAAAATATGTTTAATGTCTCAGCAAATCAAAATTGTCTTAAGTTTCATTCTCCTTGAGCTGAGTGGAACACATTCCAGGAGGATTGTTCCATTGATATGGGTTGTGTACACCTTTTGCCATAGTTCTACTTAAGAAGATGGGGATTTTGAAGTGCGATGTTTTCTCTGTGGTACACACCGGCATCATTTTATTCCAAACTTGCAGTACAATGCCTTGATGTTTAAAATTAAAATATGTTATTTCCATAAAAACAAAAGGGCTGGAACAGTGCCCCTCGTGAAACATGATTTAACATGGAGTT
The DNA here is from genome assembly GCF_964261635.1 of Lissotriton helveticus. Taxonomy (NCBI): domain Eukaryota; kingdom Metazoa; phylum Chordata; class Amphibia; order Caudata; family Salamandridae; genus Lissotriton; species Lissotriton helveticus. The sequence continues at coordinate 905,053,978 of NC_136071.1, forward strand.
CACTTTAAAAACAAGATGTAGGAAATGCAGTGTTATCTATTTGCAAACAGTGTTTCTTCCAGTGATTACAAAAAAATCAGCTTTTTCTATATATGTGCATATTTGTACCTGGTGTTTGGATTGAGGTTTAAGCACTTTACCTGAATAATATGGCTGTCATTTTACACACAAATGCATGGGCATATCTATGCAGCTTCTTACAAAACATAAGAATAGCCTTCTTTGCCTTTCCAAATAACCTTGTGTGATACCATTACGGTCAAGGTTTATTCATCTACCTTTATTTGATGTAAAATGGGTCAAAATGAATGTATTGTCATGTACTGTGATATTATTGGGTTCGGTCTAAAGGTACTTTTGCTGCTTCTGCTATATTGGTAGAGTGATGCCAGAGGCACAAACCTAGATGCAAAGTAGCAGCTACGGAGGAGGGGTTTATGAGTGGAGTCGATAAAAGTACAAATATACTTAAACGTAAACCTTCCTGTTGCCTGATTTATCATGAGACTCTCATGGTGATGTACAAGGCTTTGGACTCAAATAACCGTATCATACGGTGACTTCTTACCAAGTAGATTTCGAGGGGCAGATGTATGACGCATTTTATCGGTCGCAAATGGCTCATCGGACTTTTTGTAACCGGTAAAATGCATTTTCAAATGTACCAACCCTATTTTGTCAGTCGGTAACCTATTAACAATTCGCAAAACAGGATTTGCGAGTCACTATTAGGAAGGGGTGTGCCAAGGTCGTCCCTTCCTACTAGCCAGCCACACTGGTATGTAGGAATGTTTTTCAACCATGAATGTGGTCGCAAAACATCCTCAGTTTACCACCAATTTGAAATTGGTGATAATCCATTTGCAAGTGGGAAGTGTCCTTGAATGGATCTCTTTTTTTATTTTTGAAATGTACCCAATTTTTCTTTAACCTTCAACAAAAAAACCCGGAACCAAGCATCCTAGGACCGGTTTCGGGGTAATTAAAAAGCAGTCACAGACATGGTGGTCTACTCACTGCAGCAGGCAACCATTCCAGTCATTGCCGTCCAGTCCCAGTGGTTCACAAATTGCGATCTGGTGCATAAATATTAATGAGACAGGTCCCTTGCGACCCATTTAGGTACCACAAACAGTGTCTCAGACACTGTTCTACATCATATTTTGAGACCCACAAATTGTGAGTCGCTAAAAATCACAATTTGCGAGTTGCAAACCCTGATGGTCCTACATCTAGCCCCTAGTATTTTCGACGCCTATTCTCCCGCAATCCATTAACGTGGATATTATACAGGGAATTTTGTGACATTTGTGGCAAGAAGAGAAGCTTAAGATTATGAAGACAGTCGTATTGTATTATCTATACCAAAAGGGATAGTTTGAACAATAATAATTATTTTCTTCAAAAACAATAGATAAAGTTTTAAATGCACAGCCTGCAGTTTCAAATTTTAAGGGCATGGGAGGAGGACCAATGTTTTAGGCATTCTCCACCTATTAAAGTTCATTTGCTGAAATGTGCTTATCTTTCTATATAAAAAAATAGAATGTAATTGTATCTAGAAAATCAATATCTAAATGTCTTACTGTAAAGGTGCTGCTGGAGGTCAGAGAGGATTTCTCGGCTGTATTCGCTCTTTGAGGATGAATGGTGCCACTCTGGACTTGGAAGTAAGAGCCAATGTCACTCCGGGAGTGAAAGCTGGCTGTTCTGGCCATTGCACAAGCTTTGGAATGTACTGTCGGAATGGAGGCTCGTGTGTGGAAAAGTACAATGGTTACTCCTGTGACTGCTCCAAGACAGCATATGACGGTCCCTTCTGCACAAAAGGTAATAATGAATTTATACTTATCTATGTTGTCTTTTTAACTTTCTCCTGCTGTCTCTTCAAATAATGAGAGAGATGCTTTTTTTAAATGAAAGTGAATGAGCATTCCATACAGCTGTATTTCAGGTCATTGCACTGGGGTCTAATTGATGTGTAGGAGATAGGCTGGTCATCTCATTGGACCAGGCGTTATTAGTTTCAATGTGTGCTCTGATGAAGCATGATGCAGAGAAATAGATTTTCTTCAATCGTGACCACTTTTTGCTGCCTTTCAGACCACTCGCGAGTGCAATTTTTCCAACTCATCAACTGTGTTCAATACTTATTTGTTTCTGCTGGGTTGAGTTAAATGATTGTGCCGGTCCCTACACCTTTGTGAATGGTATGAAAATTCCTTTAAACCTGGAAAAGAACGCATGGGGATTAGTTGCCTATTTTCCAAAACTGCTTTTTTGGGAAAAACTTCAAAACTGCCTGCCATTCTAAAATGGACAACTAAAAATGGTTTATACTATAACCCCACAAAAATCAGAGAACCAAGGGCCAGATGTATGAAGCAAGTCGGTAACCTATGACCGACTCGCAAAATAGCATTTGTATGTCACTATTAGGAAGAGACGTGTTAAAGGCATCCTTGCCTAGTAGCGAGTCACACTGGCATTTAGGAATGTTTTGCGCCTAGGAATGCGGTCATATCACATTTGCAGTTACCACCAACTACAAGTTGGTTGCAACTCATTTGCAAACAAGAAGGGGTCCCCAAGGGACCCCTTCCCCTTTGTGAATGTGGGCAACATACTTTTATAAGAGCAGTCAGTGGTCCCACGGACCACTCCCTACTCTCAAAAATGAAATGGTAGTTTTTAATTTTTATTTTTGAGATGCATCCACTTTTCCTTTAAGGAAAACGGGCTGCATTACAAACATACATTGCTTTATTTAAAAAGTATTCACAGACATGGTTTTCTGCTGACCCAAGTAGGCCACCATCCCTGTGAGTGCAGGCCATTCCCAATAGGTAGCAAAGCCAGACCTGCCTTATGAATATTAATGAGGAAGGTCTATTTGCAACCCACTGGGATTCGTAAAATTTGTCAAAGACACATTTTTACATGGGTGCTTGCAATTTCCTAATTGTGAATTGCGAAAATTCCTAACTAGGGAATCGCACAGTGAAATTTTTGTACATCTTGCCACAGGTACTTTAAATATGATCCATTTGTGGCCTTCATTTCCGTCCCTGCCAGTAATTGTGATGGGGATACAGTAAGTCTTGTGTTTACGTTGGATTTATACATTCTTTTTAACATAAGATAACTCAGTTTAGTTTGCTCACTTGGTTGGAAATCAACATAAATGGGCATTTCCAATTATTTCCAGGATTTTGTACAGGGGTGGCATTGGTCTAAAATGCTTTCTTTATATTAAAGAAGAGTTAAATTTGGCTTCACAAAAATTAAAGCCACTTACATTTCAATAAAGTTCATATACTTTTCGTGAGTAAGAAAATAGCCATGCAAAGTCAAAACCACTTAATTAAGATTCAGCTCAGTGATCGTCCTGCATACCTACTGATATGTCAAGTAAAAGCATAACAATTTTACAATTGTTCATTCCATTTAAGCAGTTTCTCAGCCCTTCATCTTTCAATGTATTCAAAAAACTATTTGGGTTTTTAGTAGAGTGACTTTAAGTCGCATTGCATCCATATTACATTGGTATGTTAGTGGTTACATTTTGGTGGGTTTTGTAGCTGGTGTTCAGCTGTCCTCCATATATATATATATGAGACAAGGAGTGATACACCGTCCTCTCACTGATCTCAAATTGTGGACCTGAAACAGCTTGTGTCATAGTTTGCCAGTCATTCGCCCCACCCCCTTAAAAGTCCAAATATGGACCTGCCGATTAAAGAGCATTATACATTCAAACTAAATGTACCTACCCACTGATTTTCCCAATTAATTTTTAAGGATCGAACTCCTGTTGTTTACCACAAAAACAAATTCTCTGCCCCTTCTGTTGTACGCTCTCTGTGTTTAAGAGCTTTGGATCTTAAGTTCCTCAATAGAGTGCAATAGCTACTGATTAATTTCTGTTTTTATATTGAACCATCATGACGCCAATTTGTTTTGTCCACTAATAATCCCTGTTATCAGTCTTCCTTTGCCACGCTCAAGAGCCTGTCATCTGTGACTGGAGTACTGTAAATGAATTAAACATGTTTGAAAAGCCATTGTATAGCAGGGAGGCTCAGTTCAACTTTAATTAGGTTGATGATGTGATTCTTTTGGAGGGCCAGCAGTTTTCATAATCTTATCTCCTCAAAATTATCCTACAGCCATGTTACTGGCACTTGAAATCAAATCGCACCGCATAGAGACGCTCTGTTTTCATCTTTACTTTGCATACTCTCACCACCGGAGTGAAAGAGCAGCTCTAAAACTAAGGTTCAAGCCCCGTCATTCTCACACTCATATTCTGCACATTTATTAATGGGAGCCCACAGCAGCATAAGCTGAAATGGATACCCTCCGTAAGACTTCTGGAACACACCTAGAGCATTACTACTAAGTCTACATTTAAATTTCCTATTTGCTTTCCCAAAACAAAGCATGTTTTTCATTATGACGGGGTCTATTCAAAAAAGCATGGTGGGGTCTTTTATTCCTTTGTGAATTGGGCCCCCAACATCTAAAACAGCAATAAAATGAGAGTATTTAGGAAATATTCATATGCATTTATGACAAATAAAAAAATACTCTGGCCTCTTCGTAATTTTACAAATGAGAGGTCGGACATTTCAGGATCGATTCATAAAGGCATGTAAGAGTATGAAAAAGAGAATTCCTGTAGGACTACCCAGGCTCTTGGGGGAGAACAGCAATGACAATTCCCAGGTTGTTGCCCTTCTGGGAGGCATCTAGGCCATTACTACTTAGTTTGCATTGACATTTCTAATTTCCTTTCCAGTACTTATTGTTGATAGCTTGTCTCCTAATATATGTTTCCTGGGATGCCTGTGCCCTTTGATATCGCTCATGGGTATAAAAGTACTGTAACGCGCTTATCACCATCTTGAGGAAGTTTAACAACATACAGACTGAGAAGTGATTAGGGTAGGTCAGAGCTTTGTTTAACCCCATCTCCTCTGCTATTCCTACTGGAAATTTGACAGATGGCCCAATGTGCAATATTGTAACCACATAGAATAGTCAATGTAAATTCCCAGTCCCTTTGTTCTCAACATACAATAGTCTTTTTTAGGTTTTGCTTGGCAATGCGTACGAAGTACGCATGCGCTAGCAAAATCTTATGTTTTGCTCTGTGGGGTCGGGTATCCGCCCCCTCCTCGCCCCTCCTCCCATTGGCTAGCTCCATAAATGGAGGCTAGCCATTGGGAGCCGGATCTGTCCGTCAAGGCCGGACCAGATTCGGGGCGTTCCCGAGATTTTTTCCCTCTCTGCCTCTGCGATGTCGTCATCGCGGCGGTGGGCGGAGTTACGTTTTTTAAAAAATGTGTTTGTTTTTCCCATTACGCGGCCGACCGCCGCTGGAGGAAGTCGAGGTGAGTGCTGCCGTTCCCTCCCCCCTCCCGCTGTCCGTGAGCCCCCCCCGCCCACTTCCCGCGTCTCATGTCGTCTGTGCCGTTCCGCCCCCTCCCCGTGTGTCCGTTCCGCCCCCCTCCCCGTGTGAAAGTGATTAGTTTCTGGAGCTCGGCTCGGGTCCATTCCCGCCCCCCTCCCGCTCGGAAGTGCATGTGCAGTTGCCGACTGTCAACCCGGACCTGCAGAGGAGACCCGGCTACTGCCACGCTGCCTATGCCCTGAAGCAGATCTCCAAGGTAAGAGGGTGCCGGGGGTACCCGCTGAGAGGTGGGGGGTGACAGTGTGGCGAGAGTGACCCGCGTCTTCAAGGTGCTGGAAGTTGTCTTTCAAGGGATCCGGAGCTCTGCATCCTCGAAGGGAAGCGAGGGGGAGAGAGTGTCCCGTCTCCTTGCATTAAAAGAGGCGCTCCTTTAAATAAAAGAGTCGAGGACGTGAGGGGCGCGGGGTCATCCGTGGGTGACAGCCCGGGGCTTGGTCCTGCGATAGAAGATGGTGTGAATGAATGGGAGGTGCAGGGCTGGCCTCTGCGGGAGTAAAATGGATGTTAGGGATTTAAAGAGCCAATAAGGACGCCGGGAGCGGAGCCGGGTGTGGAGACCACTGGCGGTGTGGAGAAGGCTCGCCAGGCGGCGTCGCATCACAGTGGGCAGCAGTGGCAGGGGGCCTCTTGTGTGGCAGCAAAAAGGGGTGCCCGGCTTGAGCTTGCACTTTGTGGGAGGGGGCGCGGCATGGGTCCGGGCCAAAACGGAAGTGGGTGCACAGAGACGGCCGGGGCAGACCCCCCTCTGTGCACACACGGAGTTGGCTGAGATGAGCAAGTTGGCCGAGGTTGATGTCACTGTTCGGGTGGGGAAGGCAAATGTAAGAATACAACACACCTCATTTGACCTCACATCCGAGCCTCGGAGGATAGGTGGTAAAGTCAGCCCCGGGGGGCCGTCGCTGTCAACCCCACCGTCTGCTCCGAGTGTAGAGAGAAAGAAGGCCAGCCGGGCCACGGGAAAGAAACACAAACACGGCGCGGATGAAGGGAAGTCAAACCGAGGACAGGGCCCCTTGGGATAATCCCTCGGCCCCCCGGCGGTGGGATCCAGCGGCCTCTGTCTGCAGTGGAAGAGAGTGTTGTGTGTCTCACAGGAGACGTGCCTGGGATCCCAGCGGCCTCTGTCTGCAGTGGAAGTTGTGTGTCTCACAGGAGACGTGCCAGGGATCCCAGCGGGAGTGTTGTGTGTCTCACAGGAGACGTGCCAGGGATCCCAGGGGCATCTGTCTACAGAGGAAGAGAGTGTTGTGTGTCTCACAGGAGACGTGCCAGGGATCCCAGCGACGTCTGTCTGCAGTGGACGTTGTGTGTCTCACAGGAGACGTGACTGCTAACTCCTCACCTCCGAGAGCAGCCCCCAAAGCCTGCCTGCGGGTGGGTGACAGGAGGAGAGCCATGCTTGCAGCAGAAACCCTCCAGCGCCTCGGATCCCAGCTGGTGGTCGCAGGGGACACCGGCCCCCGTTCGTGGTGCTCTCCCTTGAGCACTGTCTGCAGCTGGGGGCTGCGGGGGTCTTCCTTCGCTCTCTCTTGCATGTTTTGTTTAGAGGGCGAGGTGGGCTTTATTTTCTCCGGGCTTGAAAGTGCTTGGTTCGTGTTTTTTCCTTCGTGACTCAGGCCAGTCAGTGAAATGTGGCTGGTGAGGAGGAAAGTGGTAAGGAACAAGAGAGTGTACACTTGGGCAACATAGGCAGGCACCCAGGGCAATGGTAACTTAGTGTAGCATTCCTGCTTCGAGCCGCTGTAAATGACAGTTGTTAATCTACCTGAGCCCAGCTCAGTGTAGTCATGTTATGGACCAAAGAATGGAATAAAACAACTGATGTTGACAGTATTTTAGCATGCATAAATGTGACTGCTGTAGCTCGTTTCCAAGTGCACCCCGTTTTACCAGGACAACTGGTGTGCAGAGCCGTAAATCTGTTTGGTCCAAATCACACAACTTGCTCAATTGGGGAAGCCGAGACTACGCTCTCCAGGGCCTCAAAAAGTGCAAGTCCTCTTCGTAAATAATGTACATTTTACATGGTTGAGGGAGAGAAAGTGATACGCTTTGTTTTTCCTCATAAGAAGGAGCGCGTGGCTTCTGCGAGTTTATGTACATGGAAGATTCCAGAGGTGAGGGTGTGTAAACTAGAACATAAAGTTGTCCAGACAAAAGTGAGGGAGGTTTGAGGGTTTCAAATCCTGCCCAGTGATGAGCAGTGTTCAGGTGTGAAAAGAGTAATGGTGCACTCGTGTGAGGGCCATCCCTAGTGATTAGCACTGCTCTCAAGCGTGAGAAGCACGCCCAATGAGTGACTCATGTGAGTGTCACGCCTAGTAACTGATTGCTTCTCGGAGTTGATGACATGAGGGGTCTAGGTGGAGATGGGGTAGAGATGGACATCTTCTCAGCCTTTCTTCGTGTCTTTGCCCGGTAGTCACTAGTGTCTGGTAGGCCTGCTCGGCTCTGGTCGATGGTGGTTTTCCCTTGAGCGTAGCACATGCCAGGGGTGTCCCGAAGGTGTCCCTTGGCTGTCAAGCAGATACCTGCTTCATGTATGTGACTGTGGCTCACAGGTTCTGTGAGAACAAGCCGAGCTGCAGAGGTGATGGTGCAGGTCTCTGGGTCGACGCGAGAGTTCTTGTGTGTGCTTAAAACTCCCTGATTTGAATCAGTAGCTGGTAGTTGCCAGTGGGAGCCCAATGGGTGAAAGAGGAAGGCGGATGCAGGTATCACTGAGTTGGAACACCTTAAATACAAGCAGAAGTTCTGCAGCTGCAAACGAGAGGCCCTTGGGGTTAGCAAGTCTTCTGAGTGTGGAGAAGGTGCCACTTGGTGAGGAGTGGAGGACCCATGGGTGCGAGTGGGAGTCCTGTCCCTGGATTGCAGTAGGGGCTCCCTTGCTCATAAGAAAGTTAATCTGGGAAGGAGACGACCCCAATAGGTGAACACGAGTTCTCGCTGTGGTAACTTCAGTAGAAAAGGTAGTCCGGATACCTCTAAAGCAAGTGGGGTGTACATGGCCATTAAGTTCTACTGACATACAGAATACACTTTAATTGGGCATGACGTGTAGTGGCACTTCTATCATTCATGCTGAACATATATTCTATACATACTCCCTATGGCTTTGGTTCAGCCTCCTTCTGCTTGTGGCTTCTTTGGTTCAAGAACCTTCAGACATTGGCTTGAAATATTGTCAGTCACATCTTGGATCAGCCACAGGAGTATTTTTGTTTCATCTTCTGTATGAGGGACTATTAGATTAAGCTATTGACATTGTAAATGACAATGCCATTTATTTATCTGTTTTCAAAACCAACACATAAATAAACAATTTGTCATTTACAATGCTAATAGCTCTAACTTTGGCAAAGGCAAAACCGTTGCATTGTAAATGCTTGTTCCTTATAGTTCTTGCCATAGAATAGCCTGCTCATCTTATGAAAGGCCATGGAGAAATCTATAAATGAACACTTCAACAATCTTGATCTTTTCTCCACTTCTGTCCGTTCCATCTGTGCCAAAAACCTATACGTTAATTTTAATAAAGCTACCCATTCCAAAACAAGGTTAAGTACCCTTACTGTCCAACAAGTCTGTTAAATGTGCTAATAGATATTTAGTGAAAAGACTACAGCTTACATCTAAGTAGGCAAGTAGTAATTCTCTGTCAGAAATGTGGCAGATCGGTGAATCTCTTTATGGACAGGATCAAGAAGAATACTCTCCTTGACTCTGGAATTTTATTTGTTTAGCCATTAGTCAAAAATTGCTCATCCTTTGGGAAAGCAATCATTACAGATACGTTTAATATCTGGTCACTTCGTCCTAGATCATTACATCTTGGCTACTCTCAATTCAGAAAAGTCAATGTTAACCTTAATTGTATAATCAATAAATGTTATTTTGCCACAAACGCATTCCTTTGATGGTTTGCATTTCATGCAATTCAATATGCGTTATTGCAATAAACATCTAGTCACAATGTAGTGTTCCCATGTTTACAGTCATCTTCACAAGTATCCTTGTCTCAATCCCTACATCCACATTTAGCCAAATCCAGTCAATTTGCTCCAACCAGGTAACATTGAGCCTACTTTTACTTCTAATACATCCAAGATCTCCACAAAAAGTTCTAAAATCATAGGCGTCGTTCTTCTTCGGTCACCGAGGAATATTATTTGCCCTCACAGCTGCATCACATCACATAGTCTCATTGCTTTGGTTAGGCAAAGGCTTAGCTATGTTGTGGCAGGTGTCAATCCAGACCACACCCACTAGATTGACACCTAGTAGAAGTTCGTTGACCCTGAGGTAATCAAAGGTATACCAAATTACCAGTTTGAGGAAGGAAAATGGACAGACCTCGGCTTCTACCTCGACAACCCCAGCTTCACCAACTCCACCGACCTCCTGGAAAGCATGAGCAACATCAGTCTTAAGCAGATTGTCACTGTCCCCACGCACATTGCAGGACATATGCTGCCACCACCAAAACTCGTGCCCTTGCCTTGCGGCAGAGTCTGATGCATTCGTACCACACCACTCATCTGGCGTGACCACCACAGCGTACACTTCATCATCGCATGGCACATCTTCCCTGGTGCCGCCCCCTCAGATCTAAGTGTGGAAACTGAAAAATGGTATCAGAAGACCAGTGGAACAACACTCTCGGCTCCCACCTTGCAAACTTTTCCCACAACCCCAAACAATCAGCAAAGAACTTCACCCATGGTATCACCAAGTGCGCTGACGCCATCGCCCTTGCCAAGATGACAAAGGCCATAAAACAAATAACAAAATCAAGCTGGTTCAACGAACTGCACTCCACCAACTGCAACTGCCTACAACTTAAAAGGAAGTGGCGTATCAGCCAAAACAATGAAGACCACACTGCCCACAGAATCACCCTCAACCAGTACCACAGCCTCCTAAAAGAAACCGAGAAAAACAGTCTGGCAGACCACATTGAAGCCAGTGCAAGCTGCAGCAAAGAACTCTTCACCATCGGGAAGGTGTTCACCAAACCAGCAGCCGTCAAAAATGACATCACACACTCCCAGGAACTGTGCGACAACCTAGCAGACTTCGTCCATGACAAGATCTCGGCCATCTACAAAATGTTTGTTCACCAACCCTCCATCATAGAGAACATCAGCAAGGTCAGCCACTGGGAACTCCTCACCACGCAAGACACCATCTCCTTTATGAGCTCTGTACACTCTGGGGCACCCACAGACCCATGACCCCACCACGTCTTCAACCTCAGAAGCAAGGCAATTGGATGAGTTCAGGGAGGCACTGAACACCTCCATCACCGTAGCCACCTTCCCTGAGGACTGGAAGCACACTGAAGTTAGGCACCTCCTGAAAAAACCATCTGCGGACCCTGCCAATTTAAAGAACTACGAAGCCACCTGATCGCTCCTCTACCCACTAAAAGCCCTCGAGAAAGCAATCAACCAGCAACTCGCCCAACACCTGGAATATCACAACCTCCTGCCCCCCCCTCCAATCTGAATTATGAGCTAACCACGGCACTGAGACAGCCCTGATTGCAGGCACAGGACATCAGAGCCTTTTTGGACCACAGGGAAACAGTAGTATTCCTCCTCCCTGACCTGTCCGCTGCATTTGACACAGGCTCCCACCACATCCTGATCAACAGTCTCCACCACATTAGGATTATAGTAAATGCCCTCAAATGGATCGCCTCATACCTCACCATTCACCTCAGAGCCCAAAAACATCGTCTGAGGACGCCTGCAAGGTTCGTCCCTCAGCCCTACCCTCTTCGACACCTACATGACTCCCCTGGCTGACACCATCAGATCACATGCATTCAACATCATCTCCTACGCCAGCAGCACACAGCTCATCCTCTCTTTGTCTGAAGAGCCTGCCACCACCAAAGCTAACTTCCACAGATGCATGATAAATGTTGCAGACTAGATCAAGTCAACACTAGAAGGACTGGCATGCAGGCCCTCATCACCAGCAGACTGCACTACGGAAATATATTCTATGTAGGAATCACTGCCCACCTCCTGAAGAGACTCCAAACAATACAGAACTCAGCTGTAAGACTCATATTAGACCTCCGCAGAAGAAGAACCCACATCACACCCCATCTCAAGAAACTACACTGGCTCCCGATCCAGAAAAGAAGCCAGTTCAAGATGCTGACTCACTTCTACAAGGCCCTGTACAAGAAAAGACCTGCATACATCAAGACGCCTAACCTTCCATCAACCATCCAGACTCACCTGTTCAGCCTTCTTCTCCATTGCATAAACTCCATGGATACATCGAGCAACAGTGGAGGACACTCCTTCTCGCACCTTGTGGCCAGGGCTGGAACAACCCCCCCCCCCCCCCCCCCTGCATCTCTGAGCTGCACGTCAATTCAGGATTTCTGAAGAGAGCTAAAGACCTAGCTATTTGATTAATCGCCTGCACGCAACAGCAAACAAACTCTAACGCCTCGAGACCCTCACAGGTGATTTGCAGCGCTCTATAAATGAGTGATTGATCGAATTATTGATTGATTGGCAAATGGTGTTCCATGGGTCTTTACTGATGTCACGAGAAGAGAGTGACAGTTTACGTTTAGAACATATCAGTTATGCAATAGTACTTGTGAGAGACCCAGCGTTTTAGGTATGTTCCCCTTTTTCTTTTCCCAAATAGAGCACACACAAGCAATATGAAGGTTTATTTTCTAAGGCTTTATTTGAAACCAATCAAATGCATAAAATATGTAAATTTATTACACCAGAGATTAAAATAAATGTTGCAGTTATGAGTGAGCATAAAGTAACTATTACAAACATAGAAAGCATAAATATTAAATTAAATACATAAAATTGTTCTTTAGTAAATTCCGGCATATAATTAGCACCTAAAAAGTTTGCCACCATCAGGGTTGCATAGCATTAGTTCTTTGTCCGAATGCTCAAGGAGAAAAGCCCAGTGCTGCCAGCAGTGGTGCAGCTAGCCCTTGTGTCTTGTACTTATTTTGCTACCCGTGGAGGCCGTGTGAAAGAGCAATTGAGCAGAGGGAACGAGGGGGGTACTGGTGCTATGTTTCTGTGGTGCTGCCCGTGGTGGCCACATGAAAGAGCTGGGGTGGAGGCTGCCGCCACCAAAACCTGTGCCCTTGCCTTGCTATGCCACTGGCCGCCTGCTATTATAGTTTATATTTTTTAGAAGCCAGGATGATCTCAAACTGCAGCCTTCATAGAAAGGCAGAAAGTACCCCAGATGTCAAAATGTTCTTCCCCTAAAAGTATTGAGGACACTGCTTTTCTATTTATTGTGAAAACCAAATTGACATAAATATTTTTGACACTTGTGATGTGAGAGGGAGGAAGTCCACAAGAATTATTTCCCAATTTTACACATAATCAATCAATCAATCAATCAGAGCATTTATATAGCGCACTACTCACCCAGAGGGTCTCAAGGCGCTAGGGGAGGGGGGTCCGCTACTGCTCGAACAGCCAGGTTTTGAGTTGCTTCCTGAAGGAGAGGTGGTCCTGGGTCAGGCGGAGGTGGGTCGGGAGGGAGTTCCATGTCTTGGCGGCGAGGTAGGAGAAGGACCGTCCCCCTGTGGTGGCTCTTCGGATGCGGGGGACGGCAGCGAGGGCGTGGCCGGTCGATCGGAGCTGGCGTTTGGGAGCGTAGAAGTTGAGGCGACAGTTGAGGTACCCTGGGCCTTGGTTGTGTAGGGCTTTGTGTGCGTGGGTGAGGAGACAGAAGGTGATTCTCTTGTTGACCGGGAGCCAGTGCAGGTCTCTCAGGTGTCCGGAGATGTGGCTGCGACGGGGGATGTCCAGGATGAGTCGTGCTGAGGCGTTTTGGATCCGCTGGAGTCTCTTCTGGAGTTTGGCGGTGGTTCCGGCGTAGAGGGAGTTGCCGTAGTCCAGGCGGCTGGTGACGAGGGCCTGGGTGACCGTCTTCCTGGTCTCGGTGGGGATCCACCTTAAGATCTTACGTGGCATGCGCAGGATATTGAAGCACGACGAGGAGACGGCGTTGACTTGTCTGGTCATGGAGAGGGAGGAGTCCAGGATGAATCCCAGGTTGCGTGCGTGGTCTGTTGGTTTGGGTGCGCTGCCCAGGGCGGGGGGCCACCAGGAGTCGTCCCAGGCGGAGGGTGAGGATCCCAGGATGAGGACTTCCGTCTTGTCCGAGTTCAGTTTCAGGCGGCTGTTCTTCATCCATTCGGCTACCTCTTTCATCCCTTCGTGAAGGTTGGCTCTGGCGGTGGCGGGGTCGTTGGTGAGGGAGAGGATCAGCTGGGTGTCATCAGCGTAGGAGATGATGTTGAGGTTGTGCTGGCGTGTGATGGCTGCGAGGGGGCTCATGTAGACGTTGAAGAGGGTAGGGCTGAGCGAGGAGCCTTGTGGAACGCCGCAGATGACTTCGGTGGCTTCAGATCTGAACGGTGGGAGGCGGACTCTCTGTGTCCTTCCGGCGAGGAAGGAGGTGATCCACTCCACTGCCTTCTCCTGGATTCCGACGTTGCCGAGACGCTGTACTAGTGTACGGTGGCAGACAGTGTCGAAGGCCGCGGAGAGGTCTAGGAGGATGAGGGCTGCTGTTTCTCCGTTGTCGAGCAGTGCTCGGATGTCATCGGTGGCTGCGATCAGGGCGGTCTCGGTGCTGTGGTTGGCCCGGAAGCAAGACTGCGAGAGGTCGAGGGATCCATTCGTCTCGAGGAAGGCGGCCAGCTGTTTGTTGACGGTCTTCTCGATGACTTTTGCAGGGAACGGGAGCAGCGAGATGGGGCGGGGGTTCTTGAGGTCGGTGGGGTCGGCTGATGGCTTCTTGAGAAGAGCGCTGAGTTCGGCGTGCTTCCAGCTCTCCGGGAAGGTAGCAGTGTCGAAGGAGGTGTTGATGATGTCCCGCAGGTGGGGTGCGATGACAGGGTCGGCCTTGTTGAAGACGTGGTGGGGGCAGGGGTCGGTCGGAGATCCGGAGTGGATGGAGTTCATCGTGCGGACGGTGTCTTCGGTGCTGATCGGGGTCCAGGCGCGGAGGGTGGTGGTGGGGGGCGGTGTTTCGGTCATGGCGTGCGTTGGTTGAGTGCTGAAGCTGTTGTGTATGTCCGCGATCTTGTTGTGGAAGTAGGTGGCGAGGGAGTTGCAGAGGTCTTGCGAAGGGGTGATGTCGTTGTTTCCGGCGTTGGGGTTGGAGAGCTCTTTAACGATGTTGAAGAGTTCCTTGCTGTTGTGTGCGTTGTAGTCCAGTCGGTCCTTGAAAGCAGTTTTCTTGGTGGCACGGATGAGTTGGTGGTGTTTTCGGGTGGCGAGCTTGAGGGCAGTCATGTTGTCCGGTGTTGGGTCTCTGCGCCAGGTTCTCTCGAGGTCTCGGCAGTTCTTCTTGGAGCTCTTGAGTTCGTCGGTGAACCATGAGGCTTTCTTGCTGCCGGGTCTGCTGGGAGGGGTCCTCAGGGGGGCGAGGTCCTCTGCGCAGTCGCTGATCCACTTGGTGAGGTTGGTGGCCGCTTGGCTGGGGTTCGTTGCGCTGGTGGGTGGGTTCTTGCTCAGGGAAGACGTGAGCTGGTCGGCTGTGATCTTGTTCCAGCTTCTGCGTGGGACCTGTTGTTGTGGGTGGTGGATCGTGGTCCTTTTGAAGCTGAAGTGGACGCAGCTGTGGTCCGTCCAGTGTAGTCCGGTGGCGTGGCTGAAGGCGATGTCCTTGCTGGATGAGAAGACGGGGTCGAGTGTGTGTCCGGCGTAGTGGGTGGGGGTGGTCACCAGTTGCTTGAGTCCGAGGTTAGCGAGGTTGTCCAGCAGGATGGTGGTGTTGCGGTCGTTGTTGTTCTCCAGGTGGAAGTTGAGGTCCCCGAGGAGGATGTAGTCAGCGGAGAGGATGGCGTGTGGGCTGATGAAGTCGGCGATGTCCTCGCTGAATTGTGTGCGTGGTCCCAGGGGTCTGTAGATGAGGGTGCCTCTGAGGGTGGTCTTGGGGTTGATGTGGACCTGGAAGTGCAGGTGTTCGGCGGGTGCGAGGGAGTCGTCAGTGTTGGTCGTGATGCGGATCGTGTTCTTGTGGATGATGGCGATGCCTCCTCCGGTCTGGTTGATACGGTCCCTACGGATGATCTTGTAGCCGTCTGGGATGGCGATGGCGATGTCGGGCGCTGAAGAGGCGTTCATCCAGGTTTCCGTGAGGAAGGCGACGTCTGGTGAAGTTGTGTCGAGCAGGTTCCAGAGCTCGACGCCGTGTCTGTGGACGGAGCGGGTGTTGAGAAGGATGCATTTCAGGTGGCTGCTGCTGTTGCTCGTCTTGGTCTTGGTTGGTGCTGGAGAGGTGCAGGTCCGGATGCAGGTGAACTTGCAGGACTGGCAGCAGAAGGGTCCGTGGGTGCGTCTCGGGGTGGCTCGGTAGCAGTCTGGGAATCTCCCGGCGTTGAGTGCGTAGAGTTTGGTGACGTCGTAGGTCCGGCGGGTGGGCTGGTTTCTGCGGCGGCCAGGGGTCCTGGCGCTGGCCGTGGTCCAGGCGCGGCCTTCGGCGCGCAATCGGCGCGCCCGCCGCGCGTCAACGCTGCGTGTTAGCCACTCTGCCATAAGTGGAGAGTGGGGGCGCGGAGCGAGGGAGGGTCAGCTGGGAGGCGGGAGCGGGGTGGCGAATGGGAAGGACGAGCGAGGGAAGGGGGCGGGGCCGCAGGGGGGTCAGCGGCGGGGAGCGGGGAGGTGGCGGGAAACGCGGCAGGGGCTGGGCACAGCAAAACAAGGGCTAAACAGCGGACAAAGGATATCACAGAAGAAAACTAAGTACACACGGCGAAGATGTGGCAAAAGTAGGCAGAAGTACAAAATGCGCAGGGGGATGACGCGGTAGGGGCCGGGCACAATAACAAGGGGGAAGCAGGAGGAGAGTCACAGAGAGCAAGACGGAGAAAAACACGGAGGTAAAATGCAGCACAACGATAGGGGAGAGCAGGAGGAGAGTCACAGAGAGCAAAGCAAAGGTTACACGGGGGCAAAATGCAGCACAACAGGAGGGGAGAGCAAAGCAAAGATACACGGAGGCAAAATGCGAGGTTAGCAGGAGTACAAAAATACAAATAGGGCGGGAGCAGCTCCGGCGGGCGAGGGCCGAGCACAGCTGCGAGCAGTGGCGGCACTTGGCGGGAACGGGCTCACTCACGGGGAGTGCGCACGGTGCGTGGGTTGACCGGCCCAGAGGGATGATGGTCACATACAGTCTACTTTATAAAAATAACTATTCAAAATAAGAGTATATGAATATTGAAATTAAAATTCCACTATAAAAACTAATATTTAATATAAAACGTATTGCCATACACTAAAAATCAATAAAGATAAATGAGCAAACGGTATACGTTTATTAGACCTTTTGAAGGAATGATGGACAGATGCAAAATACGTTGGGCCCCAGTATAAACAATACAAAATATAAGACAGATGGCCTGATTATGAGTTTGTCGGTCTGACCGCCGGAACGCTGTTGCCACAGTCGGGAGAAAGCCACCAAGTCGGTGGATTCCTGACTACTGTATAATGATTACTCCACCGGGCTGGCAGTGTTGTGTCGGCTGTGCCATGGCTGCAGCATACTTTGAATCAAAGAGAGCCTGAAGCATATGCGGCTGCTGTTGCAGCGTCACTTGCATGTCGGGTGCACTGTGTACCATGCACCATGGTGTGCATGGCACACACTGCATGCACAACAGTGCAATAAGAGTGCCCCCATGCACTTTGCCCAATTTTCGAAAATGCCCAGGGACCCTGTAGGGGGGTCCTTGCCTGCCTTTATGGCAACCTTGACAAAAAGTTCGCGGAATGGCAGGTCGAGATTGGGATGATGGGGCCAGCAATGGCACCGCCTCCCATCCCCACTGCTTTCCCCACCAGGATCCTGGCAGTGATCTTGTTCTGGTCTAACTATCATTGTCATAATCAGGCTGTCAGACGACCAAGGAGGCGATGGTCAGAATGCCACAGTGAGTACGGTGGTCCTCGGACTGCCGTTCTCTTAATCAGGCACAGAGTTACTAAGGGATTATGCGGTGCTGTGCAATTTTGTGCTGCGGCTGCAGGCTTCTATAAAGATAAGTAAATCAACACAGTGCTTTACTCCACTAACAACCCCTCAAATCTTGACTCGCTGTCAGACAAACATTTCTCCCACTTTGGATAATGTTGCCACCGATGTGTGATAATAGCCTTCAGATTATTTTCACATCCAGAAGTCTGGAAGCTTTAGATTTATGATAAATGCATCATGGTTGCCTGTTTCATTTTTGCAGTTCCTTCTGGAGATAAATGGGAGATGCTTAGTGCAGCTTGAAGTTCCAATAGCATAATACCCACATTGCTCTCAATGATGGAGGCTGCACAGAATTTCTCAATGATAAGAAAGCTTTCATAGACTTGGCTGTACCAACCATGTGCATATCTGAAAACAAAGTGAAAGAGCAAAGAACTATGGGCCACATGTATCAACCAATTTTGCGTTTGCAAACAGACTGATTTGCAGAATCAACCCGTTTGTGAATGCAAAAAAGGCTTTTTACATGTATCAAACCCTTAATTGCAATTTGGTAACCTGTTGCTGAATCGCAAAACTATTTTGAATTAGGTATTTGGAAGGGGCGTGTTTAGGGCGTCCCTTCCAAATACAGAATCGGAACAGTATGTATGGATATTTTGTGACCTTGAATGTGGTCACAAAACATTTGCAATTTACCACCTATTTCAAGGAGGTGGCAACCCATTTGCCAATAGGAAGTGGTCCCCAAGAGACCCTGTTCCCTTTGTGAATGTTTGTAAAAGCATTTTTTAGTAGCAGGCAGTGGTCGCAAGGACCACTGCCTACTTCTAAAAAAATTAACAGAAAACTTTTCATTTTTGTTTTTAAATGCACCTGTTTCCCTTCAAGGAAGGGCGCATTAAAAAAAATAGATTGCTTTATTTAAAAGCAATCACGGACATAGTGGTCTGCTGACCCCAGCGAGCTACCATCCCCATGATTTTAGCGATTCCTAGGGGGTCGCAAATTGCGATCTACTTCATTAATATTAATTAGGTAGGTCGGTTTGCGACCCATTAGGAATCGCAATTGAAACGCAAAAGAGTTTCATACATTTGAAATAGTAATTTCCTAATTGTGATTTGCAAGAAATCGCAATTAGGAACTCGCTATTTCAAACTTTCATACATGTGGCCCTCAGTTTTGTGTAGCGGCACACAGATTTGTGGTATTGCTTGGCTCCTCACTGTAAGTGAAGGTTTTGGAGAACTATGCAGGTCATGGTCTCACTCTTTAAAAAGAAATTTAAAATGTACTTTGGTGGACTTATTCCTAGGCTTGAGGTAAGTGACACAGAACTTGAAGAACACTACTTGAAGCTGTGACTTGTATACATTCAGAGAAGTAGTTCTGTAATTAGTTGTGAAGTTCGATTTACCCACATGCAAGATATGTCATGCAGACTTACGGGTAATAGTTGAATATTGATGGGTGGGTAAACATGCTGGGCGCGGGCATTTTTTCATATACTAACTTTGTTTTCCATTTCTCAACAAGGAAGCTATGTTTGCATGTTCCTTTCCACTACACCCTCACCAGTTGTGGGGATAATCCCTCCCTATTCCACTCTAGACAAATATCTTCTTCTCCCTTTAACTTGTGTTATTCAGTCACTGTTTACAAGGTGGAAATGTTCTTGCTCAAAAGCTAGCTGTTACCAGAAAACTCACAATTGTGTAGGGGGTTCTCACTTACATGCATAGCTACTCTGGAAAGGCCCAGCCCACCATTTGGAGGAGATTACCTTACACTTAATATGAATCCATGCTGTGTAGAAGTGCAAGTAAAAGAAATTGCATTTCTATGTTTAATATAGAAGCCATAAATGATATGTTATGTTAAAAGTATTTACAGAGCGCACGTACACCATACGGTTTCATGGGGCTAAGGTCCAGGGAGTACTGCCGCTAAGTGGTTCATTTGTATGCCTGGCAAAAGAGTTTCCTAAATTGAGGATACAATGTTGTCGATCTGATGTCTGGAGGAAGAGAGTTCCAAAATGTAGATGCTTGGACCGTGAATCTTAGTCCCCCCCAGTTTCTTGGATTTGAAAGATGGAATAGGTAAGAAATTGAGGTGGGAAGACCTACGATTCCGGGTAGGGGAGAGTCTCTGTACCCAAGTGGATACAAACACTGGGCATTTGCCATTGAGCGCTTTAAAGATGATGCATCCCAACTTGAATGCCCTGCATTCAACAACCCGGAGTCAGTGTAACTTTTTCATGAGTGAGGTGACATGGTGCCATCTCGGTTGGTGATAAATTAATCTAGCAGCCTGATTTTGCACCAATTGCAGTCTTTTGGATTGATATGCTGGTATGCAAAAGTAGAGTGAATTGCCATAGTCAATGTGAGAGATGACTAAGGCCAATACTACTTGAGTCAGGGCTTCGGTGGTGAGAAATCTGCTAATTTTCCTGATCCTACAGAGCTGAAAGAAGCAGGTAGAAACGACTGTCCTAATCTGAGATTCATCAATAGATCGCTGTCAATAGTGATGCCAAGGTTTTCAATAGATCTAGACAGAAGGGGGATTTCCCAGCTCTGGCGGGCAGAGGTTAGAGTTCCAGGAGTTTGAGGGCCCTCCAATTAGGATCAATTCTGTTTTTCTCTGGATTCAACTTCAAGTGATTGCCGTTCACCAAGTTATTAATATATCGCATAGTTGTTTGAAAATTAGAGATGGAGCCGGGTAAGTTGTCAATGTCAAAGATCAATTGATGATCATCAGCATAGTTGAAGGTGCATGCCTTCTTTTTGCCCAGGGATTGAAGAACAGGATACACATATAAATACTTGTGTGAAGTAAATTCCACACAAAGGAATTGCTTCCTTGAGTTGCCAATTATTAGATATTTCTTTATGAATCTCAAAGAGGTATGCACTCTCATTTCCATGTCATTATGCGAAAGTATATTCTAGAACTTTATTGATTCAAAGATTAACCTTTTGAGCTTTTGCCTATAGGTTTTTTAAATCCCCACAGAGAGACTAGTGCTGTTGCCATGTAGTGCCATTCTAACCCTCCTTCGTGGGATCACTTAACATTCAAGGAGGCTACTTATTTTGGTTTTCAAGAGTAAGCAGAGTCAATGGCATCATCTAAAATTCTTACTGGCTGTATACTTTTGATTGATTGAATTATACCTTGAATTTATCATCAGAGGTGTTTTGGGTAAAGGATTCCTAATACTGAATGCCACTGAAAGTCATGCCCACCTTCTGCAATGCCTGAAACACTTGTCTGAGGTTGCACATCCAGCCCTCCCAGCTAGAACTGAAGACCACAATGTCAACTAGGTAGGCAGCTTTGAAGTTCTTCAACCCAGACAGGACCTGGAAGGTGGCAGGGGTATTCATCAACTCAAATGGCATCACCTGGAACTGGAAGTGCCCTTCTGGGGTAGAGGACGCAGACCTCTCTTTAGCCCCTCAGTTAAGGCAATTTGCCAGTACCCAACTGGTCTATGAGCTCATAAGCTCTAGGGATGGGGTGTGTATAAGGCTTGGTGATTGCATTGAGCCCATGGTAATCCACACAGAACATAAGTTCTGGGGTGACAGATGGAGGAGCAACCTTGGGGACCAACACCACTGGGCTGCACCAGGGGCTGTTTGATGACTCAATACCCCATTACTCCACCACCTTGGAGACCTCCTCCTTAATGCAGGTTCTCACCTAATAAACAACCTGTAAATGTTACTCTCTGCTGGTGTGTTGTCCTCAGTGTCAATATCATGGGAACACCATGCAACGAGTCCTGGGGTAAGGGAGAAAAAGAGGCAAACTGCCCCAACAACTGGCAGCAGTCTCTCTGTTGTTTTAGGGTTAGTGTAGAGGCAAGGCTGACAACCTCCACTGATCCATCATGTTCCTTGGAAAAAAGCAGGCGGTGGTCAGGTTCACTTTCCTCTTCCACCCCAATGTCTCTAACCATGAGCATGGTTACTTCATATCCCTTTAAGTGGGGTTTGAGGCAATTGACATGAAGAACCCTCAAAGGGTTCCTGGAAGTCTTGAAGTCCATCAGGTAGGTTACCTCACTCCTATGGCCCTTCACCTCATAGGGCCCAGACCAACAGGCTTGCAAGGCCCTGGGCTTCACTGGAACCATCACCCACACTTTTTGGCCAGTCTGAACCTCAACCAGAGTGACTTTCTGGTCATACCATGGTTTCATGACCTCCCGGCTGGCTCCTAGGTTCATCTTAGCTTATTTCTGGAAGTGCTTCATCTGGGTCTGGAGTGCCAGCATGTAGCTGGTCACATCCTGGGAGGTCTTACTGGGAGCTTACTCCCACCCCTCCTAGACCAGACTGAAAGGTCCTCGTACTGGGTGTCTATATATGTTCTCAAAGGGGCTGAATCCAACATCCTTCTGAGGTTCCTCCTGGTACGCAAACAACAACTATGGCACAAGGACATCCCATTTCCACCTCAAGGGCTCTGTCAGACCCAGGATTATGCCTCTGAAGGTCTTGTTAAACCTCTCAATAAGTATATTAGTTTAGGGGTGGTAAGGAGTGGAGAACCTTAAGGTTACTCCAAATTCCTTCCACATGGCCTTCATATACACCAACATGAAGTTGGTGCCATGGTCTGACAGCACCCCTTTGGTGCCTAGTCAGGAAATATATCCCCAACAGTACCCTGGCCACAAAATGTGCATTCACCATTGTCGAGGGATAGCCTCCAGGTACCCAGTGACATGGTCCACCGAGACCAGGCTGAACCTGTTGCCCATTGCTGCCTTGGTGTCCAGAGGCCCAACAGTGTTGATGCCCACCCTTTTAAATGGGTTGCCAAAAACAGGAAATGGTTGCAGGGGAGATTGTGCATTCCTCTTTACTTGCCATTGGTCTTTTCAAGCGTAAAAAACACGGTGGTTTGCGATTTTCTACTCAGGCTCCTCTTTTTTGGAATTCCCTCCCCTCTGCACTCCGCCTCCTCCCATCCTATGTTCAGTTTAGAAAATCTCTAAAAACTTGGCTCTTTTTATTAGCTTACAACTAGCCCACTCCATCTGTACTGGCTAGCCTTCCCACCCCAGCGCCAAGAAACCGTAGGTGTACGTGCGCTTTATAAGTCCCATTTTTCATTTCATTTCATTGGCCTGGCAGGTAGGGCAGGACCTGCAGAAAGCATCTGAGACCCTTCTCATCTCTGACCAATAAAAGTGAGTGACAAGCCTGTCAAAGGTCTTGTCCTGCCCCCAAAGGACCTGCCAGGGGTAAATCATAAGCTAGCTCCAGTAGGAAGGCCCTGTAACACTGGGGGACCGCCAACACACATGTTTTCCTAGGCACAGGAACCTTAGGCTCGCAATACAGGTGAACATTTTCCAAGTAAATCAGGTGATCACCAGAGGTCTCACCAGCAGCCTGGGCCTCAGCATGCTGCCGTAGGCCCTCCAATGTAGGGTACTTCTTCTGGGCATTGCAGAACTCCTCCCTAGTGAGACCGCTTTCCTGCTACCAGTTGGTCAGCTCAGTTAATGTTCCCCAGGGTGACAACATCCTCCTCTGTAAGCTCTGGAGCATCCTCCTCACGATCAGCCTCATACTGGTCTGTGGGAATCTCAGGATCTGGTTTCCCACGCCCTTGGCCCTTCTTCTTTCTGGCAGGCACCTAGGCCATTCTTTCAGGATGGAGGTTGCCTGACAAACCTCTTAGGCCGCAATGGGCTCTGTGGTTAGGCACACCCACTAAGGCAACACTAACATCTCCAAGTGTGGCCTGAGCTCCATCTCCTTCCAGATGATGTGCTCCATTTCCAAGCAGACGATCCACATGCATGAACAGACTCATAGCTATCCTCAAGGAATCTGAAAGCACCCCCTTCAAAGGGAACCAGACCCACTGGGTAGTGACTGTCACTGTTGTCAGCTGCAGCAACTTAGTGAAATGCATTAAGGACTACCTGCTCTGAGGTCACCAGATGACATCTGACATTTGACATGCTGGCTCCAATGTCTCTCAGAGCCTTCACCCTCTGCCCATTGATGGTGACCAACTGTCTGTATTTCCTAGTATTACTAGGCATGCAAGTACTCTCCGCCATATCTCTGCTCCCTAGGGACACTAGGGTAAAGTCTACACTGTGCCCTTCTCTAACTAGGCTGATCACAATCTCCTCCCCAAGCTCCACACTAGCCAACCCCAATGACTGCACATCAGTGGGGTCTGTGCCTGCTTGGGACACTTGATATCCCTCTTGAAGTGCCCCTCCTTTTGGCGTTCATAGCATTTAGGGAGTGTCTTCCCTGATAAATAACAGGGAACCACTTCTTTTCTTCACAGTTGCGGGATGGGAGTCAAGAACCGTTTAACTGTTTTGGGGGCCTTTGGAGAACTCCTGAGTTCTATTTTTGTCTTCTCCATCCTTCTTCTGGTGGGATACCTGTCTACCCCTGTGGGGATTCCCCTATCCCAGATATTTTCTTGTCGACCCTGGTGCTGACCCAGCAGTCTGCCTCCTTAGCAAGCTCCCTGGGCTCAGTGAACTTACTATCAACAAGTGTTGGTGCAGATCGGCAAAACATAGACTGAACATGTGCTTGTTTGCCACCAAATTGTACAGCTTCAAATAATCCTTTACTTAACTGCCCTTCACCCAACCATCAAGTGCCTCGGAAAAGGAAACCTCACAATCCACCCAGGTCTGCTGGGGCAGCTTCTGGCTGTCCCTATATTTCTGTTCTCTGGGGTAAGGCCATACTTCTTAATAAGGCTTTCTTCATGGGTGGGGTACCTCATCCTGTGTACCTTCTCTAGGGTTACTAGGGTATCCCACCCTTCCCTAGGAACATGCTTCCACAGACTAGCCATCCAATCCCCTCCAGGGATCCTGTGTGTCTGTAGCACAATCTCACAAGCTTCAAATTACTTATCCAAATCGTTCGCCACAGCAAAGTCAAGCACCAGACCCTTTGGAATGTGTATCCTCTTGTCTCCAGAGGGCACTGTAGAAATGCTGTCACCATCCCTGCTGGACTTTGCCTGTCTGGCATTGTTATCCAGATCTTTAAAACTCCATTCATGAGCCAGTAGCAACTTTCTCTCCTCCATGTCTAGTTTCCTTTTATACATCCTTAACTTGTCCATCTGCAGCTTGAATGTCCTTTCCTCCCTCCTCTCTGCCAGATCCTCTAGGGACAGGCTGTGGAACGAGACACTGCTCCATGCACTGGCAGGAGGCTCCACTTCAAGGGTAAAGTCACCCCCCTCAGCTGCAGCAGGCACTATAGGAAGGTCCTCTTCAGGCCCTTACATTCGATTATCCTCTCCTGTGGCTTCAACAAATGACTGAAGGGCTTCTGCCCAGGCCCTCAGCATATTTTAGAGCTTAAACTTTGTGGGCAGGCAATCAATTTGTGGGCTAGGAGGTGATATAGAACAGGGGAGAAACCAGATACAAGTTATATTCTTTTAAAGTTTTCTTTTATTTCTCAGTCTTTTGTCTTTCAAAATAGAGGGAATTCAAAAAAATAATAATGATGCAAACGTAATGGTCCTGAGGTCCTCTACTGTTTCTTCCGGTTCCTTCTTTGTGCTTCGGTATTTCTTCACAGTAGGGAGTCTAATCTCGGGTTCCGGTTGCAGAGAAAAGAAGAACAACAACAAGGAATTACCACTAGCTCAGCCTATCTATCTTCGTGTGCCACCATCACCAGGCGCAGTGAACTAGGAGGGGGTGAAGTGAGGGGAAGTTCCGCTGTGCTCAGGCCAATGAATCAACAACCAAACAAACGCGTGAGTCAATTCACCGTGTTACCCCCCCACCCCCACCAAAATGATCTCCCTTGCGGCACCTGCCTTGAGCCACGACCCGTGTCCAGGGTCGTGGCGTCGGGACCCGGGGTGTTCTCTCCCTTCCTTCGGCCGCCGGGTTCTAGCACGGTGTACACAACGTCTTCTGCAGGTTCGGGTCTTCTGCCTTATTCTTTCCGGTCCTCGTCTCGCTCGTCCCTCTTCTCCGATGTCTCCTTCTCCATGTCTCCTTCCCTGAGGTATTCCACGCCACCGCCGTCCAGTTCGCCAGCGCCAGCCTTTTCTCCGTCTGCCCCCGATGACGTCTGTGGCTCCGCCTCTGTCCTGAACGCTAGACCGCTCGAGTCTCCCGATAGGGGCTGCGCGTCATCTCTAACTCCTGGCCACTTCCGGTTTGACTCGCGGTTGTGAGTCTCACAACCTTCCTGGTGGTACTGTTAGCTGGAAGACTCTTTGTCTTACAGAAACTCCTTGAGCTGAACTACACTGTAGGCATCAATTTGGCTAGCTCAAACTCCATTCTTGTAGGTGTGGTTCAAGCTCAATAATCAGGGATAGCCTTTAGAAAAAGCAAAAATGCCAATCAGGGAGAATTCCACCCCAAACTGCTCCTAGTTATGGGATGGAAGTGTACCCCAAATGTCTGTCTAACACTGCACAAACACCAAGTCCACATCCTCATCGCTGACCACCAATGTGAGACATTGGATTGTTTGTAGACTAGGGTGTGAGCCCTAGTCAAGCAGCAACCACAATCCTTGTTGGGGTGAGGCACAAATCAACACTAAATTAACCTGTGCTGAACCCTCTGGTAGCTTGTTACAGAGCAGTCATATTTACCTTAGCGGCAATCAGTCAAATATTTGTGCCACACTTCAAACAGTACTAAAGTAGAAACACCACATACAAATATACCACACCTGATTAGACAAATATATCTTACTTTAATCAACAGAACAAGACCAAAACAACAACATTCCAATAAGTGCAACTGGAGATATTAAAGTTAACAGATTTGTTCTTAAAACTTCATAAAGCTCAAAGCACCAGCTGTGATTATCTGGTGGTGCCAGACCCGGACAAAGTCACAAGTTCAGGATGAACGTGATGGAGCTGGTTACAGGGACCTAGTTAGGCCTGCTGAACACAATACCTTAAATCCTAGGTTGTGGAGCATTGTGAGGATACAAGTCAAAGATGAGTCACGCAGCCGAAGCGATGCGTTGGTTCCGAGATGCAGCAAGGCTGCAATGCAAGGGCGTGTGTTGTCATCGAGGACCCTGTAGCTGGGGCTTGCTATGCAAAATCCTGTGCCAAGGATGCGTCACGCAGTCCGGCGATGAGTCAGTTCTGAGGAGCTGCACTGCTGTGATGCAGAGTCTGACATTGCTGCCAAGGTTGCCGTTGAGTAGAGATGCAAGGGCCATTCATAGGATGTGTCAGGTATTACAGTTCCGAAGGTTGGTGGATACCTGATGTGTCCATGAGGCTTCAGATCAGGAGGCCAGCCAACTAGATCTTGGAGTCGCTTTGGGTTCTGAGCTCAAGAATTACAGGTCCAGGCCTTCTCAGCTAGGCAAGAGGACAACATGCAGTAGGTCAGCACAGCAGGGTAGCAGTTCCTTCAGAACAGCAGTCCAGCAGAGTGTCAGTATTTTCAGCAGCACAGCATTCCTTCCTGACAGAGTATCCACAGGTCCAAAAGTGTACTGAAGAGTTGGTGTCCACTGTTCACAATTTCTACACAGTTGTGCCGTTGAAGTGGGGATATATTTCTAGAAGAATTACTTTGAAGTGTACAGGTCCCCTACTTTTCTGGCTCCAGACTAACTATAGGGGGTATACAGCCCATTGAGTGGAGGCAGGATACAGCCTACTCAATTGTAAGTGGGCCGGGTCCTGCTCCTCTCTCCTATCCTACCAGTGATGGGCCATACAATCAAACCACAGCTCACCATTGTATGTGACTGTATAGGAGGAATACACAAAGCCCACCTGTCAACTACACCTATCCATGTGACCCAGAAACAGGCTGCAGGAAAATGCCACCTTCTAAAATCTCTAAACAAACACATTTGCCAATGCTGATAATTATTACAAGCAATCTATTTTAATTCAGAATGTCCAATTTATTACCACATTTCCTTTATCATTTCAGAATTCTATGGTCCTGACGAGAGTCCCTACAAACCGTGGGACTTGAAACGCGTAGACTTCTGGGCTGCCCAAAAAAGTTCTATCCTAAAAAGAACCCCTGGATTATCAATTGGTTTAGGGTTAATTTGTTAAAATATATCAGATGTTTAATTTGTATGGGCTGATATAATATATGTTTGGTAATCTAATATTGTGACAAGTTGAAGTGGCATACCCATTTCACTCCACAGGTTCAGTTACATCATCGGAGTGTGTGTATATATTTATGTACAGTATGGTGGAAGGATGGGAATAAATGTGGACGGTTGATGGTATGAATGATTGAGTGTATGAATATTTATTGATTATATTTGTTTGTGTCCCTTTAATCATCAATAGTGGTATCCTTTGTTATTCAAATTATGTGGTAATAACGTTGTGTGTTATTGAAAGCAACTTGGAAGCTTTCGAATGTTAATAAATTGGACATTCTGAATTAAAATAGATTGCTTGTAAGAATTATCAGCATTGGCAAATGTGTATGTTAAGAGATTATATTGTGCTCAGCCTTGCTGATTAGAGCCACCCCCTCTTTTTGCTACTACCTTCTAAAATCGGCATTTTCAAAATTGTAATTTAACATCTGACTTCACCATAAGTTTAATTCCAATTCCAGAAACACCAAACATGAACTGATCACAGTTCCTATTGGGAAATTACTCTTATAAAAGGTAATAAAGTAACTCCAATCGTATCCTATGGGAGGGGTAGGTCTTGCAGTAGTGAAAAAATACTTTGAGTTTTTGAATATCAGTACATGTAAAACTATAAGTACAAGTCTCACTTTTTAAACAGATTGTACCCTGCCCACTGGCATCCCCAGGGACTACCCAAGGGGTGACATATGTATTAAAAAGGAGGATTTGGGCCTGGTAAAAGTTTTAAATTGCCAGGTCAAAATGGTAGTTTAAAACTGCACACACACAGGCTGCAATGGCAGACCTGCGACATTTTTAAAGTGCTACTTAAGTGGGTGGCCAATCAGTGCTCCAGGCCCACTAGTAGCATTTAATTTACAGGCCCTGGGAACATGTAATTCCACTTCCAGAGCGACTTACAAATAAATTAAATATGCCAATTGGGTAAAAGCTAATCTAACATGTTTTAAGGAGCGAGCGCAAGCACTTTAGCACTGGTTAGCAGTGGTAAAGTGCACAGAGTCCCAAGGCCGACATAAATGAAGTCAGCAAAAACATGAGGTCTGAAGGCGAACATTAGGGGTAAAACCATGCCAAGGATGCCAGGACTAACAGGCTCCTTAACCATTGTGTGGACTTCGCAGATATGGAAGCACCACAGAGGGAGAATAGGAGCCCTTGGAAATGACATTCAAGAGCTATACCTGGAAATGTGTGCCTGGTGCATATTTCCAGGAGTATTTCTTGGAATATTTGTAAATTCCAAAATTTACTAAATCTGTATCCTACCCGGACCTACATCTCTAGATTCAGATTTAGTACGGTTTCATGAATCGGCCCCATGGAGTATATTAGGGATTCAGGTTTGTGGAAAATGTTTCTCCTTGGCAAGTTTGTTGCACCACTTGTACTATTAAGATAATATGCTGTTTATTGATTTTCAGTTCTTCAAAGTACTCCCTATTGCATATTTTGCACTCTGCCCAAGATGCATTGATGATAATGCATGCCTATTCGTTTTTTAATTGTTCCAACTCTATATCTCCACGCTTATTTACTACTGTTAAGTCACACTTATTTCAATGTAGTGTTAGTGGGTTCTGACTAGACAGGGTGTACCCTTTGGATGAATGAGTTTAAATTGCGCAATGCCAACTTGTTAATGCCAACTTGTTAATGCCCAAAATAATTTATGCATCCATGCGGTGCATTTTCCCGCTGTGCGCTGGAAAATTCAAATACCTACTTTACATGACGAGCTCACCTTGTCATGAGTGTACCAGAGGTACACCTCATGACGAGCTGAGCTCGTCATGAGCGTCGAAGGGGGTAAGTAAGTAAGTTCAAATGTTCTAGAGGGCACAAATACTGGAGTTCTACCGAATCACCTAAATGGCTAGAAAAAGACAACTAACTTACTTGACAGCGAGAGTGAGGAGTCATGTTTTTTTAAAGATTTCTTAAAAAGAATGAGGCTTGTTTTGGATCTTATATACAGAGGCATAGCATTCCAGAACTTGCTGCCAAAACTGGAGAAACTCCCACCCTACCTAGACTTTTTTATTTTGGGAGTCGTCACCAAATAAGAATGAGAGGACATTAACACTCACTGTGGAGAATACCAAGTAAAATATTTCTGAAGATAAAGGCGGCCAGTGCCACTTAGGGCTTTATGTATCATGCAAAGTGCCATTAACTTCACCCTTTTGTTCACTGGCTCTCAATGCAATCCTGAATTTTCTTAGAAACAAAGCAGAATTTTGGTAACTTTAAAAGAAGACCTGCCAATGCATTTTGCAAAGAATGCAACTTGGATTGGAAGCGTTTATTTATACTTAAATAGAGGACATTACCATAGTCGATCCTCGAAAGGATATGGGCAAGCACAACCATCTTTTGCAGGTCAATTGGAATATAAAAGGAAGACCTTTTTGAGCCACTTGATTGTGTAAAAGCAGTAAAAAGTTATATGGTTAATCTGCTCTGAAAAATTCAGTTGTTCATGAAAAATAATACGTAAGCTGTAAAATACAGGATGCTTGTGACAAAAATGTGTACATAATTTACTAAAAAAGAAATTGAAAAAAAAACAGTAATTTCCTCAAATGCATATGCTGTGGATTAATTTATTCTCAATCCTTTCACAGTCTGCATTATTTAGGTCTTAAACATCAAAACAAGTATAATCTTTCAGAGATTCTGTAATCCATCAATGTTAGAGCCGATACAATATCTTTCATCTTGCTAAAATGTCATCCTGTCCCAAAAAAGGTTATATCCATGCCTTGCATTCTTACAACGTGTAAGACACAGGCATGTTAAAATTGTATAATTGTTTTTGTGTTCTTCTTTTTAAGATGTCGGAGGCTATTTTGAAGAGGGAACCTGGCTGTTGTATAATTTTCAGTCAACAATGGTAGCCAAAGTAACCAGCTCAAATGAAGCAGGGCCTCTACCTCAGCTTCCTGCCGCTGATCCATATCCGCAGAAAGAAGAGCTGTTCTTCAGCTTCAGCACTAGCAAGTCCCCCTGTGTCCTTGTGTACATCAGTTCCCACACACAAGATTACTTGGCAGTTATGATCAAGTCTTCTGGTAAGCATACGTATCATACGCCATGGTAAATTTGTTGGTTAAATGTATATTTTTGCATTTGTTTTTTTCAATGTCCATTCTGTGAGTTTTACCTGATCCTGCATTTGTTCTGGTGCTAGGAGCTCCCAACTTTTAAAACCTTGAATTTTGGTCACACTACCATAGTTGCTACTGGCTAAATAGGTAAGGTAATTTCTGATAGGTAGATTTTTTGGCACTACTCTAACTTTAAGGTTATTACTATTTGAACATTCGGCTTGTAAATAATGGTGATCATTCGATAATTTGTTGATTATCGAGTGAGACAACTTTAAACAATTGGCTGATTTTGACAATGTAGTAAGTGACCATCATAAAATAAGATATTTGATGAAAGTAATGCTCCGACATGAAGTGTGCAGATGGTTCAGTCACTGCTGGATACATAAGTACTGTATGGATATGTGAGTGAATGGTTTAGTGCCTCTGTGTCTGTGTACCTCTATGTTTTGTAAATAGATATGTAACTCACAGTATGGGTGGTAGAGTAGATTGATAACTGAGCATATGGGTGTGTAAGTGTGTATGTAACTCATTGAAACTTTGAAGTGCAGGTCTTATTTCCCTGCCCTATGGGCTACCCACAGCCTACCTAATGAGTAACTTATATGTAGTGTAAGGGTAGTTTACTGCTCGGTAAGGGGTTTTAAATGGCAAATCGGCCTAGCAGTAAAACTGCACACATAGGCTCTACAGTAGCAGGCCAGACACATGGTTGAAGGGCTATGTGTCTGTATGGGTGACTAGGAGTGTCTGTACTTGAGTACATATCTGAGTGAGTTCCTCCATGGGTGTGTCACTAGATGTGTAAGTTTTTTTATTTATTAAAGTTTTGTATAGCGCTGGCTGGACCCGAGCGCTTCACAGCAAATATACAGGCGTTAGACAGATAATGCGGACAAAAAGCAAGTCAATGAACACAGGAGTGAGTACAGTCTATACAATAGCAGCCAGGCGTGAAACAGGGCGGAGAGTCGTAGGCAGGTCAATCAGCTCTGGGGTGAACGAGAACATGAAACTATAAAGTCTGGGTTTAGTTCTAGTTGGTTCCGGAGCGCTCAAGGAAGAGGACTTTGAGTAGCTTCTTGAATTTCGGGAAGGATGCGGTCATTCTGATGTGTGGGGGGATGGAGTTCCATATCTTGGGAGCATTGCCCGCGAAGGATTTGCTAGATGTTGAGAGTTTCTGGGATTTCGGAGGAATGAGTAGGAGCGTGTTGGAGCTTCTGAGGTTTCTAGACTGCCCGGCCCTTTTGAGCTTGTTGGCCAGGTATTCCGGTTTGCCCGTATGCAGGGCTTTATGTGTGAGGCAAGCTGTGCGGAAGCTAGCTCGTTGGTCCATAGGGAGCCATTTCAGATCCTTCAGAGCTGGGGTGATGTGTTCATATTTCTTTGTTCCCGTGATCATTCTTGCAGCGACATTTAGGGTAGAGGTCAGAGGACGCAGGTCAGATTTGGCTGTTCCAGTCAGAGTGGCAATGCCATAGTCGATTCTGGAGAGAACCAGAGCCTGCGTGGCCTGTTTCAAGTCTTTTGTAGGGAGAAATGGTTTTAGTTTGTAGAGCAATTTCAGGTTCAGGAAGGCACTTTTGGCAGTTTTTGAGATGTGTTCTTTCATATCCAGTTTGGGGTCAAGGGTGATCCCTAGGGATTTTATGGAGTTCGATGGAACAAGCGGCACATTTAGGGCGTTTAAGGCTTTGAGCCAATCAAGAATTTGGGGTTTTTCTTCTTTGTTAGAGATGAGGAGCACTTCAGTTTTTTCCTCATTGAATTTGAGGTGGTTGGAAGAGAGCCAGAGCTGAACTTCGGTAAGTGTGTGGTTCAGTCTGTGGATGTCCGAGATCGAGGTGGTTTCCAGATAGAGTTGCGTGTCGTCCGCATAAAGGTGGAAGGGGATGTTAGCTTTCCTTAGAATTAAGGTGAGGGGCTCCATGTAAATGTTGAAGAGTTGAGGAGAGAGTACAGAACCTTGAGGAACTCCTCTGCTGATGGGAAGAATGTCTGATTCGCAGCTTTTAATTTTTATTCTTTGTGTGCGGTTGTTGAGAAAGGAGGAGAACCATTTTAGGACAGTCTTTTCGAGGCCTGCTCTCTCCTTTAGGACATTGATTAGTAGGGCATGATCGACTGTGTCAAATGCAGCCGATAGGTCTAAGAGGATGAGAAGGCTGCAATGATTGGAGTCAAGCGACATGTGAAGATCGTCCAGGACGTTAAGTATTGCGGTTTCAGTACTGCAGCCTTTTCTGAACCCTGATTGATGTGGGTCGAGAAGCTTCGTGTTCTCTAAGTGCTGGGAAAGTTGCGACAGCACACATCTTTCCAAGATTTTGGATAATAGTGGAAGGTTCGAAACTGGTCTGAAGTTATTCATATCCTGTATGTCAAGGCCCGGTTTTTTTAGTAGAGGCGTGACTTGACCTATTTTAAGGCAGTCCGGGATGGAGCCCTCGCTCAGAGAGCTGTTGATGATCTTGGCCCAGATAGGGGCTAGAGTGAGCTTCAAGTCTTTGGTCACTCTCGGGGGAAGCTGATCAAGGGAGTGGGTTGAGGGTTTGGCGGAGGCTATGAGATTACTTATCAATTCAACCTGGATAGGTTGGAAGGAGGACCAGCGAGTGGATGTGATTGGTGGTCTTAAATGGGAAGTTGTAGCGGGGTGGTCTGAGGGCAACGTGCCGAGAGATCGGTCAATTTTCGCGATTTTTTCGTTGAAGAAGCTGGCAAAGTCGTCCCTTTGGGATTTGGACGCTACCATGTCTCTTGTTACCGGAATGGAGGTTTGGTTCTTGATGATGCTGAAAAGTTCTTTGGGGCGGTTTTTGGCATTATCAAGGGCCGCACAGAAGAAGGACGACTTTTTGTTCTTGATATGGTTGTAGTAGCTTTTGCGGGCTGCCTTGAGCTGGTCCCGGTTGCGTGAGGAGGGGTTGGACCTCCAGGATCTTTCCAAGTATCTTAGGTGTCTTCTTTCATCGTTAATGTCAGTGGAGAACCAGGATCTGGAGGGGATGTTTCTTTGTTTTTTTAGTTTCCTTGGTGCCAGCTGGTCTAAGACGAGCACCAAGTTGGAATGGTAGAGCGAGGTGAGTTCTGTGGTTGAAAGGGGTTCTGTCGTGATCGGGAGGAGTGAGCTGAGGCCCTTTTTCAAGCTTGTCAAGAGGTACTCTCGATAAGTTTCTGATCCATTTGGGGGAGGTTTGCGTGGGAGGGACGGAAAGCGCCGGGTGATTGATATGAAAGAGGATGGCGTGATGGTCTGACCAGTCTACTGGGATGATGTGGTCAATTGAAATTGTCTTTTTATCTGCGATGATAGCATCCAGGGTTGTTCCTCTGTGGTGGGTTTCCTCTGTGCAGTGCTGGGTCATGTCAAGGTCATGAATAAGGGTGTTGAGGGATTGAATGAGCGGGTTTTTTGATACATTCCATCTTAGGTTGAGGTCGCCCAGAATTATACTGAAATCACTGTTGAGAGCTGTTTGCGTGATCAGATCCGTCAGCTGAGCGCCAAATTCGGAGGTATTGCCCGGGGGATGGTAGAGGAGAAGGCATTGGAGTGAAGGGTGGTGAGGCAAATTGATGTTGACCGAGAGGGATTCAAAGGAGTTGTAAATGACGGCAGGAGATTCAGTGATGGAGAGGTCGCTTTTATGGATAATAGCTATTCCGCCGCCTTTGTGAATGGGCCTGTCTTTGTGTATAATTGAGAACCCGGGCGGCACCAGCGTGTCCAGGATGGGGCTGGATAGAGTGTTAAGCCATGTTTCAGTGATGAAGGCTACGTCCAGGTCATGTGAGAGGATGGTTTCGGCTATTTCTGTTGCATGTTTGACGGCGGATCTGCAATTGATGAGCATACAGTTTATTTGGGAGTCATCCTGTGAGATATGATTGACCGAGGTAGCTCTGGGTAAGGAGGAGAGATAGGGTGGTGGTCTGGCAGCTTTACGACGGGACGGGTTCCTTCCCACTCCAGTGATGACTTGAATTGAGGAGAAGGGAGGGTGGTCAGGGGGCATTATTTGAGCTGGCTGCCTAGGCGGGGTTTCATAGGAGGTGATGAGGGAGGTCACTTCCTGTGGCGAAAGGGAGGGAGCCGTCCTTCTAGGACTGTCGATTCGAGCCTCAGTCCTGGGATTAGAGAGAAGAGGCTGGGAGCCTGTGGGGGGCTTGGACCCAGTGTGGGTATGAGAGTCAGTCTTGGCGGGAGGCGGCTGGAGGCGCGGAGGAGGGACGTTCAGGGAGGGAGGCTGGAGTTTCTCTAGGGAGGATAGGGTTTCTTTCAGGCCGAGGATCAGAGTCGCGATCTGGGCTTCTAGAAAGTCCAGGCGTTGTGTCAGTTTAGGTGCTGGGGAGTAGGTGGGCGAGTGGGTGGAGTTGGGTTTGGGGTGGGAGAGGTCGTGTAGCAGGACATCTAATGGGGGGGTCTGTGACGGGGGGACCGGGTCTAGGTTGGAGTTCGATTGTGGGACCACTAGTGAGGGAGAGCGGGTTTGGGGCGAGATACTGTCAGGAAGTGAGACGGGAGAGGGAGGCACGGAGTTAGCTATCGTGAATTTTTGGTCAAGGGCAGGGTGGTGGGAGGGGCTGCTGGGCGAGTTACTATTAGGGGGAGTAGTCGAGCTGGGGGGATCTGATTGGTGTTTCCAGTTCGGATGGGCGGGGAGTAGGGAAGGAGGGGGGTTGCGGTCTCTTTGGGGGAGGTGGATGTCTTCACTACGGGGGATGGCGTGAGCAGTGGGAGTGAGGGATCGCGCAGGGCGATGTGATTCAAAGACGACGGGGGGACTGGGAGTTCTAAGGGGAGGGGACTGAGACCCTGTGGGGGTGCGGGAGATGTGGTGAGGGGGGAGGGAGGTCGGAGGGGTAGGGGGGTGGGGGAGTCCTGGAAGTTTGGGAGAAGGGGGAGGGCGTTAGGGGATGTAGGTGAGAGGGGGTGGGGGGGTTCTGGTTGTTTGGGAGAGGGGGCGGGCGCTTGGGGCTGTGGGATAGAGGGGGAGGGGCTCGGAGGGACGGGTGGATGTTGACGTGATTAAGGGCGAGGGGAGGGGATTGATGGGGTGGATGAGGCATGCTCTGCGGGATAGAAGTTTGGTGAGGGTCACAGGGGGTGGTGGGGCCTGTATGTAGTGGGTAGAGAGCCATGGCCGTCTTAAGAGTGTGAAAGAGGGAGTCGAAGAAATCGAGGTTGTCATCTTTCGCCTGGATTAGAATGGTGCCATTCTTGAAGATGGAGATGGAGATGTCTCCGGTCAGGGACTGTTGGTTCAGGGGGGAGATCGTTAGTTTCCGGTTGTGTTCTGATACGGTGGTTTTGGAGACTGGAAGGAGTGAGTTAAAGGTGGAGACCCAAGCGTCTGGTCGGGTGGTATGGAAAATGAAGTCTGTTTTTCTCAGTCCTCTCGTTGAGCAATGGTAGGTGTCCACGATAAGAGTTGTCTAATTAAATTCTGTTTGAGGCGTTTTTTGGCTTTGAAGGAGATACTGTGTGGGAAGGTAATGGCATAGGTATTCCGTCCAAGAGGAGATAAATGGTTGAGTGCAGGGCTGGGGTGAATGTCTAGGCACAGGGACGGAGGCATTATGGTGGAGCAAGAGATCTGCGTTTGTCTCCTTGGGTCTAGGCGTCGTGCTTGCGTAATGGAGTGCTTAGAGAAGGGAAACTCCTTAATTGGCTAGCAGATTTGTAGTACCCAAGGTAGATGATCAACAGAGAACTAGAATGATAAATGTTGTAAATAGGGTTTCCAGAGTCCCTTCGTTAGGGGAAACTGGTTCCTCTAATAAAATTAGTTCGCCAAGTTAAATGGGAGGTAGACGTTGTAAATAGGGGCCTCCTTAATTGTCTAGCAGATTTGTAGTTACCCAGAGGTGGGCGATCAACAGAATACTTGGATGATGGATGTTGTAGATAGCGGTTTCCAGGGACCCTTCGCTAGGGGAAATTGGTTCCTTAAATTACTTAATTTGTTCGGTTAACTAGGAGGTAAACGTTGTAAATAGGGGCCTCCTCTGCCCCTTTACAAGGAATTGCAGTTTTGGATAAGTTGTCTTCACTCGAGTCTGATTTCCTTTTCTATTTGGTGTCCCGAGTGGCGGCCATCTTAGGGTCAGGCGGCCTTTAGCGTGAACAAAGTGGATGTAGATAGTGGGGAGGCATTGGGTGAGGCGTCTTAGTTGGTCGTTGCTTTTGTGTTTATTTTTATTCCCCCAGCTACGATGGCGGGGGGCCTTTATGAGCCAAGTGGGTTCCTCGATTCTGACGAGGTCTCGTTTTTTTTTTGGAGCTGGCGGCCATCTTGGGACAGGCAGCTCCGGGGGGAAAGGAGCGTCGAGACCGGCGCGGGCCCCCAGCCCTTCGTGGGCAAGCTAGTCACTCACCGGATCCAACGTCGAGAACAGGCGACCCTCAGCCTCCGCTGCTACCCCGTTCCGCACTGCTCCTGATGATCCGAGTTCTGATGTCCGGCGGCGCCGTCACTGGGAGCCTCGTCGCCTTTCGCTAATCTGGTGAGAGAAAGGGACAGCTCACTGCCGGATGGTTGCTGCTGTGGGTGGGGGAGCGGGGCGAGGTTCCGGTGGACGATGGTCTATGTCGCCAGGGAGCCTGGTCCTCATTGACGGGAGGGGCAGGTAGAATCTCTCGATCAGATTCTCTCCTTCAGCAGGACGCTCGGTGCCGGTTGATGTCTAGGACCGGGTGGGGGTGGCGGGGGGCATTCGGTGGGGTCGCTCCGGCCGGGATTTACATTGAAAGTGATCCCTAGGTCCGGAGCTGGTCCCAGTCACTCCCTCCTTGCGGCCATCTTGCTTCTCCAAAAGTAAGTAACTATTTTGCTAGATTACTGCCTCTTTTAGTAACTCTATGGGTCCCTAAATATGTGTGTAAGTGGCTGTATGGATTGCTTACTGGCTATCATAGTGAGTGTTGAGGTATGTACCTGTGTGTGGGTCTGTGATTGGGTGCGTGAGTGTCTGAGTGGTTCTGTGAGTGGGTGTGTGAGTCTATGAATGGTTCTGTGAGTGGGTGCATGAGTCTCTGGGTCTAGGAGGGAGTGTGAGAGTATCTGAGTGGGTCAGTGAGTGGGTATATTTGTATCTGACTGGGTCTGTGAGTGGGTACATGAGTGTCTGCGTGGGTCTGAGAGTGGTTGTGTGAGTGTCTGGGGCTGTGAGTGGGTATGGGTGTGTGAGTGTCTGAGTGGATCTGTCAGTGGATGCATGAGTACCTGTGTTGGTTTGTGAGTGGATGTGTGAGTTTCTTGTGCATCTGTGCATGGGTGCATGAGTATCTGAGTGGGTTTGTGAGTGGGTGCATGAGTCTCTGAGTTGGTCTATGAATTGATGCATGAGTACCTGAGTCTGTGAATGGGTGTGAGAGTGTCTGAGTAGGCTTGTCAGTGGGTAATAGAGTGCTTGTTTGAGTTTTTCAGTGGTTGCATGAGAGTCTGAATAAATGTGTGAGAAGATATATTTTTTAAATATTTTGGCAGAATTCGCAAATCTGTCACAAAGTTACACTGAAGGCCACGCTGAGCATTGTGATGGATTTGTAAATCCTCACATGTAGGAAAAAACCTGTTTCTTGGAATTTTCTAGACCATCTGGGGTCCCTCACAGACCCCCCATATTGTTCCCCAGGGGTCAAAGTACCGCTACCCTGCCCCCTTCCACTACATATCATATTTATTCCTGCTGTCGGGGACCATTCCCCGATGTCTAAAATGGTAGCTGCAACATTCTATTCAGGTTGTAGCCAGCCAATCATGGCATTGCTTTAAACGTGAGGATTCACAAAGTGTCACAATGGATTCGAGAAGATTTCTTGTCTCTAGTTACGCAAATTTGCCTTTCCTTTAATATCTTCAAAACTACGGAACCGCTTTACACCAAATTCCAAAAAGGGTTCTTTCTGGACCAAGAGCTAGCTTTCTTCAAATTTGGTGTAATTCCATTCAGCAGTTTGGGCTGTAGGCATGTCTAAAATGTCTATGTGATTTAGCATGAGAAGCACACTTTTTTGACCCCCTTTTTCCTCAGCCCCTGCTTAACAGATTACCCAAAAGCTTGACACGCACAACTAGTCACAAGTAGACACTTAAAAAAAAATGTTTGTGAAGATTTGTCAAACAGCGCCAATATTATAATTAAGTCACAAAATGCTTTTCCTATGGAAACTAGGTCCTAACTATACTAGGTCCTAACTATAACTACCTACAGTCAGATTGATAGATAGATAGATAGATAGATAGATAGATAGATAGATAGATAGATAGATAGATAGATAGATAGATAGATAGATAGATAGATAGATAGATAGATAGATAGAGAGATAGAGAGATAGAGAGATAGATAGATAGATAGATAGATAGATAGATAGATAGATAGATAGATAGATAGATAGATAGATAGATAGATAGATAGATAGATAGATAGATAGATAGATAGATAGATAGATAGATAGATAGATAGATAGATAGATAGATAGATAGATAGATAGATAGATAGATAGATAGATAGATAGATAGATAGATAGATAGATTGATAGATTGATAGATAGACAGATAGATATTCACTGGAAAAAACAAAGGTAACAGGGTTGTTACAGTTAGGCTCAGATTTCACTTGAGGAAACCATAGACATTCAGCAGTTATTGTTACCTGAGCTAACTATAAATTATGCCCGCATAATACACATCTTATGACCTCACATATTACATCACTCATGACATCTCAAATAGCATCACTGATGACATCATCCACAGAACAACTCACGCTGACTCACACCAAATACAACCTCACATACACCCACATAATCACTCACATACCCATTTGCAGACCCATATAACCACTCACACAACCAATTACTCATCCATACAGCCACTCAAATACCCAGTCACTCACACATCCACTCACTCATTAAGCCACGTACACAGCCAGTCACTAACCCATACAGATACTACCAGAATAACTCACCCTTACAGCCACTCATACACCCATTCACTCACCCACACAACCACTTACATACCCATTCACACATCCATATAACCACTCACACGCCCCTTTACTTACACACTTACCCTTATACCCACTCACCCTTATACCCACTCAACAGGCCCTCCTAGACTTAGTGAGAAGCACAGGCCTTGAGAAAATTGTGGTCGGCCCAACCCACACAGTGGGACATCTCTTTGACACTACCTTCACAGATTGACTATTGCTGAAATATGATAATACCCTAAAACTTCACTGGTCTGATCACCATGCCATGATGTTTACTCTTACTTTTCTATCTTTGCCAGTTTCTAAGCACATCCCAGTAAGCAGTGAAATAAGTTATCAATGGCATAGGCTGGATAGTAATGATTTTTCCACCCATCTGAATCAGAAAAAGCCTTGTTTTGCTAAAGATCCAGAGGTGGCCTCGTTACAATATCATCATTGGATCTCAGCAGTAGCTAGCACCACTGTTGCCCAAAGAACAGGGAAAAATAGCAGGACAGCACCTACTGAACCTTGGGTCTCTGAAGAACTAAAGATCTCAAGAACACTCTGTCACAGTCATGAAAGATGCTGGATTAACACTATGGTCCCAGAGAAAAGGAATTATACAAGTCAAGACTGACACATCATAAAGAACAGATAAAAAAACTAAAATCAGCTATTTCTCAGAAAAAATGGAAGGCGCAAAAAATAACTCGAAGGAGCTGGTTGCAACATTGCTGAAACTCAGTCAAGTGCAAGAGACCAGAAATAGCACAATAGACCAAGCTTTCTGTGACACATTGGCCTCTTCTATCTACAATAAAGTCTCCTCTATTTACAACACTTTTGCTCCATGACCGGTCAACTCCCAGGGCGTTCAAATTGGTACCACATGTATGACCTCAGTCTAGCTCACCCTGGGCTCCACACTCACCCAAACCCTTTTTTAAAATTTGACACTGCTGTCTCAAGAACAAACTTCAAAGCTTCTTTTAGCCACAAAATCAGGTACCCCCTTGATCCCTGCCCTCCGCAAGTAACTCACCTGTTAGTGGAGTCGGTTGCTTTGTCACTTATGGAGGTTCTTAACTCGGCCATTGAAACAGGGACCTTTCCCACAATGTGGAAGAAAATATCAATTCTACCTCTGCTAAAGAAATCAAACCTGGATAAAACAGAAGCAGGAAACTACCGCCATATCTCCCGTTTACCCCTACCAGTGAAGGTACTGGAGAAACCATCAAACATTAACAAGGAACTAGCATTTTTTATCGAGAACAATAACATTCTGGATTCCACTCAATACAGCTTTAGAACCCAACATTGCACTGAACTAGCCTTGCTCACTGCAATGGAGGAGGTCAGAAGGGCGGTTGATAATGGAGGATCGGCAGCGTTGATACTATTAGATTTATCAGCCGCCTTCGATACGGTGGGCCTCTCCTTCTGTCACCATGTAAACAAACTCATTGCATCCATCTATTACACTTTAAAAAGCTTGAAGGAAATTCTGCCCTTCATACCGGCAGGACTGCAGAAAACAGTGGTGGCAGCCCTAGTGCTGTCTAAACTCGACTAATGCAATGGATTACTGATTGGAGCAAATAAATCAGTAATAATAAAACTGCAGGTTCTTCAGAATTCCACCGCCAGACTGCTCTTCGTCTGTCCAGATATTCATCTGCCAAACAGGCCTTAAACACCCTGCACTGGCTGCTGATTGAGAAGCGAATTAGGTTTAAGGCACTGTGTACTGCATTTAAGGCCTTACAGAACTCCCACTTACCTAATTAAACACTTCCAATGGCATATACTGATTTGCGCACTCCTCTCTGCCTCTTTAAAGTTGGTGAGGGTACCATCTTCCTGCCTTCAGAGACCACTAGATAGTGGAACAAGCTACCTTTTCATAAAAAAATATCCACCAATCTTCTGTCCTTCAGAAAGGGATGGAAGACTTGGCTTTACACTCCGTAATCTGGTAAGCACTGGTAATCACGCAGATGCTCTATGGGCTACCTCCACAAGAGCCTAGATGCCCCTGGGTAGTAGTGCGCTATATAAATATATAAACACGCTATCTTTACAGATTGACTATTGCTGAAATATGATAATACCCTAAAACTTCACTGGACTGATCACCATGCCATGATGTTTACTCTTACTTTTCCTTCTTTGCCAGTTTCTAAGCACATCCCAGTAAGCAGTGAAATAAGTTATCAATGGCATAGGCTAGATAGTAATGAGTTTTCCACCCATCTGAATCAGAAAACGCCTTGTTTTGCTAAAGATCCAGAGGTGGCCTCGTTACAATATCATCATTGGATCTCAGCAGCAGCTAGCACCACTGTTGCCCAAAGAACAGGGAAAAATAGCAGGACAGCACCTACTGAACCTTGGGTCTCTAAAGAACTAAAGATCTCAAGAACACTCTGTCACAGTCATGAAAGATGCTGGATTAACACTATGATCCCAGAGAAAAGGAATTTTACAAGTCAAGACTGACACATCATAAAGAACTGATAAAAAAAACTAAA
Organism: Lissotriton helveticus; assembly: GCF_964261635.1. Classification (NCBI taxonomy): domain Eukaryota; kingdom Metazoa; phylum Chordata; class Amphibia; order Caudata; family Salamandridae; genus Lissotriton; species Lissotriton helveticus. Next base: position 905,096,279 of record NC_136071.1, read on the forward strand.
ATCAGCTATTTCTCAGAAAAAGTGGAAGGAGCAAAAAATAACTTGAAGGAGCTGGTTGCAACATTGCTGAAACTCAGTCAAGTGCAAGAGACCTTAAATAGCACAATAGACCAAGTTTTCTGTGACACATTGGCCTCTTCTATCTACAATAAAGTCTCCTCTATTTACAACACTTTTGCTCCATGACCGGTCAGCTCCCAGGGCGTTCAAACTGGTACCACATGTATGACCTCAGTCTAGCTCACCCTGGGCTCCACACTCACCCAAACCCTTTTTTTTATTTCACACTGCTGTCTCAAGAACAAACTTCAAAGCTTATTTTAGCCACAAAATCAGGTACCCCCTTGATCCCTTCCCTCCGCAAGTAACTCACCTGTTAGTGGAGTTGGTTGCTTTGTCACTTATGGAGGATCTTAACTCGGCCATTGAAACAGGGACCTTTCCCACAATGTGGAAGAAAATATCAATTCTACCTCTGCTAAAGAAATCAAACCTGGATAAAACAGAAGCAGGAAACAACCGCAATATCTCCCGTTTACCCCTACCAGTGACGGTACTGGAGAAACCATCAAACATTAACCAGGAACTAGCGTTTTTTATCGAGAACAATAACATTCTGGATTCCACTCAATACTGCTTTAGAACCCAACATTGCACTTAACTAGCCTTGCTCACTGCAATGGAGGAAGTCAGAAGGGCGGTTGATAATGGAGGATCGGCAGCTTTGATACCATTAGATTTATCAGCCGCCTTCGATACGGTGGGCCTCTCCTTCTGTTACCACGTAAACAAACTCATTGCATCCATCTATTACACTTTAAAAAGCTTGAAGAAAATTCTGCCCTTCATACTGGCCGGACTGCAGAAAACAGTGGTGGCAGCCCTAGTGCTGTCTAAACTCGATTAATGCAATGGATTACTGGTTGGAGCAAATAAATCAGTAATAATAATACTGCAGGTTCTTCAGAATTCCACCACCAGACTGCTCTTCGGTCTGTCCAGATATTCATCTGCCAAACAGGCCTTAAACACCCTGCACTGGCTGCTGATTGAGAAGCGAATTAGGTTTAAGGCACTGTGTACTGCATTTAAGGCCTTACAGTACTCACACTTACCTAATTAAACACTTCCAATGGCATATACTGGTTTGCGCACTCCTCTCTGCCTCTTTAAAATTGGTGAGGGTACCATCTTTCCGCCTTCAGAGACCACTAGATGATGGAACAAGCTACCTTTTCTTAAAAAAATATCCACCAATCTTCTGTCCTTCAGAAAGGGACGGAAGACTTGGCTTTACACTCTGTAATTTGGTAAGCACTGGTTCCTACATCACGCAGATGCTCTATGGGCTACCTCCACAAGAGCCTAGATGCCCCTGGGTAGTAGTGCTCTATATAAATATATAAATAAATAAACAGCCACTCGCTCACCCATACAGTCACTTATATACCAGTCACTTACACACCCAGTCACTCACCCAACCAGCCACTAATAGCCATATAGCCACTCACACAGCTACCCACTCATCCATGCAATCACACAACCACACACTCATCCATACAGTCACTTACATACCCACTCACTCATCCATACAGCTACTTACACAGACACTCACTCTCCCACACGGCTACTCACAGCTACTCACTCACACATATAACCACTTACATATGCATTCACTCATCTATGCAGGCACTCATACACCTACTCACTCACCTATGCGGTCACTCACACAGACACAAACTGTGCTATACAGCCACTCATAGACCCACTCACTTACCCATACACCTACTCAAGTAGTCACTCACTCATACACCCACATACACACCCAGTCACTCACCCATAGAGCCACTCACAGCCACAAAGTCACCCACACACCCCCTCACCCACCCAAACTGGTACTCACACAGCTGCCCTGTCACCCATATAGCCACACACACAGTCACTCACTGACCCATTCAGCTACTCTCTCTCACACACACACACACTTAGTTGAGCCAAAATTGTATTTTATGAAGTATATTGAAGTTTCCTTTGCTAGATGACGTCTTCAGTGATACCATTTGAGATATCATTAGTGATGTAATCAGTGATGTCACTGACCATTTCATGAGTGATGTAATATGTGAGGTCGTAAGCAGTGCATTGTAGTGGAGTACGTTCAATTTTGCTCAGGTAACTATACCTGCTGAATTTCTATAGTTTTGTATGATTCAAATCTGAGCCTAACTACTTTTCAGCGAATTTCTAAGGTTTTTTAAATTCTATTTCCTAACTATAACATCCCTGTAACCTTTGTTTTTTTCAGTGAATATCAAAGGTTTCTTAATTCTTTTTCCTAACTATAACAACCCTGTAATCTTTACTTTTTTTCAGTGAATTTATTGTTTTTTTAATGTTATTTCCCAACTGTAACCTATAGCCTTTGAGGCCTTTGAGAGTAAGTGAGCATCTCACTGGGTGTGTGAGTGGTTGTGTGAGTGTTTCAGTGGGTCTGTGAGTGAGGTTTCTGTTACTGGGTAAGTGAGTCTCTGAGTAGATTCTGGTCATTTTCTGCCTTTTCTTTACTCGCTTATGACCTTTATTTTTCCTTTATGGCTAGGCCTGGGCACAGCTCCCAGAGCTTTACTCCCCGGCTTACAGAAAAACTCCAATAAACTCTGTGGAGTTCCATGAGTGGGCGGAGTATTGTTCCGCCACGCCTTAAGAAGTACCCTTGGCTGCAGACGGTCCATGGGGCCAAGAATCCCCATTGTTGCCACCAGTAAGTCCCCCACAACACGATTACTGAGACCTCATCAGAGACCCTGCCCCCTTCGTCAACCACTCAGCAAACATGACTCCTGGCACACCACACTCTTCAACATTGTCAAAAGTCAAACAAACTGCACACCCCCACAAGAAATAAAAGCCACAATAGATCGATGCGAAGAAATCGCCAGCTTCTTCACAGATAAAGTCTCAAAAATTGAGCAATACTTCATCCAAACCTCAAATCCTCCCTCCTTCACAACTTGCCCCACTTTAGCCACCCTTGACCAAGCAGAGCGAAACCATACCACGGACAACCACTTCCAACTGAAATAATTACGCTAATTGGTCGAACTTCGAACTTATGTCGGAAACCGAAGTCTTCAATATAATTGCAAGCTTAAAGCTTACTTCCCACACTATGGACCACCTCCCATCCACAATAGTAAAAAAACCTCAACCACATTATTACCCCTTTCTGGACAAAAATCATCAACTCCTCTCTCACTTTAGGTTATGTCCCAAACTCCCTTCAGCTAGGACAAATCACACCTATACTCAAGAAACCAGGGGTTGACCCCAACAAGCTCATCAACCTCAGACCTATCTCCAAACTTCCCTTCCTAGCTCAAACATAGGAGAAGTGCAATCTCCAACAACTTAACAAACACATGGATGACTTCAACCTCCTTGACATCTTTCAGTCGGGTTTCAGGAAAGGTTGTAGCACCGAAACAGCGATGCTCAATATTGCAGACAATATCCACAGAGCCTTAGATGAAGGTGAAGCCTGCCTTCTCATCCTTATTGACTATCAGCAGCATTTGACACAAATAACCATCGAGCTGTACTTGAGACTTTAAAGAGGCGCTCTGGCATTAATGGCATAGTACTAGAATGGTTCACTTAATTCCTTCAGCACAGTTTGCAACAGATTCAAATCAACTCCTGCCTCTCTGTACCAACACAAGTCAAACTTGGAGTCCCGCAAGCATCGATCCTCTCACCATCCCTCTTCAATCTCTTAATAGAACCTCTCGCATTTATTCTGAAACAAGCAGGGGTTCAATATCACCTATATGCAGATGACACACAAATATACTACAAAATCAAATCACCTAGTGACGTCCGACACCTCAATGTCACGCTAACCAACATCCAAACCTCGTTAAACGCAAACCACTTGAAACTGAACTTGGACAAAACGGAATTAATACTGTTCTCTCCGAAAAGTAACCACCTACCAATTCAAGACTGGCTCAAGGAGCTTGATGCTCTAAACTGCTCACTCGTCCTATCCGACTCGGTAAATTCACTGGGCATTACCCTGGATAAGAACTTGTCAATAAAGGACTACATCAAGAACTCTGCAAAAAGTGTGCTTTACTTTCTAAAGCACCTCAAAAAAATTAAACCTTTCATTCCTCATGATGATCTCAAGACATTCGTACAATCCCTAGTCCTTTCTAAACTGGACTTCGGAAACTCCATCCTAACAGGGTCACCAAAAGCTCACCCTAGTCCCACTAAGGTCAGTCCTTAACATGGCAGCTCGACTCATAACTGGTGTAAAAAGATTTGAACACATCTCACTAACCCTCAACGCTCTTAACTGGCTACCCATAGAGGGTAGATGTATTTACAAACTGGCCTGCATCACACACAAGGCCCTTCATGCCCAATCCCCCAACTACCTAAACAGCAAACTAGTAACAGCAGGAAAATCCAGAACTCTGAGAAGCAACAACTCACTTCTTCTCATCCCTCCGAAACTGAAAAAGAAAACGACCCAGTGTTGGTCCTCCTCTGGTAACGTACCCGGGATGTGGAACGCACTCCTTATCGACCCCAGATGCAAACCCTCCTTCAAAAAGGACCTGAAAATCCTTCTCCTCAACCAATACCTTACCGACCAAGTCACCAGCCTAGGCATCCATAACCTAATGGACTCCCCCTCACTCTGACCTTCAAGGATGGTGATTATCTGATGGTGTAAACCACCTGCGTCTTTCTCCCCTCACATAAGTATTTTGTCTTTGCTTTTATCTTTATGCATCCTCATGTCCTGCAATGTAATGCAATTTTAATTTTTATTTGTGTATGTAAAGCGCTCTGATACCAACGGGTCTAGCTAGTGCTATATAAAACTTTATAAATAAATATATTAAATAAATACACTGTTTGGGGGATGATGTCCCCATAACTGCTGAGGGTCCTTGGGAGCCAAGAACTCCTATTGTTGTCACCAGAAAGTCCCCCACAACAGGATTGCTGAGACATCATCGGCATTCTTGCCCCCGTTCCCAACCACTCTGCAAACATGGCTGCTGGTGTACTACTAGTTGGAGATGAAGTCACCTTAGCTGCTGAGTTTCCTTGGGGGCCAGGAACAACCATTGTTGCCACTAGTAAGTCCCCACAGCAGGACTGCTGAGACCTCTTCCGAGGCCCCGCCACTTTCTCATCCACTCTGCAAATGTGCATCAGGGTGCATTACTGGTTGGGGATGAAGTCTCCTTAGCTGCTGAGGGTCCTTGGGGGCCAAGAACCGCCTTTGTTGCCACCCATAAGTCCCCCACTGTGGGATTGATGTGACCTCATCAGAGGCCCTGCCCCCTTTTTTAAACACTCTGCAAATTCACCTCCTGGCACACTACTGGCTAGGGGACAAAGTCCTTGTGTCTGCTGAGGGTCTATTGGGGCCAGGAACCCCTATTGTTGCCACAAGTAAGTCCCCCACAGTGGGATAGCTGAGACCTCATTGGTGGTGACCCCTTTTTCAACCACCCTGCAAACACATCTCCTGGTGCACTACTGGTTAGGGGATGAAATCCACTTCACTGCTGAGGGTTGGGTGCTCTTCTGGTTGTTTCTGATCTCTATTGTGCCTCTTTCTGATCATTCCTGACCTATGTTTTGCCTCTTTGTTCTTGATTCTGATCCCCATGTTGCCTCTTTCTGCTGCCTTCTGATTTTTATTCTGCCTCTTGCTGCCCATTTCTGATCTCTATTCTGCCTCCTTCAGCCACCCTTCCGCCTCTTTCTGGTCATTTCTGACCTTTTTCATGTCTCTTTCTGCTCATTGCTGACCTCTATTCTGCCTCGTTTTTACCTTATTTTTCCTCTTTCTGATAGTTTCTCACTTTTATTTTGCCTGTTTCTGCTTGTTTCTTACCTCTATTCTGCCTCTTTTTGCTCATTGTTGAATGTTATTCTGCCTCTCTCCGATTGTTTCTGACCTTTAGTTTGTCTTTTTCTGCTTGTTTGCCTCTTTCTGCTTGTTGCTGACCTTTATTCACCCTCTTTCTGCGTGTTCCTCACCTCTACTCTGCCTCTTTTTGCTCATTTCCGGCCTTTATTCTGCCTCTTGCTGCTTGTTTCTGACCTCCATTCTGACTCTTTATGCTTGTTTCTGACCTTTATAATCCTTTGATCTGCATGGGCGAGCCCCGGGAGGTGGTGTTCTCCAGGGCCTTATATGGCACAGGAGGGGGGCCGCACAACCCCCTTATTCCTTCTATATTTAGCCCTGGGGAGGTGGTGGTCCCTGGGGCTTCTACAAAGACTGGGATTGGGGTCTGTGCAGCCCCCACCTTCTATATAAAATAGAGCACCAGGGAGGTGGTGGTCCCGGGGCTACAACAAAGGCCAGGATGAAAATCCACATGTCCCCCCTTCATTTTTAAAGATAAAGCCCTGGAGAAGTGGTGGTCCTCAGGGCCCTAGGAAGGGGATGTACATGGTTGTACACAAACCAACAACTGTCCTCTCATTTGCACACTTCATCAGTTGGCTTTTTATGGGTACACCTGATAGATCTGCACTTCAGTTAAGGTTTTACTCTCTATTTATGTGGTGGTAGAGCACTACTGTTCATAGTGATTTTTCGAGCCCACACACAAATCTCTTTTACTTTATTCAATAATTGCGTATCCCCTGCATGAGTTAGATCCAGAATGCCCTATGTATTTGAGAGGATTGTTGTTGGTTTGTGTGCAAACATGTATATACTTTTGACTTAATTTATGTTGGTTTGCTTACCTTTGTCCTGAGGAGGCCCAGAAGAAATTGGGGGCCAAAACGCATCTGTGTCGACATTCTTTGATGGGAGGATTCTGTTTGAATACAAGAATTTGTTTGTATATCTGAGAAGCACACTTGCTATTTGTTTAGGGAGGTGTTGTAACCCCGTGTGCAAGAGGACTACCTCACAGTGTATTACTCAGATTGAATGTGTGAACACTGATCATTATAGATAGGAATGGGTATTGGCAACTAAGATTTGGTTCGTTGTAAAAAGAATTGTGATGAAATATGTCTTTATATGTATTTGTATTTTTTTATGTGTAAGAAAAAAGTAAATAATGTATTTTTTAGAGACCGTTTCCATGGTGTGTGCAATAATTCCTTAGAAAATGAAATAGGACTATGAACTTTTGATAGGGTCATTTGTTGTTCCCTCCGATCAAATATTTCTACAGATTGGTCCCTCCTGGCCATTTCTTGCATACCAATGTTGTTCCAGAGGCACTCCCATGTATTGGGACCACATGATGACCTTTGACTACCATTGTTTTAATTGACTTTTGATGTTTTACTTTATTCTAGCTTGAATGTATGACATCATGTTTTCTGCATTCATCCTGCCTTGTGCCTGCATTTTGTTTCTCCTCGTAGCTTCACAGGGGAAGTGTTTGTTTTTTACAGCCTTGCTAGGAACAGAACATGTGGAATGTGTATTGGAAGCAGGAGAAAGGTGTGGAATGTACTTCTCTTTCTCGAAGTGTAAGCAGTGGTACACAAATGTGCATTTGTTGTAAATTGGGAAATGAAGTGGGTCATGCTATAGGCAGTGGTGCACAGATGTGCATTGTGTTGTACATTGGGAAGTTTTATGAAGTTCCTACTATTGACTTTGACATGCCCTCATGCCATCTTGAATTCTGATTCTGACTCTGTCTAGCTTGAGCTTCGCAAAAACAAGCAGGCCTCCAGATCACTCAAGTTGTTTAGGCTATTCACGCTCAAGGTTGTTTTCTGTACTTTTGGAGACTTTCGTAAGTTTTTCTAAAGTAAGGAGCTGGAACATGTGGGAGCACAGAAGAATATGTGAGAATTCCTTTGCCTTTGGAATGCTTGCATGGAGAGTGGCCCACTCCAGTAAGTTTCCTTGGCGCAGAGGAGGTACTCTCGGAAACGTCTAGTGCTTTGAGATTATAATACTAGGGTTTGTTGACTTAGAAAGCGGGATTTTGTTTTGACCTGAATGAAGGCGGACACGTCTAATTTAGTGTAGCAATTCCTGGATTGCTAAGTCTCTTGACCCCGGCTGTGAATTCCCCAGTCTAGAGTGAGCTAAGATGTAGTGTTTGAAGCAGGTGATATCTTTCCAGGATCACCCCCATTTTTGCTTATGAGAGATCTAACAACCTACGTGAGATACTGAATAAAAAACCTGTGAAATCCACTGACTCATACAAAGGGATGCAAAAGTGTTATAATTGTTCTCACTGCAACAATGTTATCACTGGATCGCAGATTTCCCACCCGTGGTCAGGGAACTCGATAGCCTTGAAATTCACAGCTAACTGCAACACACAGAACGTAATCTACTTGATTTGTTGTCCTTGTTCACTTCACTATGTAGGCAAGACCGAAAGAGCATTGAGGGTCAGAATGACTGAACATAAGAGTAGGATAAGATCACGTATGTTAAGCTCCCCATTAGCTACTCATTGGTTGGAGGCAACCATACGGTAGCTTAAATACGATTCACCATTCTTGAGGTGGATCTATGACATAATATCGACAGACAGAATATCTACATACAAAAATATCGACACAAAAATATCGACATCAAAAATATCGGAGTTATATCTTCATAAAGGTAAGCACAAAAATATCGAAAAAATAATATCGTAGTACAAAAATATCGAAATTAAAAATATCGTTTTTTTAAATGTATTAATAATAATGTAAAAATAATTTTAAAATACATATAATTTTACAAATATTAAATAAAAACATTAAAACATTTAAAAAATTGTAACTAATACATATACATTTAAAATAAATTAAAAACTCTACATAGAAATTAATATATATATACTTACTCCACATATTGCAACAGTAGGAAAAGCGTTGGATAGCGTAGGGGTAAAAATTACTATTCCCACTCCAGAGGGTGCAACAGAAAGGAAAGCGTTGGATAGCGCAGGGGTTTAAATTACTATTCCCACTCCAGAGGGTGCAACAGTAGGGAAAGCGTTGGATAGCGTAGGGGTAAAAATTACTATTCCCACTCCAGAGGGTGCAACAGTAGGGAAAGCGTTGGATAGCGTAGGGGTAAAAATTACTATTCCCACTCCAGAGGGTGCAACAGTATGGAAAGCATTGGATAGCGTAGGGGTAAAAATTACTATTCCCACTCCAGAGGGTGCAACAGTAGGGAAAGCGTTGGATAGCGTAGGGGTAAAAATTACTATTCCCACTCCAGAGGGTGCAACAGTAGGGAAAGAGTTGGATAGCGTAGGGGTTTAAATTACTATTCCCACTCCAGAGGGTGCAACAGTAGGGAAAGCGTTGGATAGCGTAGGGGTAAAAATTACTATTCCCACTCCGGAGGGTGCAACAGTAGGGAAAGCGTTGGATAGCGTAGGGGTAAAAATTACTATTCCCACTCCAGAGGGTGCAACAGTAGGGAAAGCGTTGGATAGCGTAGGGGTAAAAATTACTATTCCCCACTCCAGAGAGTGCAACAGTAGGGAAAGCGTTGGATTGTGTAGGGGTAAACATTACTATTCCCACTCCAGAGGGTGCAACAGTAGGGAAAGCGTTGGATAGCGTAAGGGTAACCATTACTATTCCCACTCCAGAGAGTGCAACAGTAGGGAAAGCGTTGGATAGCGTAGGGGTAAAAATTACTATTCCCACTCCGAAGGATGCAACAGTAGGGAAAGCGTTGGATAGCATAGGGGTAAAAATGACTATTCCCACTCCAGAGAGTGCAACAGTAGGGAAAGCGTGGATAGCGTAGGGGTAAAAATTACTATTCCCACTCCAAAGGGTGCAACAGTAGGGAAAGCGTTGGATAGCGTAGGGGTAAAAATTACTATTCCCACTCCAGAGGGTGCAACAGTAGGGAAAGCGTTGGATAGCTTAGGGGTTTAAATTACTATTCCCACTCCAGAGGGTGCAACAGTAGGGAAAACGTTGGATAACGTAGGGGTAAAAATTACTATTCCCACTCCAGAGAGTGCAACAGTAGGGAAAGCGTTGGATTGCGTAGGGGTAAATTTACTATTCCCACTCCAGAGGGTGCAACAGTAGGGAAAGCGTTGGATAGCGTAAGGGTAAACATTACTATTCCCACTCCAGAGAGTGCAACAGTAGGGAAAGCGTTGGATAGCGTAGGGGTAAAAATTACTATTCCCACTCCGAAGGATGCAACAGTAGGGAAAGCGTTGGATAGCGGAGGGGTAAAAATTACTATTCCCACTCCAGAGAGTGCAACAGTAGGGAAAGCGTGGATACGTTGGGGTAAAAATTACTATTCCCACTCCAAAGGGTGCAACAGTAGGGAAAGCGTTGGATAGCGTAGGGGTAAAAATTACTATTCCCACTCCAGAGGGTGCAACAGTAGGGAAAGCGTTGGATAGCGTAGGGGTTTAAATTACTATTCCCACTCCAGAGGGTGCAACAGTAGGGAAAGCATTGGCTAGCATGGGGGTAAAAATTACTTTCCACACTACTCCCCCTTTAACACACAACACACTACACATACAAAAAACACAATTAATATAAATTTCAATTAATCAATTAATACCAATTAATATTATTAAATTTATGTAATTATAAATGAACTAATTAACACATATTAATTACCAATTAATTAACAATAAATACCAATAAATAAATACAATCTCTTTAATTAATTACATTTAATTATATCACACCCTATTCCCCTATAAACACACAACCCACTACACATAAATAAATCACATCATTTAATCACTTAATAATTATTAATTACCAATTAATTATTAATTAACAATAACAAAAAATTAAATATATTAGCACATTAACTCTAATCAATGTAATTAACTAATTAATATTATTTCATTACCAATTCAATAATTAACAATAACACAAAATTAAATATATTAGCACATTGACTCTTATTAATTTAATTAACTAATTAATATTATTTAATTACCAATTAATTATTAAATACCAATAACAAAAAATTAAATATATTAGCACATTAACTCGAATTAATTTAATTAACTAATTATTATTAATTAATGACCAATTAATCATTAATTAATAATAACAAAAAATTAAATATATTAGAACATTAACTCTAATTAATTTAATTAACTAATTATTATTAATTAATTACCAATTAATTATTATTTAACAATAACAAAAAATTTAAGATATTAGCATATTAACTCTAATTAATTTAATTAACTAATTAATATTAATTCTTTATCAATTAATTATTAAAAATATTAATTAATTAATTATTATTAAATTACTTCCCACCCTATTCCCCTATAAACCCACAACCCGCTCTGATACTAAAACGCAAAATGTAAACAAAATTACAAATTTTCAAACATACATTACAAAACATATTTAACAAACATATAAACAACATAATAAAATACATAACGCTAAACAAAATTTCGATATTAGTAAATTTCGATAATAGTAACATACATACCTTAAAAACGATATTCTGTCAGTCGATATTTTGCGCATCGATATTCTATACCATCGAAATTAAAACATCGATATTATTGTATATCGATATATTAATTTCGATATTTTGTCTCCCTACCCTTGAGGTAGTGTCTCAGAGACATGACAGAGACCTGTCAAGATTCATAACACAGAGGGAGACGCACTGGATTAAACATTTGAATAAATTAATCCCACACGGGCTTAATGATAAATTAGAATTATCTTGCTTTCTGTGACTGATTAGATGGTACTGCACAGATATGTGGCAGGTGGGTCGATTATGCTTCAACTATGGCAATTACGTATACAGGGAACACATTCTAATTTGTGGGAGTAATAGAACGGCTCTAGGAAGCGCAGCAAACTGATGTACATGATGTTTGACAAGTACAGATGAGTACCGTATTTGAAGCTTAGGTCTCATTGTTGTCAAATATAAATTGTATTTTGTTTTGAAGTAGGATACATTGTCTCCCTGAACATAGGGAATAGAGGTTTACTTGTTGTTTATGTTGTTTATGTTTCCTGTACAACACTTGGATATGCAGCAAACTGCTATGTATGACATTTGAGCACGCACAGATGAGAATTGCATTTGAAGCTTAGGTCTCATTTTTTGCCAAAATAATTTGTATTTTGTTTGTGATGTGGGATACATTGTCACCTTGAACGTAGGGACAGATGTTTACTTGTTGTCTATGTTGTTTATGTGTTCTGCATATCACCAAGAGTATTACAATGATTTGATCATGTTCTTTGTAATGTTTGAAGCATTCTGCAAGACAATGACGCCAGTATAGCCTTCATACAATGTAATCTTTCCAGCATTTCCAGCCGTTTACAACAAGACACAATTTGTATGTAAGATGATGTTTTTTGCAAAAATCAGTGTTATTTTGCTTGACCATGTCATCTCACGCAGTATGTGTTTGAACTAACATGGCTCGTATACAGGTTCATGCATTTCAACATGCATAATGTTGCTGTTAGAATTATCATGCTCTTTGTGATTCTTCATGTAATTACCAGTTGAGCACTGTGAAATATATGCAGTGCGATAGTTTAGCTCACAAGCTATATCCTAAGTCGATTTAATTTTATTTCTACCAGAACCACAATTTTTGAACATGTGCCTTAATTGTGTTTACATTACACTTGTACATCACAATTTTATTTCAAGTAGTGAGTGAATAGTTGTACCTTAGAGACACAACATTAGGTAAGGATTTCTATTCAAGGACGGCGATGTTTGCAACGGTTACACGCATTCACAAAGTACTAACAACACAATTCCATCTCCAACATGGCCGCCGCACATGGTTGTTAGCATCCAGAGTCCATTGTTTATGCCCATTATCTTCCCCGTCACACACCGGGTATATTAACTGCTGCGCGGATCACAGACGCGAGATAGCAGGAGGTCCCGGTATTGTAAGTTTGGGGTATATTTTATGGAGCGATATGAGTGAGCCTTCCAAGGCGTTAGTTTTAGATTCTCATTAGACTCAAATTTTTTGTCAACAGACGGTCCAGTGTTTTCATCTCGAGTATTCAGTCATTGATTAGGCGCCGACTCATTTTAAATAGAGGTGAGATGGAGTCACTCATTTCCTGTAAGGTATAATGATTCTCTTAAGGGTCTCACAGTTTGTTGATCTTACATTACAGAGTTTTATTTGGCACACAAGTTCGTGAGTTACGTTCAGCCATATGATTCAGGTATTTTATAAAAACAGTTGAATTCCAATTTTTTAAAAGGACGCGCATGATGAAACCTCCCATGCTAACAAGCACACATTGGTTTAGTGTCTTCACAGAGCACACGAGAATCGGTTCCCTGTCTATTCACTTCTTTAGAGACTTGCATTACACTTTACATGGCCATGACTCAACCTCTGATTTTGACGACCTTCCTGTCACCATTTTTTTAGCTGTATCTCACATGGACCAAGCATGTAAAAAATCCCCCTGGATGATTGATAGGTCCTTCCATTGATATGTAGTATTAGTATTGATTTTGTTATATGTTCTTGTAGATTTTCCCTGAAGAAGGGTGCAAACAGCACTCAAAATGCATTGGGAATTGCCACTGACGAGCTTGTAATCCACGCTACTTGAAATCTATGAAGTTCAAGCAACAGTGCTTTTGAATAAAAGAAGCAATGCACCATGCTAGACGAATTGTTTTCTTATAACTGTTTCTTTAAATTGACTCCACATCTTCGCACAAATTGCACATTTGTTTAATGTTAATTTTAATTGATTTATTAAATTGTGCTAAGAATATTTTTCACTCGGGAGTAGTGAACCAAGGTAGTGCAGATTCTGTCTAGGGCAGGCTGTCCTAGTTTTCATGTTCATTCCTTTGAAACTGGCATTATGATGTGTGAGTGTGTCTGTGTGCACATTCAAGTCTCCAGTGGTTATATTCATCTCATCTGATGTATTTAATATATATATATATATATATATATATATATATATATATTCACTGAAAAAAATCATAGGTTATAGACCATATATAGTTAGGGATTAGCATTTACAAAACCTTATTTTACTCGTACAAAACCATTGAAATTCGCATATATAGTTAGTTGCGCTAACTATATATCGCGCACCCGCAATCCACTGCTGATGATGTCACATATTACATCATTCATGACATGGTCAGTGACATCACTGATGACATCACTGATGACATCTCAAATGACATCACTGATGACATCACTGATGACATCACTGATGACATCCTCCAGTGACTGTGTGTTTCTGTAAAGTTTAAATATGTTTCATATATTGAAGAATGAGTGGATGTATAAGTGTCTGGATGAAGGATTTAGTAGGTGCGTGACTGACTGTATGAGTGAGTGAATAAATGTGTCGTACTAAATGCATGGGTTAGTGACTAAACTGTCTGAATGTGTGCATCAGTATGTCTGTTGTGATGTAAACTGCTGCATGTGTTGATCATTATCTATACGAGAGGCTATATGTGTTATTGATTGGTTGCCCAAGTATTTGTATGGGAGATTGAGTTTGTGTGGGGGTGGCTGGGAGGTGTGTGACTCTGTGCATAGATGTGTGAGCAGTTGATTCACTAGGTGTATGAGTTCAAGAGTGCATGTGGAAACAGCTACATGGGCGGTTGACTGTGTGCATGAGTGTATTGATGAGTGAATGGATATCTCAATGCTACATGTCATAGTAAGTACATAAGTAAAACACAGTACGTGTGAGAGTTGGCATATATAAAAAACTGTGCATGAGAGCCACTGAATGTGTGAGTGGCTGTATGGATCATTGTGAACTTGTATCAGGGATTGTATAAGAGAGTAAATATGTGTTAGTATATGTTTGAATAAGTAAGGTGTGTATAACTGTATAGTTGAGGAAATGGAGGTGAGATTGTTTCTTTGCATGACTGACTAGGTGTGTGAGTAACTCCATGGATGAGTGACAGTGTGTGAGTGTCTGTATACACTGAGTGTATCTAAGGTTATATTAGAGTCTGAAGAGGTTCATCGTATTAGCACAAGAATGATGTCAAATGAGATGTCATCAGTGATGTCATTTGAGATGTCATCAGTGATGTCATCAGTAATGTCACTGACCATGTCATGAATGATGTAATATGTGACATCATCAGCAGTGGATTGCGGGTGCGCGATATATAGTTAGCGCAACTAACTATATATGCGAATTTCAATGGTTTTGTGCGAGTAAAATAAGGTTTTGTAAATGCTAATCCCTAACTATATATGGTCTATAACCTATGGTTTTTTCAGTGAATTTTCAAGGTTTTGTAAATGCTAATTCCTAACTATATATGGTCTCTAACCTATGGTTTTTTCAGTGAATTTCAATGGTTTTTTAATAGCAAATATCATAAGCTGTCGAATGTCAAGTACGTGGTAAGTAAAAACATTTTCGTGTTTATGCACACTGATCTGCTTTGAATGCTGCCCCCCCCCCTCATTTCTATTCGGAGTACTCTCTCTTTGCAGATAGTGAAGGGTAGTTAACGCAGGCCTTTGCCCCCGTTGTAATCCGTCGTGCCTGCTTCTCTCTCCATTTGATTGATTGTTATCCAAGCATTTACTGTTTTAGAATTGGTTCTCTTTGGTTCATTCTCTATTTACAAACAAGCACAGAGTCGCAATACTCTGTTTAGTCTTTGCAGATAGTGAAAAATCGTGTAAAAAAACTAAAGGAATCGAGCAAAATGAGTAGGCCACTAATGGGATCTCTTTTTGACCTCGCTAAAATAGAAACATTAGGAACAACCCCTCATGAGAAATACGAAACTAGTGAGATGAACTGAGCTCCACACCATGATGGCTGCAAGACAGCTCGGCTCCGCCACCCACCCCGCCCAAAATAACGATACACTCTATGCAAATATTACAAATATATACAACACACCAGCAAAGTAACAGGGTAAAACATTTTATTAAATAACTATTTACATAACTATTTTATACTTTTTGTTGCCCGATCCGGCTAGCTCAATCGATCGAGCATGAAACTCATGCACTCTGATAGTTCAAAGTTTTGAGGAGTGCTTGTTGGACTGTCTGAAGCTTATTTGCACCTGCTACAGCTTCACTATTTTCAATGTAAGTGGGGGCTGTTTGAGGACGTGACTGCATTTGAAAACAATGTGATGCGGTGCCTCCCTGAACCGCTTGACGGAGGCCCCCGAGGGACGGTGTGATGGCGCGGACTCGGAGGACGCCTCCTCCCCAAGTCGTGTTGCCCTGGTGTGGCCTGAGATCGCCCCCGACATAGATGGCCGGCTCCCGGGGTCAAGCGGAACTTTTTGCCTTTTGGTGACTCTTCCATTCTTGACCTTGTCCCACAATCCGTTTGACCTAAAGACACGCCCTTTACCGTTTCAGTTGCCATTCCGCCCGCTTTTGCTACACTGTGCCTCTTCCGCTATTCAGCTGTTTACCGCCCGCTCTTGCGACTACAGCGTCTCGCTCACCACGTAGTTGAGTTGCTCCCGCTCTTGCGGTGCAGCGATAGGCGGCTGCCACAGGACTCTCAAAATGGCGGCCGGCTCTTCAGATTTGGGCGTGGTCCACTAAAATGGCCCTGCGACACCTTGGAACTCGGACGCTTGTCTGCTAGGGCTTGGGCTCCATTCTCGAAAGCGTCCCCTCAGCCTTGAAGATTCTACAAAAGTCTTGGGGGCCCCCGACTCCCGCAGGCTTCTGGTGGGGAGCGGCTGCCATGATTGCTCGTGGAATGGCCACGACGGAGCTACGAGATGGTGGTGCTCTCATGCTGACGCCAGCTTCAGTCTGAAACATCCAGAAACACTGTAGACTACCAATTCGATCAGTTCCGGTAACGCCCCAACGTGACCCGGTAGAGAAGAACTTGCCCTTC
This sequence comes from Lissotriton helveticus, assembly GCF_964261635.1. NCBI lineage: Eukaryota > Metazoa > Chordata > Amphibia > Caudata > Salamandridae > Lissotriton > Lissotriton helveticus. The sequence goes on from NC_136071.1 coordinate 905,113,169, forward strand.
CCTCTTTGACTGATGGTTCTTGTTGCCTGTCCCTTCTGTTGTCATTTAACAGAACTATTTAGCCTGCTGAAAGGGGTTGTGTTCCGACCGCTGGTTGGTGGAGACATTTTGACTATATTCTGGACCTGCGTTGTCGCGTAATGCGTCATATGACGCGCCGCGTTAGCGCATCCGGAAGTGCTCCGGTGCGCGAAGCGCAGCTTCCCGGAAGCGATCCGGGGCGCGGCGCGCAGCGCGTAACGTAAGCATAACAGGTCATGTGACTTGTTAATAAAACTTTTCATTGGTTCATTTTACTTTTCTTATTCTAATGATGAAAGGCTTGGTCATATGACCTAAAAATTACAGTTTTTATTACTTTCGAACATTATTTTTTCTTAAACATATATGTTATAATGTTCCAGGCTAATGTACTTTCCCGGAAAATTTACAACTGTCCTGCAAGTAAAATATATTCCTTTTTCGAGAAAAAGGGCGTTTCTTCGTCCCATGACGGAGCCGTTGAGCAAAAGAGGCTCGGCCTGCTGTCTTAGTCGCCGATACGCCTGAATATCAGATTCTTATCGATCACTTTATGTTGCAGGAGTAGAAAACACAACAGCCCTTGACCATTTATCTTTACTGCGTTCCTGCGTATTATACCTTTTACCCTTCATGTAATTGGACTGCTTTATTTCACTTGCCTTTTACTGATTCGAAAACAGTGACTATTATTAAAAACTTTACCAATGTAAATACTACTACCATGTTTTCTTTTAAAAACCTTTATTGTGAAAATGTCAGTATACAAATACGGGCCTATAACCACGTGGGCCGGCCACGGAGCAAACTGTAATCGTATATGATGAGGAGACATTTACACTGTAGAGGAACGTAACGGGCGGGCCATTAGGTTGCAAGAACTAAGGTGTCTAACAGTTGCGGAATCGGTGGACGTACATTTTATAATTAAAATACGACAGGGCCAGTTACAATAAAATTATCTAGATATACATTTGCGGGCAAGTACCATGGGTGACGTTAATTCGAACTTTCAATAGTACAGTAATCAATAACACATCAGAACTTAATATCAATAGGGATGTCGAAATATTAAATCAATTCTCGTCCCCGCCCGCCATGTGCTTCAAAACTGCATACGTATCTCGTGATATCAAGGTTGTGCAACCAGTACACAACAAGGAGTTACGAGTCCCATTTATTCCGGCGCCATTTTGGGCGAGGACGGGCAGGTCCAGGATATAGTCAAAATGTCTCCACCAACCATCGACTATGATGATGTTCATATGCTGTATTTATTAGAGTAACACTCATCTGTCCACATGAAATTAATTTGCCACAATCTAAACATGTCATTTTAATCTTTCCAAAGTTCTTCTGAATATTTGGGACCGTTTCCCTTGCCTCTGATGCTGTCAGTGCCACTTCTTTGGTGAATGTACTGGCAGGTCGGGGTTGTCCTCCAAATCTCTCTTTTGTGCAGCACTATAATTAATCGGTGCCACCTCTCCATATGACGATGCATGGTATAATTACCACAACTATATTTTTTTTCGGTTCCTCTGGAGAGTACATTGTGGCAGATAAGGCAGGTAACGTACCGGGCATTTACCTTTTTTGCATGTAGAGGAAAGGAAAAAAAATTTGAGCGTCCGAGTTCTAAGTTGTCCCAGGGCCATTTTAGTGGACCAGGCCCAAATCCAAAGAACAGGCCGCCATTTTGAGAGTCCTGTTGCAGCCGCCTGTCGCTGTAGCAGCAAGAGCGGGCGAAACTCAGCTAGACGGCGCTCCACTGCAGATGAAGTGCCTCAACCTGGAGAGGCGGGAGAGGCTCGTTTGCGCCACCTCCCCCCCACCCCCTTCGGGCACCCCACGCCGTCTTTCGGCGCAGCATTGTAGGATGGCCACACCAGTGCGGCAACTTGCTAGACACCACCTTGGTGCCATCCGGATCTCGGCGCCCCACTGCAGATGAAGTGCCTCCACATGGAGAAGCGGGAGAGGCTTGTTTGCGCCGCCTCCCCCCCCCCCTTCGGGCACCCCACGCCGACTTTCGGCGCAGCATTGTAGGATGGCCACACCAGTGCGGCAACTTGCTGGACACCACCTCGGTGCCAACCGAATCTCAGCGCCTTGTGGTGTCTTCCATTCCGAAAATATTGTTGGCAGAATTTTGAAAGGAAAGATAAACAGCCGTTTGTGGCCCTCACTACACCGTTCTCCTAGTGAGTCTCACATTGTTACATTTAGGAAGAATGTTGAAGAGTAGTATGTTGAAAATCTGAAGCCATTGTTCTACAAACTCTCAACCAGCCTTGGATGGAAAAATCCTGAAGAATGTACAAACTGAAAACCAGTTTTTGTCTGTATAGCATCAGCAGCAACGCTTGAGTCAGCTTTGTGTGGAGCCGCCATTTTGATTCAATCAATAGCGTCCCCCTGCACACATTCAGGGACCTGGTCGTGTCTTCAGGTCAAACGGATTGTGGGACAAGATGCACAAAGGAAAAGGAAAAAAGTTCCGCCGGACCCCGGGAGGCGGCCGCCTATGTCATGGGCGATCTTAGGCCACACCAGGGCAATAGTGAAGCTGCAGCAGGTGAAAATAAGCTTCAGACAGTGTTACAAGCGCTGCTCAGAACTCTCAACTATGACACCACCTCGGTGCCATCCGGATCTTGGCGCCTTGTGGTGGTTCCGGCCTATTCACACATCGGTCCGCTACTGACACCACCTCACAGGCCAACGGGGCACCCCACGCCGACTTTCGGCGCAGCATTGTAGGATGGCCACACCAGTGCGGCAACTTGCAGGAAACCACCTCGGTGCCATCCAGATCTCGGCGCGTTGTGCTGCCTTCGGCCTATTCGCCGCAAGTGCGCACGCAACTCAGCCGCATAGCGAGTGAAACACCAAGGGGCGCCCCACTGCAGCCGAGGAACCTCCATCTTGGGGGCGACGCACAGCATCACATTGCTTTCCAATGCAGTCAGATCCTCAAACAGCCCCCACTGACTGACGCGAACTCACAGGCCAACGGGGCGCCCCACGCCGACTTTCGGCGCAGCATTGTAGGATGGCCACACCAGTGCGGCAACTTGCTGGACACCACCTCGGTGCCATCCGGATCTTGGCGCGTTGTGCTGCCTTCGGCCTATTCGCACATCGGTCCGCTACTGACGCCGCCTCACGTGCCAACGGATTTTCTACGCTTTTTATAGCCCTATGCCGCATAACAGGTCATGTGACTTGTTTATAAAACTTTTCATTGGTTCATTTTACTTTTGGTTTCCCAATGATGGAAGGCTTGATCATATGACCTAAAAATAACACTTTTCATTGGATTAAAACATTTTTTTTTCCCAAACGATGAAAGCCCCACCTTGTTTCTGGATGTTTCAGACTGAAGCTGGCGTCAGCATGAAAGCACCACCATCTCGTGGCTCCGTCGTGGTCATTCCGCGAGCAATCATGGCAGCCGCTCCCCACCGGAAGCCTGCAGGAGTCGGGGGCCCCCAAGACTTTTGTAGAATCTTCAAGGCTGAGGGGACGCTTTCGAGAATGGGGTCCAAGACCTAGCAGACAAGCGTCCAAGTTCCAAGGTGTCCCAGGGCCATTTCACTGGACCAGGCCCAAAGAGGAAAGAGCCTGCCGCCATTTTGAGAGTCCTGTGGCAGCCGCCTATCGCTGCACCGCAAGAGTGGGCGCAACTCAGCTGAATGGCGGATTTTGGCACAGTGTACCAAAAGCGAGCGGAATGGCAACTGAAACGGTAAAGGGGCGCCCCACTACAGCAGACGAGCCTCCACCTGGGGAGGCCCGTTCACGCCGCCTCACCCCCCCCCCGGGGCGCCCCACGCCGTTATTCGGAGCAGCATTGTAGGATACCAAAACCAGTGCGGCAACTTACTGGACATCACCTGGGTGCCATCCACATCTCAGCGCGTTCTGCTGCCTTGGGACTATTCGCACAACAGACCGCTACTGACGAGGCCTCCCCCCGCACCCCCCGGGACGCCCCACGCCGTTTTTCGTAGCTGCATTGTAGGATACCAAAAACCAGTGCGGCACCCAGGTAACATCACCTGGGTGCCGTCCAGAACTCAGCACGTTGTGCTGCCTTGGGACTATTCGCACAAAACACAGCTACTGACCATTGTTGCTTCTTTTTTCAAAAAAATGTTTAAATGTATTTACTGTTTTTGTTGCGTTGTATATATTTATAAGTTATTAAAGTTTTACAATCCTACTATTTTGTTGGAGTGCTATATATTTTTAATGTGACACATAATTGTAAAAACTTTGATGTACAAAGAGGCATCCCTGGAATCTTCCGCTTCAGGCTCGGTCCCCTCCCCAATCACAATACAGGATGGTTTTCAGATAGTAGGAACAAGTGTGGTGTGATGGATCTCATCGGGTGGGGGCCTTGATCTACTGTAACTCCTTTGAAGAGGGGTGATTCTTTACAGCTGGGGCCATAAACTACATTTGCAGGGCTAGGTGATAGCCTGGGACCGGCCTGGACAATCGGACACAGAGGAAGAGGAGTGTCAGAGGGTGCCGTAGTGAATAGGGCAAAAGGGAGGTGTCGGACGGGCACAGGGTGTGATTCTCAAGGAAGAGCAGCGCAGATGGGGGGAGGTTTATTGCCCATGCATAAGACAGAGAGCGGGGGTGACCAGTGCCTGGGGGAGATGCTTGCGAGGGTGGGGAGCCATGCTAAGGATCGACAGCGTGCAGAGAGTGGGTCAGGTCAAGGCATCTAAAATGGCTGCTGTGCACGACAAAAGTGTGGCATTTGAAAAAAGGCAAGATGGCGCAGACAATGTTTATCAACACTTCCTGATTTCCTTCGAATCGAACGTTAACAGACGTTATCTCTCCCACACTACCGGTCCCCCTGGGCTTAAACGCCGAGATGGTAGGGACTGCATCCCGTGGAGATAGGCCGAGACGTCACTCAGCAGAAAAAAAAAAAAAAAAAAAAAGTCTATAAACATACAATAAGTTAAAAGTCAATCATTCTTGTTTCCTTGTAGTACGCTCCCCAGTCCGCTTTCCGTTACGCGTACCGGGCGCACCCCACGAAAAAAAACGATTTTTTTTTTTCTTTTTTTTTTTCCCCGCGGGGCCCTTTTAAAGCCTCCACATCAAACCTAGGGGGTCAGGGAGGATCTACTATGCCCCCTTATGGTCATTTCCCCCTTTGTTTTGGCCTCCTCTTGTCTCTCGATCCTACCGAGAGACAAGATGGCGGCCGCTCCGGACTGTTTAGAATGTTGACAGACACCGGAGAGCCAATCAGCTTCGCTTCGCGAAGTTCCGTTACGCGTCAAGTACGCGAACCGGGGCGCTGCCCGGAGCGCGCTTACAGATATATATCTTTTTTTGAACGTTAATTTCTCAAAATCCACTGGAGCACATATATTGAGACCTAGCAAAGGCACATCGGGCTAACAGTCCCTACAATTTTGCCAAGTTTCGTGCAAATCCATTCAGCCGTTCGGGCTAAAAGTGAGGCCAACCGCCCTATGGAAATTAACATGGGAAAAACGCGTTTTGGGACCCCCCTTTTCTCTCGGCCCCCCCCTTGACGAACCCCCCCCAAATTTTCAGTGGCTGCTCAGAAACAAAATGTTCCATTTTCCTGAAAATTTCAGCCAATTCCGTCCACAAACGCCAAAGTTATTAGACATAGAATTTTCAAAAATCCCATAGAGAAAAAATCCTAACTATATATACCTACTGGCGACCGCCAGTAGGTTATATATATATATATATATATATATATATATATATATATATATATATATATATATATATATATATATATATATATATATATATATATATATATATATATATATATATATATTTTACAACAACAAAGGTGTGCAAAAATGATGATGTTATGGCGGCAGAACCCACTGGAGGGTAAAAATTATGGTGTCAATGTACCACAAGTACCAGAATGCCTATTGGTTAAACACGCCCACTGGAGGGCTGGACATTTTGAGGATTCAAAAACAGTTTGTTACGGACATTGCACTTTCTGCCTCAATTTCATGCAACTGCCCGTGTTCAAGGAATAAGTGATTCTGAAACGCGTAGGGCTTTATCTGTGAAGGCTGCTGTTTGCCGGTTCATTGAAATAAAGAATTCTACTACAAATGAGTGGAATCCGACTGTCTTCTGGAGTGCACTCTCAAATGGTGGGATACCTTTGTTGTTGTAAATTGTAACCGGCCTGTCCCGGTCGGTGAGAGGTGCACCGCCAGTACTACAGGGAAGGTCTGCTGCGTGAAGACAGGACTTCATCGCAGAACAGCGGAAGAATCAGTAAAAAGTAAAAAATAATTAAACCGGAGACCACAGCCTGCAGCTCACTGGAGAGCTTTTAAAATGTGCAAAAATGATGATGTTATGGCGGCAGAACCCACTGGAGGGTAAAAATTATGTTGTCAATGTACCACAAGTACCAGAATGCCTATTGGTTAAACACGCCCACTGGAGGGCTGGACATTTTGAGGATTCAAAAACAGTTTGTTACGGACATTGCACTTTCTGCCTCAATTTCATGCAACTGCCCGTGATCAAGGAATAAGTGATTCTGAAACGCGTAGGGCTTTATCTGTGAAGGCTGCTGTTTGCCGGTTAATTGAAATAAAGAATTCTACTACAAATGAGTGGAATCCGACTGTCTTCTGGAGTGCACTCTCAAACGGTGGGATACCTTTGTTGTTGTAAATTGTAACCGGCCTGTCCCGGTCGGTGAGAGGTGCACCGCCAGTACTACAGGGAAGGTCTGCTGCGTGAAGACAGGACTTCATCGCAGAACAGCGGAAGAAGCAGTAAAAAATAATTAAACCGGAGACCAGAGCCTGCAGCTCACTGGAGAGCTTTTAAAATGTGCAAAAATGATGTTGTTATGGCGGCAGAACCCACTGGAGGGTAAAAATTATGGTGTCAATGTACCACAAGTACCAGAATGCCTATTGGTTATACACGCCCACTGGAGGGCTGGACATTTTGAGGATTCAAAAACAGTTTGTTACGGACATTGCACTTTCTGCCTCAATTTCATGCAACTGCCCGTGATCAAGGAATAAGTGATTCTGAAACGCGTAGGGCTTTATCTGTGAAGGCTGCTGTTTGCCGGTTCATTGAAATAAAGAATTCTACTACAAATGAGTGGAATCCGACCGTCTTCTGGAGTGCACTCTCAAACGGTGGGATACCTTTGTTGTTGTAAAATATATATATATATATATATATATATATATATATATATATATATATACATATATACCCTTTGACAGGGTTTATTCCTTGTGTCTGATTATTTGCATTTAACAAGGTTTGTTTCTTGCAGTGGACATCCAGAATTATTATCTACTTGTATTTTATTCCATGTATTTTATTCCATGCATTTAGCAGTTGCGTATTTATATGTTGGTTATTATTGCTTGCACATATATATATATATATATATATATATATATTCACGCTGACAACCTTGGAGCGTGAATATATATATATATATATATATATATATATATATATATATATATATATTACCTACTGGCGATAGCCAGTAGGTATTTATAGTTAGGATTTTTTCTCTATGGGGTTTCTGAAAATTCTATGTCTAATAACTTTGGCATTTGTGGACGGAATTGGCTGAAATGTTCAGGAAAATGGCACATTTCGTTTCTGAGCAGCCCCTAAAAATTTGGGGGGGTTTCGTCAAGGGGGGGCAGAGAAAAAAGGGGGGTCCCAAAACGCGTTTTTCCCATTCATTTTTCCATAGGGCGGTTGGACTCACTTTTAGCTCGAACGGCTGAATGGATTTACATGAAACTTGGCAAAATTGTAGATATGGTTTGCCCGACGTGCCTTTGCTATGTCTCAATATATGTGCTCCAGTGGATTTTGAGAAATTAATGTTTAAAAAAAATATATATATATCTGTAACAGCGCTCCGGTTAGCGCCCCGGTTCGCGTACCGGACGCGTCACGGAACTTCGCGAAGCGAAGCTGATTGGCTCTCCGGTGTCTGTCAACATTCTAAACAGTCCGGAGCGGCCGCCATCTTGTCTCTCGGTAGGATCGAGAGACAAGATGTGGTGAAAAACGAAGGTGGAAATGAAGGAAAGGGGGCAAGGAAGACCCCTCCTGACCCCCTAGGATTGATGAGGGGGATATTAAAGTGCCCCGCGGGCAAAAAATAAAAAAACATTTTTTTTTGCGATTTTTCGCCGTAGAGGCACGTCCCGGTACGCGAACCGGGCAGATCACCGGGCAGCTAACCGGCAGCGTAACGGGAGTCTGAGAGAAGCTGATTGGCTGTCAACATTGTAAACAGTCCGGAGCTGCCGCCATCTTGTCTCTCGGTAGGTTAGAGAGAAGATGTGGGGAAAAACGAAGGGGGAAATGAAGGAAAGGGGGCAAGGTAAACCCCTCCTGACCCCCCTAGGATTGATGAGGGGGATATTAAAGTCCCCCGCGGTAGAGGCGCTTCCCGGTACGCGAACCGGGCTGCTAACCGGCAGCGTAACGGGAGTCCGCCATCTTGTGTTTTTGGAGCGTCCGGTTCGCGTACCGGGTAGCGTCCCGGTAAGCGTAACAAGGGGAAAATCAGAAGAAACAGTAAAAAAAAAATTAAGGGAATAGATTTCCAGCAAACTTGGCAAAATTGTAGGGACTGTTTGTTTGATGTGCCTTTGCAAGGCCTCAAGATATGTGCACGTGTGGATTTTGTCTAATTAAGGTTAAAAAAAAATATATATCTGTAAGCGTGCTCCGGCGCGCTTACGTTACGGGTTTTGTTTGCGCTGCAGAGCCGATACGTCACGGTTATGCGACGCGTCATGAGGCGTCTCACGTGGCTACGTGATACGTCACGTAATAAAGAATATATTTTACAGCTATAGATATTAGCTTTTAAAAAACCAATGAAATTCACTGAAAAAACCATAGGTTATAGACCATATATAGTTAGGAATTTGCATTTACAAAACTATATATCGCGCACCCGCAATCCACTGCTGATGATGTCACATATTACATCATTCATGACACGGTCAGTGACATCACTGATTACATCTCAAATGACATCACTGATGACATCACTGATGACATCACTGATGACATCATGACACACCAATACCAGTTACTACATACGCACTCACTGATTCCTACGTCTACACACACATTCACTCATTCACCCATACAATCACTCATACATACAGTCACTCATTATTACAACACTATCATATGCACTCATACACCTATGCATACACTCACACACTGCCACTCATCCATGGAGTTACTCACACACCTAGTCAGTCCTGTAAAGAATCAATCACACTTCGATTTCCTCATCTATACAGTTAAACACAGAACACCATACTTTTTCACACATATACTAACACATACTTACTCTCTTATGCAATCACTGATACAAGTACACATTGATATGCACAGAGTCACACACCTCCCAGCCAGACACACACACACTCAGTCTCCCATACATCCACTCATTCTTCGATATGTAAAACATATTTAAACTTTACAAAAACACACAGACACTATCTCAAATTACATCACTGATGACATCATGACACACCAATACCAGTTACTACATACGCACTCACTGATTCCTACGTCTACACACACATTCACTCATTCACCCATACAATCACTCATACATACAGTCAATCATTATTACAACACTATCATATGCACTCATACACCTATGCAGACACTCACACACTGCCACTCATCCATGGAGTTACTCACACACCTAGTCAGTCCTGTAAAGAATCAATCACACTTCGATTTCCTCATCTATACAGTTAAACACAGAACACCATACTTTTTCACACATATACTAACACATACTTACTCTCTTATACAATCACTGATACAAGTACACATTGATATGCACAGAGTCACACACCTCCCAGCCAGCCACACACACACTCAGTCTTCCATACATCCACTCATTCTTCAATATGTAAAACATATTTAAACTTTACAAAAACACACAGACACTAGATGATGTCATCAGTGATGTCATCAGTGATGTCATTTGAGATGTCATCAGTGATGTCATCAGTGATGTCACTGACCATGTCATGAATGATGTAATATTTGACATCATCAGCAGTGGATTGCGGGTGCGCGATATATAGTTAGTGCAACTAACTATATATGGAATTTCATTGGTTTTGTGTCAATAAAATGTCCAGCTAACTAGATATGGTCTCTAACCTATGTTTTTTTCAGTGAATTTTCAAGGTTTTGTAAATGCAAATTCCTAACTATATATGGTCTATAACCTATGGTTTTTTCAGTGAATATATACATATATTCACTGAAAAAACCATAGGTTATAGACCATATATAGTTAGGAATTAGCATTTACAAAACCTTGAAAATTCACTGAAAAAACCATAGGTTATAGACCATATATAGTTAGGAATTAGCATTTACAAAACCTTATTTTACTCACACAAAACCAATGAAATTCCATATATAGTTAGTTGCACTAACTATATATCGCGCACCCGCAATCCACTGCTGATGATGTCACATATTACATCATTCATGACATGGTCAGTGACATCACTGATGACATCACTGATGACATCTCAAATGACATCACTGATGACATCACTGATGACATCTCAAATGACATCACTGATAACATCTCAAATGACATCCCTGATGACATCACTGATGACATCTCAAATGACATCACTGATGACATCTCATTTGACATCAATGACCACATCACTGATGATATCATTCATGTGACAATACAATGCATCTCCTCACACTTTAATATAACCTCTGTTACACCCAGTGTTAAATACAGAATATAATTTTTTAAACCATTGACACACCAATACTAGTTACTACATACGCACTCACTGATTCCTACGTCTACACACACATTCACTCATTCACCCATACAATCATTCATACATACAATCACTCATCTTTACAACACTATCATATGCACTCATACACCTATACAGACACTCACACTCTGCCACTCATCCATGGAGTTACTCACACACCTAGTCAGTCCTGTAAAGAATCAATCACACTTCCATTTTCTAATCTATACAGTTAAACATACAGTACCTTACATTTTCAAACATATACTAACACATACTTACTCTCTTATACAATCATTGATACAAGAACACATTGATCTGCACAGAGTCAGACATCTCCCAGCCAGCCACACAGACACTCAGTCTCCCATACAAATACTTGGACAATCAATCAATAACCCATATAGTTACTCATATAGCTACTGATCAACACATGCAGCACTTTACAGAACAACAGACATAATGATGCACGAATTAAGACAGTTTAGTCACTAACCCATGCACTCAGTGAGACACATTTAATCACTTACTCATTCATAAAGTCAGTCACGCACCTACTAAATCTTTTATTTAGGCACTTCTACATCTACTCATTTTTCAATATGTAAAACATATTTAAACTTTACAGAAACACACAGTCACTGGATGATGTCATCAGTGATGTCATCAGGGATGTCATCAGTGATGTCATTTGAGATGTCATCAGTGATGTCATCAGTGATGTCACTGACCATGTCATGAATGATGTAATATGTGACATCATCAGCAGTGGATTGCGGGTGCGCGATATATAGTTAGTGCAACTAACTATATATGGAATTTCATTGGTTTTGTGTGAGTAAAATAAGGTTTTGTAAATGCTAATTCCTAACTATATATGGTCTATAACCTATGGTTTTTTCAGTGAATTTTCAAGGTTTTGTAAATGCTAATTCCTAACTATATATGGTCTATAACCTATGGTTTTTTCAGTGAATTTCATAGGTTTTTTAATAGCAAATATCTATAGCTGTAAAATGTATTCTTATTTAAATCCAAAAATATATTTTATATGTTTATTAATAATTTTTTTTAAATATTTTTTTTGTTTCGCTCCCGGTCCGCGAACCGGGAAGCTTCCCGTTAGCTCAATTTGATGCCGCGACCCGGTCCGCGAACCGGTAAAAAATCAACATAGTGACGGTATCGCGTTGCCGCGTAATGCGTCTTATGACGTACTGCGTTAGCGCACCCGGAAGTGCCCCGGGGCGCGGACCGAGGTGCGAAACGCAGCTCCCCGGAAGCGATCCGCGGCGCGTCGCGAAAGCGCGACGTATCGCGTTGCCGCGTAATGCGTCTTGTGACGTACCGCGTTAGCGCACCCGGAAGTGTCCCGGGGCGCGGACCGAGGCGCGAAGCCTAGCGACCCGCAAGCTAACCGGGGCGTGTTCCGCAGCGCGTAACATGAGCGTGAGAGGTCATGTGACTTGTTAATAAAACTTTTCATTGGTTCATTTCACTTTTGGTTTCATAATGATGTAAGGCTAGGTCAGGTGACCTAAAAATAACACTTTTCATTGGTTGAGAAGTATTGTTTTTCCCAAATGATGAAAACCCCTCCTTCTTTCCTCACTCTGACTTTCATCATTGTGAGAGGAAGACCTATTTTGCTTGTTGGAAAATGGCTTCATTGGTAGCTTCAGCTGGTGGACCCCCACCACCACCACCACCTCCTCATGGGAAGAGAGGACCACCTCCCCAGGTCCTGACCAACACTGAGGAGGAAGAGGAAGAAATGGATGAGGAGGGAGAAGAACCACAGTTCTTAGAAGAGGTGCCCCGGGTTTCCAGAAAGAAAGCCAGTTTCATCTGGCAGTTTTATTCGATCCCTCGTGGCCAAAAAAAAGTCAATGCGAGGTATGTCACCTGCCTCATATGCAAAGAACAATTGTCCAGAGGGACGGACAAGAAATATAGTTACGGAAATCACACAATGCACAGGCACATGACAAGGAAGCATCCGCTCAATTACAGCCGGGCGGAAATAAGGGATTTACAGGACAATCCAAGACCAACTCCTGTGGCCAGACCAAGAATACCAATTTCAATAACACCAGAAGAGGCACAGGAAACTGTGCCAAATATTCAAGAACATTTTGGGCACATGATTCACTCTTGTATGCACTGTCGTGCATTGTTAGCTTGTGGCAACATGAGCATAAATGCTATAAACCTGGCATATGAACACCATAATTGCTCTAACCGCCCCCAGTAATTTTTTTTTTGCTCCTGTTGAGCCCTTTTCAATGCCTGTTTTTTGTTGTTTCCCCCCCCAAAAAAAACCCCCAAAAAATATAAAATCGTTCCAAAAAATACAAAAAAAACAAAAAATGTTCAAAAAATAAAAAAAATATATAAAACAACAAAAATATTTAAAAAAAAGTTCTTTTCAGAACTACCTTCCCTTTCAAAAAAAATTGCTAGAATGTTTAGCACTCTGGCAAGCTCTATTTCTTTTGGTTCGCTCCCCGGTTAGCTTCCCGGTACGCGGACCGGGAGCTAACCCAAAAAAAAAAAAAAAAAAAAAAGTGTAAGTATAAGGAAAGTAAACAGAGAGTGATGTTAAAAGAAAGACAGCTATAGGGAGTAAAGAAGAGATACTGTTTAATAGATCTATTTACCGAAGAAAAGACGGAAGAGGGTATAATTGTGAAAAACAAAATAGATAACGAAGTGAAAGAAAAAAAAAGAGAGTATAACATTAACAAAGAAGAGTTTCTTGGAGAATGTGAGTGAATGTTCAAAATAAGATTAAACCATGAGGAATAACAGAGAGAAAAAATAGAAAACAGAAAACAAAAAATAACAGAAAAAGATTAATTGAAACAGCAAAGAAATGTAAGTAACATAGAGCCATATCATCAACATAGGCAATAAAAGTTTTGCAGCTTTTATTGGCAGAAATGTGTCGCTAAAGCTGCTTTTGCGGCAGAAAACTGCCGCTAAAACCACTTTTTAACCCGTTTTCTGCCAATAAAAAGAGCAATAATTTTATTGGCTGTGTTCATAATATTCCCCTTAGTGTGCTTCAACTACACAGAGAAAGCATTATGAACAAGTAGTGATAGAGTGATCAGTCAAAGACACTAAGAGTAATAGAGACGGAGTGAGTGAACAAGAGTGAGGAACTATGAGAAGAGAGGGACTGAGAAAAAGAGTGGAAGGAGTTGAGTAAGTAGGTAATAGAGAAAGGAATGAGGGAAGTACCAAAGGCAGGAAACTGAGGGTTAAAGAAATGAAGCAGTGGAACTAATAGTAGTTAAATGTGATAGAAATGTAACGAAAAGAGTACAAAATATTTACCTTATAATTGTCGTTAAATTACTCACTTTTTGTTTTTATACTTTCAATCTGTGAAAGAGAGAACAAACATTTGAAAAATATTAAAACATGTATTTAAAAATTACAAAAGACAAGGGAAAAGATTGAAAGACAAACAGTTTTTCAACAACTTTGACACTTACAGAAGCTTCTGCTTCTCCAGGCCCCCTACACAGTCCTAAAGATATACATTTTAAACTAACAGTATCTTGATGCAGATGAAGTGAGGCCTATCTTAAAACATGGTGCATCTTTTGCATTGCTGTTGTTTCAGAAAAGTGTCGCAAGACACTAAAATTTTAAATAATTGCTTCAGGATGCCAATAAGATGTCTCCTATCCAGAGGTTTGTTTGAGGTGAGGCCTACTCAGGGTTGCAGATGAGATTTACACTTGTTGAACAGTACAGAGGAGATAATATATGTGAAGGTCTACCAATGAAGTGAGTCATGTCCACTGCACTCTTGAACAAAGTCCAAACCTCCTATGTTTCCCTGGACAGACCTAAACTTGATCTGCACAATGTGATTCGTAATGATAGGAAACACAGGTGATGTAATTGAAATACGTGCAATTTATTTTGCTCATTTCACAATCACATCACTTGTGTTTCCTTTGCTTAGGTATCTCATTGTGCAGATGTAGTCTAGCATATGAAAGAATACGCAGAAGTGCAGCACTGCATGCAACAACTTTGACACTTACAGAAGCCTCACCTTCTCCATGCCTCCTACACAGTTCTACATATACATCATAAATGCAAACAGTACAGAATTAATTATACATGTTAAATGGTTTATTTTTGCTGTTCTCAGAATGTATCAAAATTCACTAAAAACAGTGACTTGAAGGTATTCATCATATAACAGCGGGGAAAAAAAAACACAATCAAAATGATTGTGTTTAAAAAACCCATACAACATAAGAAATCAGAATTCAGAACTCCTTAAAGTTAACTTACTTTCCATGACGTCAAAGGATGTCCTATGAACAGCTTACACTCTTTTGTGCTGTTATTACTTTCAGCCCGCCACTTTCTGAAAGAAAATCTCCATCGTTTTTAAAAACATGTTACATGCAATAAATGACTTCTTGCTCTCTACCACAAGTTTCCACAAGGCCAAATCTTGTCAGACCCATTTATAACTCTTGGATTTCTTGTAAGCCAATCCCGTCATTTGGCATTTCCGCAACTTTCAGAATTAAAATGTTGAAGATCATTTTCACAATCCTGGAATAGTAATATCTTCCCCTTCTTGCTCAGTCATGTTCTACATTTCCTATGACACTGATACTGCTTACTATGAAGCAGACTTACACTACCTCTATGACTACTACAATTATTTAATTCTCTACATCACTTTTAATCACAAAGCAATGTAAAACAGTAGACAGCATTGCAGACTTACATTCCCTCTACTCCATGTTTTGATTGGCTGCTTCAATTAGCTTATAAAAAGAAACAGTTTTTCTGAACTCATTCAAAGTGCACGTATTTCTCCATGACGTCCAGTCTTATTGTTAGAAGTTATGTCTCTGAACTACACTTATCCTCAAGGCCAAATTGTGTAGGAGCCATTAGAACTTCTTGAAATTCCACAGAGCACATCCCGAGATTATTTCCCTAAAATTTTGGTTTTAAAAATACCAGGTAAGAGTTTTTAAGGTCATACGGCATTTTTTTTTTGAAAATTAAAATAGAATCATTGCAGAATGACCAGCCATTTCTAGACTTTAAATAAGCTGTGTAATGTCCTGATGTTATTGAAAGGCCGTCATGATATATAATTGCTGCAGTTACAAAAGTCCTTCCTGATATTGACAACTGCGAAGCTACAAATTTTTTTATTAAAGTTGTCAATTTTGTTCCATCAGGCCTACATCGTTGGAACATTAAAATGACATACTGGCCATATGTTCGTATAAATAATGTGGACATCATTTCAGATTTACATTGGCTACACTCCATGTTGTGATCAGCTGCTTTTACTAGCTTATTAAAGGAGACTGATTTACTGTCTGGCAAAGTTAAATATATAAATCTTTCTGAGTCTACACTAGTAGTACTTGATACCATACAGTTCTCGCAGTCATGCTGCCATTGATAAGAAAGCCCAAACAGCTGATCTACATCTACACCTTCAGCATGTAATACATCAAGCATATACATTAAAAACTCCTGACAATCTTGCTGAATATTTTGAGAGAATTGTGTTTGGCCTGAACATCTGTCTAACAGATTTCGAATTTCAGACACACTTTCTATGTTTCTTCTATCAGTGCTACATTTCTCTAACACAGAATTTAACAAACTGCAAAATCTTTGATCAGAATTGACCACAATCTCTTCTTTTACATTTTCTAGAGAAAACAAAACATTAACCACTACATTAGCATAGCAGTTGACACCAGAACTGTTTTCAAACTGAAAACCAACAACATCTTCAACAGAATCCTTTTTCTTTCTGCTTGTAATTTTAGGTTCATTGACTTTTTGTCTTTTTGCTACAACCTCCCCAGTATTGGTCACATTTCTTCGTTTCCGGCCTACCACACGTTTCTCAAACAAAGGATACTGAGGCAAATGTGGCGCATACTCTCTTCTTAACCTATTGTATTCCTTAACACAATCTAGATCCGCACAAATGTTTGTGACATCACACTCAATCAAGTACAATCCCGATAAAGTTCTAACTTGTGACAATGCCACATATGCCATACCCTCCTTGAACACAGAACTGCCAATATTCACCAATGCACTGTCTACACTTAAACCTTGCGATTTATGGATTGTCACCGCATATGCCAAGCAAACAGGAAACTGCTTACGGCGAACATATAAGTCTTTTACAAGCAAAAATCTAGCAGAACAACGACCAATTAGCTGTACTTCCTCAATGCCATCAAATTTAATTTTTAAAAATTCAATTCCATCTCTATTTCTGTATTTCACAAAATCAACAACATTACCCATTGATCCATTTACCAGACCTCTTTCAACATGTAAATTCCTTCTTAAAATTATACGGCAGTTCAAGCACACATTCAGAGTCTTTTCAAAACCTGCAGTTTTAGATATACTCTTCTCTAATGAATCCAATTTTGTTTTCAGATTCTCAGACAAAATAATTGTTGATCCCATATGCTCTACTCTGTCAATAGCTTCCAGTTTCACAATCTCTTGCTTTTCTAAATGCAACATTTTGTTGTTAAATTTGGCACATTCTGCAAGAGTTGGCATCAAACATATTCCAGATTTCTTCTCAGTAATTTTCTGAAAAATATTCTCAGGCACAACATCTTGTTCTGGATATAAATTTGACAGTAATCGTGCATGTAAAGCTTTTTTCCCATGCCCGGTCACTTTTCCAATTCTAACATCTTGTAGAATAGTCTTGTAAACTTCATCCTTCGCCTGACGCATATTTTCATGCAGTTCAGCATAATTGAAGTTTAACCATATATTGACGTTGCCAATGCTGCCTAGGCACTTCCTGGTATCTTCATGCGTGAGCATTTTGAACACAGGTTGCCCTTTCACTGGTGTCAGCTGCAGAAGATCTCCGAAAACAATGATGTGTTTGCCACCAAATAACACATCATACTCTGTTTTGAGAACTTCTTGCATTCTCAAATGCACAAAGGCAAGCATGACATTGGAAACCATGCTTACTTCGTCAATGATAAGAAGTTTCATTTTCCTCAAGATTCTTGAAACTTCAAAACAAGCATCTCCAGATAGCTTGTGATATTGTAATTTGTTGTCATGCTCCACTGGCAGCATCAGTAAACGATGTAAAGTAATCCCTTTAATGTTATGTGCTGCCAGTCCAGTTGGAGCGGTGACAACACAAGACAGCGATGACTCTGTCCTTTCCTGCAAATAACATGAAATTGCTTTAATAAGGAAACTTTTTCCAGTTCCCGCTTCTCCACTCACGTACAGTCGGACAGGCTTCAACGACGTACATGAGCACTCTTTCTTATCATGACTTAATCCATGATCAATTTGCATGGTAACTTCGTCATATATTTTCCTCTGCTCAACCTTGAGTTGTCTTTCCAACTCTTCTAAGTTAACCGCATCCACTTGAGCATGTGCCATGGCTCTTTCCACTTCATTCATAGCAGTGGCAGCTTCATTTTCAATAACAGGTCCTCCTAGTGGATCCTGACTCAATGAAGCAGAACTCTGACTGTCCTGAGAACTGTCTCTGGCAATCTCGGCTGCAATCGTTGCTTCCTGCTCAATTTCCGCATTCAACATTTCTACATATTTGGGAAAAGCAGGACATTCTATGGTCTCCTTGGCGGCATTGAAAGAGTCTTCGTAACAGAGGAAATCTCCAAGCAGTTCCTCTTCTGCACGCCAAGGCTTGAAAAGTTGCAAAAGTGCTAAATAGAAAAACTCCTTTTTTTCAGGAGATTCGCCACTCAATTTTCGATGGTTTACCAAGTGGCATTTTCTTTGCTTGACCAGACATCCCTCACTTCCTATTACAGCATACACTCCTTTCTCAGTATCTTCTTTGATGTTCCTCTTGAATATGTAATTTTGAAGAACCTCATACAGACAAACATTCTCGAGGTGAATGCTTCGATTTGGATAATATGTATCCAACATGTTGGTCTTCAAAATTTCGGTACTGTTTGGCTCCTTTTCCGCCAAATACTCAATTTCCCGGACAGGTTTGAGAACTCGATTACGCGTTGCAGCAAGACCAAGACTCGCCCAAACGATACTCCTGGACTTGGCATAGAGACTTGCTGAAGACAACCGGTCAGAACATTCGTACGCTCCGATTTCTCGATGCGACAACATCTTCAGACTGAAACTGTACAACTTCTTGCTGAGGCTCTTTTCATGGGAAATGTCCTCCCACATATCCTTCAATTCTGTCTTCTCTTTTTTGGTGATGTAAGACGTCACATACCGAGCCACAGCCATACAGTTATCAGCCACAAACTGTATATCCATGTTAGCATTCCACATGGACAAAATCACCGGGTTGTAGTCATTGATGTACTTGGACTCTTCGTTCCTCTTCAAATTGTATGTGTTTTTAGGTGATTTCTTCATGACATTGTGTCGCAGCGAAGACATCAAACTGTTTACTCTTCCTTTAGAAATCACCGGTCGTGGAAAGCCGAAACGACATTTAGTGTAGAACTTGTCCTTGTTTCGGAATTTACGACGGCAGTACTTTCCACATCGATGGCTTTGGAAACGCAGAACTTTTTCTCTTAGGCTTTTCTTCTCCTTTGCGTTTGGAACAGCACACGTAGAATACTGTTGGATGAAACTCATCACTGAGTCTTCTGGATCCGTTCCAAATTTAGGTGCATCCTTGATCCACAGCAACATATGTATATGAGGAGCACCTCTTGCTTGGTACTCCTTTCTCCAGAAGAAATCCAACACCTCTCCAAGAGGTGGATTCTTCTTATTCATGATGAAAGACATCATAGCTTCAAATCTATGATTGAAGTACCTACATACATTGACTGGATCCAAAGAGCACAGTTCTCTGGGTGTCTTGAATTCGATGTTATCTACGTTAGCATTTGCCTCTCGTAGAAATTCAAGTAAGTCTTCCCAGCCATACTCGGCACAGCTCAGAGTGAGGAACCATGTGGGAGTACCTAAGTTCCTCAGCATACATTTTAAATCACCATGACGACGGTACCAGTACTCATTAGTACCACGCTGACACGCCATGAGATTAATCAGGTGAGAATCCAAAATACTGTCTTGGACATTGACTTTATCCATAAAGTCACTTGCCGAGATGTTTTGCATGTGTATACCACTTTTCAAGATGTGGTTCACTGCATATGACAGTCCAGACAGATCGCTTTCAAACAGGAAATGAAACAAATAAGGAATGCATTGTCGAAACCTAGCATCTCCTGCATACAATCGCAAAGTCCAGTATTCAGAAGCAGGAATTTGATGAGGTCGCTCATCATATCTTCCTCCCTGACCTGTTGGAAAAAGCTGTGGGAAACACCGAGCTTCCAAACTTTCCTCCCAAACACTAATGGGACTCCCTTTGGCTTGTTTCATTTGAAACAACTCAATAGCATTCCCCATGACTTCCTTGGAATGCAAAGGATGAACACTATAATGTTCATATATTTCTTCACTAGTAGAGGGTTCTACTTTCTCAATTTGACCAGCACACAAATCGCTATCCTCTTCCTCACTTACTTCCTCTTCTGCAACATATACATTCTTATAGTATTTATTATTTTTTTTCAAATACAATGTTGCCTTTTTAACTTTCCTAACATCTACTCAATCTTGCCATATTTTCTTATTCTTTGTCGGAACCCCATTAACTAAGATAACCAGAGGTTCCTCTTCCACTTTTTCTACTCCAATTGTGTTAATGTTTTTCTTCAAATCTAGAGGCAAATAAACAACTCTTCCCTTTAATCCTCTCTGTAAATCTGATGGAGGCAATTTCCCTGTCTTTGGCTCCATTCTTACAATAGCCTGAAAGGGATGGATACTTTGAATCAAAATAGATTCATAAGTATTTAAATCCTTCAATTCAGAAGGAATCTCAACCAATTCCAGATTATTATGAACTGCTCTAGCAGGCATCTGGTTTTGATTTAATTTGCAACAACAATAAGTACACACACGTTGATCGAATCCCAAATCAAAACAATTTTCTACCATCAAGTATGTTGCAAAATCCTTCCATTCACTATTATTTTCCCTTTCACTTTTTGCATATAAATCCACTAACTTAGTCTGATTCTTATAATAAGTGTGTCGACAACACACACAAGTGAAATTAGGCCTCTCACTTGATTTCACCTGAAACGTCGCAATTTCCTTCTGAAAATTATCTGTACTGGAAACCTGTACACTATCTTCCACATTACCCTCTTCTTCTTGGTCAATTTCAACATTCTCCTCTTTACTTCCAAAGTAACAAAACTCAATTTCTTCACATATATTCTTCACATCTATTTCAGAACCATGCAAAAGAGCAGCGCATAATTGTTTAAGCATAATTGCTGGACTCTTAGCATAATACAACATTCTAACTAATTTCCTCACTTTATTATGATGCACTGCTAGCATCCTGAAATGATGAAAAACACTCTGGCATACTCTCCTGGAAAGACAAGCCAGTGAATGACCATGCAAACCTGTCACTTCTCTCACTCTGCAAGGATCTAATTCTTGCAACAACCTTATTTTCTGCTTCAAACTTTTCTTATTAAATGACCGTACAAAATCACAAAGCAAATTGATGGAATCCTGTCGCACACTACAAATACTACTACACTTCCAGGTGTAGACAGGACCCTTAGCACGTCTTCCTAAAACCTCATTACCTAACACCTCTTCTGTCTCTGTTGTCACAAGTTTTTCTTTTTCAACTGGACAACCATCTTTCACTTCATAAGCACGACCACTGGTGTCAACTGCATGCACCAAATCATTATCCTGGAAATAACTCTCCTCATTAAAAAATGCCTCACAGCTTGAACTATGCATCCATTCTCCAGAAAAAACTTCACAAAAATTACTACGATTAACTATTCTCTTCCATCTACTATTTCTTTTGAAATCATAAATTGCCTTGTTTAGCTTCCTAATTCTATTGATTATCAAAATAAATAACTTACGTTTAATTTCAAATGCCTGATCAATAACTTTCTCAACTTTTTTTTTCTCTTATAAAAAACCAGTTTCTGTTGACCTTTCTTAATATTTTTTAACAAATTGCCAATTATCCTGTTGCGGAACATTCGTTTACGAATCTCCCTAAACTGTTGTTTCCTTCTACTATCATGCACAGAGTTATCTCTTGCTCTAGCAGTAACATTTTTGAGTGGCCTTTCCTTTCCATTTGAATTCCTTCTCGTTTTATGGACTGAAACATTTTCTGTAGTAATATTTTTTTTACTACACATATTTCTTATGAAATATTTTGTGCTCTTACCCGGTGCTTTCTTCGTGACTTGACAAATCTTTTTGTTAGAGGACTGCTGCTTATTTTGTTTCACCTGCTGTCTTTGACGTTTTGCAGCCTTTCTCTGTCTTTCTATTGTTGGCATGGTGAAATCTTGAAATGATCTGCAGTTGAATCTGTGGTAAAATATAATAAAAAATGTTATTAACCATTATTACCAAACAGTAAATCAATAACAGTGATCAAAAACTTAACACACTACTTGACATTTTAAATAGAAGATTTTTTAGTCCTTGGCAAATTTACAATACAGAAATAGCAGAAAAGAAATGACATTTATATTTATGTTACCTGTGCTATTTTATATGTGAATCTGATCTAATTTTATGAGCATATTTTAATATTTTATTGAAGACACTACACATAACCTGTTTTTGAAGGTGTCTTTATTTTTAAATTAAACGGTTTACATTTTTACTTTTTATTAATTATACATTTTAAAAATAAATGTTTATATTTCCATAGGCTCAAGCAGGTCAGCTTCCCACCCTATGTCATATAATTCGGACAAATCTGCATCCTCATCACGCTCTTCTTCATCCTCAGGATTTAAATCATCCAAGGGATCAACATCCACTGATGTTTCAATTACAAGTTCAATGATGAGGTCAAAATCAACTGATTGCAGATTGTCGCTCATGTTGATGTTGTCTTTATCTTTAAAGAAAGATAACAACAATGAGATGTTGCAGAGTAAGAGACAAATCTCAGAGATTATAATAGTAAAATTGTTTAACAAGAGTAATATTTTGCAGCTATTATTTAGCCATGTCCAGCAATGCTTAGCAGGTGAAGACTATGTCTAATTTTTCAGTGAACAGGACTCATCTCTTCTTAACCTTGGATAAGCCTCACCGACTCTGTGTGTCCTGCACATACTTAAATGTAAAGGGGCAGATTTATGTTAAATGGCACATCCCCAGGCATGCACCAGTTAACGTGCACCACTACTCTGCCACCCATGGTGTGCCGTATTTACAATCAGATAGGAGAAAGCTTCGTCAAAACCCTGCGCCTGCTTTAAGCAGGCATAGGTCTTGACGCAACATTGTGGAGATGGGGCACCCCTGAGCCTTGCTTGAGCTGCATCGCACTTGCGATACAACTCCAGCAATCACTACCTTTACAGCACAGATACGTCACGCATCTGTGCCATTTTTGCCCCATGATGCCCCGCATTGTAAATGCAGCACACCATGGGTGGCGGAACAGCGGCGCAGGATGACTGACACATCCCTGGTGATGCACCAGTCATCATAAATCTATCCCTAAGCTTCTTATCTTGTTACAGATGAACCGCCATATGTACCATCAAACTATTTTGCATTTCCTAAATAGCGAATTTTAAGGAATAAATAGCAATTCTTTACCATTCCTAATTTGCAATGAGCAAATTGCTAATTGCAAGTTACCCATTCATTTCCATGGGCTAGGAGGCTCATAGGAATGAAGGTTTAATTTGTGATTAGCAATTTGCTCATCACAAATTAGGAATTTTTCCAAGGGTGCAGGGGTGTCTCAAGAACACCCTGCTGCACCCCTGAAAAAGAAATTTGGGGGCATATGGCACACATACATGCCCTAAGGGCATGTGTTGGCGTCATATGGGACCTTTTGTTTTTTTGAAAAAAAGCTTTTTGAAAAGAATTCACAAATTACCACCAATTTACCACAATAGTTTCCAAATCCTTAATGTCATTTTTTACATATTTTTTGTTTGATACATTGCATTTAAGTAATCACAAAATTTGCAAATCCTTCAGTGCAATCGCAAAATAAGGAATAGCAAATTTTGCTACTCCTTATTTTGCATCAAACTTGTTTGATACATACCATTTGTCTAATTAACATTCGCAAAGGCCGAAATTCGTAGAATTTTGATCTTTGCGAATGCTAATTAGCTTGATACATATGGCCCCAAGTGAGGCCTGTCTTGCGACATGGTGCATCTTTTGCATCACTGCTGCATCGGTTTCATGTGGTACTTTTTTTTTACACCATGACATATCTGCCTAAATGCATCAATTTGTAATTTTGTCGCCTCATAGCAAATCTTTTGCACCGCCGCTGCATCATAAAAGTGACGCACAGTGGCACAAAAGAGGCATACACCTATCATAAATCTGTCCCTAGCATTTTAAATGATTAATCCAGGATGACAATAAGGTGTGGCCTATCCAAAGGTTTGTTTAAGGTGAGGCCTACTCAGGATTGCAGATTAAAGTTACGCTTGATGAAGATTACAGAGGAGATAATACATGTAAAGGCCTACCAATGAAGTAAGTAATGTCCACTTTATTGCGCCAGTCATCATAAATGTATCCCTAAGCTTCTTATCTTGTTACAGATGAACCACCATATGTACCATCAAACTATTTTGCATTTCCTAAATAGCAAATTTTAAGGAATAAATAGCAATTCTTTACCATTCCTAATTTGCAATGAGCAAATTGCTAATTGCAAATTAGCACCGCCGCTGCATCATAAAAGTGACGCACAGTGGCACAAAAGAGGCATACACCTATCATAAATCTGTCCCTAGCATTTTAAATGATTAATCCAGGATGACAATAAGGTGTGGCCTATCCAAAGGTTTGTTTAAGGTGAGGCCTACTCAGGATTGCAGATTAAAGTTACGCTTGATGAAAAATACAGAGGAGATAATACATGTAAAGGCCTACCAATGAAGTAAGTAATGTCCACTTTATTGCGCCAGTCATCATAAATGTATCCCTAAGCTTCTTATCTTGTTACAGATGAACCACCATATGTACCATCAAACTATTTTGCATTTCCTAAATAGCAAATTTTAAGGAATAAATAGCAATTCTTTACCATTCCTAATTTGCAATGAGCAAATTGCTAATTGCAAATTACCCATTCATTTCCATGGGCTAGGAGGCTCATAGGAATGAAGGTTGCAATTT
The DNA here is from genome assembly GCF_964261635.1 of Lissotriton helveticus. NCBI lineage: Eukaryota > Metazoa > Chordata > Amphibia > Caudata > Salamandridae > Lissotriton > Lissotriton helveticus. The sequence continues at coordinate 905,138,362 of NC_136071.1, forward strand.
GCGATTAGCAATTAGCTCATCACAAAATAGGAATTTTTTCAAGCGTGCAGGGGTATCTCAAGAACACCCTGCTGCACCCCTGAAAAAGAAATTTGGGGGCATATGGCACACATACATGCCCTAAGGACATGTATTGGCGTCATATGGCACCTTTTGTTTTTTGGAAAAAAATGCTTTTTGAAAAGAATTCGCAAATTACCACAAACTAGAAGTTGGTGGTAGTTTCCAAATCCTTAATATCATTTTTTACATATTTTTTGTTTGATACATTGCATTTAAGGAATCGCAAAATTTGCAAATCCTTCAGTGCAATCGCAAAATAAGGAATAGCAAATTTTGAATTAAGGACATTTTAAGTCATTTTCACATGTGCAGTGTTTTCAAATTATGATTTGAAAATCGTTTTTGGGGAAAAGTAATGGTTTGCAAATTTATGACAAGGACATAATGGTGTATGCTTCTCTATAAGGCATTTCAGTGTCTCTGATGTCATTTTTCCCATATTACATTATAAGACCTTTCCCCATGGAGCACATTCCTTGTAAATATGCTCCCACCTGTGCATGGTGAATTTAGATTTTGACTGTTTGAGTCACATAGCCATGTTAAAAGTGACCCAAAAAAATTGCAAACGCTTTAAAAAAACACATTCATGTGTCTTAAGGACATTTTAAGTCATTTCCCCATGGACAGTGTTTTCTAAGTGGCGCAAAAGAGGCATACACCTATCATAAATCTGTCCCTAGCATTTTAAATGATTAATTCAGGATGACAATAAGATGTGGCCTATCCAGAGGTTTGTTTAAGGTGAGGCCTACTCAGGATTGCAGATTAAAGTTACGCTTGATGAAGAATACAGAGGACATAATACATGTAAAGCTCTACCAATGAAGTAAGTGATGTCCACTTCATTGAGCCAGTCATCATAAATGTATCCCTAAGCTTCTTATCTTGTTAGACATCAACCGCCATATGTATCATATAACTATTTTGCATTTCCAAAATAGCGAATTTTAAGGAATAAATAGCGATTCTTTACCATTCCAAATTTGCGATGAGCAAATTGCTAATTGCAAATTACCCATTCATTTCCATGCGCCAGGATGCCCATATGAAAGAAGGTGCAATTTGCGATTAGCAATTAGCTCATCGCAAATTAGGAATTTTTCCAAAGGTGCAGGGGTGTCTCAATAACACCCTGCTGCACCCTTGAAAAAGAAATTTGGGGGCATATGGCGCACATAAATTTTAACAACATTCCTTTACCTCAAAAACGATTTTCAATTCATAATTTGAAAACACTGCCCACAGGGAAATTACTTAAAATGTCCTTAAGACACATGAAAGTGTTTTTTTATTGCCTTTCCAGCATGGTTGGGTCACTTTTAACATGGCTATGTAACACAAACATTTAAAATCTAAATTTGCCATGCACAGGTGGGAGCATATTTACAAGCAACTTGCGCCACAGAGAAAGGTCTTACATTAAAATGGGAAAAATAACATCAGGGACAGTCAATTGCCTTATAAAGAAGCATACACCATTATGTCCTTGTCATAAATTTAAAAACAATTCCTTTTCCCCAAAAACGATTTTCAAATCATAATTTCAAAACACTGCACATGGGAAAATTACTTAAAATGTCCTTAAGACACATAAAAGCGTTTTTTGATTGCCTTTGCAGCATGTTTGTATCACTTTTAACATGGCTATGTAACACAAACATTCAAAATCTAAAATTTCCATGCACAGGTGGGAGCATATTTACAAGCAATTTGCGCCACATAATTCATAATTTTCTCCTTAAAGCACACTATTCTCTATCTAAATTAAAGAAATATTTTCTCACCTTAGCAAATACTTTGAGTTTGAAAACAGTCTCAGAAACACACCAATTTGTCTTCAGCAGAGCAAAAGGTATGCACTCCAGAGTCTGCAGCTATCAAAAGCACAGAAATGCTGTAATTCTTCACACATATCTCTCATGTCACCCAATCAAAACTCTTCCCTCACTTTTTTTCAAATGAAAACCCTTCCCCCCTCTGCCCTTTCTGCCTTTTCTGCATGGCAACCACCTCTTGGAAGACTTCTGGTGTTTGCAAGTTCACACAACAATGTTGCAATTGAACTCTGAACTCTCAGTGCACCTGCATATCCAGTGCATTCTTTCATTTAATGATTTTTTATTGACCATTCAAAATACATCTTTCAAATAACTCATCCGTGCACCCTAACTTTCTGTTTTCAGCAATCAAAATCCACCAATCACTGTTACTGCTTCATGAACACAGACACTCCACAGTTTTTTTCATTTTAAACTCTCATTTTTTCAACTGCCATTTCATTGCCACACTTCATCTTACTGCAGGAGAACCTTCTCTCACCATGTTTTCTGTCTGGATTGTTGGACATAGTTATATTCACTGGGCTCAAAGGTACGCTGAAAACAGGAATTTACCTAACCTCAATTTGCAAGATGTGGAAATTAAGTGGTTTGGCCACAGAGGATTAAAATGTCACCAATTGATACCATTGGTGAAAACCTTTATGCATTTGCCCAAACCTGACCTGTTAATTGTGCACTGTGGAGGTAATGACTTGGGCACTTTGACTGGTGTAGGTCTGGAAATGCTTTTAAAGGACACCTTTGAGCAATTAATGGCACTTTTTCCTCAGACTGCCTTGGTATATTCAAATATATGCCAAAGACAGAAATGGAGGTGGTCAAACCAATTTTGTCCACAAATTGAGAAGTCGAGGAAGCATGTAAACAAATCTGTTTCAGCTTACATGAGAGACCATGGAATGGGCTCCCTGTACAACAATAACTTGCGTTACTACATGCAAGATATCTACAGAGGAGATGGAGTTCACTTCTCAGATGAGGGCAACAGAATTTTCACTCTGAATTTAAGAATGTGCATTGGTACCTACTTATAAGTACCTAAATGTACCATAAACCCAAAAGCTCTTCTCAGAGCTACCCTACATCTGATCACTCACAATTATTATTTAACTCTAACATTTTTCACTAATTTTCAACAAAGTACGCTCCCTGGGGCGCTACCCGGTACGCGAACCGGGAGCTAACCTCGCGAATTTTTTTTAAAAAATGTTTTTTTTTCGCACATATAAGCCTCCTCAGCCACCCTCAGAAAACCTAGGGGGTCAAGATAACTCTACCGTGCCCCCTTCTACCCATTCTGAACATTATTTGCCCTCCATCTTGTATCTTAATTCGACCGAAACACAAAATGGTGGACTCCCGGAACGCTTAAGGTTCGCGAACCGGGGCGCTCAACGGTTCGCGTACCGGGTCGCTCCCTGGGAAGCGCACCATCAAAAAAGGTGGGAAAGTAGTTCACAGAAAAGCCACTGGAGACAATTTCACCAAATATAGATTAGCTCATACTACATACCAATCCCTACCATTTTCACAAATTTGGTTGGAATTCCATTGAGCCATTTAGCCTGTAGACCTCTCTAAATACCCTGAGGTAAATTACTTCACAAAACACATCTGAAGTGTTGGAATTGACAACCAATGAAAATGTTACTTTCATTTTCTACTTTTTTTACCTGACATTTCATTGGTTATATACCTGAATATATATAAAGGAAGAGAAGAAAACACAGCCATTTTGACTACTACTTCTTGGTGTACATTTCAATAGTATTTTCACTAATTCCTTCAACTTCTTTCTAAAGGTAAGTTTTTATTTTTAAAACTGAAGTATATTGTGCACCTTAAGTTAATATGGTAAACTTTTTCTGACAGTTATATACTATCCCTCTGTAGTACTTATAGATTTAGATAGACTTCTCTGTTATAGTTATGGATGGAGTTAGGTTTCTCTTGTATAATTATGAAATTACTTACGTTAAATCACATACACTTTTTTTATATTCCTACTTCCACTCTGATACTATACACTCCCCAAAGATAAATTCACTGATAAAAACTGCCTATCTAAAATTAATCCCAACAGTGCCCTATCTCTACTAATATATATTTTTTTAATCTAAATTTCAGGCAAAATGGAAGGCGAACAGAAAGTTGAATTTCAAATTGTCCTGCAAGAGAGCAGCCAAGAAATCATTGATGAAAATGATATTGAATTTTTCGATGAAACTTGGGACAAAGAACTACTGCAATGTGTGCAAGCAGTAGATAACCTCCTTGAAAATGAGGACATTTTACACCCTCAGAGACTACAATGTATATTCAATGATAATTATGAAATTTCTGACAATGAAATGTTAGAAAGTATAATAAATTATGAAACACAATCACAATAAAAAAAAAATGCTTAAAAAATAAAAAAAATAAAAAATAATAAACAAAACCAACAATCAATTAACATACAGCATTTGAAAAGTCTATCATTCATTTTTCATTGCAGTACGCTGCCCAGAACGCTTCCCGGTTCGCGGACCGGGCGCTACCCACGCAAAAAAAACAAAAACATTATTTTATTTTTTTGCCCCGCGGGGCCCTTTTAAAACCTCCACATTAAACCTAGGGGGTCAGGGAGGATCTAGTATGTAGTTGAGCTTATATAGCGCACAGCTACCCGCAGTGGGTGTCCCGGCGCTTGCTTAGGGAACCCTTCCTGGTATTCCCCTGTGAGATAGCAGGGTATCCACAAGGTGAAAGTCAGGCATCCCGCCACGAGGGGCCGTTGTGGAGATTAAGCAAGCTATTGCCCAGAGTCGCAGAGTGTGAACCCGTGAGACGAGGAGGCACCGGGGCGAGAATTATCGAGTCCGTGGAATTTTTAGCCCAAGACCCGCCGAGGCGGGGAATTGAACCCTGGTCCAGGACCGATCTCAGCTTCCGGGTCTGCTGCCTCTAACCCCTGAGCCACACTTCTCCCCCTTATGGTTATTTCCCCCTTTGTTTTGGCCTCCTCTTGTCTCTCAATCCTACCGAGAGACAAGATGGCGGCCGCTCCGGACTGTTTAGAATGTTGACAGACACCGGAGAGCCAATCAGCTTCGCTACGCGAAGTTCCGGTACGCTTAAGGTCCGCGGACCGGAGCGCTGCCCAGAGCGCGCTTACAGATATATATCTTTTTTTAAACGTTAATTTCTCAAAATCCACTGCAGCACATATATTGAGACCTACAAAATCGGGCTACCAGTCCCTACAATTTTGCCAAGTTTCATGCAAATCCATTCAGCCGTTCGGGCTAAAAGTGAGGCCAACCGCCCTATGGAAAACTCAATGTTAAAAACACGTTTTGGGACCCCCCTTTTTTCTCGACCCCCCCTGGACGAACCCCCCCCAAATTTCCATTGGCTGCTCAGAAACAAAATGTTCCATTTTCCAGAAAATTTCTGCCAATTCCGTCCACAAACGCCAAAGTTATTAGACATAGAATTTTCAAAAATCCCATAGAGAAAAAATCCTAACTATATATACCTACTGGCGACCGCCAGTAGGTAATATATATATATATATTACCTACTGGCGGTCGCCAGTAGGTATATATAGGTATAGGTATATATAGTTAGGATTTTTTCTCTATGGGATTTTTGAAAATTCTATGTCTAATAACTTTGGCGTTTGTGGACGGAATTGGCTGAAATTTTCTGGAAAATGGAACATTTTGTTTCTGAGCAGCCCCTGGAAATTTGGGGGGGGGTTCGTCAATGGGGGGCCGAGAAAAAAGGGGGGTCCCAAAACGTGTTTTTAACATTGAGTTTTCCATGGGGCGGTTGGCCTCACTTTTAGGCCGAACGGCTGAATGGATTTCCACGAAACTTGGCAAAATTGTAGGGACTGGTAGCCCGATGTGCCTTTGCTAGGTCTCAATATATGTGCTTCAGTGGATTTTGAGAAATTAACGTTCAAAAAAAGATATATATCTGTAACAGCGGACCAGGCAGCGCTCCGGTTCGCGGACTTTACGCGTTACGGAGCTTTGTGAAGCGAAGCTGATTGGTTCTCCGGCGTCTGTAAACATTCCAAACAGTCCGTAGCGGCCGCCATCTTGTCTCTCGGTAGGATCGAGAGACAAGAGGAGGCCAAAGCGAAGGGGCAAATGACCATAAGGGGGCATAGTAGATCCTCCCTGACCCTCTAGGTTTGATGTGGAGGTTTTAAAAGGGCCCAGCGGGGCAAAAAAAAAAATAATAATAATAATCGAACGGCTGAATGGATTTGCATGAAACTTGGCAAAATTGTAGGGACTGGTAGCCCGATGTGCCTTTGCTAGGTCTCAATATATGTGCTCCAGTGGATTTTGAGAAATTAACGTTCAAAAAAAGATATATATCTGTAACAGCGCTCCGCTTCGCGTACTTTTCGCGTTACGGAGCTTTGCGAAGCTGATTGGTTCTCCGGCGTCTGTAAACATTGCAAACAGTCCGTAGCGGCCGCCATCTTGTCTCTCGGTAGGATCGAGAGACAAGAGGAGGCCAAAGCAAAGGGGCAAATGACCATAAGGGGGCATAGTAGATCCTCCTTGACCTCTTAGGTTTGATGTGGAGGTTTTAAAAGGGCCCCGCGGGGCAAAAAAAAAAATAATAATAATAATCGAACGGCTGAATGGATTTGCACGAAACTTGGCAAAATTGTAGGGACTGGTAGCTCGATGTGCCTTTGCTAGGTCTCAATATATGTGCTTCAGTGGATTTTGAGAAATTAACGTTCAAAAAAATATATATATCTGTAACAGCGCTCCGCTTTGCGGAGATAAAATTATCTCTGTATTACCTAGCTGTTGCTAACACCAGTTAGCGACCGCTAGTAGGAGATAGCGACCATCTTGGGCCCCACTTTGCATGTGAGTAATATTTATCACTAATGACATGCAAAGTGGGCATGCCAAGATGTTAGCGACTGGAAACAGTCGCTAACATCGCTATCTCCTATTACCAACTTTTGGAGATATTCGCGATAAGCGCGAATATCTCCAAAAGCTACCACCTGCCCTGAGCAGTTCTTAGCCATGTTATCCAATGGGAGGTGGATAACATGGCTAAGAGCATTAGCTCGGTAATGCATGAATATCGCTGAGTTTTCAGCGATATTAATGCATTGCGGTAGTTTTTTATCGCATTTGCGATAAACCTTGATAATAGCAAGGTTTATCTGCGATAATTTCTGACGATGCTTAGCGGTAAAAAATTCGTTGCTAAGCATCGTTAGGGATAAATATCGCTTAACTTTGGTAATATGCCCCAACGTCTGTTAACGTTCGATTCGAAGGAAATCAGGAAGTGTTGAAAAACATTGTCTGCGCCATCTTGCCTTTTTTCAAATGCCACACTTTTGTTGTGCACGGCAGTCATTTTAGATGCCTTGACCAGACCCACTCTCTGCACGCTGTCGATACTTAGCATGGCTCCCCACCCTCGCAAGCATCTCCCCCAGGCACTGGTCACCCCCGCTCTCTGTCTTATGCATGGGTAATAAACCTCCCCCCATCTGCGCTGCTCTTCCCTGAGAATCACACCCTGTGCCCGCCCGACACCTCCCTTTCGCCCTATTCACTACTGCACCCTCTGACACTCCTCTTCCTCTGTGTCCGATTGTCCAGGCCGGTCCCAGGCTATCAGCTATCCCTGCAGATGTAGTTTATGGCCCCAGCTGTAAAGAATCACCCCTCTTCAAAGGAGTTATAGTAGATCAAGGCCCACACTCGATGAGATCCGTCACAGCACACGCGTTCCTACTATCTGAAAACCATCCTGTATTGTGATTGGGGAGGGGACCGAGCCTGAAGCGGAAGATTCCAGGGATGACTCTTTGTACATCAAAGTTTTTACAATTATGTGTCACATTAAAAATATATAGCACTCCAACAAAGTAGTAAGATTATAAAACTTTAATAACTTATAAATATATACAACAAAACAAAAACAGTAATAACATATAAACATTTTTAGGGAAAAACAACGAAGTAGCGGTCGGCTGTGCGAATAGTCCCAACGCAGCACAACGTCCAGATTTCTGGACGGCACCCAGGTGATGTTGCCTGGGTGCCGCACTGATTTCGGCATCCGGCGTGGGGCGTCGCGGGGGGTGGGTCATCAGTAGCAAACTGTTGTGAGAATAGTTCCAAGGCAGCAGAACGATGGCACCAAGGTGATGTCCAGTAAGTTGCCGCACTGGTTTTGGTATCCTACAATGCTGCTCCGAATAACGGCGTGGGGCGCCCCGGGGGGGGGGGAGGCGGCTGAACGGGCCTCTCCAGGTGGAGTCTCGTCTGTTGTAGTGGGGCGCCCCTTTACCGTTTCAGTTGCCATTCCGTCCGCTTTTGGTCCACGGTGTCAAAAGCCGCAATTCAGCTGAGTTGCGCCTACTCTTGCGGTGCAGCGATAGGCGGCTGTCACAGGACTCTCAAAATGGCGGCAGGCTCTTTCCTTTTTGGGCCTGGTCCACTGAAATGGCCCTGGGACACCTTGGAAATCGGACGCTTGTCTGCTAGGTCTTGGACCCCATTCTCGAAAGCGTCCCCTCCGCCTTGAGGATTCAACAAAAGTCTTGGGGGCCCCCGACTCCTGCAGGCTTCTGGTGGGGAGCGGCTGCCATAATTGCTCGCGGAATGACCACGACGGAGCCACGAGATGGTGGTGCTTTCATGCTGACGCCAGCTTCAGTCTGAAACATCCAGAAACAAGGTGGGGCTTTCATCGTTTGGGAAAAAAAAAAGTTTTCATCCAATGAAAAGTGTTATTTTTAGGTCATATGATCAAGCCTTCCATCATTAGGAAACCAAAAGTAAAATGAACCAATGAAAAGTTTTATAAACAAGTCACATGACCTGTTATGCGGCATAGGGTATAAAATGCGGAGAAAATACGTTGGCACGTGAGGCGGCGTCAGTAGCAGACCGATGTGCGAATAGGCCGAAGGCATCACAACGCGCCAAGATCCGGATGGCACCGAGGTGGTGTCCAGCAAGTTGCAGCACTGGTGTGGCCATCCTACAATGCTGAAAGTCGGCGTGGGGCGCCCCGTTGGCCTGTGAGTTCGCGTCAGTAGCGGACCGATGTGCGAATAGGCCGAAGGCAGCACAACGCGCCAAGATCCGGATGGCACCGAGGTGGTGTCTAGTAAGTTGCCGCACTGGTGTGGCCATCCTACAATGTTGAAAGTCGGCGTGGGGCGCCCCGTTGGCCTGTGAGATGGCGTCAGTAGTGGACCGATGTGCGAATGGGGCCAAAGGCAGCGCAACAATATTTTCTGAATAGAAGACACCACAAGGCGCTGAGATGCCAAGATCCGGATGGCACCGAGGTGGTGTCTAGCAAGTTGTGGCACTGGTGTGGCCATCCTACAATGGTAAAAGTCGGCGTGGGGCGCCCTGTTGGCCTGTGAGATGGTGTCAGTAGCGGACCGATGTGCGAATGGGGCCAAAGGCAGCGCAACAATATTTTCTGACTAGAAGACACCACAAGGCGCTGAGATGCCAAGATCCGGATGGCACCGAGGTGATGTCTAGCAAGTTGCTGTACTGGTATGGCCATCCTACAATGCTGAAACTCGGCGTGGGGCGCCCCATTAGCCTGTGAGATGGCGTCAGTAGCGGACCGATGTGCGAATGGGGCCAAAGGCAGCGCAACAATATTTTCTGAATAGAAGACACCACAAGGCGCTGAGATTCGGTTACCACCGAGGTGATGTCTAGCAAGTTGCCGCACTGGTGTGGCCATCCTACAATACTGCTCCGAATAACGGCGTGGGGTGCCCGAAGGGGGGGGGGAGGCGGCGTGAACGGGCCTTCCTAGGTGGAGGCTCGTCTGCTGTAGTGGGGCGCCCCTTTACCGTTTCAGTTGCCATTCAGCTGAGTTTCGGCCGCTCTTGATGCTACAGCGACAGGCGGCTGCAACAGGACTCTCAAAATGGCGGCCTGTTCTTTGGATTTGGGCCTGGTCCACTAAAATGGCCCTGGGACACCTTAGAACTCGGACGCTCGATTTTTGTTTCCTTTCCTCTACATGCAAAAAAAGGTAAATGCCCGGTACGTTACACGCTTCATCTGCCACGATGTACTCTCCAGAGGAACCGAAAAAAAATATAGTTATGGTAACTATACCATGCATCGTCATATGGAGAGGCGGCACCGATTAATTATAGTGCTGCATAAAAGAGAGATTTGGAGGAGAACCCCCGACCTGCCAGTACATTCATCAAAGAAGTGGCATTGACAGCATCAGAGGCAAGGCAAACGGTCCCAAATATTTAGAAGAACTTTGGAAAGATTAAAATGACATGTTTAGATTGTGGCAAATTAATTTCATGTGGACAGATGAGTGTTACTCTAATAAATACAGCATATGAACATCATCATAGTCGATGGTTGGTAGAGACATTTTGACTATATCCTGGACCGGCCCGTCCTCACCCAAAATGGCGCCGGAATAAATGGGACTCGTAACTCCTTGTTGTGTACTGGTTGCAGAACTTTGAAATCACGAGATACGTATGCAGTTTTGAAGCACATGGCGGGCGGGGACGAGAATTGATTGAATATTTCGACATCCCTATTGATATTAAGTTCTGATGTGTTATTGATTACTGTACTATTGAAAGTTCGAATTAACGTCACCCATGGTACTTGCCCGCAAATGTATATCTAGATAATTTTATTGTAACTGGCCCTGTCGTATTTTAATTATAAAATGTACGTCCACCGATTCCGCAACTGTTAGACACCTTAGTTCTTGCAACCTAATGGCCCGCCCGTTACGTTCCTCTACAGTGTAAATGTCTACTCATCATATACGATTACAGTTTGCTCCGTGGCCGGCCCACGTGGTTATAGGCTCGTATTTGTATAATGAAATTTTCACAATAAAGGTTTTTAAAAGAAAACATGGTAGTAGTATATACATTGGTAAAGTTTTTAATAATAGTCACTGTTTTAGAATCATTAAAAGGCAAGTGAAATAAAGCAGACCAATTACATGAAGGGTAAAAGGTATAATACGCAGGAACGCAGTAAAGATAAATGGTCAAGGGCTGTTGTGTTTTCTACTCCTGCAACATAAAGTGATCGATAAGAATCTCATATTCAGGCGTATCGGCGACTAAGACAGCAGGTCGACCCTCTTTTGCTCAACGGCTCCGTCATGGGACGAAGAAACGCCCTTTTTCTCGAAAAAAGAATATATTTTACTTGCAGGACAGTTGTAAATTTTCCGGGAAAGTACATTAGCCTGGAACATTATAACATATATTTAAGAAAAAATAATGTTCGGAAGTAATAAAAAGCGTAATTTTTAGGTCATATGACCAAGCCTTTCATCATTAGAATAAGAAAAGTAAAATGAACCAATGAAAAGTTTTATTAACAAGTCACATGACCTGTTATGCTTACGTTACGCGCTGCGCGTCGCGCCCCGGATGACTTCCGGATGCGCTAACGCGGCGCGTCATATGACGCATTACGCGACAACGCAGGTCCAGAATATAGTCAAAATGTCTCCACCAACCAGCGGTCGGAACACAACCCCTTTCAGCAGGCTAAATAGTTCTGTTAAATGACAACAGAAGGGACAGGCAACAAGAACCATCAGTCAAAGAGGGGAGGGCTAGTTCTTCTCTACCGGGTTACATTGGGGCGCTACCGGAACTGATCGAATTGGTAGTCTACAGTGTTTCTGGATGTTTCAGACTGAAGCTGGGGTTAGCATGAGAGCACCACCATTTCGTAGCTCCGTCGTGGCCATTCCGCGAGCAATCATGGCAGCCGCTCTTTATCATTATTTTGGGCGGGGTGGGTGGCGGAGCCGAGCTGTATTGCAGCCATCATGGTGTGGAGTTCAGTTCATCTCACTAGTTTCGTATTTGTCATGAGGGGTTGTTCCTAATGTTTCTATTTTAGCGAGGTCAAAAAGAGATCCCATTAGTGGCCTACTGATTTTGCTCGATTCCTTTTGTTTTTTTACACGATTTTTCGCTATCTGCAAAGACTAAACAGAGTATTGCGACTCTGTGTTTGTTTGTAAATAGAGAATGAACCAAAGAGAACCAATTCTAAAACAGTAAATGCTTGGATAACAATCAATCAAATGGAGAGAGAAGCAGGCACGACGTATTACAACGGGGGCAAAGGCCTGCGTTAACTACCTTTCACTATCTGCAAAGAGAGAGTACTCCTAATAGAAATAAGGGGGGGGGGGCAGCATTCAAAGCAGATCAGTGTGCATAAACACGAAAATGTTTTTACTTACCACGTACTTGACATTCGACAGCTTATGATATTTGCTATTAAAAAACCATTGAAATTCACTGAAAAAACCATAGGTTATAGACCATATATAGTTAGGAATTAGCATTTACAAAACGTTGAAAATTCACTGAAAAAACCATAGGTTATAGACCATATATAGTTAGGAATTAGCATTTACAAAACCTTGAAAATTCACTGAAAAAACCATAGGTTATAGACCATATATCGTTAGGAATTAGCATTTAAAAAACCTTATTTTACCCACACAAAACCATTGAAATTCCATATATAGTTAGTTGCACTAACTATATATCGCGCACCCGCAATCCACTGCTGATGATGTCACATATTACATCATTCATGACATGGTCAGTGACATCACTGATGACATCACTGATGACATCTCAAATGACATCACTGATGACATCACTGATGACATCTCATTTGACATCAATGACCACATCACTGATGATATCATTCATGTGACAATACAATGCATCTCCTCACATTTTAATATAACCTCTGTTTCACCCAGTGTTAAATACAGAGTATAATTTTTGAAACCATTGACACACCAATACTAGTTACTACATACGCACTCACTGATTCCTACGTCTGCACACACCTTCACTCATTCACCCATACAATCATTCATACATACAATCACTCATCTTTACAACACTATCATATGCACTCATACACCTATACAGACACTCACAGTCTGCCACTCATCCATGGAGTTACTCACTCACCTAGTCAGTCATGTAAAGAATCAATGACACTTCCATTTTCTTGTCTATACAGTTAAACATAGAGCACCTTACATTTTCAAACATATACTAACACATACTTACCTTCTTATACAATCATTGATACAAGTACACATTGATCTGCACAGAGTCACACACCTCCCAGCCAGCCACACACACACCCAGTCTCCCATACAAATACTTGGGCAATCAATCAATAACCCATATAGTTACTCATGTAGCTACTGATAAACACATGCAGCAGTTTACAGAACAACAGACATAATGATGCACAAATTAAGACAGTTTAGTCACTAACCCATGCACTCAGTGAGACACATTTAATCACTCACTCATACAGTCAGTCACGCACCTACTAAATCCTTCATCCAGACACTTCTACATCTACTCATTCTTCAATATGTAAAACATATTTAAACTTTACAGAAACACACAGTCACTGGATGATGTCATCAGTGATGTCATCAGTGATGTCATTTGAGATGTCATCAGTGATGTCACTGACCATGTCATGAATGATGTAATATGTGACATCATCAGCAGTGGATTGTGGGTGCGCGATATATAGTTAGTGCAACTAACTATATATGGAATTTCAATGGTTTTGTGTGGGTAAAATAAGGTTTTTTAAATGCTAATTCCTAACGATATATGGTCTATAACCTATGGTTTTTTCAGTGAATTTTCAAGGTTTTGTAAATGCTAACTCCTAACTATATATGGTCTATAACCTATGGTTTTTTCAGTGAATTTTCAAGGTTTTGTAAATGCTAATTCCTAACTATATATGGTCTATAACCTATGGTTTTTTCAGTGAATATATATATATATATATATATATATATATATATATATATATATATATATATATATATATATATATATATATATTTCTATATATATATTTCTATATATATATCTGTCTCAGAGGACAATGGCTTGCCTCTGTGCCCAAGAAAATTATATGGGTGGTAATAGAAAGTCTTTCCCAGATGTCAAATGAACACAACATATTAATATATGTTGTTTTCATTTGACATCTGGGAAAGCCTTTCTGTTAGAGAATGTTGCACAAATAAAACCCCACCCTTTATTCTGGAAACTGTCTTTTGATGTTCCCAAATTTATGAGAGAGAAATCCCTTTCTATGTGTTTTTATTGCTTTGCTGTATGTACCTTCGTGTGGGGGTGTGGTATTTTACTATTATTTGAATACAGACCCCCCTTTTTTCTCAGCCCCCGCTTAATGGACCTTTAAACACATGAAATGAACTTTCAACACGGCAGTTGAACCCGACTAAAGTATACATTTGTAAAATCAGTTCTGCCACTTATCACTCTTCCAGATCTGGAATACACATCCTTGGTTCAGCGAGTTAATGAGTCTGGCTCAGAGAACAATGGCCTCCCTATTCGCTCTGGAAATGCCAAAGGATGTTAACTGCTGACGATTTAACAGAGATTGTATCTGAGTGATAGGATCAGTTGGCAGAACAAAGTTAGCCCTACCTCTTTTGACAATTCATACCGAGGACCCTCCCAGACAGCCAGTCTTCAGACTCAGTAGGAGGGAAATAAATTTCTGCCACATATCACACTTCCAGCGCTTGAATACAAATCCTTGTCTCAGAGGACAATGGCTTGCCTCTGTGCCCACGAAAAATATATGGGTGGTAACGGCTGACCACTTAGAAGGGATTAGCTATCTGGTATTGGACAGAAATTGCTGGAAGGTAGTGGCAGGTAGTGTTCTTCTATTCATATCCAGCAGCTGCCTAGACAAGCAGGCTCTAGCCACAGTATGAGGGAAATCTAGTTTTGGCCATGGTAGGTAGGGGAATAGCCAAGAGGATGAAGACAGGTCTGCCTGGTGGTAGCTGGGTCCTGCCATGATGAAACAATTGTGTAATTTTGCATAAGGGAAAAGAGGAAATACTGTACTGCAAATGGGGATAGGGGACGTAAACGAAAATAGTTAGGAATGGGCGGTAGATTTTCTCTCATCCCAGGCTAGTATACAGGATAAATCTGACACCTTAACCACTGCCTCCTCAATATTCCTGGACCTAGGAAGACTCCATCAGAAGGAAGAAGGCCCTGCTTGAAGAAGAATACTAATTTCTTACTCCTGACAGTAGAAGAATTGCACAAGGACTCAATGACTCCCATATCCTGCTGGAACCCAAGAACAGAGAACTTCTCCACAAAAGGCAAGTGCCTCCTGTTTACGTTTTTCAGGAACACCAACAGCAGAAGGACTCCTGACTTAAAGAAGGTCCATCTGATTAAAAAGAAATAGAATCTGCAGGAGCCCTGACTGGAGAGGGACCTGCTGTCAAAAGCCTTCCCAGAGGAGCTGGGGCGGCAGCACTGACAAGAAGAAGCTTTCCTAGTAGTTGGAGCCTAAATCTGAAGGTAAAACCTTTGACCGGGACAACCTACTCAGTGTATCCAACCTCCGCTCAATTGCGGTTGGCCTGAATTTGCACTCTGGTTCCGGTCCCCTAGGGTACAAATGTTTTTCCAAAGTGCCTTACTTTTTAGAGGCATGTTTTGCCTCAAAACTTTAGAAATTCATATGTATGGTTCACTTAGCCTTTGTAGATGATCTTGGTGCCGTTTTGCCCATTACAGTTTTTCTCTATTTTTCTAAATTGGTTTGGGAATTTCATTGTGCTGTATTCAAACTGTTGGTATTATTTGAACTTAGCACTAGCTGCTCTGGGAAGTTCCTCTTATGTGTACCATAATTACAAAGGGATGAGCAGAAATTCTCTCTAACCAGAGTGGGTTCACTGAGTTGACAGAAGTAGCCCTCCCCGAAATTTGTCTAATTTATTTTTCTTCATTTTTGGTTGTGAGTCTCACATGGCCATTTAATGAATAAACCGGGGGCTGATTTAGCTTTAAAGTCGAACACTACAGTGATGGAGGAATGCTTACAAAATGTTTCAGCCTCTGCCATTTGTTTGGGCCGCATTCCCATCATTTTTCACCTTCTCTGCCATTTCAGACGGAGATTAGCCATATGCAATTCAGATAGCTATATACATTTGTGGGGTGCCGTGAAGTTATAAAACAGCCTTTTTTGATGTTCACAGAAATCATTAAAAAAACTTACATGCTATCACTCAAAACAAACTTTTTGTTTCTACAATAATTTTTGTAATAACATAATTTGTGTAGTCATTGTTCTGTACATTAAAAAACACATCCACCACCCACACAGTCACTCCGATCGGTGCCGTAGGGATGCCTGGCTTTAAGCACTGCGAGGATTGCGACCGCACGATGTCGGTCACGGATCCTCACCACCTGTGTCTAACTTGTCTAGGCGTCGACCACGACGACAAGGCCTGCTCCGACTGCCGGGCCCTCTCTTCGAAAGCCAGGCGGGAGCGGTCCCGCAGGCGACTCGAACTCCGGCAGTCGGTCCCGCGCCGCGAGAGGTCTTGGTCCCATGGGAGGTCGAGGGACAAGTCACGGGCTCGGAGCCACCACAGTTCCGAGAGTAGGCCGCACTCCTCCGGGTCGAAGTCGTCGTCAGGTAAGAAGCACAAGAAGTCCAAGAGGCGTCCTTGCTCTTCGGACTCCCCCCGACGCTCGCGCGATGTGGCCGGGGGTTCGGGTGACACCACCCACGCGGCTCCGTCGGAGTCGCGGGTGCCGCGTGCAGCTCCACACCCTTCGGTCCCTGGGCTAAACGCGATGCCGGAGGAGATCGAGCGCTGCCTCATGGCCATGAGGAAACTCTCTCCTCCGACGGGCTCCGCGGCGCCTACGGGTCCAGCGGACCCGTCTGGGGCCTCTAGCGGGTCGGCGGCTCCAGCCCCGATGCCGCCGACGCCTTCGGGCCCGGCGCCGCAGGGCCCGACAATCCCGCCGCCGCCGGTGCCTTCGGGTCCGGCGCCGCAGGGTCCAGCGGCCCCGGCGCCGCGGGACCCCCCTAGACCACCTTCGGAATCTGGATCGTCGCCGGTGGACCTTACGACCTCCCCGGCGTCGGACCATCAGGTGTCGCCGTCCCCGATACCTCCTTTGTTTCTGTTCCGACGTCGGGACGGCCCCGATGGGCGCCGCTCCAGACGTCGTTTGGAGAGTTTCACTTCTATGAACAGGCCCCATTGATTGAAAACCCTGAGTATCAGGAGATGGGTGATGAAGGGGATTGGGAGGGGTCTGAGGACCCTCTGACCCAAGAGTGTCAGTCTCATGAGGACTGGGCAGGAGACCTTGGGGAGGCCAGTGGCCTGGACACCTCTCCAGACACTGGTTTTGTCTCCCCTCCTACCGTGGCTTCGGAGAAGGGGGCAACCTACAGTGTGGTGTTGATGAGGGCTGCCAAGGCCTTGGGCCTTGAGCTCCCCGTCGTGGCCGTGAGGACTAACCTCCTCACTGAGGTCCTTAAACCGCAGTCAAGCTCGGCCGAGCCTCTGCTGCCCTTTAATGAGGCCTTGACCGACGTTCTTGGTCCAAGCCTGCTACGGGTTCGCCCGTAGATAGGAACGTGGCCAGACGCCACTGCCCAGCCCCGGGCGACCCATGTTTCCTGTCCACCCATCCCACCCCCGAGAGCCTGGTCATCCAGGCCTCCAATTCCCAGACTGCATTCCCGTCGGCGCCGCCGGACAGGGAATCCAAGAGGTACGAGCAGTACGGTAAAAAGATCTTCTCGTCCCTTAGTCTGGGACTGCGGTCTTCCAATACTGCATGCCTCTTGGGCCGCTACACCCACTCTCTGTGGGATACGGTTGCGGAAGTGCTGCCAGAGTGTCCGTTGGAGGTACGGGCCAAACTCGGCCAAGCCCTTGTGGAGGGCCGGGATGCAGCCAAATATTCTATCCGGTGTGGGATGGATACCACCGACTCACTAGGTAGAGCGATGGCAACGACGGTGGCGGTCAGACACCACGCCTGGTTGAGGTCCGCCAACTTTTCAGCCGATGTCCAAAACACTCTGATGGACATGCCGTTTGATGGCCGTCGCCTCTTTGGCGACAAGGCAGACCATGCGCTTGAGCGCTTTAAGGACTCCAGGGCTACGGCCAAGTCCTTGGGCCTCTCGGCCCGCGCCAGCAATCGGCTGCCTTTCACTCCTTTCGTGGCCACGGAAGGGGTGTACCCACACGTGCTGCCAGCCACGCTCCGCAAGGTAATACCCAACGCGGTGGCGGCAGTGGGAACCGCCGTCCTGGCGGTCGGGGACAGCGGCGAGGTCAGTCCACACCTTCCCCCGCAGCATCCGCCTAGAAACCCTCCTAGTCCGTGCTTTCAGGCCCATGTGACGCCAGTGGGGGGCAGGGTTCGCCATCACACCTCCACTGGCGCACTGTCACTTCGGACAGGTGGGTGCTGCAAATCGTCCGAAGGGGCTACTCCCTCCCCTTCGAGGTGACTCCTCCAGCCATGCCACCGCAGAACCACCGTGTATCGGGGGATCATTTGCGACTTCTTCCGGAAGGAGAAGTTCAAAATGCTGACACTGGCTCAGGTCCTAGCTGCCCAAGACCCAGGAGACTGGATGGTAGCGTTGGACTTGCAGGACGCTTATTTCCACATCCCCGTCCTGCCGGCCCACCGGCGCTACCTGCGGTTCACGGTTGGCCACGAGCACTTTCAGTATACCGTGCTCCCCTTCGGCCTTACCAGCGCCCCACGGGTGTTCACAGAGGTGATGGCGGTGGTCGCAGCTCATCTGTGCAGGTAAGGGGTTTCAGTCTTCCCCTACCTCGACGACTGGTTGTTGAAGGCGGGCTCGCCCCAGACAGTCGTCAGCCACCTCCAGACTACGGCAGATCTCTTGCACCGGCTGGGTTTCTCCATCAATGTGCCGAAGTCACACCTGTGCCCCTCTCAGAAGCTCCTTTTCATCGGAGCGGTTCTTGACTCGGCGCGGTTTCGGGTTTATCCACCCTAACAGCGGGTCCGGGATATTCAGGCTCTGATTCCCATCTTTCAGCCGTTATCCCGGGTCTCGGTCCGGTTGACGCTGCGGCTTCTGGGGCTGATGGCCTCCTGCATCCTTCTGGTGCATCACGCCAGGTGGCGGATGCGGGCTCTGCAGTGGGACCTGAAGTTTCAGTGGGCCCAGCATCAGGGCAACCTGTCCGACCACGTCCTGATCTCGGAGGGCACTGCGAGACAGCTGCAGTGGTGGCTCACGGACCGCGATTGGGTCAGCGGCAGATCCCTCTCCCTTCCCCAGCCGGAGCACGTAGTTGTGACGGACGCGTCCCTCCAGGGCTGGGGAGGCCACATGGGGGAGGCGGAGATCAGAGGCCTCTGGTCTCCGGCGGAGGCCCGGCGCCACATCAACCTGTTGGAGTTACGGGCGATTCGTCTGGCACTGAAGGCATTCCTCCCCTCTGTCCGGGGGAGTGTAGTGCAGGTGTTCACGACAACACCACCGCCATGTGGTACTGCAACAAACAGGGCTGGGTGGGGTCGTGGACCCTTTGCCAGGAGGCTCTGCGCCTCTAGCAATGGCTGGAACGCCAGGGCGTGACCCTGGTGGCTCAACACCTGGCAGGTTCTCTGAACGCCAGGGCGGATGAGCTCAGCTGTCGGTGCATGATGGATCACGAATGGCGTCTGAACTCAGGCGTGGCGCAAGGCCTCTTTCAGCGATTGGGAGAGCCTTGGTTAGATCTATTCGCCACCGAAGAGAACGCGCGATGTCATCAGTTCTGCGCGTTGGAATTTCCAAGGCGGCACTCGCTCGGAGACGCTTTTCGTCGCGAGTGGAGTTGCGGTCTGTTGTACGCCTTTCGGCCTATACCACTTCTGCCCAGAGTGCTGAAGAAGATCAAGCGCGACCGGGCCCAAGTCATCCTTGTGGCTCCGGACTGGGCAAGAAGGTACTGGTATCCAGAGCTACTCAGTATGTCAGTCTATCCCCCGGTTCGTCTGCCTCTTCAGGAGGACCTTCTGTCGCAGCAGCAGGGGACGGTCCTCCACCCGAACCTGTCCAGTCTCCACCTCCATGCTTGGAGATTGAGCGGCGACAGTTGAGGCCATTTGACTTGCCTCCTGAAGTCTGTAATGTCATTCTGGCAGCCATGCGTCCCTCCACAAAAACGGTATACGCCTGCAGGTGGAACAGATTTGTGGCATGGTGCACAGCAAAGGCTGTGGATCCTCTCTCTGCCCCTCTTTCTGAGGTTCTCCTCTTCCTTCTTTCTCTTGCCCAGCAGGGCTCTGCTCTGGGCACTATCAAGGGCTACCTTTCTGCCCTTTCAGCCTTTCTGAGGCTGCCTGATCAACCTTCTTGTTCAAGTCCCCTATTGTAAATAGATTTCTAAAAGGCATCACACACACATTTCCCCCTGTTCCGTTTGTGATGCCTCAGTGGGACTTGAACCTGGTTCTTACGTTTCTGATGTGCGCCTCTTTTGAGCCACTTCACAACTGTCCTCTCCGCCTTCTTACTCTGAAGACTGCTTTTCTGGTTGCCATCCCCTCTGCCAGGAGAGTGAGTGAGCTCCAGGCCCTTTCTTGTACTCCACCTTTCCTTTCTGTCCATCCGGACAAAGTGGTGTTGCGTACTAAGCCATATTTCCTGCCCAAGGTTGTCACGGCCTTCCACATCGGGCAGTTTATCACCTTGCCAACCTTCTTCCCGCCACCGCAAGAGGAAGAGCGGCTCCACCGTCTTGACCCAAAACGTGCGCTCTCATTTTACTTGAATCGCACACGCCAGTTCCGGGTGGATGACCAACTCTTTATTGGTTACGTGGGCGCTAAGAAGGGGAAAGCGGTGCAAAAGAGGACCATCTCCCGGTGGATCATCTTGTGTATCCAGGCATGCTACTCCTTGGCTAGAAAGGAGCCCCCTGTTGGATTACGGGCTCATTCCACCCGAGCCACGGCGACTACCACTGCCCTGGGCCGGGGTGTGCCCTTACAGGACATCTGTCAGGCGGCTATGTGGGCATCACTGCACACGTTTGCAAGACACTACTGCCTGGACAGCCAAGTCCGGAGGGATGGCTTCTTTGGCCGTTCTGTCCTCCAGGACTTTCTGGTGTGATTATTGGTTCGCAGACCCACCACCGGGGTTGGTATTGCTGGGGTATCTATTCTAAGGTAAGGTATCTAATACTAACGTGTCTCTTTCAGATGCACAAGGTACTACTTGTGTAACGATATATCTGTAAGAGACATTAGTTAGTATTAGATTCCTTACCGACCCACCTATCCTCCCCGTTCTGCGAACCAATATCTAGGGTTAGGGTTACCCCCCCTTCAGGGCCCTAGTTTCAATGGCACCAGTGTTGGTTTTTAACATGGCTCTGCTTTTCTGGCGCGGAAAAGCTGTGTCTAAGAACTGACGTCAGCACGCGAAGGCGGCATCTAAGTACTCCGACGACGTCATCACGGCACCCACGACGCCGACGACGGACGCGGAGCCGCAGACGACGCCTACCGACGCGCAAGGGTACTGCTACGCAAAAATTTCCGGATTCAGTCTGACGCCTGGGGATATTCTAAGGTAAGGAATCTAATACTAACTAATGTCTCTTACAGATATATCGTTACACAAGTAGTAACTTGTGATTCAATCCCAACTGACCCACTAGGGTCAAATGAGACAATAGAGCACACAAATAAAACTCCATCATCCACCTGCATCCACAGCAACCAGGGTAATACCCTATCCCCTCCACAACCAAACATATATGGCTTTCACAACAATGGATACACTCACAGCAGAACAGGTGCAAATATAATACTTTATTAGGACAATACCCAGGATACCATTCGGATAACAGGCCTCTTCAATCACTCCTTTTTCATTTTCCTGGCCTACTTTGAGTAAGACAATTAGCTGTTTGCTTCACTCATGCCATCCAAATCAAAAAGACCCACAGCCATAAATCTTTTATTAAGATCTATAAAATACAAAACCAATACACGTCAGCCTCTCTTACCTCAAGGTTCAAAATAGGGTCCTCTCCTAATTAAATTCCGGATTGACAAGCATGTTGCTGGCATGAATATTTTTCTCATAAATATTTCTCAAAATGGATTTCTAATATTCTCACATAACCGTCACATCTTCCAATTGGCTGCAAAAGATAAATGCATGCGTAACCTTTCCTACTTAGCTGGACTACTCTCTCCTGTAAACCAAATGCCCAGCACTCAGTTTAAGCACCCTCAATTTTGCTGTTCCTTTTGAAATGACTGTGATGATTTTCTCTGACCGTTGCATAAACAATCCCAGGGCCATCTTCCTCTCATATTCTATACAAAAATCAAGTTGACTCAGGTCCTCATCAGAATATTCCATGTGATGATTCCACTCCTCTTAGCCTCTCATAAGTACTGTATTGCAACAAAGAGTAAATTCTACACATTTGTATTTAAACCACCAGTTAAACAGACAGGCAATTTCATCTGATTGCAATGTGCCTCCTCAAGAGTTTCCACCCACACGCTTACCTAGAAGCATCTCAACCTGGGTACTCTACCGATTGTAGCAAAAGGACTGACTAAGAAACAATCCTACTTAGAATCTCTCCTCCTTAAAGTTTGAGCCTTACTTCCCTTCCTATTTCATTTGGTTTCAGATCAGAACAGGGGCGGTATTTATAAACATTTGGCCTCAAAATTTCTTGGCCACAAACAATTAGTTATTGATAATATCAAAACTATATCGCAAAATCATAATTCCAAACCACACTAATTCTGCATCTCGGGTTTCAAGGGGTAGGTGTTGCTGGCTCAATCCCTGTTGAGTACAAAGGCATTTCACATTATTTCACGTGCATTGCCTATGCTGCCATATTCCTTATCTGCACACCAAAAATTCACCTTTCCAAATGATCTATGTTAGAACCGGGGTCTCTAGTTGGCCGGGGTATGGACCCTAGTCCAAGTAGGGACCACCGCTTCCGACAGGGTAGCTTGGCGCAGACCAGGAAGGCTTAACCTCAGAGGCAATGTGTAAAGTATTTGTGTCATACACCAACAGTTAACAGCAAGACACGCACAAAAGGAAAAGACACTACACCAATTTTTATATAAAAATATAAATATCTTTATCTAAGAATTATGCAAGATCCACAATTGACATGTTCAATAATCAGGGGATTCCAGGTGCATATAAATCAAGTAAAGTTATCCTTATTTAGAAACTGAGCAAGGCTCACAAGGAATAAGGATTCACCATCTGGAGCACACAGGCGTTAGTCAGTGTCCTTTGGTGTGGTTGGTATGCCGTTTCGAGTAGGGACTGAATTCTAGTGAGCAACCATCAGGGCAAGACAAATCCTTCAACCCCAGGCAACCGTAGGCCCAGTTCAAAGCGCAAGGTATGCCAGTATTCTCTCAGCCTCTAGCCCGCAGTCTCTTAATTGCAGTCCCTGGCTTCTATTAAAACTGGTACTACTCAATGGCACCCCTCATGCGCTTCCGAGGTGTGGTGCTCCTCACGCAGTGGCAAGGTCCCTGCTGCTGGCTTCACAGCTCGTGATGAGTTAAACATGTCCGAAGCGTGCCTGCCCGTGTTCAGATGACTTCCTCATGCGGGTGTAAGCCGGCCCGCTACCATATATCCATGGCCCCTGGCAGCCCTGCTACTTTATTGAGGCAGGCCCGATCATCCCGCCACCAGCAGTCCCGCCGACCTCCGATCAGCACATTAACAGCAGTGCGGGGCACGCGTTTACCTGGGGAGGCTGGTCACGGGCTGCAGTCTGCTTCGGGGCGATCCTCCGCCTACAGCTTCTCCCTTCTTGTTGCGGGCGCGAGAGTCGCTGTCGTCTCCTGGTGTCCGACGCGGCTTCCCACGCTAATGGGAAGCCGCCGTCCTGCTGGGCCGTTCCTCGCTAGAGAAGTCTCTGGTTGCCGGGCAACGCCTTACACCGGCGCCCAATCCCAGCGTGGGGCTGTCTTGACGTCACCGGGGGATTCCTCTCCGGGCTTTTCCAGGTTCCCGGGCAGGCGGCGATGAATTTGCCCAGCAGCGCTTCCCTTCCCAGTGCTTTTGGTTTACGGGCACACAGCGCACTCAGGCTCCTCACCGTTGCAATCAGAGGTGATCACAAGGGAGGCACCCCACATAGATCCCGGGCTGGCGGCGGTGATTTCAGAGGCAGATGCTGGCCTCGCTTGGCTCAGGTCCGCGGCGGTGGCTCAGGGGCAGATTTTAATCTGGCTTCACTAGTGTGCAAGCACCCACGCTCAGTTAAGATTTTAAATATTGCGCTCCACTCGGGCCAGCGGCGGTGATTTCGGGGGTGTTAAATGGAATGGTTCTCCACGCCCAGTGCTGCAAGGGCAGTTTTTAAAGGGGAAACAACGTTGGTGTCCTGAAGAATTCCCCACAAAGCAGTTCTTAAAGCACAGACCTCACAAGGGGAGCAACTTCCATATAGGCACGCTGTGATCTTGATGAATTCCCCACTGGGCAGGAGAACAGTCAGTAGTATGTTGTGGAGACACTGTGGAGATGTTGCTTCAGTCTCCTCTTGGCAGGGTCAGATCAGCAGGCAGCAGGGCAGCTCAGCACCCACAGGGCAGCAGTTCCTAGGAACAGTCAGCTCCAGCAGAGTGGCAATCCTCCTGGCGCACAGTTTGTACTCCAGCAGAGTTTCGTCGTGGTCCAGCAATGTAACAAAGAAGTGAGGCCAGGACCCTCCCTTACATATCTTTCAGTCTAGGGGCTGGGGGCAGGGACTTCTGGAAGAGTCCAGAGAGTTCTGGTATGTTCCCTGCCTTCTCTGACCTAGCTGTCACATTGACGAGAGACAGGCCGTGAAGACTACAGTGGGCAGCCCATCACAGCCCATCCCAGGGAAGAAGGTGTGAATCACCACTCCCACCTCCCAACCCAGGCAGGCTATCAGTATGCAGAGGGGAGGGGGGAGTCTACAGTGCCCAGGCTAAGTGTAGGGAGGAAAGGGTCCATTTTCTAAAAGTGGGATCCCTAGCGTAGTAATGCCCAAACCCCATATATCATTGGAAAGGGTTCCCCGCCCGAATCCAACAAGACCAAACATGACAGACTTATTAGGTCCCTGTCAGAAAATATCCCATAATGGGGGTTCCCAATGTTAGTCTATGGAGGATTCAGCCTTACTGCGGTAACAGGGGCTTGTGGCAGATATGCCAGCGTCATGTGGTTTTAGGGAAGAACACCTGCACCTCAGCACTGTTTAGCAGTGGCGAGGCTCCCAGAGTCCTAAGTCCAACAAAATGTAAGGTAAAAATGGGAGGCAAAAGGGCAAAAAGGTAGGGGAAGACCACCCTAAGGCTGACAGGTCCAACAATCTATCACAAAAGCAGCTTACTCCTAAAGGTACCGATGGGCTTCCATACTACTCTTCCAGTCTGCATTCTCTGACCAAGTTCAGCATTGAACTACCTTGCATCCTTAGAGTCCAATAGAATTGGATCAACAACTAAATTGTACACATATATTCACAAACTCTCCTATGGTATTTAGCATGGTATGGAACTCTTTATCTATAGCGAGCCTATCTTCAATTGTGCTTATGGTGGCTATCCACCAATGTTCATTCCTACTTAACTTGTGAGTTATGTCGTTCCCTCTATGTTGTGGCAGGATATGATCAATACCCACTGCCATCATTTTAAACATGTCTCCATATTTATGATTCTCATGAAAGTGCTGGTCTGAGGGAGACCTCTTATCCATGTTTTCAATGACATTAACATGTTCTTTCAATCTCTCCTTCAAAGGGCGAATAGTAGATCCAACATATTGCTTTTCACAAATACAAATATCCAGTTATAAACAAAAAGTTGTATTACAATTAATAAAGGTTCTGATCCTGCATTGTTTGCTGTTATCCTTATTGTAAAATGCCTTCATTCTATCCACAATGTAGTTACAACAGGCAAAATATTGCATCAAATACACCAGTATGTCTTCTCTATCAACCAACAAGATGGACAGGGAGTTCCATACATAATGGAGTCACTTGGACTAAGTATATGCTTTAAAGCATGGGTACTCACAAACTTTCTCTCGGGGGGCCAAATTTACACTGTGGTTTGTGTCCAAGGGCCGCACCAGTGGGGGCGGGGTCAGTGGGGGAGGGGGAGGGGCTAGAGCAACAAAAAAACTGACCATGAGGTTGATCACTGGTCCCTGCAGCGGACACCTTCGTCCACTGAGCCACCAGATCCGGCATACACACATCTCTCTCTCTCTTTCTCTCTCTGTCTCCCTCCCTCCCTCTCCCTCCCTCTCTCACTCTCCCTTACTCTGTCCCCCTCCCTCTGTCCCCCTCCCCCTTCCCCACCTCTGTCTCCCTTTCCCTCTCTCACTCCCTCACTGTCACTCCCTTTTTCTCCCTTCCTTTCCCTCCCTCCCCCTCTCTCACTCCCTCACTCTGTCACTCCCTTTCCCTCCCTTCCTTTCTCTACCTCCCTTTCCCTCACCCACTCCCTCACTCTGTCTCTCTTTCCCTACCTCACTCCCTCACTCTGTCTCCCTTTCCCTCCCTCACTCCCGCACTCTGTCACTCCCTTTCTCTCCCTCCCTTTCCCTCCATCCCTTACCCTCCCTTCCTTACCCCCCCTCCCTTTCCCTGCATCCATTTCCCTCTCACTCCCTCACTCTGTCTCCCTTTCCCTCCCTCGCTCTGTCTCCCTTTCCCTCCCTTACTCCGTCACTCTGTCACTCCCATTCCCTCCCTCACTCTGTCTCCCTTTCCCTCCCTCACTCCCTCACTCTGTCTCCCTTTCCCTCCCTCACTCCCTCACTCTGTCTCTTTTTCCCTCTCTCACTCCCTCACCCGGTCTCCCTTTCCCTCCCTCACTCCCTCACTGTCACTCCCTTTCCCTCCCTCCCCCTCCCTTCCTCCCTCCCTTTCCCTCCTACCCTTTCCCTCTCTCACTCCCTCACCTGATCTCCATTTCCCTCCCTCACTGTCACTCCCTTTCCCTCCCTCACCCTCCCATTCCCTTCCTCCCCCTCCCTTTCCCTCCTTCCCTCCTTCCCTCTCTTACTCCCTCACCCGGTCTCCCTTTCCCTTCCTCACTTTGTCTCCCTTTCTTTCCTTCTCCCTCTGTCATATCACCCTGCCTCTGTGTCAGCCCGGGCTGAGACAGCTTTGGAACACACACACACACACATAGCTGCACCACACACACATAGCTGCACCGAGCGCATTAACAGGTCTTTAAAAGACCATTAGCATGTTAATGAGGATGTTTTGTTCACCTCTTAGCGCCCCTGCAGCTCCACTCTAACTATGGCAGCCCACAGAGCAGCAGAGTCTCGTAGTCGCCCTGCTGTAACTTAGTTTGTAAACACTGTTTTAAAAAAAAAAATTAAAACACTGGTATGATGTGTACAAGGTCCGCGGGCCGCCAGGGAAGGCTTGCCGGGCCGCCAGCGGCCCGCGGGCCGTACTATGAGTACCCCTGCTTTAAAGTGTCTTCGATCCTGTGGGTAACTGAAGGGTTATCTGTAATAATTTCTCCAAGATCCTTATCCAGCCTGAGAATATTCCAGTGTTTTTTATTAGCTTGTCTTTTCCCATTTTCTGCACAAAACTTTATGATTATTCTCACCTTTTGATTATTCGTATTGAAAGTCTTCCTAACGTTTTCCATAGGCAAAGCTTTCTCTTATACCATCCTACCCTTTTTGCTGCATTTACACAGATCTTATTTGGGTTTCCCCCGTCATTCAATCCATTCGGTGTCTCTTTTTCCACCCTAATAATGTCTCTGCTTCATTGCAAATCCTCTTTTGTCTTATTAAATTTCCAAAAGGATTTTTTTTTTTTATTAATGCCCGATTTGAATTTGAGAATGATGTTACTAGCGCTTTTGTTTCTGTAGAATGTAGTTAGTAGTTTATCATCTTTAACAAACAATTCCACATCCACAAAAGTTAGAGATGTTTTGTGATATTCCAAAGCTAAAACCACATTATTTTCATATTTATTTAAAAAGAACATGATAATCTTTTAATTCCTGTTCAGATCCACTCCAAATAGAAATAAATCTGTCACTATAATACACCCACAGCTACACATGATTACTAACTACCATCATGTAATGAGTCGGTGCAGGCATGCTCTCTCTCTCTCACACCATCCATAAACAGGTTAGCATAAAGAGGGAGAAGACCGGGCTACCGTAGCTATACTGTAGACCTGATGGTGTAAATCACCCTGATACAAAAAAATCGTTATTATGCAACGCTTACTCTACAGAATAATTTGTACATGTTTGGAGAAGCCAGCTGACTTGGTTGCACAGAAATTGTTTAGGGCTCGAAGTTAATCTGCATGTTTTATTACTTTATACAAACTACGAACATCCACAGTTACTAACCATAAATTATCATTGCATGGAATAAGTTTCTTCAAAATCTCTTAGTTTCTTTGACATATGAGTCAAGGTTCATGATTATTGGTGCCAAAAAATGTTAATATAGTCTGAGATTCTTTCCGTGCTTTTCCCTATCCCAGAGATACTGCCGACACAAGGGAATATTCCCTTCTTTATTGATTTTGGGGATGAAGTAAGTAACTGGTGTTAAGGGATCTTTGCTATCAATATATGTATACTCGTCTTGATCTAACATGCCATCATTTTGCCATTTTTGAGGATAAGAGAAGCTACCCTTTGTATTGTTTACCCTCTCAGAACTCTGCATTTCACATAGTTAGTTTTGTTTGACAGTTGGCACGTCTTTCAAATTGTAATCATCGAAGTTTAACACAACAACATTCCCACCTTTGTCTGACTGACAAATGATAATGGGCAGATCATTCTTCAAACTATCATTGCATCACGTTCTTTTATTGTCAGATTAGTTCTCCCTTTTACACACTTCATCTGACCAATCTCCTTGCATACAATCTCTGAAAAGACATCAATCACATTATCTTTAGGGAGAAAGGTAACATTTTATTTTTTTATTTCTATGAAGATCAGATAAGGCTGTTTCATAATTTCATTACTCCTCACAAATGTATATAGCTATCTGTAGATTGTCAGACAGAAGGGTTAATGATCTAGTAGATTGTATTCAGCGGAGGGTAATTTCTCATCTTTGTAACCCAAATAATTCATATGCAAATTAGCCCAACAAGTGAGGGCATTCATGACTTATTATGAATATGTTCATGGAACATCAACGGCTTAGCCTCTAAAATAACTGACTCAGAGTTCATGAACTACATTAGAACCTTCGACGTCGTGGCATTACAAGAGACATGGCTTGTAGATCCCCCGCACCTTCAGGGATACCTGCGCTTTTACAAAGCTGCAAAAAGGACAGCTAAATACGGGCACCTTCAAGGTGGCCTAGTAACTTATGTATCAGCCACAAGCATCCTGACGGTAAAAGAAGTTGGATCATCCTCTACAGCTTCGCTGGCAGTAAACTTTCCCTTGGCGCAATTAAAAACAGGTATCGCTGATACCGACTTCACTTTAATCAACATCTATGTTCATCCGAGAAAGAAAAGAAAAGCAGTCAAAGACCTATGCAACTACATGGAGGAATGCATAAGGGAAAGACCCACAACTAACGTTATTCTCACTGGGGACTTCAATCTCAACCTCATGGGAATAACGCAAGAAGATGAGCTCCTAACCCAAAATTCAATTTGGGATATCCCACCACAAGGGGAGTCACAAATATCCAAACAAACAAAACTAGGCAACAAGACTCTAGAAGAACTGGAACATTTCAACATCAGGGCCCTAAATGGAAGGACTTCCGGAGACAACCCTCCGGCCTCAACATTTCACTCAACAAGAAATAGCAGCTAGATTATACTTTCATCTCATTACCATTATTTCAACATATAAGTTCTTATCGGATAGGCAGAAGCGGAGATAGCGATCATTGTCCCCAAGAAACCACTCTTGAAACTGTGAAGCCGAACTTTGAGCTGTCCAGAGAATCAAAAGACTCAGTCTACACCGTTAACTTTAAAAAATCAAATACTCAGTAGCAACAGATGAGACTCTAGTTGAAAGGGCAAAACAGCATTTTGGGGCCCACACTGGATCAAGCGAAACTGCCAAATGGGAACAATTTACAAACACAATGTCTATTTACGCTACAAGATCTAAGCCACACGCAAAAATCAGGCTATAACAGATCGAGCAAATTTACTCAAGAGCATAAAGAAAAAATCAGAGGCACAAAAACATCAATTTACCGCACAATGAGAGAACTCAAACAGAAACCCATGGATACATTAAAGCATGACCACCTACGGAAATTAAAATCAACATTGAAAAAACTAAAATGAGAAGCAAATAAATCCTTGGAGGATAATCTATGGGCAAGACTTCACTCTGATATCAAACGAAACGATGGGGCTAGGTTCTGTAAATCGATAAACTCGTTCATAAGACCTACGCACCATGGGGTCTCATCCAACATCACAGAGGAGACATGGGCAAACTACCTCGGAACCCACTTTAACCAGGCAACGGGAAACATCCAGGTGTCAACATCGGACCGTGAGAGGGATACTTGTAAAATACTCTCACTCAACAGTGACAACAGCCTCAAAGAACGCCATAACTCGACTCTAAATGATGATCTGCCGAATTTACAAAATATCATCCAGCGCCAAATCAAGAAAGGAAGAAGTGAGGGAGCTCCAGGACCGAATGGAATTCCACCAATTCTCTATAAACAAGACGTGAAAGGCTGGGGAGCAACTCTCGAACCCCTTTTTCTGGAGATAAGACATTACAACATCCTGCCAAGCTCTTGGAAGGGTTCCATTATCTCTCCAATTTATAAGGCAGGAGACAAGGCTTTCCCTCAAAACTATCGATTGGTGGCCTTAATCGACAATGAGGCAAAATATTTTGCAGGCATCCTCCTAGAAGAGTTGCTGACATGGGCCACAGAGAAATCTTTAATCCCGGTCAACCAGACAGGTTTTGCCAAATCATTAGGTACAATGACTAATATTCTGACAATGGGCATGCTCATAGACAAGGCAGAATCAAATAAAATGCCCAGCCACTTCTGCTTTATAGACTATAAGGCTGCCTTTGATCACATAAACCGAAACATCTTATGGTCTAAACTGAACGGTTGGGGGATATCGAGACCTCTGTTGGATCTGCTGATCAACCTTCATACAGAGATCTGGGTACAGATAAAGGTGGGGGATCGATCAGTTCTGCCCAGGTGCATATGGACCAACAAGGGCCTGAAACAGGGCTGTGTCCTGGCCCCCACTTTATTCAACCTGTTTTTAGGCGACCTTGTTCCGATTCTAAACAGCTGCAACTCCCATGCTCCTAAGCTAGGAGGTCTCCAATTACCTTGTCTACTATATGCAGACGATATTGTCTTAATAAGCCACACAAAGGTAGGGCTCCAACATCTCCTGAACGCAACCTATAGCTATTCAAATGAAAATGAGCTGACAATAAATCTGGAGAAAACCCAGACGATGACCATCAGTAAAAATAAAAGAAAATTAACATGGTTCTGGAATAAGACAAGAATTTGAGACACCACAATATACAAATATTTAGGAGTGAAGATCGATAACAGCGGGAAGTTCTCCACCCAGAGAACAAGTATACGAGGAAAAGGGATATCTTTGGCAATTTCATTGAAAACATTAAACAGCAAACTTTCTGGTCCCTCTCTTCTGCCTCTGGCGCAAGTAATCCGCGCTAAACTCCTCCCAACAATCACCTACGGGAGCGAGGCACTTAGAGGAAGGGACGCCAAGATCCTCGATAACACAATTACAGCTGCTTACAAAATCATCTTCAGCCTGCCCAAGCTAACCTCACCAGCACAAATCAGGCTAGAATTCGGCATTGAACAACAGCTCCTGGCAAGACAGGGAGCCTATATTTCAGCCTGGGACAAAGTGAGGAAATCCAAACAAGGAACATTAAACGAGCATCTGTGGACTGAGCTAACGCAACATCCGTCCTCACCAGCAGCTAAGTTCCTCACGGGCAGCCTGGCAAACACGGGATTGAAGCAGCTCTGGGACACCCCTGTAAACCATACAACACTCAAACAATTGGTCAAGAAATCGATCAAACAACTATCGTGGGTCCAAGATAAGGAAACCCTCTTAAAAAGAGCGCACGGCTGGATGGTCCTGAACTCTTACTCATCGAAAAAGAACCACAGAGTTATTTTCGTGTGGGTTACGCCAAATCCGTCAAAATGTGCTTCTTAAAATATAGGTTAGGCTTGCTACCCTGCATTCAAAATTTGCCACGCTGGATAAAAACCAAAGCTGGCTCCCTTTGTCGGTTATGCGGCTCTGCGCAAGAGGACATGCTGCACTTGATTTGCTCCTGCGAGAAACTGCTGGACGAACAGAAATACTTGTTGAAACACCATTTTAATCAACGAGAGATACGTACACGAAGGAATGCAGTTCTCGCTTGCTTTTCATCCCATTATCCTCAGCTGACCCCAGTTTTGTAAAATTTAAGAAGGCAGTGGAAAAGAAGATGCCAAAAAAACTAATCTTTAAGGGTTTTGATATAGCTGACTAAACATTAAACCATCCACCGTCATTGCTGACTTCATGAGAATATGAGGATACCAGGAAAGCAAAAAAAAAAAAAAATTATAACATAATACAGAATTAAACTTTTAAAAAATTAAATCGCTCAGGAAGACATCCTGTGCACAATTGAAACGAGGAAATGTGACTGTGATATACCGATTTTACCAAATATGTAGTTTTAAAATGTTCTTCTTTTAATCTGTCTTGTACTGCAATGGTTTTAAGTAACTATGCTAAATAAAATTACTTACTTATATGCAAATTAGCCCTGGTCTTGATTGATTGATTGATTGAAAAAATGTATAATGCGCAAAACAATAACCCGCAGGTATCAAGGCGCCTAACAATAACATCTAAAAAGGAAACGTGCATCCTTACACATAGGCTTGCAGGAAGAGGCGAGTTTTTAGGGCACTACGGAATTTCTGTAGGGAGGGTAGGGACCTAAGATCCAGAGGAAGATCATTCCACCACTTAGGGGCCAGGGTGGAGAACGCCCTACCACCCCACTTGGCTCTTCGTATGCGGGGAACTGTGAGGAGCAGTTTCCTGGAAGAGCGCAAGTCCCTTCCAGGAGTGTAGTGGGAGATGATAGAACCAATTCCCGTGTCGCTGTTCTTTGCAATGGCTCTATAGGTCATACATAGGACCTTGAACCGTACTCGGTGCTCTACCAATGCCGCGCTTTCCTAGCCAACGTGGCCGAGGAGCGTCTGGGAACATCCAGGACAAATCTGGCCGCAGCATTCTGGACTACCTGCAAGCGCTGCAGCAGACTCCTGTTTATCCCTGCATACAGCGCATTACAGTAGTCCAGTCGTGAGCCAATCAATGCAACCGCTATTTGCTTTCTGGATTGCTGAGAGAGATATTTCCTAATTCTTCGCAGGGTGTGAATTAAGCCCCAGCAGGTAGAGATGGTTCTACTAACCTGTCTGCCCATATCCAGGGCAGGGTCTATCATCACCCCAAAATCCTTAGCAGAAGTCGTGGGGGAAGGGCATTCTCCTAACGAGTCAGGCCACCAACTGGCTGACCAGATGTTCTCTTTCCCTCCAAACACCATCACCTCAGTCTTCTCCCCATTCAGTTTGAGTGAGTTCTGGATCATCCACTGACCAACCGCCTCCATACAAGATCTAAAGTTGGAGGCAGTTGGTACATCTGAATGGGAAAGAGAGACGAGGATTTGGGTGTCATCTGCATAGGAAACTACCTCCATCCCGAAAGTTCTAATTAGTCTGGCTAGTGGGGTCACGTAGATGTTAAATAAGGTCGGACTAAGAGCCGACCCTTGCGGGACCCCACACAGCACCGATCGGGATGGAGATAGGAACTCCCCCAGCTTGACTCGTTGTTCCCTTCCGTCAAGGAAGGAGGTCAGTAGATCTAGAGCTGCGTCCTTCACCCCCACTTCCCTCAGACGAGCTGTAAGTACTGAGGGGGAGAGGGTATCAAAGGCCGCAGTTAGGTCTAACAGGACCAGGAGGGTGGTCTGGCCCCCATCCACTTTCGTGCGGATCTTATCAAGCACAATAGTGAGGGCCGACTCAGTGCTGTGTTCCCTCCTGAATCCGTGCTGGGAGAAGTCCAGACATCCCGAGTCTTCCACGAAGGCAGCGAGATGCTTGTTTAGATGTGCCTCAAGCATCTTCGCAGGGGCTGGAAGCAGTGAGATCGGACGGAAGTTTTTTAGGACCTCCGGATCAAGGGAGGCCTTCTTTAGCAGGGGTTTCACTACTGCACTCTTCCACTCCGAGGGGAGGTCTTACTCCGATAGGAACAGACAAGCTCAAACAGCCAGGTCAGGTCCCCGCTAAGAAGGACAGAAGTAATCCTTGACCGGCGTCCGCCTACATAAGCTTCATTTGTAAGGTACTGCTTAATTCCTGAACTGCATGAGCAGAGGGCCCATTTCTGGCCACACATGTAGCACTTTGGGTGTCTCACAGAGGAAAACAGAAAAGGACATGGATAGAACTCTTGCAAAATATCTCAGGTGCTGCCAGTTGGTCATTATTTTTCACCTTCTATGCCACAGATGTCAACTCCATTAGGAATAGTCCAGCCTGAACTGTTTGACCAGGTTGCCTCGAATTACAAAGGGTATGCCTGGAGAAAATGGTATGTAGAGAGAAGATTCTCCAGAAAGGTGTGGAGAGTGAGAGACATGAAGGTTGTAAAAAGGAAAACAATACTGAAGGTAGAAGTTCAAGGATCTCATTGGAGGAAAATGAGACAGAGGGACATAAAAGAAGGATTAGGAATGTCAAAGAAAAAATCAATTCTGGCATTGGAAATATAATGGAGCCGAGCAAACAATAGAAAAGAATAAGAAGAGCACAACTGTAGTCTATGGAGAAATAATTTACAATGATGTTAAGAATATTTGTATCATTTAAAGTAGCAAGAGGAACTATTAATCTGATATTTTATAACTTTAAACAACCAGTGTGGGGGACATGTGACCCTGCAAATAAAAAGGGCCGGGTGCCACGTGCTCGACCCATTTCCATTCTTTATCAGGGTGTGTCCATGTGGTTATTGTTTATGCATGAGGGCCTAGGGACCTTCCACATCACATTCCCCACTGCCGGAGGTGACATGATGGCTTCAACACCACAATATTCAATCATAAAGGGTCCATGACTTGAGGTGCACAGAGTTGGTGGCAGCCAAGGCACTTTGGCCGACACTGGCCTCACCTAATGTGGCGATGACAGAAGGTACACAGAGTTGGTGGCAGCCGTGGCACCTTGGCCGACACGGGCCTCTCGCAATGTGGCAATGACTTGAGGTGCACAGAGTTGGTGGCAGCCAAGGCATTTTGGCTGACACGGGCCTTCAGTCACGTGGTGATGACTTGAACTGCACTGAGTTAGTGCCACCAGAGCTGAGCGGGTCTGCAGCCTGCGATGATGCATTGGCCTCGAAACGCCATCCTGGCAATCAAGACCTGAATTGAATTCTGAGCGTGGCTGGACCACGTGTACTCCAAAGGCAGCTGGCTGTACAGACATGACTCCTCGGCGCGGTGCAGCAGGATGCGCTGGGGGTCTGTGCCGTGGAATCCAGCGGCGGCTGAGGAGGTTGCTCCGGCACGTGGTGGGCCCTCTTGGAGACACGCCAGTGGCGGCAGGTGAGCTTTGAGATCTGGGTGCGCAGGGTCGGGCAGTCATCGCTGGGTGGTGGACTGGTCTGGGGACCAGGGCTGGGATGCTAGCGAAAGATGTAGGAATCATGCACACTTTCTGAGGAGTTTGCAACGACATTAGTGTACAGGCCCCTGTGGTCCAGTTTTGCATGCACATTTTTGGAATGCGTGTGGTTTCTGTTGCAGTGATTGTGTGCAGTGTCGGCAGGGGGCACAAGTAGTACACGTGTGCAGTGATTTGCCCCCGACATGTTTAGGAAGCTTGCTATGGTGTGGTTACCTTGCTTGGTGTCCAGCTGTTCCTGCTCAGTGTGCGTGAAGTGAACATGCAGGTGTATCAAGCTGAAACGAACCCTGATGCTTGAAGGTATGATAAATCCTCCATAATGAGACCGTAACAGAAGTTTGTGTGGTTGTAACGTTCCTTTTCTTTCCTACCAAGGTTACGACCACACAAACTTCTGTTACGGTCATTTTGTACAGGATTGATCATACCTGTAAGCATTCCGGTTTGTCCAAGTGCAATACATTGTACCATATTATGTTTGTGACCATGCTAAAGCTTGACCATTGTCTTCATGTATCCAACAGATTTCTGAATACGGAGTATTGGGATTTCAAGGATGATTTACAGTTATTTCGATCAACAAGTTGCCCTGATGATGTTCCTCATTGGAAATGTCACTCATTGTTTGATTTTTTTGTGTTGTTAATTCATGTTTTTCTAATAAAGTACTGTTTTTCCACTACTGTTGGCTACTAGACTTCATGACCTGGCGCACCCCCTTTTTATTGACTACAATCTTGGATCTGGAGCACAGAGGCATCAAACAACGGCTGATGTTGGGGTTGGTTGTGCAGGAATACTATGAATCGGGATGAGTGGGTGGTGTGGATACAGGGGCCCTACGTTGCTTTTGTGGACATACATCCAAGACGTGTGAGGAAGTTTAATAGGGCTGGCTATGAGACTCCTCCGACTCTGGCAGTTGTTAGTTAGGAAGTACCAGAGGCCAACAGGTGCAGCACAGCCATCAGCTTTGTCTGTGGAAGGATATTGATGGTCTGCTGTGTTGATACCGTCAGCCTGTGGGCAATGTGGCAGTTTGCACCAACTTGAGAATGGGGTGATAATTCATTCGCCACTTTTGCTGCGCTGAAGTGCCGATAACTCGGTGATAAGTCTCCACTGTTGGGTTATAGGGTGACTCTAAAAAGAGCCCTTGTGTTTATTAGGACTTTGATGTAGCTACATGCGAATCACAAGAAATGAAATGTAAAAACAAGAAAAGTGGGCATGGTACACCCTGACCCTCTAGGCCTGATCAGGGGATCCCACAAAACCCCCAGGGTCCAAAAAGTATTATTATTATTCTTGTTTTAAACGGTTGGGTGCACGTATCTGGACCAACAAAATTTTAAAAAACAATGGGGCATATTCTCAAGGACTTATCGCCGAGTCATCTGCACTCTAGAGCAGCAAAAGTAGCGAAAGAATTATCATCCCATTCTCAACTTGGTGCAAACTGACGATATCGCGAGTTTTCCAGCGACAGCTTCTGCAAGAAACATTGCCACGAATGAGAGAGACAACTAATGCTAATGATATGCAGAGTAGGTGTTCCAATGCAAAAAGAACACAAAAAAACCACTTCCCGATATTTTAAATGGCTAGCCAAAACTGCAATGCGATCCAAAAATAGGGGATAAGCCGCATTAGAAGTAAGAATTTAACATCTGCCTTTTACTGATGTAAAGCAGGACAAATACCTACAGTATGAAAAGGAGCCCAGCCCAGAGCCACTTCTGAAGACCAACACATGTTATAGAGCTACTGATCATACAGTTCCGACACCCAAGAAGGCCACAACACCCACCACCCCCAGGACCTCTCCCCGGACCACTCCTCCTACTACTACTGAGGCAGCGCAGAACAAGACAGCGGACCTTCCGAAAACGGCATGTCTCCTCAGCCACACAATAGCTGAATGTTGGGAGAGGTGGGAACCAAGTATGTGTGGAAGAGGCAAGTCACCCATGAATTAGAATGCACACAATGCCAAGTGTAGCGGTGATGTGCTGGACAAACCTCACTATGTAGAGCACAGACCTCTCCATGTGGACATATACTGCTGGTGCTTGTAGTGTTGTGGACAGTGGACGCAACCATGTTACCTCAGGCAGTGGGGAAGATTCTGGTCATGAAGCTGTGTGCCCCCCCTGTAAGCGGAGGGCTGGTCCAACATACGCCACTCCAGTGTAGGAGTGTGAATAAATAGGCCGGGGCTCTGGGCGTGGTTCGCTTCTAAGAAGGCCAACGCATCTGCCAGAGCGGCAGCCCTCACCCAGCCACCATGACCGCCGGCCTCCTCGACACAGGCCCCCTGCGAACCCAGTGGCACAGCACCGCAGAGTTATGTCTGTACAGACTACTGCCTTCGATGTACACTGTGGACAGCAGGGCTCACAATTCATCGCAGGGTGTGCACACGCTGAATGCTTCTGGTGCCACTAACTGTGCAGCTCAACTGAACGCCACTTGGCTGTGGGCCCTTGCTTACCGCTGCCTTTGGCGTACACTGTGGATAGCAGGGCTCACAATTCAGATCGAGTCACGATTGCAGATGACGCAGTCCAGTAGGCAACAGACATTGCAACCAGTGCGGCACGCCCGGACCACGCATCATTGCAGGCTGCATACACGCTGAATGCTTCAGGTGCCACTAACTCAGTGCCACACAAGTCACCACTATGTGGCCATATTGAGGCACAATTCATTAGGCAAAATACAATGCTCCCAGTGCAGACCGCCCGGACCACGCATTATCGCAGGCTGCGCACAAGCTGAATGCTTCTGGTGCCACTAACTGTGCAGCTCACCTCAACGCCACGTGGCTGTGGGCCCTTGCTGACCGCTGCCTCTGGCCTACACTGCAGACAGCAGGACCCACAATTCAGATTGAGTCGCAACTGCAGATGACGCAGTCCAGTAGGCAACAGACATTGCTACCAGTGCGGCCTGCCCGGACCACACACCATCGCTGGCTGTGCACACGCTGAGTGCTTCAGGTACCACTAACTCAGTGCACCACAAGTCACTGCCACGTAACCTTATTAAGACAGAATTCATTAGACAAAAGACATTGCTCCCAGTGCGGCATGCCCGGACCATACATCATCCCTGGCTGTGCACACGCTGAGTGCTTCAGGTGCCACTAACACAGTGCACCACAAGTCAATGCCACATAGCCTTATTAAGGCAAAATTCATTAGGCAAAAGACATTGCTCCCAGTGTGGCCCGCCCGGACCACGCATCATCGCTGGCTGTGCACACGCTGAGTGCTTCAGGTGCCACTAACTGTGCAGCTCAAATCAATGCCTCCGGCCTACACTGAGGTCAGCAGGGCTCACAATTCAAATTCAGTCTTGATTCATTCATTTCAGAGTGCAGTAGGCAACTAACTATAACATTCCTGAAGCCTACATATTTCGGCAATGTATTCCATACATATTTCATCTTTTCTTCCATACGCCTACACTGCGGTCAGCAGGGCTCACAATTAAAATTCAGTCTTGATTTATTACCTGCAGAGTGAATTGTACTCTATGTCCTCAGATTTTGTAAAGTGGAAGTGACAAAAAGCATTCCTCGATGTCTGTCCTGACTACTGCCTTCGATCTACACTGCGGACAGCAGGGCTCACAATTCAGATCAAGTCGCGATTGTAGATGACACAGTCCAGTAGGCAACAGACACTGCTCCCAGTGCGGCCTGCCCGCACCACGCATCATCACTGGCTGCACACACGCTGAATGCTTCTGATGCCACTAACTCAGTGCACCACTAATCATCACCACGTGGCCTTATTGAGGCAGAATTCATTAGGCAAAGGACATTGCTCCCAGTGCAGCCTGCCCGAACCACGTATCATCGCTGGCTGCGCACACACTGAGTACCCCTGTTGCCACTAACTCAGTACACCACAAGTCAACACCCCGTGGTTTTGGACCTTTGCTGACTGCTGCCTCTGGCCTACACTGCCGTCAGCAGGTCTCACACATATCCAATCCAATCCTGTCCTGCAACAACATGCCATTATTGCTGGCTGCACACACACTGAGCTCTTCAGGTGCCACTAACTCTGTACATAACAATTCATGGACCCTTTATGATTTGTGCTGTAGACACCGGGCACAACAATGTCACCTCAGGCAGCAGGAAAATTCCGAAGGGACATTAACAATTTCTTCACATGAGCATGCTCATCTCTTGTGCCCCTACCTCAGTGCACCACAACTCATGGACCCTTTATGAGAGAATCTTTTGTGTATGATTTCAGATCTGCTGCCCCTACCTCAGTGCACCACAAGTCACGGACCCTTTATGATAGAATCTTTTGTGTGTTATTTCACATCTGGTGCCCCTACCTTAATGCACCACAAGGCATGGACCCTTTATGATTAAATCTCTGTGTGTGGTCTGATAATCACTTCCATTCATTTATATTTGACCCGAGGACCCCATCCCCAGGGCATGCCCAATTTTGGAATGTTTTTATTAATCATTAGGAAGGGGTGCCGCGTGGGCCCCCTTCCCTTGTCTACTTCAGGCTCGCTTCTCTGTTGGGGACTGTGGGGGGAGCCCCCATGGTCCGCCAGCTCCCCGCCTCCTGAGGGACCTGGTATTGCTTTTGGGCAAAGGGAACTGCTAAAATGCCGCTCCCATTTCCCAAAAGCAATCCTGCTTTGCTTTGTTGGTGCGAGAGCAGATTTCCCTCCTCTTGCTTCAATGAAGCAAAGCAGGGTCTGCTATAACTGGGCGGGAGCCATGCTCCCACCCTGCCATAGCAAACAGCAATGTCCCTACCCCGGGACATTGCATGAGCCGGCCCTGGGGGGGTGGCAGTCTCCTGTGCCATCATGGGCTCCAGGAGGGGGGCAGCGTGACCCCCTTCCTCTATTTTCAAAGCCCCGGGGAAGTGGTGGTCCAAGCCCTATCTTTTTGCCAAATTTGGTGCAATTCCGTTCAGCAATTTGGGCTGTAGCCTGTAATACAAATTCCTATGGAAATTAAATGAAGAAAACACTTTTTGGGACCCCCCTTTTTTCAGCCCAGCTTGACGAATCAACCCCAAACTTTCAGGATAGGAGCTAACCTGGATAAAACTTTTTTGGGGAGAATTATTAGCAAATCAAAAAACTCTTTTCTTAGGTAAACTAGGTTCTAACTATAACTACCTACTGGCAACTATCACATTAGGTCTGTCTACATCAATTGGTGAAACAAATAGAGTTGGCTATATGTTATACCCTCTCTCGCGCACATAGGAAGCAAAGTGCATATATAACAACTACACATTTTTGTTATAACAATATATTATTTTTTCATCCTATCGTAACTGTTTTCATGAAAACCACTTCTGAACTCTCTATGTTTGAAATTAATACGCCTTATGTTATCTCTACTGTCTATTACAGTCTGAAATATATCCCACTGTAAATATTAATCACAATAGTCCACCTAAAACTATTAACACTGTTGTCAGCATTAATAATAAAATCAAAATAATACTTAATTGTATTTGTCATTTCCCATCTTCAATTAAGACAGAAAAATCGATTTTGGGTCCAGAAATCCCAAAAATTATATTTAACAAATAATTTTGTTAAAACAAAAATATTTTTCTTCTTTCATCCTATTTTGTTAAAAGAATAATGAAACAAAAATCTAGATGTTAATCTCCTTCTAAGTAGTTCATAAGTTCATTTTAAAATGTCTTTAACCACATCGCTGCTTGGTAGTTTCCCCTGCTGTGCTGGACAGCAACGAAAATGGGTGTGGTTATGACGAGCTCAGCTCCTCATGAGCACCTGAGAGGTATATGAGCTCGTCAATAGCATGGAAGGGGTTAAGAAAAAGTTCTACTTCAACAGCTTATCCAACAATTTCAAAGTCTCTGTTCTATATATTTCTTCAGTTTGTTCAAAGTTTGTAATCTGTCAAAGTCTCTTCATCATCAATGTCTTTTGACTTCACTTTTTGTACAACAGACTCTTCTTCTTTTTCTATTTACTTCCAAATTCTTTTTCATACTTTTACTGACAATAGTTCACAACTGGGTCAAATTCTTTCAATTCTGCTCCTTCATCTCCTTCAGATACTGTAGCTAGATATACCCATTCAAGTGAGGCATACTTTCTATTTGTCACATTTCTTCTTATTGATCCTTTGGCAGTTGGTGCCTCACTGCAACTAGTTTCAGTCTCTAGTTGTGTCTCTAATTTCTGAACTGATGTACAGTGCTTTCTTTTGCAAGTTCTTTTTCTTGGAATATCTTCTTCTGTTTTTGCTTCTTTAGCAACTGTGTTTATCGCAATCTCTTTACTTTCACAGACTCTCAAGTTTGAACTTGAGCTTGGGCTTGAACTTTGATTTTGATCAACCTTATCTGTGTCTGCTCAATATATTGCAAATGTCTTTTGGTGTCTTTGTAACTTTGATCTTCTGCTGCTGTTCCTCATTGATTGGATTAGAGACAACTACTTCTTTCTGTCACTTGTGCTTTTGCAATGCAACAGCTCTTCACTATGATCTTTGCTTTGAAACTAAATTTGGGAATTTTCAGGTTCTTCACCTGAGCTTTCACTCTTCTGAAATTCAAACTCTCTCACTTCCTGCTTTCATTTTTACCAGTTTAATCTTTTGCACACACCCCCCTCTTCTAAAGGCAGCTCTTCCTCACTTGCGGATTGTTAACAAGTCACCAGGATTCAGGCTATGCCATGGAGTATCTCTTGTGTCTTCTGTTGCCACATTCATCTGATGAGAGACAAATCTCACCATATCAGCCAGACTAGCACAGTGTCATCACTTATTGAAACTAGTGCAGCCACTGAAAGACATGCAAGCCTCCTTGCTCTGGCCTTGATAATTTCATGGGGTGACAATCCAGTCTTTTTATCTGGAGTACTTTTCATGCTCAATACAACTAGAGGAAGTGCATCAGGCCATTTCAAACCCAGTTGAAGCACAAATGTTTGCAGGTTTGTTCTTGAAAGTGCCATTTACCCCTTCCACCACAG
Organism: Lissotriton helveticus; assembly: GCF_964261635.1. Taxonomy (NCBI): domain Eukaryota; kingdom Metazoa; phylum Chordata; class Amphibia; order Caudata; family Salamandridae; genus Lissotriton; species Lissotriton helveticus. The sequence continues at coordinate 905,181,077 of NC_136071.1, forward strand.
CAAAAGATTGAAGATAATAGCTACAATCAAAGTCCTCACACATTATCTGTAGGGCCTCATTTTTAAAATGGGGCCCACGATCTTTCACTATTGAAGTCGGGAGTCCAAATCTCGGTATCAGCACCATCAACAACAATTTGGTACCTGCAAGGCTATCTGATCTACTAGTGGGATATGCCTCTGCCCATTTAGAGCTCAAATCTGCACACCTCATCTGCAACAGTTCTGAATGATGTATTCATAGTATATATTGATTAGACTGTGTCTCCCTGCATGTGCTCTGTTATGCACATACTTGCATGTGGGATATACAGCATTGAGTCTGACAGGATATGTTTTTTGCTAATTATTTGGATACAAATCCTAGTCGTTCATTTTTATATCTTAGTCTTTCTAATTACTGTTTTCATCACCTGGGGAATCCTTCAGCACATTTCTCAACTTGCTCAGTGAAGTCTGAATTGAACTCATAAAGATACAACGTATACTCTCAGCATTCTGGACTGAATCTATTCTGGCACTTTTTATAAACCTCATTCTCCTGAATTTCAGTTTAATCTTTTAATGCACAGTATTTTTACATTTTATTGCAAGGCTATTGCCAAGTGTCACCAAATCTTTTCTAGACTTGTGGGCAATATTCTTGAGGAAAGCTATTTCTTTTGGTTTCAATATTGCTTTCAACAGATCCAAAATATATAAAATATTTTTAATAGGGGGTCCTGAAGATGTCATAAAACCCCTTTGTAATCAGAGCTGACGAAAGTCAAGCACAACTCCAAATCCGTAATGGCTGTCTGTATAAATTATTACATAGCACTTCACTTCACTCAAAATCCTGCTCCGCTGTAAACAGGCGTTGAAGCACAGCTGGGTTGCATTCGGCAATCCAGCTGGACCCCGATGATGAAGCATGCCACCTACTAGGTAGGTGGGTGAGGGGTTTCATAAAATAACGACCTGTTGTCAGCGTTCTGCTATTAGGTGACAGGGGAACAACCTTGATCCAGACCTACAAAAGGACTTGTCCACGATGTTTTCTATACATTACTGGGGAAAAGGACAAGTACTAAGGTCAGTTCCTCGCTCTCTTGTTGTTACATTGTAAATTGTTACAATCAAATTCTCTGACAAAGCAACAAGCTCTTGTCAATTCAACCAAGTCAACCTTTTGTGTTGAAGTTATATTCAGCACAGAAGATGCTTTTAAAGTCTTGAAGACAGTGCATACTGCATAGGCAGCTCCCAGTGTAAACTATTGGTCACTAAGACAAGAACCATCAACAACTACTTTCAAATCATCCATTTCAAGAGAAATTTCTTTTATCTCCGATCTCGGTTTTGTGCATAGCTCAGTCACTATGAGGCAACTGAGTTGTGGTTCACTATCCATTTCATCATCATCATCCCTGTCTTCATAATCTTTGTTCGAAATACAAAGCAGTGTTGCAGTGGTTGAGAACATTACATCTCTTTACGTAGATGTTCTCAGCAGCAAATATCACCTGCTCATAATGAGTCAGTATTCTGTTAGTTAAATGCTGTGCCCTTGTTCTTGTCAAAAAAATCTCTACTGTGTGCGCATCATAGACAAAGCAAGTGCCATTACAATTCCATTATTTTGTTCAGTGGCAACACAAACAACTGCAACCAATTTCAAACCTCCTTGGAGACTTAGAGCTACTGGACCCAACACCTCTGACATATAGGCGCATATGGGCGCATCAAATTTCCAAGCTTTTGAGGAAGAATCAAATGTGCACAATCAAATCATTCATGACCAAATAAGGAAAACATTAAATTGTAATAAGGCATCCCAAGTGCGTGTGCACAACACAAATTCTTTTCCAGTTTCTCAAATGCCGTATTCTCCATCAATGAATACAAAATCTTGGATATCACTGTAGGCTAACCTTGCTAAAGGTTGTGCATTCATGTAAAAATGTTGAATCCTTTCTTTCACGACTTTCCTCACACTTTTTCAATATGATGTCTGAGATAATTCACCTCCTTTTTTAGTTTTGCATTTTAGTTGGGGACACTTTATTTATGTTTGCTCTCAGCCAAATATTCAGCAAAGCAATTGTATCTTGCTTATAAGCCCTCCCTTGTGTAAATATATATAGGAAAACGAATAAATTGCAAGGGAACCTCAACCGCCCTGGATCTTTTTTCAGTATTTGTGAGAAAAGTGAATGACTTTCTGTATACTGGTATTGGATTCTACACCATGTGAGAACCTTTTTCAAAAAATGAAATGCAAAGAGGAATTGTGACTCCTAATGCCAAGAGATTGAATAAATGCTTGGCATAATTCAAACACTGTATACCATTCTGCCGCAGATGGAATTTGAAATAAAATCACTGCAGGATTCAGTAACACTGCACAGCATGGAATTACTATCTTGTTAATCTTTTTAGGGTCCTTGATAATACAACACTTGCCATTCAGCTTTTTAATTCATAGAACAGGAGAGTTACAAGCAGTTGCAAGTACCTATTGGAGGATTCCATGTTCAATCATCTTTTCGATTCCTGGCTTCATTCCCTCTTCTCTTCTTTTGTTAGTCTGTATTTTCTAGTTTTGGGAATATTGCATCAGGTTTAACCTTCAGTTCAACTGGCTTTGCGCTTTTATTTACTCCAATTTCCTTTCTTGTAAAATCCCATACCTCTTATTTGACAGTTTGCTTAAATCCTAAGGCAGGTCATCTTTTGTCAAACTGAAAACAAGTGAACTCTTGGATTTTCAGAATTACTTTTAAAAGCAGAATCCTTATTCTGTGTTTCAATCAAGACATCATACAGAGTACAGTAAATCACTTTGCAAATAATTGTGCAGAACAAGTCCTGTCCCAATAAGTTTACAGGACTTGAATCACACAAAATACATGATTTTTTTGGACTCCATCTGACCAATTGGAAAATGTGCTGAAAACTGACTTACAATTTGTTTCATTAGTGATCCCTACACCTTGGACTTCTCTCCCCAGGGGGGGTGGGTTTGGGACTTCTTCAGAACCCAATGTAGATCTGGTGGCCCCCATATCAATCAAAAATGTAATGGAATGGCCATTGACTTCTCCTTCAATATATGGGCGACTTTGGACTATCTCAAGGACTGCTCCAAGTGCACAATTTTCCTGCCCCCACAGGCACTGTCATTGTGAACTATTTCCTGCCAACTCATCACTCAGAATTAATCAATTTTCCTGATAACCTCTAATAACGGGCATTTTATTTTTAATGTTTTGCTGGATCACTGGAGCTGAAGGCATTGGCATTGGCATTGGTGACCGTCCTGACTTGCTCAAAAGCGGTCGCTCCTCACGCTGCTCCCTGCTCAAAAATTAGTATCGTAGCGCTATACTGCCAGACGGCTCATTGCCATTTAAATCAATTGCGCATTGCTCGCATTGCTTACTGCAATTATTTGTGCATATTGATATCGTAGCGCTATACTTCTAGACTGCTCATTATTATTATTCAATTGTGCATTGATCGCTTTGCCTGCTTAAAATAATTGTGCCTGATTGTGCCGGTGCCACTGCCCATTTCATAGCGATTATTAAGGTTTTGCCCCAATCTCGTCCTGTTTCGCTTTTGGTTTTGCTGCCATTTTGTTGTTTGTTGTTGTGCCTCCCAGCCCGGCTCTCCACCCCGCTCCCGCCTCCCAGCTGCGCCTCCCTCGCTCCGCCCCCCCTCCACTATCCTCTTATGTCGGAGCACCATACGCGCAGCGTTCACACGCAGCGGACGCGCCCCATGCACGCCGAAGGTGCGCCAACGGTAAGCTCGTCTACGCCCGTCCGCGCCTGGACCACGCCCAGCGCCAAACCCCCTGGCCCCCGCAAAACCTACTCCACCCGCATAACGTACGACACCGCAACCCTCTCAGCACTCAACTCCGGCCGTCTCCCAGACTGCTACCAAGCCGCCCCAGGACACACCCATGGACCCTTCACCTGCCACTCCTGCAAGTTCGACTGCATCAAGACCCACACCAAATCCACAAACTCCAAACAGAGCTCCGTAACTAACCACCCGAAGTGTATCCTGCTCAATACCCGCTCGGTTCACAAACACGCAACTGAACTATGGAACCTACTAGACACCACGTCGCCGGACGTCGCCTTTCTTACAGAAACCTGGATGAACGCCTCATCAGCACCCGACATCGCCATAGCCATCCCAGACGGCTACAAGATCATCCGAAAGGACCGCATCAATCAAACAGGAGGAGGCATCGCCATCGTCCATAAGAACACCATCCGCATCTCGACCAGTTCAGACGATAGCCTCTCAGCCGCCGAACACCTTCACTTCCAGATCCACACCGACCCCAAGACCACACTCAGAGGCACCCTCATCTACAGGCCACCAGGACCCCGCACACAATTCAGCGAAGACATCACTGACTTCATCAGCCCACACGCCCTCCCCTCCGAGGACTACATTCTACTGGGAGACCTCAACTTCCACCTGGAAAAGAACAACGACAGCAACACCACCACCCTTCTGGACAACCTCGCCAATCTCGGACTCAAACAACTTGTAGACACCCCCACCCACTATGCCGGGCATGCGCTCGACCCAATCATCTCCTTCAACCACGCCACAGAACTCCATTGGACAGACCACAGCTGCGTTCACTTCAACTACAAAAAGACCACGACCCACAACAACCCACAACCAATTCCCCGCAGAAACTGGAACAAAATTACCACCGACCAGCTCTTCACATCGCTTCATCAAAACCCTCCTGCCAAATCATTGGACCCAAACCAAGCAGCCACCAACCTCACACAATGGATCACCCACATCGCTGACGAATTAGCACCCTTGCAAAAACATCACATCAAACAAGGTAGCAAAAAAGCCCCCTGGTTCAATGATGACCTTAAGAAATCCAAGAAGATCTGTCGCACCCTCGAGAAAACCTGGCGAAAAAAACCAACCACTGACAACTTGACCTCCTTCAAGAACGCCACCCGCAAACACCACCAACTGATCAGATCCACCAAGAAATCAGCATTCAAGAATCAACTCGACAACAACGCCCACAACAGCAAGGAACTATTCAACATCGTCAAAGAGTTTACCAACCCCACCGCCGGCACCAACGACATCACTCCCTCTCAAGACCTCTGCGACTCTCTAGCCTCGTTCTTCCACAACAAAATCGCTGACATACATAACAGCTTTGGCGACCAGATACGAACACAAAACCCCCACCAACAACCTTTGCGCCTGGAACCCAATCACCACTGAAGATACCATCCGCTTGATGAACTCATCCACTCAGGATCGCCAACCGACCCATGTCCCCACCACATTTTCAACAAAGCAGACTCCATTATCGCACCCCATCTCCGAGATGTCATCAACTGCTCCCTCAACTCCGCTACCTTCCCGGAAAGCTGGAAACATGCCGAACTCAGCGCCCTCCTGAAGAAACCCACAGCAGACCCCACTGAACTTAAGAACTACCGTCCCATCTCGCTCCTCCCATTCCCTGCCAAAGTCATTGAGAAAACCGTCAACAGTCAGCTCGCCACCTTCCTCGAATCCAACGGCTCCCTCGACCCATCACAGTCCGGCTTCCGAGCCAAATACAGCACCGAGACCACCCTCATCGCAGCAACTGACGACATTCGAACTCTTCTGGACAACGGAGAAACAGCTGCCCTCATCCTACTTGACCTCTCCGCAGCCTTCGACACAGTCTGTCATAGCACCCTTATACAACGCCTCAGCAACGTCGGAATACAAGGAAATGCATTGAACTGGATCATCTCGTTCCTCGCCGGAAGAACCCAGAGAGTCCGCCTCCCTCCTTTCAAATCGGAAGCCACTGAAGTCATCTGCGGTGTTCCACAAGGATCTTCACTCAGTCCCACCCTCTTCAACGTATACATGAGCCCCCTCGCATCCATCGTGCGCCAACACAACCTCAACATCATCTCCTACGCAGACAATGCCCAACTGATCCTCTCCCTCACCAAAGACCCAAACACCACCAAACCAACCTACACGATGGGATGAAAGAAGTGGCCGAGTGGATGAAGAACAGCCGTTTAAAACTGAACTCGGACAAAACGGAAGTCCTCATCTTAGGATCATCCCCCTCCGCTTGGGACGACTCATGGTGGCCACCGGCCCTGGGAAACGCACCCAAACCAACGGACCACGCACGTAACCTTGGCTTCATCCTGGACTCCTCCCTCTCCATGACCAGACAAGTCAACGCCGTCTCATCATCATGCTTCAACATCCTACGTATGCTCAAAAAAATCTTCCGTTGGATCCCCACCGGAACAAGAAAGACGGTCACCCATGCACTGGTTACAAGCCGACTGGACTACGGAAACACCCTTTACGCCGGAACCACAGCCAAACTACAGAAAACACTCCAACGCATGCAGAACGCCTCAGCCAGACTCAGCCTAGACATCCCCCGCCAAGCTCACATTTCCGGTCACCTTAAAGACCTCCACTGGCTCCCCGTCAACAAGAGAATAACGTTCCGTCTCCTCACCCACGCACACAAAGCCCTTTACGACCTAGGACCCGAATACCTCAACACGCGCCTAACCTTTTACACCCCCATCCGCCAACTACGATCGTCCAATCAAGCCCTCGCCGTGATTCCTCGCATCCAAAGATCCACCATGGGGGGAAGATCCTTCTCCTACTTAGCGGCCAAAACCTGGAATTCTCTCCCCACCCACCTCCGACTTACACAGAACCACCTCTCCTTCAGAAAACAACTAAAAACTTGGATATTCGATAAGTAACGTACCCCCCCTCCCTCAAGCGCCTTGAGACCCTCTGGGTGAGTAGTGCGCTATACAAATTTTGACTCGACTTGACTTGACATTCAAAATTATTTCTGATCCTCCACACTTTGCTCAAAATTCTGCATATTCAACATATTTTTCTGCATTTGTGGAACTACATCGCCATTTTGCTGCACCCGATTGTGATTCTGTCGACATTCCCTCTTCCAATGCTCAATCTTCCCGAAGAAGTGACATGCTGTATCCTCGCTCATCATTTCAACAATCATGTTCATGCCATCATTCATCATACCTCTTCCACCACTCTGCTGCACCATTCCATTTCCCATCTGTCTACCCTGCATTTGATTCATCCCATTCATTCAAGACAGTACAAAATCATATTCAAACCCATTTGATTCCTGGGCCATTTTTGGAACTGCTTTGTTTGAGTAATCATTAGCTTCTCCCTAAGTTTTTTCAGCTTTGCTTGAAAATAATCACTACTACTTTTATCCAACTTCATCTATTCTCTTTGTCTGCCTCACTCTGCTGAATGTGATTACTAAGCTGTGATCTTAACACTGACACATAACCGATAACCTCATCTCAATCAGGGTTTTTGACTCAACTGTTGTTTTTACAAATCTGCCTTAGCCTTTCATAATATACATACACTAACTCTTTCAGCTCCTTTGAAGTTCTCATTATCTTTTGCCAATTTATATGCCTTTCAGGAACTAATTGTTCTAATGCTCAATCACAGCCTTATATTTGTCCATTGCTGCTGCAGCTCATTTGTTATTCTGACCTGCCATACCTGGTTCTTGTTCTTGCCATCCAGTTAAAGCCTCTCACTCCAACCATAATCACTAGGAACCACATTCTCAAAGGCAAAACAGAGGGCAGAAAACACAAAACAGAGAAGAAATGGGAAAATCAGAGGGCAGAACATCAAGCAGAAAGGCCAAACAGAGGGGAAAAAAAAGGAAAAACAGAGGACAGAAAAACTAGCAAAAAAGGCAAGACAGAGGGCAGAGAAGAGAGCAAAAAAAGGAAAAAGAGAGGGCAGAAATTGAGCAGTAAAGGCAAGACAGAGCAGGTAACAAGCAGAGGAGGCACACACAGATGACATCAGGTAGACATGCAGCAGAGAGTAGTGAATTTCGGGCAAGCTGGACATGAGAACTGTCGCAGGGCAAGCTGGCACGAGAACCTATTCAATGGGGTCCCGCTGCAGCCGCCATTAAGTAGATCCTCATGGGAGAGTGGGGTGCCGGGTAGTAAGAGGAGGGAAATGGCAGGAGGAGGAAAACGGCAAGAAGAGGGAAGAAAAGAACAGAAAAAGGCAAAACAGATTGCAGAAAAACAAGCAGAAAAGACAAAGCAGTAGGCAGAAAAATGGGCAGAAAAGGCCAAGCAGAGCAGAAGAGGGCAAAACAGAAGGCAGAACAACAAGCAGAAAAGGTAAAACTAAGGGCAGAAAAATGAACAGGAAAGGCAAAACAGAAGGAAGAAAAAGAACCAGAAAAGGCCAAACTTAGCAGAAAAAAGGAACAGAAAAGGAAAAACAGAGGGCAGAAAATTAGCAGCTAAGGCAAAACAGAGAGCAGAGAATGGGCAGAAAACGCAAAACAGGGGGCAGACAAATGAGATGACAATGCAAATCAGAGCAGAAGGGGACAAAACAGAGGACAGAAAAACAAGCAGAAAAGTCAAAACAGGAAGAAACGAGCAGCGGAGGCACAAAGAAGCAGCAGGTAGACAGGCAGCAGAGGGTAGTGGACTGTGGGTAAGCTGGACAGGAGAACTTGCACGAGGACCTGATCATGCTAGCTAATTCTCCAAATTGAGTGGTCTTCAAACACTTAAATGTTGTGCCCCTCATAAGAATAAAAATCATTGCCCCCCCCCCTTTAAAAATGTTCACAATTATTCCATGAAACTGCCAATGTTTAAAAAATGTGTAGACTTATTTAAACACTACAGGTAAGTTCTATATCGTTTTAAAAATGCAATCAAATACCTGAATGCCAAATACACTATTATGGTCAGGCAGGCCGTACTAGCGTGTAAATGTATCCACAGTGTGATTTTTAGAAATGAGAGTGGGGGTTTGAAGAATATTTGGAGTCTATTCCCTTTTGACTCCTTCTCCCAGCCAGGATATAAATGACAAACATGTTAGTGATGGCCCATTACAGAGCAGCTTACTGACACTCATTTTTTCCTGTTAAAAACAAAGCACTCTTATCAGCATAATGCTTGTTCTGGCCAGAGCCTGGCACCTCCCTGGGATCACTTGAGCCCTCCCTAGAGGGCCTGCCCCCCAGTTTGAAGACTCCTGTTCTAATTTATTATGTACTTCATTTGCACATCTTGCTGCTTCTGTAAGCTTGGACACTCTGTTTTGGAGTAGCTATGCTCTTTGCACATCACATTATTATTATTATTATTATTATTTAATCACATATCTCATTTCATCCACATTGTCAATACTCTATTTAAATCAACATTACCCTGCAACATTTCACCAAAGTTCATTTTTAAAGTGCTAGTATTCATTTCTTTGAGTGTCTTTTCAACTACCATTGTTAAACAGTTGTGGCAGCTTGAACTAATCTTTCAAATTGTGTACCTCTGCTTGTACAAGGCTCTCTTGTCATTATTGTCTCCCTCAGTGCACACTTCTACCACTTCTTCTGCTGCAGGGGTAGTTACCACTGTACTATCCCCTCCAGCACCTTAGCCTGGCCGCACATTAGTAAGAACTGTGCTGTACCTGCTGCTCTGTCTATATGCAGAGGAGGTCTCAAATTTAAAATCTTGGTGACAAATATATCATCATCAGAATCATCTGTTTGCTTTTCTTCCTTTTTCACTTAAATTTCAACATGCTCCTCTTTTCCATTACCTGTAGCATGAAATTGTTCACACATTCGCCCCTATCCCTCTCCAACTCTTTTCCTGCCGATCCAGTTTGGTCTCCAGACAATGCTTAAATAAGCTCTTCACTTGCTTAGCTGCTTTCCTTCTCTTTCTCTGTCGCCATGTGATCCCATTTATTAAGCACCTTAAACTGTGTAGGTCTGGGTGTTGGTTTCATGACATTACGGTTTGTCTAAAAAAATCCTACATTCTAGTGTTAAAAGTGACCTCTAATAGCAACTGAAAAACATGTGCAGTGTATTTATTCCAGTCTGACATCCAGGTACATGTATAATACACATCTCTTTCATCATTTCATAGGCTGGTATTACTTCTGCTGGTAATTTATGACCCAGACTAGGTATTATATTAACCTCAGGTTTTACGAATAAAGATTTCCCATATTCCCATTCAAAATAAAGTTAAAACAAGCTAAAAGTCACAACATACGAATTAACGAACAACAACCAATCCCCGGGGTGGCTCTGTCAAGGGTCAACCTAACACAGCACGGCTTTGTCAGCAACCACCCCCCAGAGCGCAGTTTGTTGTGACATCGCACCCATCGCAGCATGGCTCATCCTTTGAGCAACCAATCAATGCCCGATTTCTTTGTGAACAGGAAAACAGTTGCAGAACCACTTTAAATCAATAAACCTTTTTCTGTTTACCCTAGAAAGGATATAAAAGTCAGTAAACCAATTGCAAACCATAACAATTCAGAAAAAGAAAACAAGGACTCGAAGTAAAAAAAAACAACAAAAAAAAACAATATAGCAGACAATGTGTACAATATACACCAGGCAAACTCCGTTCAGCAGAAACCTACCCGATCCATTATGCTCTACCCACCATGCACTTAGAAGCAAGGTCAATTACTTCAAATTAGACAAACAATCCTGAAAATAAAACTTGTTAGTTCTGAATCCCTATCAACGTGCATGCAGCAATTTGCATTACACACCACAATTACAGATAAGTAATCAAAATATCTTGGATTTACGACAAATTCAAAACACAAACTAAATTAAAACCACTAGAACCACTAGAACTTCAAATGAGTTACAAACATGATTAATACAATCACAATAGTAATCAATACACAATCATCATCCGATAACCAAACAATTCACACACACAACAAAATCCATGTCATGAACATATACTTCAATATGCTGTCACAAAATCAATTCACCCTCTTCATACTTACTCTCCAAATCATTCAAGAATGCACAGCTTGCCACTTCTCAGGAGTTACCAGCACCGAAACTCTTGGCAAAGTTCCAAAAACCTCTTTTCTTTCTCAGAGTGGGCAATATCGACTAAAACTAAACCATCTTTGGGACTACTCTACGGATACCCTAAAGAAAGAAGGAGCACTTTTATGTTGCCCCATTCTCTATCAACTTTGTGGGAGTGGAACCCCAAATACTGTTTTGCACTCCAGAAATCTAGAACACCCAAAACTTACCTCAGGATTTCTGCACCATCATGGTTGATGTAATGTTAAGAGATGCCACTCTTCTTATCATCATGTCCAACAAACATAACATCACGAGTAAATAGTAACAAGAACCACTTAATAACTGAGTTCCAGTACAAAAGGAAATCTTAAAAGTAGTATTATAGAATCTCAAAAATAAGCAATAAAGAATAATTGTTAAATGTCATAAAGAAATACATTGATATATTTCAAAATACATAATCAGAAATCAGAATAAAAACCCCACCCAGATGAACAGCAAATATCAGTTAAGCATGGACCAAGTCTCCAAGTTAAAATATGAATATAACAATAGGAGAGGAAGGGAAAGAATAGGACACTCCTACTCCCCTCAAGCAAAGTCAAGTAAACAACAAGGGAGTGTATCAGTAGTAAAAGAAGCGCAAGCATGTATCCATATTCACTTTAGCGTCTACTAGTGAATAAAACCACTTTAGCTTTTTAAGAAGGCCCTCACTCACCAACCTAGTTGGTGACATGCTTCATCATCGGGCCCCACCAGAAGTGGCTGAATGCCACTCTAGGCTGCTGTGATGCAATTTTACTGCGGGGTCTGGTCAGAGAGGTTTCTTTCAGGTTCCAAACGGGTGCCTGTCGGACAGGGCGGTGTGCCAAAGTGCCATCACCCCCCTCCCGAGACCCATGGTGCACCGAGTGTTAGCACCTTTTAATAAACTTGGTTCCTAAATGTGAGGGAATCTTTCTAGTGGTTCGATTATTTTTAACACTAGCAACCCCTGGTGAGGGTGGGCCTTAGCGTGCCCATACCGCCGGGATTCACCACCACACTACACTGGTCCTGACGAATGCCTGACGAATTGTTCAACTAAAGACAGAAACATGTTGACCGACACCTGGGGATAAAAATAGACTTTTAATCTGGTCCTTTATCCTACACTTGTTCTTATTTATGTCTAATTGGCAAAACAAATTAAAAAAATGTTTACACAATTTGGAAATTTTTATATTCACTTATCACACTCTTCACCAATCACTCAACCAGCTCCGCAGTAAACTTGCGTCGCAGCACGCTAGGGTGGCATTCGGCCACTCCTGGTGGGGCCCGATGATGAAGCATGTCACCAACTAGGTTGGTGAGTGAGGGCCTTCTTAAAAACCTAAAGTGGTTTTATTCACTTGTAAACGCTACAGTAATTATGGATACATGCTTGCTCTTCTTGTACTACTGATACACTCCTTTGTTGTTTACTTGTCCAAGTTAAAATAGTCACAAATCACAAATGAAACAGGCAGCATCTCTAGAAGAAAATGAAAATCTTATTCTAATGGAAAAGAGCTCCTGGAGAAACTTGGAAAATCTTATGGCTCAACACCAAACCTAGGGAGATTTATACACATTTTTTAAAATAACTGATGAGCAGAAACTAGAAATTCTGCATAGCATGATCATCATCATCATCTTCAAAAAAAGTCTTTATTGTGATTGTTCATCTTAAAAGACAGGAAATGTATAAAAGTTATGTACAAAGCAACAGTATTCATCATAAAATCTCTCAGTTAAAACTTGCTATTTCCATAATGAAAATATAAATTACAGAAGTCACATTGTAAAACAATTCATAAGACTAGATTAAATATAACGCATACACAAGACTTTTCATAGAAACCAGGCAAGTGCCTTAAAATCCCTACCAAGCAATACGATAAAATAACTATATTTAGCTAAGAAGACCCCCTCTTTTTTCCCCGAATAGCCCAAGACCAGCTCAAAAACGTAGCCACCCCTATGACAGCAATATCATTGCATCCAGTTTTCAATAGCCTGTTGGCGACCAGTACAGAACTGGTCCCTAGAGATCTACATAGTGGTTTAAGCCACATGCTTCGAGGGTGCTGGTAGGCGGGGCTGACATAGACGAGATGGCTAATATCTTCAATATTCTCAGGACAGAACGGACACTTGTCTCATGTACCTAATGTCCATTTACATGTGAACTTCCTGGTTGGGAGTGTCTCCACTCGGAACTGATGGTAAAGCTTGCGATCTCTAGGCTTCGTTATTAGATCCCAATAGCTTTCCATCAGGGGTTCATCTTTGAGCTCACAAAAATCTCTGGTCAGGGATGAACAGGTCAGGGAAGAGTACCTCTTAATTTAAATGAAGTTCCAGTATGCTGCTCTATACACAGTTTTAGATGGAAATTCCACAGTCTCCGGACAATCCCACAATTCTCGCATCCCCATATTAGTGAGCAAGGATTTAATGCTACTTAACCATATAATTTTGTTAGCACTATCCTGCCCCCTAACTTCAGTCAGCCCCCTGGCGAATAGGTGAAGTTCAGGTGTAATCCAGAGCCTTCTCCAGAAGGCCAACATCCTGAACCGTGCAATATCCTCTATTGCTTGGCAACCAAGATCTAACAGCAGGGGGATGCGCGGAGTCGATTTGGGGAGGCCCACGATTGATCTCAAAAATGTATTCTGGGCCAGAGCTAGATGGCACAAATTACTTGCTCCCCATATTTCGGCCCCATACAGGATTGCGGGAATAATTTTCGTGGTATACATTTTGACAACAGGGACTATAGGTTTGGTGATTGTTAGGCGAGATTTATAGAGCGCACTGACACCATAAGTTATGTTAGGCGCCATGGAACTTTTTGAAGCCCTGTCCAGTCTCAATTTGGTCCAACAAATCTCTCTGCCCACCCATATCAAGGGTCATACCCTCGACCATATCTGGACCCATGACTTAGCTCTATCCAGTCCAGTCATTTCCCCCTGCATCTGGTCGGACCATCATCTGATCGATACCACCATTACGGTGAGTGGCAAGATCAAACCTCCCCCCACGGTTGGCAGGCTTTCCCGTAAATGGAGCTCGTATGACTCTCAAGGCTTCTTTGCTTTCCCAGCCAACACTTGTCCCACTATCGACACTGACGCAGCGTCGGGTCATTAGAAGAGAACATCACCAACTGGTTAACATCGGCTAGTGACCAATTCGCCCCTCTCTCCAAATTCCGACGCACTAGACCTAGCAACTCCCACAGATGGTTTACTTGTGCCTTGAAAGCTCAGAAGCTGAAGGTGCGTCAGCTTGAGCGGATCTGGAGACGTAATTATTCCGACGTCGACAGAGCGATCTTTGTCGCAGCCCGCAAAGAATACAAAAGCGCGATCTTCCAGGCCAAATCCTCACACATCTCTGATAGAATCCTTTCCACCCACAACAAATCTAAGGAGATTTTTAAAGTTATGAATGAGCTTAACATGGACGACCGTACTTTACCCACGCAGGTCCCAACTCAAGATTCCTGTAATTCACTGAACTCTTTCTTCATCAATAAAATAGCCGACATTAAGAATTCCATTCCTCCCCTCACCTCCGCTAGCTCATTGGACGCCTCTCCTATCAATCAAATGCTTTTCACGCACTTCCCCGTCCTTGACTCCGAGTCTTTGGCCAGGCTCGCGGCCCGTATCAAGTCAGGCTCTCCTAATGACTGCTGCCCACCCTCTGTCCTCCGGGAAGTATGCATTTCTCTCCCTGATGGCATATTACCTCTGCTGAATGCCTCTCTTAGCACTGGCACGGTCCCTAGCTCTTTCAAGGAGGCCCTCTTATTATCCTTGCTGAAGAAACCTGGTGCCGATTCTGCAAACCTCTCTAACTACTGCCCCATCTCCCTTCTGCCCTATCTGTGCAAGCTCCTCAAAGCCCATGTTATCAACCACCTCTCCCACTTCATCGAAAGCTCCTGCTACCTGGAACCCAATCAAGCTGGGTTCAGGCCGGCCCATTCGACCGAGGCTGTGATCCTGGCAGTATTGGATGCCCTGAGGGGCAATGCAGACGTGGGGACACCTCGGGCACTGGTACTATTGGACTTATTGGCTGCCTTCGACACGGTGGACCATAACAGCCTTCTCCACCGTGTCAGGCAGGCCGGCGTCCAGGGCCCGGCCCTCAAGTGGATCGAGTCCTTCCTCTCGGGCAAAACACAAGCAGTCCGTATGGGCCCCTTCAGGGCCTCCAAGGTTTCCTCGACTTGCGGAGTCCCTCAGGGTTCCTCCCTTTCTCCCCTGCTATTTAATTTATACCTGCGGCCTTTGATCCACTCATTGAAGAGGTGGAACATCATTGTGTTCAATTATGCCGACGACTTACAAATTATTCTCCCCCTCAACTCCCCCGATGCTGCAAACTGTTTCCAAGCTGTTATGCTCCACATACAGCATTGGATGAACCAAAATCAACTTAAGTTAAATCCCGGTGAAACGGAGCTCATCCTCCCTGGTAACAGTCCTGCACATTGGGGTCCCCAGTTCTGGCCCATAGAGCTGGGCCCTCCCCCTGTTCCAGCCAGCTCGGTGAAGAGCCTTGGGGTGGTCATCAATGTTGAGCTCTCTCTTAAAGCTCAAGTTGGGGCGGCGATCTCCTCCTGCATGTTCCAACTGCGCAAAATTTGTAGAATTGCCCATCTACTCTCGCATGCAGCATTGGTGCAGGTTGTAATCTCCATGGTGCTGTCCCGCCTCGATTTTTCAAACTCTTTGTACCATGGACTTCCGCAATCTTAGCTCCGCCGTCTCCAAGTCGTACAAAACCAGGCCGGCAGACTGATTTTTAAAACCCCAAAATGGCAATCCGCTAAACTTCTGCTGCGCAAACTACATTGGTTGCCTATCGAACAAAGGGCAGCCTTCAAGATCGGCTGTTTGATATTCAAATCCCTTTACTGCAACAGCCCTGCCTTCCCTAACTCTCTGATTGTGGAGTACCGTCCGGGGCGCAATCTCCGGTCGGCGTACCTCCACCTGCTGGTCCCTCCGACCATAAAACTTAAAAAGTTCGGCGGCCGTCGGTTCGCCCATTGGGCTCCAAAGCTGTGGAACTCCCTTCCCCTGCCAATTAAATCAAGTCACTCCCTATTGAACTTCAGGAAACTCCTAAAAACCAGACTCTTCACTCTGACCGGTTAATCTACCTACTGTACAATCCCTGCACCCTCAGCGCCAGGAAACTTATGGTGTCAGTCCGCTCTATAAATCTCGCCTAACATAACATAACATAACATGAAAACTCTTGATGTTACGGGCCTTGCCCCATGGAGAACCATAAACTTAGTCTTCTCAACGTTAACCACCAGTTCGTGGTCGCAGCAGAACTCCTCAAAACGAGACAGTGCTGATTGTAGCCCCTGTCTCGTCTTTGATAAAATCAGCGTGTCATCTGCGAACATGAGCAGGGGGACCCTTTGGCCTGCTAGCATAGGTGCAACTGTTGAGTAGTTGTCAAAATACCGCACAACCCCATTTATAAAGAGTGAAAATAGTTTGGGGGCCAGAACGCACCCTTGCCGGACGCCCTTCCCCACTACAAATTTGTCTGTAACCTCCCCTGGCTTCCCCCAGCGAACCTGAGCATATTTGGAGGTGTGAAGCCTAACCACTAAGGAAACCAGTTCCTTAGGCATCCCCAAAGCCAACAGGACATCCCACAGTTTGGATCGAGGGACTAAGTCAAACGCAGATTTTAGATCCACGAAAGCAGCACAAAATCATACCCTTACCCAACATAACCTCCTTCCAGTAAAGCAGGACGAATCTAAAGGCTTGATCCAGTGTCCCCATGTGGGCACGAAACCCGGCCTGTAACGGGGTAAGAATGCACTCTTCGAGCATCCAAGACTGGATCCTACCCAGAATCATTCTCACTACAATTTTCTGCAGGGCGTCGATAAGGCTTATAGGCCTATAATTAGCCGGGGCAGAACGATCACCCTTCTTATAAATTGGAATGATTTCCGCACCGCACCAAGAATCTGGAATCGGCGCTCCCCCTGCAATCGCATTAAGAAGGTTTATAATGTAGGGGATCCATAGATGGAGGTCCTGCTTAAATAAATCGGCTGGGATGCTATCTGGCCCAGGAACCTTGCCACTAGGGATAGCCATCAAAACGACCTCAACCTCTTTAGTACTAAAGAGCAGGGGTATAGCTGGGGAGTTAAAAGGAGGAGCTGGTGCCTCACTGGCATTGTTATTCTGGAATTGGGTTTCAAAAAAGGCAACCCGCCGCTGAGGTTCAACATTATTATTTGGAATAATTGATCCCTGTCCATTTCCCCATTTTATCAAATCCCAGAACTGAGTCAAATTCCTACCTTTGCATGCTGACAGCAAATCCTGCCAGCGCCCCTCGTCCCAGTCTCTCTTTGCCTTTCTTAAGGAAGATTTATAAACCGATCGAGACTGCTTAATAGTACAATGGTTCCTTGACTTAATGGCTGCCACTAAAACCTTATGGGCAGCTCTACATGTCTCGTTGTACCAGGAGTTGGGTTTAAGATTGGGGATCTTTCTGATTGGCTTAGTATTAATAAAATAATCTTTTTAGCCCTGTAAAGAGCTTACTATGGATCCTAATTAGGTTATCTTTAAGGACCTCTTGAGTGCCGCATTCGTTCAGTTCCTTTAATGACCCAGAGACTACAGCCTTAATCCCTTGCACTTTCCTATCATCAAGGGCCACCTTTGCCCAGCGTACCCTTCTCAGGTCGTTAGTCAAAATTACTTGGTTACAACCTATGTCAGATTCGATGGCAAGTGAGCTACAAAAGCTCCCATCGTTCAAGGAAAGGACCATCAGATTGTGATCACTTTCGGGGTGATTTTGAACTACCATATCAAGGGCTAAGTGCCAGAACTCGACATTCACTAGAATATAGTCGATCCGACTTTTAGAACGCCCATTGTCAAAGGTCGCCACTCCCAGGACATCAGACGCTGTCTTACCGTTAACCGCCTTAAGACCCCATTCCAAGCACAGCCCTTTAAGTTGGAGGGCAGCTTCAGACCATTTTTTAATAGGCAAGAGGTTCAGTTGAGGCACACCCCAGATCTCGTCCACCTCAACACTGAGTCTACCATCTTCCATATCTAGGGGCTCAAAGCAGGTATTAAAGTCACCTGCAATTACAAGGTTAACGTTAGGAGGTCCTACAGCCAAAAAAGACTCCAGGGCGGTAATAACCTGTGAGGACCTACCGCCCGGTTGCCACGTTGCATATACGTTAAGCAGGAGTAAGTCAAGACCTTTAGCAGATTTGACTCTAATGACTTGAATATCCGGGCTATCCAAGGCTATCTCCTCTACTGTGATCCCCTCGAGCTGCCTTATCCAACAAATTAAACCACCCAGAGGTCTTCCTCTATGACCTCTTAATGCTGGTTTTGAAAGGTTTAAATAGCCAGCATGGAACACAGGATTAATTCATCATGTTTCCTGGAAGGCCCAGATATCAACACCCTTAATATAAAGAGACCAATCATCAGAAGCTATCTTAGATTCCAATCCAGCTATATTCCATGAAGCAAGAACCAAGGAAGACTTCAGAGGAGCAGAAGCAGCTTGCTCGGTGCTAGCTACATTAGCCACATGGTGTTCAGCGGGCATCGATCCACGGAGGTTAGAAGAGTGGGATATACATTGGTGACTGATGGAGTGGGGCAGTCGGGCGTCAAGATGACCCTACTGCCTCGTCACAAACCCCCCTTGCTAAATCCCCCTGAGCGCACAACACCAGTCAATCTATTTTTTCAAGGGAGGAAAGAGCCTCGTAGCGATTATTGAGCTTAATTGAAAGATCGGGCCTTAGGTAATCGTTCAGCGGGCCACCTGCACCCCTCTGTCTAGAGAAACTATTTTGCTTATAAAAAAGCCAAGGGGAAGAATGCCAATAGCGTCCCTATCATGTGGGGCATGGCTAGTATGTGACGGACCAGGCCGGGGGACCTGAAGCTCAAGACTACACGTCTCCCAGCATGGACTTTGTGGAATATCCGACCCAATCAATGCGTCTAACCATTTTAAACTCATGAAATAAGGCTTCCCTTATTCCCGTTTTTTTATTCAGAAAATCAAGGGCCTTATTTTTAAGGGTTGACCAGTGCTCATAAGCACCCTGGGAAAGAGGGGGAACATTAGCTAAGATGACTGTAAAGGGGGTAGCTTCCGGTGGTAAGTGGAGGTAGCGACACTTATTTTCCCGGACAATATTACTATAGTTATCCATCCTCCGAGTTTCCTCTATCTCAGGTTTCCTTCTAGTGGTCAGGGTCTTATCCACACCTGCAGCGGGCTCGAGTATACTCCCAACCCTCCCAGCTTGGACATCGTCTCCCCTCATTATCTGGGCGTTTGCTTTAGAACCTCCCTGCTCCCTATGTATTACCCCTCCTTGAATGGCTGAGGTGCTAGTTGAAACCTGGATACCAGGCGTTGCCTGGGTCACTTGTTGTGGTTGAGCCAACGCCGATTCAATTTTGGATAATCTGGAGTCCACCGAGTCTAATCTTTTCAAAAGTGGCTCGAGTAGGGCTGCCAGTTGCTCTTTTAATAAATTGCAAATATCGTTTTTAGTCAGCGGAGGAGTATTGGTTGACAAGAGGGGGTTAGCTAAAGGATTGGAGTTTTGGTCAAAAGACTCCGCTCGGGCCCTTGGGGGCTGGGGGAGGCAATGGGGTCTTAACGCCTCGCCCTTTCCTTTTTTTATTGGGTGGGTCCCTAGTAATAACACCCGTAGCCTTCATCCCTCTGGTTGTAACCATAACACGACTTCATGCGGAACTCACAGACTGGGGAGTGGTCTGTTCAGGGCAGTAGGGAGCAGAATAGGTGACTTATGCGGTGAGTGAATACTTGTTCGAACAGTATCGGGGACTATCTGGGTCGGGGGTAACTGGGCGCATGGAAGGGAACTCCTCCTAGAGAGGGAGGGATCAAGGGAGAGCCTGCGTTCTGTAGCCTCAATCTCATGAATTAATACTGATTCCGCCTTTGTGAGAAAAGCGTCTAGCGTTCCCACCACCCTATCTCCCACTCTCCTTTTATCCATAATACTGGTTAATACAGGTTAGAAGCACTTAAGAGCAGACAATAACAATTATAGGCCCGTAGTCAGCCCCCTGCAGCCAAATGCAGCAGTCCGAATAAAGCGCTTACTGTCCAGGAGATGCGAAGTCAGAGGGGCGGCCCAGCCCAGCCTCGTCTGGCCTCGGACGGTCCCGCCCTTGTCCCGGGCTTCTCCCGGGATGCACCCGCGCAGCGGAAGAGGGAGATGTTTAAATAATAGCGGTGCGAGGGGCGTTCCTCTGACCCAGGCACAGGTGTGGGCGGTGGAAGCCTCCTGGGACTTCGAGTCCTTGTGGCGTCTCCGTCAATGTGCTAATGAAGTACCCAGCAAAGCCTCCGTGTAGGCAACGCACAGCTAAAACTCCTTTCTGTCCTCACGTACCAGCACAAGCCCCGTACAACGCTGCGACACCCGCAAAGTGGGTGCGGCGAGGTTTTGATCGCTGTGGCGATGCGGGGGCGTTCCTCTGACCCAGGCACAGGTGTGGGCGGTGGAAGCCTCCTGGGACTTCAAGTCCTTTTGGCGTCTCCGTCAATGTGCTAATGAAGTTCCCAGCAAAGCCTCCGTGTAGGCAACGCACAGCTAAAACTCCTTTCTGTCCTCAAGTACCAACACAAGCCCCGTACATGATCACAAATAGCACAACATTAACCAATTACAAGTAGAAACGTCCCAAATTATAATGCAATATATCTTACCCCTCCCTACCTGCGAGGCCCCATCACCTCCCATTGCTGTCCGGAGATACACTACCCAAAGTTTTATTTACTAAATAATAATCTTTTTCGACTAGGCCCTCTGCAAGAAGCTATGATGGTAGGGCCTTCATTAAATAATACTTTGAGAACACATTGAAAAGTTTGATTCACAGTACATGAGCTCTAGGAAAACTGATTACGTCACAGTGCTTTGTACTCTGCACAGTCTGCAGAAACATACAGCCTGATTCATGAAGCGAAATAGCGCCCGCAATGGCTGCGAAAACGCAATTGCGGGTGCAAAACACGGAATCGGCATTCAAGTACGAAATAGCGAAATCGCTAAAAAATAATAGCGAGCGGAATAGCGATTACGCTGTAAAAGTCGCAGACTCCGGGAAGCCGAGCATTAGCGATAATGAAATAGCGACCAACCACGGAATCTGCGAATTGAATAGCGAAACGCAATATTGTCTCAATCGGCATTCATGAAAGAAATACATTAGCGAAAAAGCGCTAAATCGCACATTTGCGCGGCGCAATTTAAGGACAACTCAAAGCAGGTGGTAACCATAAAAGCCATGATTAACCAAAATTTGAAAAACTGTTAGCCAATCACCAACAGGTCCAGGCCTGACCAATCACACATAAGGACATTCAGCAGCAGCAATAGGCGTTCCACAATGCCTGGGATGTACATGGTGGTGAGGCGGCGAAGGCTACAGCGAGCAGCACGGAGGAGACGCATGAGGCAGGCAAGGATTTACCGGCAGCGGGTCACCTTGCTGGGGCAAACCAGAGAACAGATTTATGCTAAATACAGGCTGAATGGGGAAATGATCACCTGGCTGATACAAGAACTCGACCCCATCATGCAGCACCCAACAAGGCGAAACAATTCTGTGCCCACACATGTGCAGGTATTGTGCAGCCTGCACCTCCTGGCATCCGGCAGTTTCCAGGGCATAGTAGCCGCTGCTGGGGGGATATCCCAGCCAACCATGTCACGCTGCCTCCACACTTTTGTTGACGCCATGCTCACCCAGCTCCACCGGCACATCACATTTCCCACGAGCCAACAGGATTTGGACCTCACAAAACTACAATTTTATAATGTTGCCCATTTTCCCCATGTCCTTGGCTGCATAGACTGTACCCACGTCGCCATCTGCCCACCAGCTGGCACGGAGTATATGTACCGCAACAGGAAGTCGTACCACTCCCTCAACATACAGATGGTCTGCAATGCCAAGACCATCATCACTGACATTGTGGCCCAGTACCCAGGGAGTACCCATGACTCCTTCATCTTCAGGCACGGCGGACTCCACACACGACTGATCAGGGGAGAGTTTGGGGAAGGACACCTACTTGGTAAGTACACTTTGTCGACAATGTCACATTGCTATGAAGTAACTGCGCTGCACAGGCAATCAACATCTGCTCCTCTCATACAGGTGACAGTGGCTACGCCCTACGGGAATACCTCCTGACCCCTTACCTCAACCCTGCCACACCTCAGCAACGCCGCTACAATGTTGCGCACATCCGGACAAGGAACTGTATTGAAAGGACATTTGGCCTGCTCAAGAGCAGGTTCCGTATACTGCACAAGACAGGTGGGGCCATGTATTACAGTCCTGCAGCGTGCTGCCGCATTGTGGCTGTCTGTGCAATGCTTCATAACATTGCAACCAAGCGCCGGATACCAGTTGACATCTCAGGCAGTGAATCTGAGGGGGACGACCGGCCACCAGCACATGCGCACCATGCACGCGGGGAGAACCCAGCTGAAGGCCACAGACGTCGCAACCACATCACAGCTAACAATTTCTAGCCCACCCCCTTCCCCCACCCCACATATCACAATTGCATGCAAACTGTAATGATTACACAAGGCGTATGTGTGCACCAAAATAAATGTATTTGTTATAATCACAAAAAATAATGGGTCTTGGAAACAACTATTTACAAAATGCAGTATTCATGCATACTGCATGACACGGTCCATGGCAGGCTTAAGTTCAGCCTGCGCCTGTGTCCCTGACACAATGTCATTGGCGCCTCCGGCGCACAATTTGCAGGCGCCTGGGAGGCTCTTCCTCCTCCTGGGCAGCTGGAGCAGGCGTAGCCCTTGTGCTGTGCCTAGGTGGGGGGGCCTGCGTGGCAGAGTGGCTGCTGACACTGGAGGCACCCTCACTAGCATCATCACCCCCCACAATTGCCGGTAGCACAGGTGCGTGCAGTGCGGTGACGGCGGTGGTCAAATGCTCCAGCACCCGGGTAATATCTTCGCAGCACTGGACCAGTTGGTGCTGCTGGGTCAGGGAGCGCCGCGCAAGCAGGGTGGTGGCATTTGCCGAGACATAATTGGAGCGGCTATAGGTGGACAGCCGGCTCAGCAACTGGTGGTGGCGCCTGCTTGCAACACTGCGGTGCTTCACCAGCGCTGCAGTGTTGTCTTCCATAGCCGCCGTCATGCGGTCCATGGCCGCCGTCATGCGGTCCATCCTCTCCCCGACTCCAGCCACATTGCGGCCTATCTTATGAAGCTGGAGCTGGATTGCTCCTTGCTGCTGGGATTGCCGCTGGTGTATGCGGAGCATGCGCCGCTCCACGCTCATGCAGGCATGGAGATGCCCATTGCCCCGCCTGCTGTTGGGCCGCTGTGTAGCGGATGTGGCTGGCCCAGATCTTATTGGCCGTGCTGCAGGTGTTGTTGCAGCTGGTGTTGCAGGTGCCGCAGCCACTGGAGGCACATTGGTGGGGTGCCTGGCTCTGGCAGACGGTGGGCCTGCAGGTGTTGAAGCAGCAGAGGCGGGGGGCCTGGCTCTGGCAGACGGTGGGCCTGCAGGTGTTGAAGCAGCAGAGGCGGGGGGCCTGGCCTTGGCAGACGGTGGGCCTGCAGGTGTTGAAGCAGCAGAGGCGGGGGGCCTGGCCTTGGCAGAAGGTGGGCCTGCAGGTGTTGAAGCAGCAGAGGCGGGGGGCCTGGCCTTGGCAGACGGTGGGCCTGCAGGTGTTGTAGCAGCAGAGGCGGGGGGCCTGGCTGCTGGTGTTGGCGCTGCTGCAGGGGCTGGTGGCTGTGTATCAGGTAGGGATTCCTCTCCTGGGCCTCCTCATCGATCAGCAGCCTCTCACTGTCACTGCTGTCTCCCGCACCTGTGAGGGTAAGTGGATACTCATTAGGTGCATGTGACTGTCAGACGTGCAGATGTTACATGCATGCTGGGTGTCATTCCCTGGGTGGCTGTGTATTTGCGCACTTTGGAACCTTTCTGGCCGCATTGTGGTACTACTACATTGTGGACATACTACGTCTCCCACAATGCTTCAGGGCATTTCCTGATGCACAACATAGGCATGACTAAGGGCCAATGAGTGAGCCTATTTGGTCAGGGGCGGTCATAGGGGACAGGGTCGCAGTCGCATGCCACTTACCTTGGGTGTCTTGGGTGGGGCGGGAGGAGTCCAGAGGGGTCACGCCAACACACGCCTCCCTCTCCAACGTGTCCTCTACCTGGTCCTCCAGGGGGGTGTTGGGTGGGACAGTCGGTCCACCACCTCCGGTGCCTGATGCCTCACCAAGGCGCTCCGCAACCCTCTCCTTGGCACGGCCTCGGAGGTCGTACCACCGCTTTTTGAGTTCCTCCAGAGACCTGTCCGCAACGCCAACAGAGTTCACACTGGAGGCAATCCCAACCCAGATCCTCCTCTTCTCCTGCTCTGGGACCCTCCGGGAGTTTGCACCAAACAGCTGGTCGTGGTTTGCCACCACCCCTTCTATGAGGTTCTCCAGCTCCTGTTCGGAGAATTTCAGTTTGCGCTTCCGGGCAGCGCTGTTGCTGGGGCCTGGCTGGGGTTCCTCCGACATGGCGGTCGCTATTTCGGCGGGGTTGTGAGTCGCTAACGGCGGTTTAGCGGCAGCTTTCGGTCTTCAACACTCGACTGATAGCGTCACTGTGTTGTTTGGGGGTGGGATTTGGCTGCTTCCTGGTTGTGATGTCATCACGGTGCTCGTAATGCGTCTTCCCGTTTTCCAGATCCCGCGAGATAGCGACTCGCATTCCCGATCCCACGGGATTGCGACTCGCTATCCCGTGCGATCGGGATTGCGAGTCGCTATCCCGTGCGATCGGGATTGCGAGTCGCTATCCCGATCGCAGGTAGCCGGAAATAGCGATTTTTCTGCGTTTTTTGTCGGTCGCTAACGGCTTTAGCGCCCGCGTGCGAGTCGCTATTTTTTCCCCGAAAAGTACATGAATGCCGTTTTGCGTTTCCTCAATAGCGAGTCGCTATTAATCGCTATTAGGGACACGCAAAACGGCCCGTACATGAATCAGGCTGTAAGAGAAGTAAAACCAATCGCAGGGCTGGGGGTACATGATTGGGAAGGGCAACGAGTAGAAGCAGTTTGCACAGCTCATCAGAAACAACATCCATTTTAAATATAAAGGTGCACCTGTTAGAAAATGTGACACACCTAAAACACATTAATAAACACACTTCTAAATAAGTTAGGAAAATCATTTCAAGTGCAAGAAATATTAATTCATCTGTTATGACTAGAATTCATAATTTCATTAGTATTCAACATAATTAGTCCCCCAAAATTGGACATTAAAAACAGTTCCACACTGGGAAGCCAGCAAGAGAAGATGAGATTTCAGAATACATTGAAATGTTATCATCTTAAGAGCTGCAGAGACAACAGCAGGCTAGATTACATGTGGGGTGAATCGAGGGCAGGCAGTGAGTGACATGAAGGATTTGAGAGCATGAGCACTGAGATTGGGATGGAACATTTAAAGAAATGAAAAAGAACAGATTTGCGTGGCAAAGCGATCAGTGAAGTTGAAAACAATAGAAAGTAAATGAAACTGTAAACTGGAATGGAAAGAAGCCAGCAGAATAAAATGAGATGTGGATAAGTATGGGCCGAAGAAGGACATTTAACGAGAAGACAAATAGCCAAACTACATATTGGTTAGAGAGCTATCAACAGTAGAGACGCATAGTATGATGAATGTAGCGGCGGCATGGTCATTGCTCGTCTGTGTTGCGGCCTCAGATGACCGCCGGGCTTACCCTCCCAAAAACTAAATTTTCTACATCCTTAGGTGAAAACAGTTCTCAAGGAACATCTTGTTCATCTGATTTATTCCATTGCATTGTAATTTTGTTATTTAAACAAACTATTTCCCAGAGAACAGTAGTCCAGGGCCTCAACAAAAGGTATGGGGCTGGAGCAGCATCATTTTGCCTCCACCCTTTTATGGTTGAATAAGTTACATATATGTTTACTTATGGTCTCATGTATTCGTGTGGCTTAAATGATTAATGAAGCACCATGCACTTGAAGCAATATCGGAAGTGATTTTACTGTGTAACCTCGATATTTTTATATGTGTGTATATTAACGCTTCCCTTACAGTAACAACAAATTTTAGTTCTAGGTGCAGACCGTAGGACTAATGAGCAAGTGGAGGACTCATGTCTGTGGGGCATGAGGAGACTTGTGGAATTCAAGGTCATTTTGAATATGTGGATCAAAAAAGAGAGTTATGAGTTTGGCTGCCAAAGAGTATTGTTTGAAGGTAGACACTAATGAGATCTTTGATATGAGATTCTAGAAGGCTCTTCCTGTGGGTATAACTAGGTGATACACTTTAGCTTTGTTTAGATTTTTTCAGGGTAGGAGAGTTACAGACCTCTATGCACTACTCTTGTGTGTGGCTTCATGCTATGTGATATTCTTTCCTTGGAGAACTTCTACAGACGTTCAGCTATGCTCGCACCTTTTTACTTTATTAGATCTAATTAGAGTTTCCATTTAGCATTCATTATCTTAGTGTAGTTAAGCAGAATTAGAATCCCTCATGCATCATAGGCAGGAAGACTGAAGCTTTCAATCTAACCTGCAAACAGTGTTTCTCATACTTTGTAAAGTGGCAACTGAATTCCTCCTTTGGTTTCTATTCTTGAGGATAAACTTTGCACGTAGTTTTGTTTTTCAATTGGTAATTTTTAGACTATGTATCTGAGACTGATATATATTACATTAGCTCTGAATCTGTAATAAATCTATACTTAATCCCACTTATTGGCTTTGAGCTTCACTGTGTGACCAAATGGGTTGCACTGTAATTGTAAACTGAAAGCGCTCTTAACTCCCTTTGTTCCTCATGCACCCAAGAGAGGTCTATTACAGGGGGTAAGGAAAGGGGGCCGACTCAGAAACGTTATCAGGACCTAGGTATCCCATCACTTCCAACAGTTATGGTGGACGTAACAGATGATACACCTACATTCCACACCCATTTCCTGGTCATCCCGCATACAGGGTCTTCCAGGCTAACACAATTATTAGTCGTTCAAATATACATTTATATGCAGATATACATTTTGTTTCAATGGTATGTAAACTTTCATTTGTTATACTTGAATGGATGGAATTATTTCCTATGCTTCATTGCTGAACCTGCTGTTCAGGATTGTTAATACTGCATGAAACGTATGGACCCAAGCCCTTTGGAATTTCAAACCCCCAAAATGAAATGAAAAAAGAGGTGGTATTTCTCAAATGATGAGATAAGAATCTACTTGAATAATATTTAGAAGCGATATACTGGAAGCATAATGTGCTGCTACCAAAATGTAGAAATTGTTGTATTTGCAGAAATTGTGATTGACTGGTACAGAACTTCCAGCGAGATGCACAGAATTAAACAAGGTCTGACGTTTTGTTAGGGGCAAAGTCTAGTAATAATTTTGTATCTTTCTGTGTACTAGAAATAAAAATCCCTTAACGAAACAGAATTATGTTATAATTTTAAAGCTGGGAATGAGGCCCTTTATTTATCTAAAGAGTTTGCATATTAACATAATGCAAAGTAGTTAGAAGATGAAGTTTCCTTTGTAAGTGTGAATTTCAAGAGCATATGTCGCAAAAATATTGCACAGTATATACTTTTGCCAAAGTGCTGATATTTTAAATGTTTAAGAAAGCATATGTGTACACATATTTTTATTTTGTGAACAAAATACATTTAAAAAACAACACGATATCAAAACATCAAAATAAAGCAAATGAATGAGCAAGGGTGAATAGGGAAAAGCACAGGGGGTAAATAGCACTGTCTCCAAACAGCACAAAAAAAGACATGAATAATGTTGGAACAAAAAATTCCTCTATATTTTTGAAGACGTGTACCACTGACCTAAGTGCTCAATTTCACTGTTGACTGGATCCCTAATGCTGATTTATGTCATAGGTGAGCACGGAGCATGCTGTGTGTCATTATATAGGCCTGTCTCACTGATTGTGGTCTTGTTGGACCAAGAGGGGTGCCTAAAGCACCACCCTCATAGTGGTGGAAAGCCCCTGCCTTCATTAGGAGTTTAGCAGTACGAGTGCAGTGGTGGCAGCATTCTGTCGTAGTGAACAAGACCTTTTCACCCTGTATCACTGGAGTTGTCCTACAGGCTCACTCACCTTTTTAAATGTTCAACTGCTGTGTGCTTAACCCACCCCTTGGCCTACATAAGATATATGTGGAGTGCTGTACAGCACAGCAGTTGTGTACAAGTGGAGAAGTGTGGCTCAATCGTTAGAGTGGCAGACCTTGATGCAGAGCTCTGGCCTGGGACCAGGGTTCGATTCCCGCCTCGGTGGGTCTCGGGCTCAAAAAATTCCTCTGACCTGATATTCTTGCCTCAGTGCCTATTCTAATCATGGGTCCCACGCTGCAACTCTGGGCAATAGCTTGCTTAATCTCCACAACGGCCCCAACAGCGCTGGGAGGCCTGGTTTCACCATAGGGGTGCCCAGTAGTGGACACTTTACAAGGAAAGCCAGGAAGGGTTCCTTAGCGGTATGAGTACAAGCGCCGCGAGACCCGGTCCGGGTAGCTGCGTGCTATACAAGTACAAAAACATTTATATTTACATTTAGTGACTCTGTGCTGATTATATGTGTGCCTGGGATAGACCCAGTACAGGGATAGAGCAGTAATGAGCAGTATGTGTGTGCTTAGTGCATGTATTGGGTATATGTATGCATGTAAGGAATACATGATAGAAGAGATGTAGTGCTGTAAAGTGTGTGCGCAATGAGAGCATGTTCTGCATGTATGTGTGTTCGCGTCAAGTATAACACATGAAAGGTAAAGTGTTGTCCAGCGTGCACATGGTGACTGTGTGTGCTGATAGTGTGTGTGTTTGTAAATAGCACACCCTGATTAAATATAGAAAGGCTTCAGTGCTGAACAGTGCACTCAAACGGAGCGTGTGTGCTGAATGCAAGTGGACATGTAAGGGTACAATGCATGGAGGTACTAGTGCTGCATGTACACTGAGTAATTGTGCCTTCAGTGGTACATTACATGGAGGACTCTGGGTTCCATTTAGGGAATCCTGGCCTTCCTGGTGAAGAGATGAGGAGGAGAGGAGTCCTCCCAGACAGACTTGTGTATTGCTTCATTTCTGTGAGCTGGGTGGGGCACACACTGGAGGGGAAAAGGAAGAGATTCCCTTTACACTTCAAAAGGCTGCTCTTTGATTCAGTGATAGATCACAAGGAAGGGGCCTGGACAAATCTCAGGAAGGGAGATGGGACTGAGAAGGGACTCACAATATGTAAGGTTTGGGGGTTGGGATGGGATTTTATGCACATATTACTGTGACGGAGATCCAGGTGTGAAATCTGGTCACTCCCATGAATTGTTGTGGGACAATCAGTAACAGAGTTTTGCCTGCTGTGACAGGCAGTCTTTCATAAGGAAAGAATAAAAGGAGATGTGTCCACTTCAAAAGAAGCAGAACCCCGGCATTAAGCTTCAAAGACTCAGACCCT
Source organism: Lissotriton helveticus (assembly GCF_964261635.1). Classification (NCBI taxonomy): domain Eukaryota; kingdom Metazoa; phylum Chordata; class Amphibia; order Caudata; family Salamandridae; genus Lissotriton; species Lissotriton helveticus. The sequence goes on from NC_136071.1 coordinate 905,210,722, forward strand.
AAATTACATTTTGGTGTCTGCAAATGGACTATAAGAAGGGGAGGTTAAGACCCCAAAATGTGTCATCTGCCAGACAGACAGACGGGCTGTATGAGAAGAAGAAGCTCTGCAAGACATCTGCCTTTGACAAGAACTGGGGGGAAAAGGCCTGCTAGTCTCCCTTGTAGGTGAGGGGGCACAACACAAAATGCCAAGAACTCCTGCATTGAAGCCTGAAACACCACCGCTTACCTGCTTTCCAATACTTGTGTCAGGGCCAGACTGGGAACAGAAACCGGCCCTGGCAAACTGCTCAGCTGACCCCCCCTGGTGTGAGGGGGGTGCAGCTGAGCAGTTTGCAAGGGCTGGTGTCGACCGATATTGTTACAGGGGGGCGATATTGCTGACCCCCGGTAACAAAAATGGTCCCACAGGGGCCCAAAATGGGCCCCCAACTTAGCCACCTACCAGGGAAACGCCCGCTATGCCCACTCTGGCCCTGACCTGTGTGCCCTGTGAGGAAAAGGAGAGTGTTGGAGGAAGCGAGGTCCAGTGGGAAGCTCTGCAAGAGGATTCCCTGAACAAGGTGTGAGACTGCACCAATATGGTCATTTCCTGTGTGCCATGACTCTTCTGCGATCCGTAAGCTAGGAGAGGATCACTGGAGACTGAACTGAAAGTGAAGCATAGTGCGAGCTAGGGTAAATCCCTACTGCCATGCTGCGGTGACCCCATATGCCAGAGGAGGCCACCAGCAAAGTTACCACTGCTGAATCTCTGGGACGTGTAAGCATGTTGTTGTGGGCATTTGCACCAAGAATGTCAGCGCCATGTTTTCCAAGTAGTGCAGCTACCTCATATGCCTGGAGGGGCTGCTGGTACCAATATGCCGAAGGGTTTGGGACATTACCCAAAGGAGAGACTGAGGCTGCTTCCCGTGGGTTGGAATCGCACTGAGAGAGAACTGTATCTGACTGTCCTGAGGGCTGCCAAAGACGCTGTGGACAAGGTCGAACCCTCACTGGGCTCCAGTCAGGAGGAAAGATAGGATTTACCCAGGTAAAGCCAACTAACTGCGTCTTTGTGAGCTGGGAGCTTGTCTGACAACTGAGAAGGACTCCGGCAGCACTGGGCGCTGCCATGTGGGCCACAAGCAGCCCAACTTCTCTAAGCTGAGCAGAACTTGTGGGTTCCTTACTTCGAGGGTACCCGCTGCTCTGCCAAACTGCTCTGAGCGGCAAGACCAGGTAAGACACAAAGATTCAATGAAGAATTCTTGAGAACAGTCTAACATTGTGCATTTTCTGGAAGCAGCCATCACTGAATGGGGAATAACCATGAACACATTATACGAAGGTGGGTGACACAGGGATTTGCCTGACAACTACTAAGCCCCAACCTTGCTTCTGAAAGTTGTATACCTTTGCATGTGTAGAGATAGAAATAAAATACTTCTATTATTAGTATAAAAGCAAGTATTTGACTGGACATTGATTTATGTCTCATACCGTGTGACCTTTGAGTTATGAGTCATATTCACCGACCTGTATCTACACTCCGCCCAAGGGAGCCTTGACTGCTCGACCAAATCTCCTATTGGATTAAGTGCAGAAGAGGTACTTCACTCAGTTGCTCAGGATCCATAGTAAAAGGCCATAGTAAAAGGCATCAACAACACCGGTTGGGCTCAATAGCCCTTGCATGCCCATGTTCTTCTGAAAGGGGTTCTGCCAAATCAGCAATCAAAATGTTGTCATACCTGTGAAGTAAATACATTATACAATACACACTGGGTCTTAATTAGCTACTTTTGTCATGTTGAGTCTTAAGCCTAAAAACAAAAGGACTGCTTTTTGATGAGCTATCACCAGAACCTAATGGGAAGTCAGAAGGAACAACGTAACCATGCCTGCAAAATCATGACCATGATGGATAGCCTATCCAAATAATTACAAACCGTGAAAAACACATGAAAGCCAGAGAGTGAAAAGGACTAGGCCAAAGACCACTCTGTCTGTACTTTTTCTTCTTGTACTTTTCTGAAGTATTGATTACATTGTTTTGTCCTGTAGAAGTTGATAGAAGTTAGAACTTATTACAGAATCATGACTGAAATACTACATTTGTTTCAGGGAACTTACAAGTTCGGTACAGCTTGGGAGATACCAAAAAACCATACAACATTGACATTGACCACAGGAACATGGCAAATGGACAGCCACACAGTGTAAACCTCACGAGGCCAGGAAGAAACATTCTTCTACAGGTAAGAGGTTACAAGATCAGAATTCTGAGTGTGGTGCATTCTATATTCATTAATTGTACCTGTTATCAATAAACGTTATATATTATAACTGGAATTGCAGTTATAATATATAACCCTGTCATGTTAGTAAGTCGCTAGCAATAATATATATATTTTTTTAATTTTTATTTTTTATTTGCTCAAGAGTGAAATAGAAAGTAAGAAGTAAGAAAAAGACAAAAGGGAGAGAAGAGTAATGGAACTGGCGACATACCGCCACATATCCCCACACAGGGGGTGCTGATAATATTGCTATAGAGACCCCAGTAATATACTATACATTGCGCTGGTCGCCGCCCATGTCTTTGTTCGTGTGCGCCAACTAGCACCGATTTGGAGGGTGCGGCAAGTCCGTAGCAATTGTCCAAGGGTTTACAAAGAGGCGTCCCCAACCAGAAGCATATGTAGTCTGGAACGCCACTCAGGTCACTTCCACATGAAAGGTATGTCACAACTAAGAGTAAACGGCAACCCCATCCCAACACCCCGCAATCCCCCCACCCCACCCCCTTCCACCCTTCCCCTGGTGGTGGCGACCATCATCCATGCACACAACTTCACACACGGAATGGTTAAATTTGAAATAGGTGTAATGCACGAAGTGCTGTGGGACAAACCGCAGAGGGAAGACCTCGGGATAGGAATCTCACTAAGGGACCCCAGGTAAACATGACATTTTTAAAGTTCCCCAGAAATATATCAGACATTCTCTCCATACTCAAGAGTCGCCACAGCCGCGCGTGCCATAACGAAATGGCCGGTGCAGATGGGTTCTTCCAGGCGGCCGCTAATGTCAACTTGGCCGCCCCTAAACACAGCCATACCATGCGCTTATCAGCCCTAGTCTGATGTTCCAATAATGGGTCCCTAAGTCCCAGCAGCACATATTCCATTGAATTCGGAACCGGATAGCCCAATACATCTTTAATATGGGACAGGATCTCGGACCAAAAGGGACGGATGGTGGGACAGGCCCACCAAATGTGGCGGAAGTCCCCTAACATACCGCAGCCCCGCCAACATCTATCTGAGGTAGTCGAAAAGATCCGATGCAGCTTAGAGGGGTATAAATACCAGTCAAACAAGAGTTTTAAGTGAGCCTCTCTAAGATCTATGGAATGGTTATGTGTCGTTACTTCCCGCCAAAGGCTTCGCCACTCGCAGTCAGAAATGTCCCTACCCAGGGTAGCCTCCCAGTGGTCCATGTAACGAGGGCGGGGGGAAACCGCGGTATCCAATAACATCCTATATAGGAAGGAAATCGTGCCCTTCATCGTGGACGTGCGAAGAATAAAAGTCTCAAACTTCGTCAGTGGTCTAGTAGCGGCGTCCCCCACTGCAGTCGATGTTGCCCAGTGTAAGAGTTGAAGGTGACGGAAGCGTTCAGTGGGTGGAACCCCATAGTCTCGCATACAGTTATGAAAGGTAAGAGGTGTCGCCCCATGAAACAGGTGGGTAAGAGCTCGGCATCCGCCCTCCCTCCAAACGTCAAAGGATCCGTCAGACAATGCTGGAGGAAAAGCCGGGTTAAAATGAATAGGGGTAAAGGGAGATGGGAAGGTGGTCCATCGGTCCTCACCACTAAGTGTATCCCAAACCTTCAACACCGTGCTGGTAGGGGTGCTAATGTATGCATTCCTGGGCCGGTCGGCCTTGGGTTTCCAGGCCAGGTCCCAAATGGATCTGCCGGCCACACATCGATCCATATGGAGCCAATGCTTTTCTGAAAGTTGTTGTGACCATTCCACTAGTATTCTCAATTGCGCCGCTTTATAATACAAGTGCATGTCCGGGAACCCCACCCCCCCCTCCGTTCGTGGACGGCGAAGCACTGCATACGAGAGTCGCGCCCTGCCCCCTTGCCACACATATTTCAACATCAGAGTTTTAAGCCGACGGAAATAGTCTAACTCCACTGGTATGGGCAACGCCTGAAAGAGGTACAGAAGCTTCGGGAGGAGGACCATCTTGAGGGCATGAATCCTACCCAACCAAGAAATGTACTTCGGTTTCCACCTCTCAAGTTCAGCGCGAATCGTCGTCAACATTGGTGTAAAGTTGGCCGAGAATAAGGCGCCTAGAGTAGGTGTCAAACGCACTCCCAGATACAACAGAGACGAGGTCGACCACGGTAAGGGGGTAAGCGCTCGCAGTCGGAGTACCCCCTCAGGGGGAAGAGTCAAGTTCAGGATATAAGATTTGTCAAGGTTGACTCTGAAACCCGCCACCCTCTCAAAGTCAGAGAGCACCGTATGAACATATGGCAACGATAGTTCCGGATCTCTAAGCGAGAGCAGCACGTCGTCCGCAAATAGCGAGATCTTATGCTGTTCACCGGAGAAGGGGAGGCCCAGGATACGGTCGTCCTCCCGAATCGCAAGCGCCAAAGGCTCAATACTTAGAGCGAAGAGGAGTGGGGAGAGAGGACATCCCTGACGTGTCCCACGTGAGTGACGGAAGCGCCCGGACCTGTGGCCATTAACCAACACTCTCGACATAGGATTGCTGTAATTAGCCTCAATCATTCGTATGAAGCGGGGTGAAAACCCAAAAGCCTCCAGGGTATGATGTAAAAAGCCCCAATCGACGCGATCAAAGGCTTTCTCCGCGTCTAGGCCTACCAAAACCGCCGGGATACGAAATCTAGTAGCCTTTTCGATCAGGTGGACCACACGTCTCAAGTTGTCATGAGTTTGCCGTCCTTTGATAAAGCCGGACTGGTCCGGCTGCACCAGAGCCGGCATCAAGTCCTGCAACCGCCCCGCGAGTATAGAGGAGTACAGTTTAGCGTCCAGATTAAGAAGTGCTATCGTCCGGTAAGAGGCGCATTCAGTATGATCCTTCCCCGGTTTGGGGAGAACTGTGATCAACGCTTCTGCCATAGTGTCAGAAGTCCTGCCCTCCGATGCCATGATATTAAAGAGGGAGACCAGGCAATCGCAAAGTTCCGACGCAAACGTTTTGTAAAACAGGGCAGTGTAGCCGTCCGGGCCTGGCGCTTTGTGAAGTTTCAACGCCTTGATGGCGGTAAGAACCTCTTCTCTAGTGATGGGAGAACCCAGCAAGTTGTTCCATCCTTCGGAGACCTGCGGTATCGGGAGATCATGCAGAAATGCAGATTGAGCCTCCGGGTCCAGGGCGTCACCCGCATAAAGATCAGCATAAAAGCGGCCAAAAAGATCCGCCTTGTCTGCGTCACCATGCCGTAGAGTGCCCGCTTGGTCCCGTATTCCCCCAATGTAATCCTTCTCGCGTGTATCGCGAAGTTGCCGTGCCAAGTGCCGCCCTACCTTGTTCCCCTGAGAGTAGGAGACGCGGCGGAGGCGGAGGAGGGTGAACTCAGCCCGGTTATTATAGTGGGCCCTCAATTTCCCCCTCACCGCCGTCAGCGGTCGGAGAGTCACCCTGGACGGGTTGGATTTGTGCGCTCGTTCCAAAAGGGCAAGTTCCGCCTCCAGGTCCTCCCTTTCTTTCCTCCTAAGTTTATTGAGGTTGGCGTTAAGGGCGAGGCAGGTGCCCCGCAGGTAGGCCTTGCACGCGTCCCAAGTGACATATACCGAGGTATCAGAAGGCGGGTTAAGCGCCATGAAGTCTCCCATAGCCTTCCGCAGCTCTTTACAAGACACCTCATCTCGAGTCAGCGCCGCCGGGAAGTACCACTTTCGCCAACCGTCCCCTCCAACATGCCACTGCAGGCCAAGAACCACCAGGCTATGATCAGATATCGAAAGCGGGAAGACATCGGAGAATTGGGTATCCCCCCTAAGCGCCTGGCTAACAAAAACATGATCTATACGGGAGTAAGAACGATGGACAGAGGAAAAAAATGTATAATCCCTAGTATGTGGGTGTAGGAAGCGCCAGCTGTCCACCAACCCCAAAGCCTCTATTTGTCGTTGCGTTTCAACCGAAAAAGCCCCCGAGTCCCCCCGGCGCGCTCCTGAACTGTCCATGCCTTTGTCCCATACCATGTTAAAGTCCCCCAAGAGGAACAAGTGCCCCTCCACGAAGTCTCCCACCCTGTCCAGTAGCTCCTGTAAAAAACCATTCTGTCCAGCATTAGGGGCATACACAACCACAAAGGTACATTGTCGTCCATACAAGGTCCCCTTCACCATTAGCCATCGACCTTCCTTATCACCGCTCACCCCCAGAGGTTGAAAGTGAAGGGACGCCTTGAACATGAGGGCCACCCCTCTATGTTTAGTGGACGCCGACGCTCTATAAATGAGGGGGAAGTGTCGGTGCCGAAGTCTAAGTTCATCTTTCCTGGCCAGGTGGGTTTCCTGGAGGGCCACCACATCAAGATGGTGATCCGACAGGTACTTCCAGAGCTTTTGACGCTTTTGCGGGGAGTTGAGACTCTTCACATTCCAGGTTCCTACATTAAGAGGCATAATGACATTGGGATTCTCTGCTCTGGAAGCCTAGCAGCAAGGCCCTCTCCCACTCCCCGACCAGTGTCACCTCCACTTCACATACTCCCGGGCCAGGCCCATCGCCAAGCCTCCCCCGTCAGCCCCCCCTCCACCCCCAGTTCGTCACCAGCGCCGCATCACCAGTTCTCCCATAGCCAGGCATACATGGTGTCCCGCAAAGTAGCCAATATTGATGAAGACTGGTTAGAAACACCACTACCAGCGACCAAGCTAATGTCCCTCCCCGGGAAACAGCACACCGCCCAGCCAAGAACTCCAGGTCTCTCATCACCAAGCAGCCAGCAACAACGATATAACTCGTAATTACGCATGCGGCTAAGAGCGCTCTATGGAAAGGGCCCCTGCAATAGACGCTAGAGGAGAACACCTCGAATGCAGACAGCACCTCGCACACGCAGCTTCCGGACGCCACCACCATCCCAACCCCCCCCTCCCAAATCCCAACATCCCCCCGGCAACCCTTGCCCCCAGGACCCTCCACCCCCCACCCCCCTCTGCAAACAGAACAACAATAGAAAATAACAGAAGGCACTGAACCTGAACAATGTCTTCAACAGTTCCAGAAGATTACAGGTCACAAGAATCCTTCTGGACTGGGAATGGGGAGAGGGTACCAACTCGGTGACCCCCAGGGCTACGGTCTGGGGTGTCTTCTCCAAAAGTACAAACGCACCTCCGGGACCTTAGGGCCAGATCCCCTCCGGCGCCAATCTGCTACAGAGCCATGATCATGCTGCTCCGGAGCCTTGTTGAGAATCAGCCAACGTGGCGGAGGCCACCGATGCCACCGCATCACCTCGCTCTTGTAAGCTGGCAGCGCTGTCCGGCCGCCGTCGATTCGGGGATGCACCCACTCTTTGCCAGGAGGACGACCGCCGCCGCCTCCGCGATGCAGAGGAACTTGCCTCTTGAGTGGGAGGAACGTCACCCAGGCCCAGCAGGTCCTTAGCCACCTGAAGAGAGCGGATTTGCTCCAGTCGGTTCTGCCAGCGGAATATGATGCGGAAGGGGTGTCCCCACGAGTAGGGGATGTTGCGGTCCCGAAGAAAGGCAGTCACCGGGCGGAATTCCCTCCTTTTCTGAAGCGTCGACGCCGCCAGGTCCTGGTAGAGCTGTGGACGGTGGTCCCTAAACTGCAAGGAGGAGATGGCTCTCGCTTTCCGCAGGATGCGTTCCTTCACCTGGAAGTCGTGCACGCAGACGAGGATGTCCGGGGGAGGCCCCCTCCTCTCCTAGGTAAACCGACTCTATGGACCCTGTCCATTCTGATGTCCTGCAGTTCTTCCTCGTCTAAGATCTGTAAGAACAGGGCCTGCACATAGCCGCGTAGATCCCCAGCTTCACCTTCCCAAGGGACCGCTCGAATTCGGATATTGTTCCTCCTAGACCGGTTTTCCAAGTCCTCTGTGTGGGCTTGCAGATCCAGATTCTGTTCAGTGAGGCGGATGACGTCCTGCTGAAGCTGGTGCACATCATTCGCAACGTTCAGATCATGGTCTTCCAACGTCGCCACTCGTTCGCCAATCCCATCCACATCCCTCCGCACCTCACGCAGGTCCGACGCCAACTGACCACGGAGGTCCGAGATTTCCTCCTTGATAGCGGCAAACAACTCAGTCATAAAGGCCTTGGTGGCAGGTGCCTCATCATCCGATTGCCGAGACGAACCACTTGCCCCGGGAGAGGCCGGCTGCTGAGAGGATTTAGATGTGCCATCCTTCCCCGGCTTCCCTTTACGTATAGCGTTGGACATCTTCAGAGCTCAGAGCTCCCAGATAGGCGCGGGGCAAGGCGAAGTCTCCTACTCCAGGAATCAGAGGCGGAAACCGCTATGGGATCACCGGGGCAGTAAAGGGCCCGCTCCGACCGTCCACCCCAGCCTAGGCGCAATTCAGGCAGCAGCCACCCTGTCAGGATGGCGTCGAAGGAGCTTCCCGCCAGGCGGCGCCTCGATGCTAGCAATGCAGTGTCTCTCGGAGTCCACAGGTCAGGAATGAATAGCGCCACTCAGTTCCACAGGAGGAGCCAGATATAATGGCCCCACGGCGTCTTCGCCAATCAGCGCCCCAGGATACTAGGCGCCGACCCCCCGCAGCCAGTTCCCACACCGGCCCAATGTCGGGTTCTGCGGTTCCCGCGACCGACCGTCGCACCCTCCAAACCGCGCGATGTAGTGCGTGATGTGGCCGATCTGTGCAGGCGACCCACAGGATATATTGATGTCCAGCCGCCAGCCGCCACTTGTCTGCACCCCCCCAATGCACGGGTGGCACTGCGTTGAGCAAGAGATGAGGCCAGGGGCACCACACCACAGCAGTCACTAGGCCGCCTCCACGCTGTGAGTAGGCAGCGCTCCCAATGTTTCGCCCGTCGGGCCCCGTCTGCCGGCCTGGCGCCACCCGCCTCCTCCCCCGATCAGGGTGGGGGGCCACTCACCGGGACCAGGTCCCCTAAGCACCCTTGTTGTGTTCGGCCTCGGCCTCCGTTGCCCCACAGGTGCCTCCTCTGTCCCTCAGGACGTGCTCCGTGGCGCCTCCGCGCTCCGGCGAGTCTGAGCCCCCTCCGCACCTCGGGCCGTTACATTCAGGCACCCCTGGGGCTCATCGATGATCGCGGCCGCTCCTCACCGGTTCCGGCACTGCGTGCTTCACTCCGGTAGCCGGTGCAGGGTGATTCAAGGGCGGGGCGCGGACAGAGCTCTCCTCCTCCGTGGCGGGCTCCGTGAGCTATCGGGCCGGCCCCAACTAATCCAGACCGGGGATTCACAGGCCCCAAAGCTCCGCCGCTCCCGTTGCTGCTCCAAGCGTCGCCTCGCCTCGCCGACGGCTCCGGGTCACTCCGCAGTGGGTCGGCGACCTCCGCCACCGATCCGGGGCCAGTCTGCACACTCAGCGCCGTGCTATCAGTAGCTTTGCTGGATCGGCGCCGGAGAGGTTAGGAGAAGCGTCCTACTCCGACGCCATCTTAGCCACGCCCCGCAAGCAATAATATATTTTAATGAGATTTGCGGGATGTTTAAACTGCTGTCCATTTTAATTTACTGAAATTTAGAAAATATGTCTCTTTCTGCTTTTAAATTTGCTGTGAACGCATATTTCTTTATTTTTACGTTGTTCATCCCTCAATCCTGCTCTCACACCACACCCATTTCGAAATGAGAGCTGCCAGCCACTTTCCATGTACTTCTCCAAAGTAATGCAGCCAGGGAATAGTTATTGGTGTTGTTTATGGCAACACACAAATGTGGTACAAAGGTTTGACTAGAAATTATTTCAGTTTCCATACAGATGACTTTATAAAATTAAAGTAGCTTCTATGATAATTGGGGGATTCCTTTCTCTTGGCTTCTGTATTTGAAAACCAAAATAAACATCTTCAAAAACAACTTGACAAATGTGAATGGTCATGTAAGCTCCTTTCTAGTTTATTTTCCGAAATTTGTGATCTTCCATCTATCTGTGCAGGAGGAACTATTTTTGCTGGATTTTATTGAAACCGCCTTTGCTTCTGGGTTTTAACGACGAACAACTTGCATCACCTGCCCATTAGTTTTTCTGGTTTTATTCAGTATGCCAAGAGGCCTTCTGGATATGTCAAAGAGTCTTTTATAAGTGCTCCAGGGTCCTGAAGAAAGTTTTGAGAATCACTGATCAACGGAAATGATTGTCTCGGTGGAATCGTGACCTTCCAGAGAGGAATGTCCACATATGTTAACTTGTCCTTTATTCTTCTATAGTATGTCACTATTACCTGTGTTGTGCAGTTATAAATAACATACCAAAGTTTCAAAGTTTGGAAATCTATCTATCCATGCATATCTACACACACACGCGCACGCACACATACACACACACACATATTACGAATTAAAATTGAAACAGCAATGAAATAGGAACGTAGGGGTTAGGATCCCAGTCCAAAACGCGTGCAACCATAACTTGCTCAACAAATTCAATGCCCAAGGACTCATACTTGTGACAGATCCAATTTCAAACTTTAAAAATAATCTTAAAGATGACAAAACATATTACGCTACCCTTACCACTTTGAAAGAGACACTATGATTATAGTATTATTTATTAGTTTGAGTTTGAGTTAATATTGAACCTCTAAACTGCCAAGGTTTTTCCATCCCCAGTGTCCAGCCTTTTGCTGTTGTTTGGGGCACTTTGCACTTCTGCTTTCAAACTTTTTCCCTCTAAAGGTATCCTGGTCAAATTTGCATCTATAAGAAATTGGGTTGTTGGTTGATTGGGGTGTGAGACCTTGTTGAGTACCAATCACAGTGGTGGTGCCTCCATACGAGAAGAGGAGCGTCGCTCTCCACACTGTTGCTAGAAAACTGGCAAAATAAAATGGTAATAAAAATGCTTTTATTACCGTTTTACTTTTCCAGCTTTCTGCCGAATGGAGTGTGGTGTCGGAGCCGGTGCGTCATTGTTGCCAAGTGATTGGCAGCAATGACGAGTGGCCCTTTAGTGTGAATTGCGTATGTAGATTTTGCCGACTACCATGCTACGGCCAAACTGACATGCGCTATTCAAACTCTCCAATCCAACTGTCTAAGACATCTGGATTGGAGAGCAGGCACAGGGCCCCAGTGCATTTTGAAGCTCTGAGGCAGCCTGCTCCAGCCAATCCAGATGCTGCTCTGAGCAGCGTCTGGATTGAATAAGTTGCAGTTTGCCTTCCTACATCACTTCATCCTTGGAGGAGTCAGAGCCACGGACTGTAAAGCATGAGGATGTGCTGCAAGCTAAGTGAAACTTTTAATTATTTTTCCTTCCTGAATTGCTGTGTTGATTGATTGTGTGTGTTTTTGTGGGTGAATTTATGATTGTGACTGTATGTGTGTGATTGTGAGTTTTTCTGTGTGCCCCACCATGTTTTAATGTCACCAACTGCCGCTGAGCAATCACAATCCTCGTCAGGGTAAGGCACAAGCAAACTCCAAATTAACCTGTGCTCCACCCCCTTGTAGCTTAGCACAGAGCAGTCAGGTTTAACTGAAAGGCAATGTGTAAAGTATATGTGCAACACTTCAAACTGTAAAACAGTAAAAGCACCACTTAAAAAGTATCCCACAACAGGTTAGAAAAATAGTGCAGAATTTAATAAATAAGATAAGACCGAAGTGACAAAAATCCAATCAGTAGAACTGGAGTTATGAATTTTTATAGAATGAACTGTAAAATGAAACCAAGAAGTGTAAAGTGCCAACTGCAGTGTATCTGGTTGCACTGCAGTGGGTCAAAGACATAAATTCAGACTGACCGCAATGGAGCACATGTCAGCCCCCAGATTAGTCTCGCTGAAGCTTTACCTTCTCAAGAATTGTGGCAAGAGTCCCGTTGGCATTGGAGAGGGTCACAAGAAGAGTTTTGCGGGCGGTGGTTGGCGTAGTGCGAAGAGCAGGCTAGGTGTCATGGATATGCAGGCGGGAGCTTTGTGTTGGCGGTCCCCCGCGATGAATCAATGCTTGCTGTGGTAGTGGCGGCTGGAGCTGAATTTCAGTGCGAGTGGCGCAGTCTCGGTGCAAATGGGCTCGTTTGCGAGGAGCCCAAAATCTTGATTTAAAGAGCTTGCAAGCCATGCCAAGGGTCCAGGACCTGAGAAGCACCCCTTGGGGCTAGGACCTTACTGCAGCTGGCTCCAGGAGCTTTTGGGGAACCTTTTATGTCCCTGTTGCTCAGATCAGGAACCCACCAGATTAGCCCTTGGAGTCCCTCTGGAGTCCTGGGTTCAAGATGACGCTGAAGGTCCAGTTTTTGTTATCCAGGCAAGAGCGCAGCCGGCAGTAGGTCAGCAGGATAGTAGCTCCTTCAGAGTAGCAGTCCAGCAGAGTGACAGTCCTTTCAGCAGCACAGTAGTCCTTCTTCCTGACAGAGTATCCACAGGTCTAGAAGTACACTGAAGAGTTGGTATCTGAGGCCCTTCTTTTTATACACAGTTGTGCCTTTGAAATGGGGAGAAGCTTCTAGAGGCATGCCTTTGAAGTGCATAGATGCACTACCTTCCTAGCCCATGCTCTGGACTAAATATAGGGGGTATACAGGCCTTTGTGTGGAGACAGGATACAGCCTATTCAAGTGTAAGTGGGGCTGGGTCCATCTCCTCTCTCCCACTGTTCCAGTGATTGCCCATCCAGTCACACCTAAGCTCCCCTTTGTGTGTCACTGTCTAGGAGAAATACACAAAGTCCAACTGTCAACTGCACTCAGTCATGTGACCGTAGATATGCTGCAGGCACCAAATGGCTAAGGCAAGAAAATGCCAATTTTCTAAATGTGGAATTTTCAGAATTGCAGTTTAAAATCTGACTTCACCATAAACTAAGATTTTAAATTGTGAACCCATAGACACCAAATATGAAGGGGTTACCTGTTCCCATTTGGAAATCATACTTATAGAATGTAATAATGTGATTCCAATGTTATACTATGTCCGAGGTAGGCCGAAAAGTAGTGACAAACAAATTTAAGATGTTTTCACTACAAGCACATTTCAAACCTAAAAGTACTTGTTCTACTTTTTAAACATATTGCACTCTGCCCTCTGAGGTGTTCAGGGTCTACCCTAGGGGTCTACCCTAGCTCGAGCGCCATGAAACCGCCGGTGAAAGTGCGCTATACAAATAATTTTAACGTAACGTAACGTAACGTAGGGGTAAGTTATATGTATTAAAAAGAAAGGTTTGGGCCTGGCAAAAGGTTTATTTTGCCAGGTCAAAGTGGCAGTTTAAAACTGCACCCATACAGGCTGCCGTGGCAGGCCTGAAACATGTTTATAGTGCAAAAGTGAGAGGAACAATCAGTGCTGCAGGTCCACTAGTAGCATTTAATTTACAGACCCTGGACACAGGTAGGGACTTACATCTAATTAAAATATGCCTATTGGGTATAAGCCAATGTTACTAATTTTAGAGAGAGCACAAGCACTTTAGCACTAGTTAGAAGTGGTAAAGTTCAAAGTGTCCTAAGGCTAATAAAATCTAATTCAGTACAGATCGGAGTGAAGCAAAAGGTTGGGAGATGAACCTGCAGAAAGGGCCAAGTCCATCAGTGCACTTTTTCTTACATGTTGAGGATTCTAAAAATACCCAGGGTTTATGAATTTCCATTGAGGAAACCAGGGGAAGGGACAAAATAGAGAAAGAATTTGGAAAAAAAGATCTGTGTAAGAAAGTGTATTTACTTTTTCAAAAATTGCATCAACACAAGGGTGTTCTGCTAAGATCACCATCTTCCTAGCTTGTAAGGACAGGCAAAGTTGCAAAAGAAATATTTTTTTTTACAAAAGTGTTTGAATTTTTTGTGGTTACTCATTAATTTCCTTCTGGTCACAATGATATATATAATGTTTGTTCATTGTTGAAGAAAAATGCCTCTTTTTGCATGATTACCACAATATTTTTAGGAGTGATGTTGCTGTGGTTTTTTGACTCTGTGATCTAGGACTCAGGTAATCAGGCCAAAACGTATGTGCTCTGACTCCAAAAATATGTTGAACTTGGCTATAATCCTTATTGGCATATTTAACTTACCTATAAGTCCCTAGTATATGGTGCAAAGTTTACCCAGGGCCAGTAAGTTAAATGTCACTGCTGGACTGCAGCACATATTGTGTCACTCAATACAGTGACTGTTCAAATGTGACTGTGGGCCTACCACTGAGAAGATTTAAAACTGCAAATTTGACCTGTCAAAATAAACACTTTTGACAGACCTAAAAGAATACCTTCCTTTAACTATGATTAAGTCACAGATGTGTAAGCCTACAGAGCATAAGGCAGGGTGCATAGCATGTAATAGCTTAATGTTAAGCACAACCTTATATTTCTGAGAACTAGACTTTGAGGGAAGCCTAAGGAGGGGTGGCATGCATGGATCTGTCAATTTTTTTACCCAGAACACACTGCATACGGGAAACAACCTTTACATCGCGGTGACATTGATTTGCAGTAAATGGCGGGCTAACATAAGGAATAGTATAGTATACTATTCCAACACCTTCCCTACTGTTGCGTAGGCTAGAGTTGGAATAGTAAATGATACATTCCTAATGTTAGCACGCCATCTACTGTAAGTCGATGTAATGACTTGCATAGTAATGGCATTGTGTGGTAACAACGCCGTTGCTGTAACAACTGTGTTGTGAAGGCACGCTAAGTAATGACTCATATAGTAACTTGTCATATACACTGCAGACATCAGCGTTACCCTAAAATCATGCATTTTCCTCGCATTTCTCTGAGGGAAGTTTCTGGATTCTGTGGGATCCACAAACTATCTACCACCCAGCATTCCTACACTCCTCCTGATAAAAACAGTACCATACTTCTGTGGCTGAGTCTATAACTCATGACCAGGATGGGTCAAAACTCAGACCCTGTATAGTTAATGAGGTGTCAATGACTTCTTCATATGGTTACAGGTTTGTTCTGCATTGGGTACCCACACATTGGGGGGGAGCGTTTCAGTCAGGAGAAGTGTGGCAACCCTATTGGGTAAGAGTTTGGCTAATTGTCAAGTTTTTTGTCTTATAAAGAATGTTCGCATGACATTTTGGATAAGAAAAGGTGTGGAATCCAGGCAAATTAAACCACTACTGATTCCCCTGGAACAATATGTTTCAGAAATGGCCAGGTTTGGTAGGATTTTCTCGTTGCTGGCATATCTAGAACCCTAATAATGCAGCTATTTACCATAGCAAGTGAGAGGAAATTAGGAATTATCACCTCTCTGCCTGCTGATATGTCAAAACTATGCCCAAAGGAATCCTCATTTCCTCATGCTTGTAATGGGGATGATCTACTCCCCAGCGGGAAATAAAGACTGTTTCATCCTTTAGTGGTGGGGTTAAGACCAGCAGCCTGGTCAGGCAGCCACAAAGTTCTTTTTATTTGAAAATAATAATAATACTCCTGGGTGTCTAGTGGGGTTTTTGCGACGCCCCCCAATTTGCCACATGGGAGAAGCACAGATAGACTGTTGGTGCCTTTATGGGTAGGGGCCAGATCCCTTACTTGAGCACGCAGACTTAACCCATTCTTGTGGGTAAAAAATAATTCATGCTGTTTAGTAGGATTTCTGCCCTTGGGAGGCAGATTTATGGTAAGCTTCCAATCTATTCTGCAGACTGTAGGCCACACCAACTCCAGTTTTTTTTTGTTAAAAAAAAACAATGGCCCACATGTCTAGTGGCCTTTCTGTCGAATTGGGGGAAGATAAGTGGCAAAGCACTAAACCTGTCAATCATCCACCCCAATCCTCCACCTTGGGGGTTGGGAGGGGGGTGCTAAGACTGTTGTGGGCTTTATGGAGCGGGGCAGTATTAATGCCGAGGTGGGCCTCCCCCGCCCCTTTTCTTCAAAAATAAAATATTTTCCATGGTGCTTAAATTGACTTTCATTTTTATTTTGTGACATTAGTGTGCTGTGTGAATTGATATCTCTCCAAATGAAAACATAATATATTCAGGATGCAAGGTAACTTTTTCATTCATGTCCGGCTATTTTATTTGCTTGCATAAAAAGAAGTTTCCACTGCTGTATGGAGGAGAAGATGTTCACATACTTTGCACGGCAGATGAAGAGAGGGGTCTCTGCAGGTTGGGAGTAAGGTCTCACTTTGCAAATGACTTGTTCAGCATGGTTTGGTAGCAAAGCTTGACCATAGGCCAGGCCTTGTGGCCATTTCTTTGTGTGTATAGCAAAAGGCTGCGCACACCTTGTTTTAGGCAGCTAACCCTTGCTGCAAATTCCCAAAAGCTGTGTGAGTTTGCCCACCACAGGGGACTGTGCAAAGCCGCTGGCTGCTTTCGTCAAACTACAGTTAAGCATGGGCATTGATTGAAATAAAATGTTTAGACTTTGCTTTCATTAATAAACTGTTGATAAAACAAATGACAGTGGTGGGAGTTTAGTTTTTTTTTTGCAATTCTTTGTTTGCAGGCTATACCACATTATTATGTAACTATGATATTTTCTCCACAATTTGGCAGAATTATTTGCATAATTTGCAGAGTTCATAAACATTCAAATGGATTAGAATGATACTGTCAAAGTGCCACATCATTTGGCGGTTTTGTCACAAAATTTAGATAACCTTTGCACATAATTTATGGAACCTTGCCTCATATTCATAGTGGGCCTGAAAATGGTAAAGCTCTACAGTGTGTTTTGAGGCTGTAATTATGATGATGAAGCCAGTATTTCCTCGGCAGGCCACCATCCCTGGGAGTGCTAGCCATTCTCAATGGGGTCACAAATTGAGCTTGCCTCATGAATATTGATGAGGCATGCAATTTGCGACCCCATTGGGAATCGCAAACAGTGTCTGAGACACTGTTGTACATTACATTTTGCGAGTCGCAAAGCAATTTGCAAGTCGCAAAATGTAATCGTCGTACATCTGGCACTTTGAGTTTACCCAATTGCCCAATATCGCCTAATCTGTTTTCTATTTCTGAAAGGAACATGTCCAAAGTACCACACCAGGTGCAAGTCTTTTGACTTAGAGTATTGTCCAAAACAAGTCACTTTCAGAATACTGCATTGTTTTGTGATGGTCCACTAGAGAGGTACTCGTAATGGACTGCCGAATGGGGAACCGTGTTTGCCTTCTCATTTTTTCTTTCCTTGATGTCTTTCCTATATTTAAAGCAGTAGCAATCCTGTTTAAAAAAGGAAATCAGCAAGCACAATAAGATGATCGCAGAGTGCTGAAACTTTTCAACCACTCACAGATCTAGGTTTAATCCATCGGTTTTTTGCTCACTATGCCACCCCACTTTGGACCGAGACATATGCAAATCATTCTTGACCCTGTTCCTCATGGGAACAGTCCACCCCGACCTGCCAGGCCAGGTCCTCCCTGGACTGGAAAAAAGCATCCTTGTACTGGTTTCTGGGTGTTACCCCTCATTAGCCAGGCTAGCATTAATCCAGTGGCACAGCTAGCTAGAAACCCACATCTGGCCATACCCTTGGCCACTTAGGTAGGACATAGCAAACACAACAAGATGATGGATGGAGTGCTGAACCTTTTCATCCTCTCACCCCCAGTCACAAATCTGGGTTTAATTGATTGTACTTTTGTTCATTATGCCACCCCAGTTTGGACCCAGCCATATGCAAATCAGTCTCCTCATGGGAACAGTCCATCCCAAACTGCCAGGCAGGTCCTCGCTGGATCGGAAACAAGCATCCTGAGACTGGCTCTGGGTTATTACCCCTCATCAGCCAAGTTAGCTTGAAACCAGTGGCACAGCAAGCAAGGGACCCACGTCTGGGCATACTTTTGGCCACTTAGGCTGAGTGCTGAAACGTTTCAACCACTCACCCCCAGTCACAGATCTGGGTTTAATCAGTTGTCATTTTGCTCACTATGCCACCCGAGTTTGGACCCAGCCGTATACAAATCATTGTTGATACTGTTCGTCATGGGAAAAGTCCAGCCTTAGCTGCCAGGTCAGGTCCTCCCTGGAATTGAAACAAACAATTTTACCATGTTAAAAGGAGGGAGCACAAGCATTTTGCACCGGTTAGAATTGGTAAAGTAGTGAAAGTCCTGAAGCCAGCAGAAATCAAGTCAGCAAAATCAGGAGGTGCTGGAGCCAACAATGCTACTCTGGAGTGCAATGCCATTCTAATGGACAGCACATCCCAATGTTGTACTCAAATTGAGGTTTTCATTAGGTCTTTCCAAGAAACATTAAACAAAATGCATAGTTAAAAAAGTAACATTCATTTTATTTATTTAACATTATTTCATTCATTTATATGGTGTGTTGTTTTAAGTCCTTGCCTCCATTATTTTCTATGAGAGTATGTTGCAGTACATCTGAGTGGCCATGTGTGGTGCTTGACTTAAAAACCTAACTGCCCAAAAACATAACCAGCTAGTAGAGCCAGAGAGCCTTCGCACCCATCAAGAGCTGTAGAAATTCAGCAATGGCTGCACAAGGACAAAAGTAACAAACACAACAGCGACCTGGCATGAAACGCAGCAAGGGAACAACATGTGGCCACCCTCCACCGTCTGTATGATGTTGGAGATAAGGCGGGAAAGCTACAAGCCTGGCTAAGCAACAAAGAAATCGAGAGTAGATGGGTCCGGTCAATAATAGATGCCCAAAGCCTAACACAGTCCACGGACAAACAGATAGCGGCGACGTTCGCAACATACTTCAGAGACTTCTACTGGGCCAAACCCCTTAGTGACACCCCAAAGATAGAGGATTACTTGACTGAAAAACAAACCCCAACCTGGATGGGACTGATGCACAGGCATTGGAGGCTGACCTCACACTGGAAGAAGTAAAGGCAGCAATCTCGAAACTTCGATTGGGTAAGACCCGTGGTCCAAACAGCTTGCCAGCCGAGTTCTATAAAAACTGTGCAGATCTCCTTAGTCCCCACCTGTTAAACCTTTTTTTAGATACATACGATGAGGGAATGCTCCCACCAGACTTACATATGACTACAATAGTCACAATCCACAAGGAGGGCAAACCGAAGGATTACTGCGAGTCATATCGTCCAATATCTCTCCTGAATGTGGAGATGAAGGTCCTCGTGACCATCCTGGCCACAAGGCTACAGGAGGTCATAACAACATTGGTACATCATGACCAGTCAAGCTTTATGCCTGGTTGGGCAACCCGCTGGAATCTTCGCAGAACCCGTTACTGGTTAATGCAGACAAAAGATTGAGACACCCCCCACATTTTCTCATCCCTTGACGTGGAGAAAGCGTTCAACGTGGTACACTGGCGCTTTTTGGAAACCACCATGGCCAGGTTTGGCTTTCGCCCAAAGTTCAGAAAGTGGGTGACAATGCTATACAGCTCTCCTAGAGCGACAGTGAGGGCAAATAGTAAAACATCACAGAACTTCCCCATCGGACGCGGGACCAGACAGTTTGCACTAACGACAGAGACACTAGCCTATCATAATAGGCAACATCCAGGGATCTAAGGTATTAGGATCACACAGAGAGATACATATATGGAGAAAATATCCCTATATGCGGATGACATCCTATTGTATATAACAGAACCGGACAACACGATTCCCCTAATCTTTCAAACCATAGAAGACTATGGACGACACACAGGCTACAAGATAAACTGGCATAAGTCACTAGCATACAGCCCCGGACCCATTAAAACCTGGCATTTCCTGCCAAGAGACCTAAAGGTGGTAGAGACAGAATTTAAACACCTGGGTATATTCCTTACGACTGATGAGGGACTCTCCCACAAACGCAATGTACAGCGAATACTAAGCCATTTTTAAGAGCAGGCGGAAAGATGGAAAACTTTACCGCTTAAAATCATGGGGTGAGCCGCAATGTTTAAAATGATTACCCTACCCCAATTTCTCTATGCACTGCATAATACATATCACCCCACCCACATACTGTATTCAGGGAGATAGACGGGTACAAGATCACCAGGAGGGACCGTGTCAACCAGACCGGAGGAGGCATTGCCATTGTACACAAGAACACCATCCGCATCACGACCAACTCCGACGACACCCTCACAGCCGCCGAACACCTTCACTTCCAGATATACACCGACTCCAAGACAAACCTCAGAGGCACCCTCATCTACAGACCCCCGGGACCACGCACACGATTCAGCGAAGACATCACAGACTTCATCAGTCCGCACGCTCTCCCCTCCGCTGACTACATCCTCCTAGGGGACTTCAACTTCCACCTGGAGAACAACAACTACACCAACACCACCACCCTGCTGGACAACCTCGCCAACCTCGGACTCAAGCAACTGGTGAACACCCCCACCCACTATGCCGGCCACACGCTTGACCCCGTCTACACCTCCAGCAAGCACATCTCCTTCAGCCACTCCACCGGACTTCATTGGACGGACCACATCTGCGTCCACTTCAGCTTCAGAAGAACCACGAACCACCACCACCCGCAACAGGTGCCCCGCAGGAGCTGGAGCAAGATCACCGCCAACCAGCTCACGACCTCCCTCAGCCAGAACCCTCCCACCAGCACAACGGACCCCAACGAAGCAGCCAGCAGCCTCACATAGTGGATCACCATCTGCGCAGACAACCTCGCACCACTGAAGACCCCTCCCAGCAGACCCGGCAGCAAGAAAGCCTCCATGTTCACCGACGAACTCAAGAACTCCAAGAAGAACTGCCGTACCCTCGAGAAAGCCTGGAGCAACAACCAGACCACAGACAACATGACTGCCCTCAAGCACGCCACCCGCAAACACCACCAGCTGATCTGCACCACCAAGAAGACAGCATTCAAGGAACGACTGGACAACAACGCCCGCAACAGCAAGGAACTCTTCAGCATCGTCAAAGAGCTCTCCAACCCCAGCGCCGGAAACAACGACATCATCCCCTCGCAGGACCTCTGCGACTCACTCACCTCGTTCTTTCACAGCAAGAACGGCAACATATACAACAGCTTCAGCGCACAGACCACGCACCCAACCACCGATCCAACGCCCCCCACCACCGCCCTCCGCGCCTGGACACCGGTCAGCACCGAAGACACCACCCACGTGATGAACACCATCCACTCCGGATCACCAACCGACCCCTGCCCCCACCACGTCTTCAACAAAGCCGACTCCATCATCGCACCCTAACTCCGGGATATCATCAACACCTCCTTCAATGCCGCCACCTTCCCAGAGAGCTGGAAGCATGCCGAGCTCAGCGCCCTCCTGAAGAAACCAACGGCGGACCCCACCGACCTCAAGAACTACCGTCCCACCTCGCTCCTCCCTTTTCCTGCCAAGGTCATCGAGAAGACCGTCAACAGACAGCTTGCCGCCTTCCTCGAGACAAACTGATCCCTCGACCACTCGCAGTCCGGCTTCCGAGCCAACCACAGCACCGAGACCGCCCTCATCGCAGCCACAGACGACATCAGATCCCTGCTCGACAACGGGGAAACTGCGGCCCTCATCATCCTAGACCTCTCCGCAGCGTTCGACACTGTCTGCCACCGCACCCTAGTACAGCGACTCAGCAACATCGGAATTCAAGAGAAGGCACTGGAATGGATCATCTCGTACCTCTCCGGAAGAACGCAGAGAGTCCGCCTCCCCCCGTTCAGATCCAAGGCCTCCGAAGTCATCGGCGGCGTACCACAAGGATCATCACTCAGCCCCACCCTCTTCAATGTCTACATGAGCCCCTCGCAGCCATCGCACGCCAACACAACCTCAACATCATCTCCTACACCGACGATACCCAGCTGATCCTCTCCCTCACAAACGACCTCGCCACCGCCAGAACCAGCCTACACGAAGGGATGAAAGACGTCGCCGAGTGGATGAAGAACAGCCGCCTGAAACTGAACTCAGACAAGACGGAAGTCCTCATCCTGGGATCATCGCCCTCCGCCTGGGACGACTCCTGGTGGCCCCCTGCCCTGGGCACCGCTCCCAAGCCAACGGACCATGCACGCAACCTGGGCTTCATCCTGGACTCCTCCCTCTCGATGACCAGACAAGTCAACGCTGTCTCGTCATTGTGCTTCAACACCCTGCGTATGCTCCGAAAGATCTTCCGGTGGATCCCCACCGAAACCAGGAAGACGGTCACCCAGGCACTCGTCACCAGCCGACTGGACTACGGAAACACCCTCTACTCCAGAACCACAGCCAAACTTCAGAAAAGACTCCAACGCATCCAGAACGCCACCGCACGACTCATCCTGGACATCCCCCGACACAGCCACATCTCCGGACACCTGAGAGACCTGCACTGGCTCCCCGTCAGCAAGAGGATCACGTTCAGGCTCCTCACCCACGCACACAAGGCCCTCTATGACCTGGGACCCAGGTACCTCAACAACCGCCTGACCTTCTACACTCCCACCCGCCAGCTACGTTCCACCAGCCTCGCCCTCGCCGCCGTTCCACGCATCCGCAGAGCCACCACCGGAGGAAGATCCTTCTCCTACCTGGCAGCCAAGACATGGAACTCCCTCCCCATCCACCTCCGGCTGACCCAGGACCACCTTTCCTTCAGGAAGCAACTCAAGACCTGGCTCTTCGAGCAGTAGCAGACCCCACCTCCCCCCAGCGCCTTGAGACCCCTCCGGGTGAGTAGTGCGCTAGACAAATGTTATGATTGATTGATTGATTGATTGACAACAAATTTCACACATTGTTGTGGCTGGGGAAGCACCCGCGGATTGCTCTACGCACATTGGAAAGAAACCCATACAAAGGGGGCTTGTTGGTGCCAGACATTGAAGTGTATTATTGGACAAAGTACCTAACGCCCATTAACAACTGGATACACGTGGCAGGAGACCATCCCATGTATAGACTAGAGCGGGAAACACTGGCACCTCACATATTTCTCCACTACATCTATGGAGGGAAAGGAACACATAGGTTACTTCCGGCCACGCGCACTTTCCTTCGAGCCTGGGAAAGGGCATCCAAAGCAGTAGGTTGGAAACGCAAGATCACCAAAGTGACTCTGCTCTGGGAAGGAAACTGGCTAAAAGAGATGAGCTGACTGAGGTTTTGGCCTGTGGGATCTCCTGGGCATCTCGACGGTCGGGGACATTGTTAAGCAGGGCTCCCTCAAAACCGTCACCGACCTTTGCACTGACTTCCAGCTTCACAAGCCCCAGTTTCTTAAGTACGTGCAACTAAGACATGAATTGTTGGCAGAGGGCATGACAGGAGGCACCCTCCTGGAATATGCCCCCTTAGGAGGTCAGTTATTACAAGACCCACTCATGCTCAAAGCAGTATCACTTACATACAGAACGATTAACAACAACATGCCCGAGAACAAATTAAGGGAAAAATGGGAGTAGGAGGTAGGCATAATGGAGGACGTGGATTGGGAGGCCACCCTAATGCATCCCAGAGAGGTGGTAATAGGGGCACGACTGCTGTTAATCTAACATAAGATCCTCCATCAGGCATATTACGACAGGGAAAGACTCAATAGAATAGGGAGGGCAGATAACCACACGTTATGGGATTGTCCCATCATACGTACCTATTGCGAGGGAATCATATGGGAACTTAATAAGGTGCTACAGGTCACTCTTCCCCAAGAACCAACATTTATCCTTCTGGGGATTTATAGTGAGGTAGATGTCCTAAGACCCCAATTACTATTTAGCGCCCTAGGCATAGTGCTCATCAAAAGGGATAACCACTGATACTTCTCACAAGTGCGATGTTATTGTATGTTTTTGTTTTGAAATTCTGAAAATAATAAAACGACCCCCCCGAATTTTTTTTTAACATATACAGGTCAATCAGAATCTAGCATTGTCTTGTTTTTTTATTTACATATGCATCATGTACACACTAGAAGCTGCCCTGGCCCTTCTAGACTGCTGGAACCACAATTTCTGCTGAGCTGCAAGTGTTTATTTATATTAAACAGTGCTCTGTTGTTCATATAAAACAGGAGCTCTCATCATATAGAGAAACATTTAGTTATAATGTATTGAAAGATTAGTCAATGTAATGGTTTCCAGTCTGGTTCTGCAGGAGCGTCAGGAATCTGGAGAATAATCCTCAGCCTTCCCCTACGACCCCTCGACTCTATCAGACTCTAGAATACCGAATGGCTCGCCAGGGGAAAACAGGGAAACAAAAAAAGGAAAGAATGGGGAATACTGTAGATCTTGACTGTGGACTTCAGAGTGGACGTTTGGTGAAACACAGGCTGTAATGGAAAGAAAATATTACCATCTACACTTCATAACAGTACAATGTGGTTACATAGTGTCTCACACATACTCAAGGATATCACCTACCACATCATAAACATCTGTACTTTCAGATATAGTGGAAGGGTAGTAGAAGGTGTTCGTGTTTCTGTGTGCAATAAAATAAAAGATAATCAACACTCCTTTCCAACCTACTATTTAAGTAAAAAGGTAATAGTGTAGAGTTCTCACTGTGCTCGTTTCTGGAAAATTCCGGAAGTACATTCACTACGTCTCCTTTCAGGGCTGGGTACGAGAAAACGAATCTTGTCCTTCCAGTGTGTACAGTATTATCTGCCACATAAGATACACAATAGTTATCCCATCTTGTGACTCCCCCTGAGATAAGGTAATGAAAGCAGCGCCAAACGCTGTTACCGTGAATCTTGGAGATGGGTCTTGAAAATCACGTCACTCTCTGGTCCACGCAAGTTCCCCGAAAGAATACCAACAAGAGGAGCAATGGGCGTGAGGAATACACAATGGGAGTCAGCTAGGTCGGGGAACAAAACGTAATAGCGAGGCAGTGCCCAGCCGGATGGCGGGGAAGGACCCGGCCACCGGGCAGAGCACCAGGAATGAGGGCAAGTATTGAGCTGCAGTGCCCGGCTGGATGGCGGAGGTAAACCCGGCCACCGAGCGGAGCACCAGGAATGAGGGCAAGTATTGAGCTGCAGTGCCCGGCTGGATGGCGGAGGCAAACCCGGCCACTGAGCGGAGCACCAGGAATGAGGGCAGGTATTGGGCTGCAGTGCCCGGCTGGATGGCGGAGGCAAACCCGGCCACCGAGCGGAGCACCAGGAATGAGGGAAAGTATGGAGCAACTGTGCCCGGCCGGATGGCGGGGAATAGACCCGGCCGCCGGGCGGAGCACGAACTAAGGGCAATGATACGAAATAAAATAGCACACAACAAACAGACAGTGGGACGAGAAGGGATGGGGCGGCAAGGGATACAGAAAGCCGCCAAACGTAGTCACCACACGGAGGAGGTGGACGGGAACAAACAGGAACAAAAGAACAACGAGAAACCGGAAGTCAGGCAATCTGAAGCAGGACAGAAGTCAGGCAAGACGCAAGAACGCAAAGCGGCGTTCTGATAATCTCAGCGTCTTATATAGCGGCATGATGAGAATTCAGTACGAGTGGGACGTCGGGGCATGACAGTCAAAAGTTCATTAGTTAATTACTGTACAGGCAATTACACCTATATGGTGATATTTAGACCTCAACTCAACAATGTACCATTATTATAACAAAGACATCATGGCATTATAAATAATACATAACAACATCGTAGTCATATCCAGAGCCACAAGCCAATTTTATGCATACACATTAGGTAAAACACATCTATAGTTTTACACACGTAAGCAAAAGTAATAAAACAGTTAGCCATAGGAATATAATATTCTCACAGCCTTCAAGCATCCTTAACAACAAAGTGAAGTATAATCTCTTGCTGTTGATTCATACATGAATCAATCAATTAAGAAAGTGTTAAAACAGGAGTGTTTAACCTTTCCTCAGCTGTATTGTAAGTGAGAATCAATTAGCACTGCTATAGATTTACAGATGCCAATATTTGATCAACTTCCTCGAAAGCTCATTAAAGCTGAGCCTTAATTGAGCCTGTCCTGTTAAATCCAGCTAGACCATCACTTCTAATTTAAGAAGAAGGGCAAGTCTCAGTTAGAGTTGCCAAAATCCTAATATTTAAAAAAAAAACTCTTACATATTTACCAATTTCAGCTGAAGAAATTAAGTGTTGGAGTAAAAAATGCTCAACTTCGAACATTCAAATAATTTAAGCATTTCAGTGGGTATAATAATGAAGCTCACGTTGCAGTGAATACACTGGTAATAATTACTCATTTAAAGGTTTTGCAGAGTTTTCTATCCATAAATTTAAGCCTCGATTACAAGTTTGGCAGTCAATGGACTGCCATCCTCGCAGGGCGCAGAGGTGGTGGTTTCCTGACATCCCCTATTATGAGTCGGGCAGTGGGACCGCCACAGTCCTGCAGCAGCCACCAGTGAACCGCCATTGCCTGGCAGTGAGGAGGCCTCAATATGCTTGGTGGGACTGCCGCAGTTCCTCCAAGCATATTGCGAGTTTCCACTCTGCCAACAGTGTCATGGATTTTTCTTCTCCATGAACATTATGGCAGAGAGGAAACAAAGGGAGCCCTACAGGGCCCAGTGTGACACCTACACATGGGGATGCAACCGGGGGTGACAACATGTGCCCTCCTGTGTGCATGCACCCAGTTCCTGGACTGCATAGACCTTCAAGTGCATACCGTCAAGGAACTGTTTTTGAGGTCCCCATTGCCGTGCCCATTGTGAGAGGCACCCCCGTGGGAACGGTACGCCAAAAACCAGTCTGCCAGATAGGAGGAAACTTTTATTCTAGGGGCGTTCTGACCACGGCTTTGGTGGTGCGGCGAACCCAGCGTCACACCGCCAAAGTCATTAAATTAGTGATAGTTTGCCTAGCTTTCTTTATTTCAGAGATAAGATAAGCTTTTCTTTATTTTCTGTCTCTATAAGTACATCTTCTACAACCATGGCTATACGATAAGATTGATTCTCATTTCATATTCTACAAATATAATAAACTTCTTACTATGGACTAAATTATCTGCTTATGTGCCCCTTTTTGTTTAAAACTCCCATAATTTTTATAGGAATTAATATTTGATCTTCTATTTTTAATTATAATCCAGTGCAAGCCTAGGTTAAAATGTTTCTGAGGAAACTTGTAAGACTTTGGCACCTCTATCAGTCTAACTCGCCATGTTTACATACATTTAGGAATTCCTTGTTTTCAATTGCGAACCTAAAATGGATATCCTCTTCATGAAGGATGTTTTGCATGACATTCACAGCTGTCCTCTCCCCTCAACTGGCTTCTGCCATACATTTGATATTCAATCTTTCAAATAATTAAGGAAAAATCCCGGCCAACTGGAAGGAAGCCCAGGTCAGGCCAATCCTAAACAAGCATTTGCAATGCAATCGGTCTCGCCTTTGGGACCTAATATGTATTTAGTTATGCAGCACATTAGCCTGGGTGCTGAAACATCTACTGTTCTTTAATATGGAGTGAAAGTAAGCACCAAACTGCGTGACACACCTGGTATGGGAACACATGGAGAAAAATATTGCCTTTCAGCTGGCAGGGTCATACTTGATCATTTAGAAATATGGTAGCCGAACAACAGAAATGTTCAGACATTCAATACAGTTTTAGGAGAGGTTTCAGCACCGTCAAGCACTGCCTCAATCGCCACTTAGACATAAGCAAGTACATGCTGACTAAAAACTGCACTGACCATTTATAATTCATGGATTTGACATCTGCTTTTTGACTGGGTGGTGAGAGGGAAACTCTGGGGAAAGATGTTGGGAATGGGCATAGATGCACCCTTGGCTTATTTTTTAGCTCAAATGCATCAAGATGTGACTGGTAAAGCTAGATATGGGCCATAAGGTGAACTGTCAGCATCAATCAAAATTAATTGTGGGGTTAGACAAGGATGCTTGTTAGCCCCTTTTCTGTTCTACTTAAATATTAATGATCTCGAGAGTTATTTGAATGAGGGGGTGGCTGATATTTCCAGGTTGGGTCCTATAAATCTTCCAGAATTGTTATGTGGCTGATTGTGTATTGATTTCAAGAACGGGTATGGGCTTACAAATTCTTTTAAACAGATTTCATGATTTTAAAAGTATCCTGGGTCTAAACACGAATACGGCTAAGTCACACGTCATGGTGGTTAGGAAAACTCATTCTAAGTTAAGATCTTGTTTTATCAATAGGAATAAGCTACTCCATGTATCTAACTTCTCTTATTTAGGTGTCCCTTTTGACCACAGAGGCTCTCCTGGCATCGCCTCATTAAGGTTAGGAAAAGGAGTTTTGATAAAACTCTAGAGGCTTTATTTAGGTTTGCAAAGAAATTGGGCTCAAAACCCATTGATGCAATAATTAACATCTATATTGCCTGGTGTTGTTTTGCCATCTTGTATGCGGCCGGTATTGGGGCTTTTGATATCTTTCCACTTTGCAAACAATAGAAAATGCCTTTCTTAGAAGACTAATGACAATCCCTTTAGCCTCCCGAGTATTTTATGTTTTATGGAACTAGGCCTGATGCCTTTAACACATCGCATTAAAACTGCCCCAATTATGTTAAGGCGCTATATTTGGTCAAATGAAGAGCCAGCCCTCAAACGAGCTATAATACAGGGCTGTTTAAGTTCGGATCATGTTCATAAAATACCTTTTTCTTAGCTATATTAAAAAGCAGTTTGAACTTAGGGGAAGACCGGAATATTTTACAAATCCACAATTCATTACTACTGTCTCAAAATCTCAGCTAAAGCAGGATGTTTTAACTGTTTTAATAGTGCCTAGGGAATGTATGGAGTCAGGTAAGAAGCGTATAGTCAATTATCTACCCCTTGTTAGAACCGAACAAATTGAGCCATACCTTTTGTTCCCTTTTGGTCCCTTTAAAAGATTTTATCTTATTAGATTTAGATTTAGTATTGCTCATCTACTGTGACTCTCACTTGGATCCTTGCCCATGTGACTCCAACTCATCCCAGATCATGCTGTGCTTCCTTTTTTTCTGCCAGTTATACTCCAAACCTCAAAAAGATTTGATCATTCCACTATTAAGGGAGTTGAGCAGTAGCGGTCGGCAGTAGGTGTTTCTGTAGGGCGATGACGTGGGAAGGGGGAGGGGTAGGGTGGGGGGTAGTAATGTATGGATTACGGAGTTTTACAGGTAAGTAAACATTTAAATAAATAAAACAAATTTCTTTGCGCGCACTGTATCACCAAATGTGATGCAGTGGGCGCAATGAAATTCGTTTTATTTATTTAAATGTTTACCTACCTGTAAAACTCCGTAATCCATACATTACTACCCCCCACACTGCCCCTCCCCCTGCCCACGTCACCGCCCGACAGAAACACCTACTGCCGACCGCTACTGGAGTTGAATATTAGGGAATGCAGGCCAGCATTATATATCCTTCAGCTTTTCCAAACAGAATATATATATGTCAAATTATTTATAAATGTATCTCTGATGCAGTGCGATTAAGAAGTTTAGTAGGGAAATGACTAATTTTCATATCCTGTATTGAACTTTACGCTACAAATTCTCTTAATACAAAATCTTCAATACTTAATATTTTTGTACTTTCAGGTGGCACTCTGCACTTTAAGGGGCTCATTATGATGTGGGGCGGAATTACTTCTGCCCAACACTGCATTTGTCATGGGACCGACCGACACCTGGTCCACGGACCCAACTACCCCATTAGGATGCGACCGAGCACTTTTCAATCGCATTCCTATATTTTACTATGGGAGCATGCATTCCAACCGTAAACCGGCCGTACTGCAGGCTCCCATAGTAAAATGGGAGGTGCAGTTCTTCCCTGCACCCCGTGGCAGGCACCTCAAGGTGCTTGCTACAAGGTGCAGGGATCAACAGGGGGGCACCATGGGTGCCCCCTCGGCCTCCAATCGGAGGTCGTGCATCAAAGGAGGCCCTACTGGGGGCCCCCAGACACGCTTTCCGGCATGGTTTTCATGTGGGACAAAATGGCATGGAAACCATGTCGGAAACCGTCATTGTAATTTCAAGGGTGGAAAGGCCTGCTCCTGAGATTACTTGCCACATTCTGACTGGTAGTTGGGCTCTCTAAGCCCGTCGGAAGCCAGCCAGAATGACCGGTTGGATTCCTTTCAGATGGCCTCAATCAAAATGAGGCGGTCGGAAAGGAATCCGAGCCCTCTAAGCCACATTGTAATTGGCCCCTACATTTTTTTAGGGCTATAGTTTTTATTGTACCCATTATGATCATATTGAGGGTGCTGATTATAAAGAAAGGTAAGCCAGCACTATATTACCTCCACCTTTTCAAAACAGAATATATTTGTTAAATGATTTATACATTTATTTCCGTTGCATTATGTCTCAGAAGCTTAGCAAGGAAATGATTAATTATCATATTTTGTACTGTGCATTATGCAAAAAATTCCTTTACAAGACAAATGTCATATATAGGTTACTAATTTTTGCACTTTCAGGTGGCACTTAGCACTTTAAAGGTTTTCTACGGAGATAGTTTTTGATGTAACCTATGTAAACTTAAATTCGTTGAGATTGATTGAGTATTGGAAGATATGAACTGGAAACTTTAATGATTGTTTTTAATGTTTGCTGTCAGATATACACAGGACAAACTGAATAAGGACATGAATTTTTTGATTGTTTGATACGGTCAGTGCATAATATGTTTAATGATTATTGAATATGTTTATGTCTTTTTAGTGTTGTATGTTTTCTTGTGCTACAGTTATGGTTGCCAAAACCAAATAAAGTTTGCTGACTGACTGACATTCACAATATTTTTACACATTAACCCTTTCGTTGCAGCCGTCGGCCAACGGCCATCGCAAGCACTACCTCCGTAGTGCTGCGTACATCCGTTGGCCGACGCGGCCCCGCCCACTCATCAGAACGCCCGCACCGCGGTGAAATTGCCAAGGTGTTAACACAACTAAAAATACAAATTTCTAAAAATTCACAAATAAAAAAGTATTTCACTAAACATACAAATAAAAAAGTAATAAACCCATAAAATCAAACACACTACAATAAAATACATGTACAATAACACCTTCAAATGATATTAGATACAACAATATTTTCTAAAACTATGGGGCATATTACCAAGGGCCATTATCGCCGCTTTAGCGGGACTTTTTCCCGCTAATGCGGCGATAATTTTATCGCCCATTACCTAGCTGTCGCTAACACCAGTTAGCGACAGCTAGTAGGAGATTGCGATCATCTTGGGGCCCACTTTGCATGTAAGCGATATTTATTGCTAATGACATGCAAAGTGGGCGTGCCAAGATGTTAGCGACTGTAAACAGTCGCTAACATCGCTATCTCCTATTACCTACAAAGGCGTACTTTTGGAAATATTAGCGCTAAGCACGAATATCTCCAAAAGCTAATCCCTGCCCAGAGCAGTTCTTAGCCATGTTATCCAATGGTAGGTGGATAACATGGCTAAGAGCATTAGCTCGGTAATGCATGAATATCGCTGACTTTTCAGCGATATTCATGCATTATGGCCGATTTTTGTCACTTTTGAGATATACCTTGATAATAGCAAGGTTTATCTGCGATAAAAATCGGCGGAGCTCAGCGATAATAATATTGCCGCTAACAGTGTTAAGCGATAAATATCACTTCATCTTGGTAATATGCCCCTATATTTTTAACAACTATATTTAAAACAACACTTAAAACAATATTCTTACGTTTGATATTCCGGTCCACAATATTTGTGACATCCTGATATTCTTGGTGCAATATTTTTGTATCAGGATACTTTTTATTTGATATTTTGTCTTAACACCTTTTTTTAACATGGAGATAGGTGTTTCCTTTTCTTTCCCCCACTAGAAAGTGTGAGGGTTTTACCAAAGTTAACTATGTGACAATGTCGCTAGTGTTAAAGGAAAGGATGCAGGCTGTTGTTTAATTCTAACATAACAAAATTACTGTAAATCCCTATAAATTAACCATACAAATATTTTTTTTTACATGAACAGGAAAGCACAAGTGAAGTGATTGTTTTTTTATTTTCTTCTCAACTGTGGAAACAAAGATTTTAACAGGATCGAAACAAACAAAGACACTACTTGCTAATGGGCAAATTACAAATACCCAGTTTCCACACATTACCGTTTCTTCAGTATATATTTGTATCAATAAAACTGTATATCTGTGCAAATTAGTGTTCATTTCCATGGAAAATGTGCTGTCTGTGAATGAGAGAGTGTTACAACGCCATGCTTTAGTAAAATATTTGTGAAAATGTTCTCCTAAATGCAACACCACCTACATACTGCACCCTTCCATTCTTATGCTGAAAAGCTGTGGGTCATTTGCGACACTTGTTCTTTGTGTGACACTTGGGTTTTTCTGGATCCCTGTGAGTTCAGTGATATACCATTGATGGCAGCAGCCCCACTTTGAAAATTATACCAGCACCACTGCCCCAACAGACAAAAAAAATCATAAAAACCAAAGATTAAGCATTAAGGGCCTGATTCCAACCTTTGTGGTCAGACCACCAGGCCGCAGAGTCAACAATCAGAAGAAAGCCGGTATACCGACCACCGCATTCTGAGTTGATGGCTGGGCTGACGGTGTGCTGGCAGCGGTCTTGCGGCAGCAGCATGCTTCAGCTCACAGAGTCAGCCTGAAGGAAATTGCGATGCACAGCAGCACCTACACTATCTTCCGTTCACTGTTACCATGCTGTGCATGGCACACAATGTTCGCATAACAGTGCAAGCATAGGGGGATGCAACAAGTGCCCCCAGCCACATGACCAATGGGCGAAAAAAAACAATGCCGTGTTTGAGGGCCCCTCTCTGCCTTTCTGCTGACCTTTTCATGAAAAGGTTGGGCCGACGGAAAGGCAGGTCAGAATAGGCACGAAGGCGCTAGCATCCACACCGCCTCCATTCCTCACCACTTTTCACATGGCTGCAAGAGCCAGGATCCTGGCAGTGGCAGCTGTTTTCTGTTGGTCCAACCACCAGGGTCTGAATCAGGTAGTCGGACCATCGAGGACACGGTGGTCGGACCTGCCACCAGGGGTACGGTGGTCTTGGGGCTGCCATATTCGTAATAAGGGCCTAAGAGCAATGTGTTCAAAAGTCATGGATCCGCACAGAAATGACGGTTCCTGCCTCCCCTGTCCACAAATGTTGCTTGAGGAATTATCCAAATTATGGTACTAAGGGTGAAGAACCCCGCTTTGTTGGTTGTATTGCACTTTTTTTCTAAAGTAAGGCACTATAAAACTGTGAGGACATTTAAAGACTAAAGACAGGTATCGTTAGCTGAGTGGCAACAGATTGGTGCAAATACAGGACAAAAATTAGTCCAATGCATTTTTAACCTTCTCTCGGTTGGTTGGTACGAGTGAAAATTGGTACACAATGTATTGACATTGTGAAGGTGAGACTGGAATTCAATAAGATTTCCTGTGCAATGCCATTTGTGTCTATTGCAATGAAGTGTAAAATGTCTTACAGTGGTACAGCTATCTTTACTGCTTCAGATGCAGTGGAACCGGATTCAAGGTGACCACTGCTCCTCCTGTTAGGTCTATCTTTTGCTACCCACCCTTGGATGAAGGGACCATTTTTTTGGCTTGCAATAGGGCTCGTGGATCCCTTGCTATGCCACTGCCAACATAAAAATAAATAAATAAGCCATTTTTAATTTGAGCCCTGTAGAGTTTTCCATATTGCAGAACGCCTTGCTGAAGGCACATTGTAGCTCAGTCTGTATTACCAAACTGTGGGTAAGCACCACAAATGGGAAAACGTGTCACATGCAAAGTCCACGGTGTCTTCATAATGCTCCTAACAAGATTTTGACATACTTTTGAAAAAAATATATTTTATGGTTGTAAATATGAAAGTTACGCCCTTATTCCATTCCAATGAACAGAGGGTGGATTTTTTTTCTCTCAGCTGATATGTGAGCAAGGACCGAAATGTGTTTCACCACTATGAACTGCAAAATAACTTTTTACTTGCTAAATAAAAAAACTTAATGTAGCATACCAGTGCAATTTTCTCGGTTATGTCTTATTGCGTTTCATTTTATCTCTCAGATTGATCATTATGCTCCGGCAAGTTACAGTCTTCCATCAGCCTCTGATATTTATTTGAATCACCCTAAGAGTCTGTTCCTTGGCAAAGTCATAGGTAAGTGAATTTTGTTTTTTTAAATGACAGGAAATATCGTTTAGGGTGTTTCTACTGTAGCTTTTGCCACTTGTTTTGCAAAAGTATGTAGTGGAATGCTCAGAATAAAAATAAAAACACTGTAGGAAAAGTGTAGTGCCAAATATGAGCTATGAGAAACCACTGGATTTCTTTTAAAGTAAACTTTCACTGTACACAACGATATATTTTTAGTTATTTAATAACACTGCAAAAATGAAAAAACAGCAATGGAAACAAAGGTGGAAATGGGAAAGATATGATTTCATTATATACATGCATGTGCAATCTATAATTGAACACAGGGATGTCTATCCTAGGTATGTACGGGCCGAGGTTGGGAGCCATGACATTTTTTCTGATTAACAACTGTGTGAAGGTGTTCCATTTAAGCTATTGTGTGTACATTCATAGTGAGCGATATCCCTGAAAATGTTGCATTAACATAGTGCTTCCGTACCAACACAGGATGTGCTGGGTTGAAATTTACACAACTGTGTTATATTTTTTTCAGATATAATAATGGATGTTTTTCTAATTGCCATTAGGGGTCCAACTTTCCTGACACATACTTCTCAGCGTCTCCAGTGATCAATTATATGTATCCCTGGATAAGTGTTTTGCTGAGTAAATTTCGTACTCAAATTTGTGTTGATCTGGTGATCTTTGCAAGTCAATCAAACTATTTAAATCTTATGGAGATTGTATCCCCAGTAGGAGTAAATTACAGTGGAAAAAGAGAGACCCCAGATCTCCTGGGAAAGTTTGGGACGTGGGGGTTTAATATGCTGGAAAATGGTTCAATACATAACATTAAAGGGGGAAGTGCTGGGCGGAGGTAGGATAGTGGTGAAAAGTGGAATCTTGGTGGAGAGATACACGAGCCACTTCACTCAAATGGAAACTTTATGCTAGTCCCATCAAGATCCTCACCAGGTTTCACATGCTGTAAACCAGTAGATAAGTACTTAAATTACACATAGTCAAATAGCAAATGAGGAATTAGCACATGGGGAAATACCACCGACCTGCAATCCAGTTAGAAACATAAGCAGGATTTTGCGCCTAATTCTGATATAAACTAAAAGTGTAATTGAGGCCCTAGCATTCATCTATATGTTAATTGACAGCTTTTAGGCCATAGTTGCTGGCATCAACTGTTAAAATTGATGGGCAAACAGGTAAAAACAATTAAAAAAGAGGGGCGTATGCAATATTCATATTAAAAGTATTAAAGAATCATTTTGTTCTCTTGCAAGTACTTAATTTTATTACAACACTGTCACTTTTTCGTGGCAAACCTAGGGCAAAACTTAGGAAAGAATTTGCAGAGGAATGACAACAACTACCCCCCTTGTCCCTTGATGCTAGTGTATCCATCCAGTCTAGGATTGAAACTAATGGCTGAGTTCCTATATATAAACATAACAAAAGGAGGGAGGGAGAGAGATACTAGTGGATTCAGTCTCCCATGATATTCGTACAAACAAAATAGAATCCACTAAGAGAGTGGAAGTGATCCCTAAAGTGATGGGGAGCACACAGTGTTGTTTAAATGCCCCTCACACACCAACAGGCCCCTTGGTGTCATGCTTCATCATCGGGGCCTTCGCAAACCTCTACGGAATGCGGCGTGCTGCAACTCACGGATACGTAGGAGCACTTAGTAGTGAACTATGTGTAGGTGTGTCAACCTATTCTTTTGCACCTTTTAATAGTACCAGCCGAGGGTTTAATAAATAATTTTTCCTACGAGCTTGGTATTTTTAACCTTTCACCCTTTTCACCTCACTTCTTTACTCACACCCTCCCTCCACACACCTACACATAGTTCACTACTAAGTGCTCCTACGTATCCGTGAGTTGCAGCACGCCGCATTCCGTAGAGGTTTGCGAAGGCCCCGATGATGAAGCATGACACCAAGGGGCCTGTTGGTGTGTGAGGGGCATTTAAACAACACTGTGTGCTCCCCATCACTTTAGGGATCACTTCCACTCTCTTAGTGGATTCTATTTTGTTTGTATGAGTTCCTATATAGACTAGGTTCTTTGATTCACAATCCTTAACACACATTTGTCTTTCCTTGGTTTTAACCCTCCCCATCTCAAACATGATCAAAACCTGGTGAACTTTCATCCCTATAGCCAAACACAAAAATGTCATCTTTGAGAGTGATCGCATCCTTAGTCCTCTAACTAAATTAATAATATCAATTGAAGAGGCCAATATAAATGGCATTTTCTTAAATTAAAAGTGTCCATCAGGTTTACTAAAGGTTGTTAAATGGCATAACTTATTTGTCAAAATGCTCAATGTCAATCAAATTAGAAGATATATTTGTGTGCCAATTTAAAGTATTAATTACCTCCTCAGTTTTAACGGCAGAATGGCCACCGTTCTAAACTGCCTGTTTGGCACAGTTCACCTTCCTCTTGCATGCTACTGCAATAGGACCAAGCCAAATCCAGGGCTGTGGATTTAATGATCTCCTGTCTGCTCATTTTTAAGCAAGCTTTTCCAATCATAAGCAGTACACTTCTTAGTTTGTGTTTCACAAGTGCACCTACCTATTTGACTAGTAGGGCATATTTGAACCCTCTGAAGTCATCCAGAGCAATCTTAACACTTTTTGACATTCCTGCTTACCACAAAATGTTGCACTTCCATACTTCCATGCCCATAGTAAGAAAAGCATCACAACCCCTCTAAAGACTTTAGTTTGTCCCCTTTTCAAACTGAACACTGGATCTCCTTCTGACATACCGCCATTCACTTCCTTAAGCAAATTAAAATCAGCATTATGAGACCTTTCAGGTCACATCTTAGCTTGTCATTGAGCAGGGTCTACTACCTTAATCCTTCAAATCGGCCATTGTCACTACCATTCTGAAGCCAATTGGGCTGAGACCCAATAAAATGAAAAACTACTAGCAGTGGTCAAATTCCTCAAAAACAAATTGCAGAACAACTATGTGGGCACAATCCCTGGCAGCCTCCAAGCAGTGCTCTAGCACTGCATTAGCACAACTTTATCAATAGCACTAAGTCTATATTCCTTGTTCTTCAATATGACTGTATACTGGAATCAGATGTGTATAATACCAATGCACTGACCCTGCTGTATCTGCCAAATCTGTTTGATACAGTAGGCCACTGTTTTACACATGAATATATCAGTGCGAATGATACTGACGGTATCACTCTGGACGGGGTTGCAATCGGTTAGACTACCCATGTACACTGCTGGAAATATGCCATTAAAAATGGGGTCTATAGTATTGTATTGTAGTCCTCATTTGTACAGCGCGTACTACACCTATGCACATCACTAGTGTGCCTACCTACATTGGCAGCAAGCAACACCATATGTGGTGGTGTGTAGTTGGCAGCGGCAGTGCTTAATGTGGGAAATATAAACAGCCAGTGCCCAAAGCACTGCTCAAAAGCCCAGGGTTAGCGTTATTAAATGTCAGTTCCCCAATACCAAAGACTGTGTAGTTGTGAATCCACCTCCCGCCTCATAAATCCACTGGCAGGAACTCTCTGCCCGTTTTGAACAGCTCTGCACACCTCTTTAGGATATTGCTTATGATTATAGTCTGCTTGGCTGGTTACTGTACTGGGTTGTCCAATCACAATTTTTGTATATGACTTGTGGGCCTGAGCTGGCATGGCGAGAGAGAGAGAAATGGAGACGGAGACATCTCCTGGGATGGGCATTTTCACTATCATCCCATATCTGTGTGTCACTGTGAGATATAAAGAAGTGGCCATAGTGTATAGATGTATGGGACCTGCAGTCATGGATTAGATTAAAGTCCTCCGATCTCTTCAATTATTCCATGCCTGTTCATTTGGTGAAGGCTGGCTTATTAGCTGCACAGTACTAGTGATAGTTAACCATTGTAGAAGATACGTCTGCCTGCTCACCACTGAGAGTTATGGTATTAGTACTAGTGTTGGCCAGAAATGGTATGCATGTACCTACATAACTACATAATACCAAGACGAAGTGTAGAGCACCCTCCTTAACTTACCTGCTTATCAAAAGTAGTTTGCTTGGTGGGTTATTTCCAATCTGTGGATTGAAAACTAAAGCTTATGCTTGAGGTGGCGACTGTCTTTCCAGGTTCTGCTGCCAGATATGTGGTGTTGTTGTTTTGGAAATAGCTTTGCCTTCAACTGTCTTCTGCAGAGTATACTACTCAATGCTTCCTACGGATTTTCTATGGTGAAGTAGTATAAATGATGCAAGCATGGAGTGCATTGTCCTGTTTTGTTTGTATTGCTTGAACTTAACTTGTAGATATAGCAGTCCTTTTTATTAGGAGACTCTCTGGACAATCCAAGTGCCTTGAGCATTGCTTTTCTAGCTATAGGTAATTAATAGAGTGATTATAAGATTCAAATCATGTTCTCTTGAGTGAAGGTTGAGAAGAAGTCTTGCAGCAGAATTTTGGACGTGTTGTGTTTTATGTATGATGAATGCGGGTGCACCACATTTTAGGCTGTTGGCATATTCAAGCTTGGAAATTATGAGTGCGAGGGTGGCTTGCAGCTAGTTTCTATTGGTATCTATGGTATTGGGGGATGCAATTTAGTGTTTTCATTGTGTAAAAGACACTCTGTTTACATCGTTAATATGTGGTCTCAAATACATGCAGACAGCACACACATCACCAGTGATGCCCAGATGAGCTTTACCACGCTTTCCCAACTGGTAGGGCTTCCACAGCTGGATTCCCGAGCAGCCCTCCAGAAGTGAAACAAACACATCCACCTCTGGGCAGTTGACTGTGTTTAGCCATAGCATGAAACAGGCAGAATCTGCTAGTCCAAGTTGCTGTCAGGTGAGATAGGGGATGGCAGTCACTCCGGCCGGATGTATGACGTTACAACGCAGGCTATTACAACGCCTGCCTTTACAACGCGGTTTTCACATCACAATCCATTACAACGCATAGCGCTTTGGGGTGCTGGATAGTGAAAAGTTTAATTTACTGTTCCAACACCAGTCCCCGTGGACACTAGGGAAGGTGTTGGATAGTAAATTAAACTTATTCCCTATCCTAGAGCGCCCCCCAGCGCAATGCGTTGTAATGGTTTGCGTTGTAATGACCGCATTGTAATGGTAGTGTGTTGTAAAAGTTTTGTTGTAAAGGTTGTTCACCACTCCGGCCGCCATCTTGCAATTCCGTGTCCAAGCAAATAGCGGTTCCTTCAGATAGCAAAATCACCCGTCCATCTGAGTGATCATAGAGAGAAAAGAAAATGTCTTCCATAGCCGCATCTGCCCAGGCGCCACTATTATTAAGATCCTCCTGGCTCGACATTTTCTGCCCCCATTACTGCTCTCATAAGGTTCAATAGATTCTTTAGACTTCTTCCATCATAGGCTACTAACCTTAGTTTCCCCTGATATGGCGTTTTCAAGTTTCTCCCCAAGCATGGTCATTAGGCCATAGGGTGGTAAGCTGGTATTTTTATAATTGTCTGGAGGTCTTAGGCTCTGTCTTTGCAGTATTTAGCTTTAGAAGGTGTTAGACCTGGCATACGAGGCGTGGTTTGCCCGGACTTTTGGAATTCAGTCCTCCTGTTTTCACTGACTTAATTTTTGCTGGCAATAGGACTCTGAACATTTTACCACTTCTAACCGGTGTTATAGTACATGTGCGCTCTGCTTAAGCATGGTAACATTGGCTTATTCACAACTAGCATATTTAATTTACTTAAAAGTCCCTAGTAAAGTGCACTACATGTGTGCAGGGCCTGTAAATGAAACACTAGTAGTGAGCCTGCAGCACTGATTGTGCGACCCACGTGCGACCCACTTCAGTATCCCTTTAAACATGCCTCAGGCCTGCCATTGTAGTTTAAACTGTCATGTCGACCTGGAGAATTAACCATCTTGCCAGGCCCAAACCTTCCTTTTTAATACATGTAATGTACCCCTAAGAGAGGCCCAGGACAGCCCAAGGGCATGATGCAGTATTTATTATTTTAAAAAGCAGGACAAGTACTTTTAAGTTTTATATGTATTAATAGTCAAAAACTCTTACATTTATTTGTCTCTACTGCAAGACCTATCTCTCCATAGGTTAACTTTGGGATTGCCTTATTACATCTTATAAATGTCATTTCCAATTGGAAGGGATGAGACCCCAAGTTTGGTACCTCTGGAATCACAATTTAAAATCCGAACTTATAGTGAAGTTTGATTTTAAATTGCAGTTCTGAAAATGCCACTTTTAGAAAGCCTTTTCTTACTTTAACCATTTGGTGCTTTCTGCCTGCCCCTAAATACATGCCTGGGTTGGGTGACAGCTGGGCTTTGTGAATTCCCTCTAGAAAGCCACACACAAGGGGATCTTAGGTGTGACTGACGGGCCATCCACATCCTGATGGGCCATCCTGGGCAGGACGGGAAGGAGGATCTAACCCACCTGAATAGATTGTCCTGTCCCCACACAAAGGCTGCATACCCCCCTACAGTGAGTCTGGAACCAGGGCAGGAAGAGAAGGGACTCTTTGCACTTTAAAGGCCTATCTTTGCAGTCTCCTCCATTTCGAAGGCACAGCTAGGTATACGTCGTGGACCCCCACAAACCCCCAACTCAGTACACTTCTGGACCTGTGGATACTCTCCAAGGAAGGACTGCGGTGCTGCTGAAATGACTATCACTCTGCTCCTCTGTGCTGACCTTCTGCCTGCTGTCCTTCTGCATGGAAGTGAGAAGAACTGGACCTGCATCTCTCCACAGCAGAACCAAAGTGTCTCCAAGGACTTTGTGGCTTGCCTCCTGATTAAAGTCTCAGGGCCTTTAAAGACTTCCAACTCACCTCGTTACAGCACCTGAACTTCCTGCCATCTGAGAGTCTTGCCCTGCCAAATGGAGCCAATCCAGTCCTGGACCCTTGGAAGTGTGTATAAAGTGCTGCTCCAGCAAAAATCCACGCATCAAGGCCGTTGCTCTGCTCAGAACTGGTACATCTCCATAAATGCAGACGCATCGACCCTGCTGAGATCAAGTGCACTGCATCTCCACCAATGCAAATGCATAGCCACTTCTGTGTGGATCAGGGACATCACATCATTGAGGGCGTGGTGCTTCCCCTCAATTTCAAATGCATTGCCGACTTTTTATGGCTCTGAGGCGACGTATCACCTACATCCTAAGGCTCGACGGCGACGCATTGCTTCTATTGCTCTTCGCATCTCGTCCTCAATGTCGACACAACTTTCTAAACAAAGTACTGTTTCAGCAGGCCAAGATTGGGCCCTGTATCCTACCCATGCTCCATTGTGGTTGGCCTGAATATTTGGTTTTGACTAAGCATGGGCGTAAAATCCGTTCCGCTCGCGGATTTTGCGGATTTTCGGCAAATTTGCAATCCGCGAACTTGCCGAAAATTCGTAAAATCCGTGCGAAGCGGATTTTTTGCTTGGTCGCACTTGCCAACTAGAATACTATACAATTTCGCGGGAGTAAACACTTGCGAACACGTAGATGCGGCGGGCAGCGACAATCTCGCAATTGCGAGATTGCAAAATTTGCAATTTCGCACAAGAAATCCACCAGCAGGCAGCATAAACCTTGAAAATTATGATTTTTATCAGAATAACTCCTCAGGTTGACATTTGCCTGCACTTTTTCTTTGCAAGGAGTCCATTTTGGGGGGGGGGATGAAGGAAGTGCCCCACAGTCTCCAACTTCCTGTTCCTGTCCAGCAGGCTCCTCCCAGTGCTTTCTTCATGTGCTGGTCACTTTGATTTGGATCTTGACCTGGAAGGGTTACTTTTTGTGGATGCTGCTGGATATTTGGATTTTTGCAAAACTGAAAGCACTCAGCAGGTGCAAAAGTTCAATCTTATCATTAGTAACCTTTCCCTGTAGTGCTTCCTGAGGGGCCCCTTCAGAGTTCATTTGCCTACTTGCAACTATTCTATGACCCTGCTCTGACCCTCACAGCAGGCTCAGAGAATAGCTACAAGTATACAACAAAGGTCCTTTTAAAAAAATTACACTGCAACAGAAAGCAATTACAGACAAAACTGAAAGCACTCAGCAGGTGCAAAAGTTCAATCTTATCATTAGTAACCATTCCCTGTAGTGCTTCCTGAGGGGCCCCTTCAGAGTTCAGTTGCCTACTTGCAACTATTCTATGACCCTGCTCTGACCCTCAAGGCAGGCTCAGAGAATAGCTACAAGTAGGCCACAAAGGTCCTGTGAAAAAAAATTGCACTGCAACAGAAAGCAAATTACAGATAAGGAAGCAGGTGCCAGCCA
Source organism: Lissotriton helveticus (assembly GCF_964261635.1). Taxonomy (NCBI): domain Eukaryota; kingdom Metazoa; phylum Chordata; class Amphibia; order Caudata; family Salamandridae; genus Lissotriton; species Lissotriton helveticus. Next base: position 905,253,342 of record NC_136071.1, read on the forward strand.
GACTGGAAGTTTAAATTCAGTGACACATTAATCAACCCCAAATTAATTCATGTCAGTTGAAGCAGGGCAGGTGTGCTTGCTTTTTTCACCCCCAAAATCTACAGTGATAAACCAACCAGAGGGTGGCAGTGATGTACCAGAGGGTGGCATGGGTGTACCAGAGGGTGGCAGTGGTGAAACAGAGGGTGCTGTGAACCTGTGATGATGAACCAGACGTAGAAACAACATAATCGCGGCCGTTGCAAGCCGACAAGTAAGTTCGCAATTGCGAACTGGTACACAACCCTCGCGAACTGGCAGAAACCCTTGCGAACACACAAAAAAATCTGCAAATTCGCGAGAGTTCGCGCATTTTGCGGATTGCGAATCCGTAAATACGCAAGTTCGCGGATTGCCAATTCGCAAAATCCGCCCATGCTTAGTTTTGACCCAGTCTAGAGCGACCAGATAGCCCCAGTTGTCGTACTATGATTTTAAACACTACATTTCAGTTTATTCTTTCAAAAATCATAGCTCCTGTCATACATATTGGATGTTTGTCCTTTTGCTCTTGTTTTGTTCATTAAATTAAGCTCTATGTATCTAACATAGTGTGGGGTCCTGTTTTATTGTTAGAAGTGCTGCATAAATACTTTACGCATTTCCTCTTACGTTAAGCTTGACTCCTCTGTGCCATTGTACCAGAGAGTGAGCACTGGTTAGGTCTCGTCCTATTCCATTCCGCAAGGAATGAATAGGAAGAGACTATTGGGGCTAAACTAAGAGCTCTGAAAAATGCGGATTTCCAGAAGTGCATGTGGTCTCGTGATCGCGCTTCTATCCGCCTGCCTCGTATCACCACATGAAAGCCATTTGTTGCTTGTTCACACTTCTTTCACGGCCGCGAGGCCGTGCGTGCTTCAAAGGGATGTGTGGCTCAATGGTTAGAGCGGCAGACCCTGATGCAGAAGTCTGGAACGGGACCAGGGTTCAATTCCCCGCCTCGGCGGGTCTTGGGCTCAAAATTCCACGGACCTGATAATTCTCGCCTCGGTGCCTATTCCAATCATGGAGTCCCACTCTGCAACTCTGGGCAATAGCTTGCTTAATCTCCACAACGGCCCCCACAACGCTATGGATGCCTGGCCTCCACCTTGGGGGTGCCCAGGAGTGGACACCTCACAGGGAAAGCCAGGATGGGTTCCACAGCGGTATTCGTACAAGCGCCTTGAGACCCTTGCGGGTGAGTAGTGCGCTATACAAGTATCAATTTACAATTCACATTTACAAAGGGATCCGCTCACTTCTCCTCCCCCCTCGCCGAGAGCTTCACATTTCAAAGAGCTCTCCCCCGCCTCCTCTCTCCCGCCCCACTCTGACTTCACATTCTTTCTTCCATTATCCCATTTCCCTTAATCAAACTATGTTCCTCATGTACAGTTTGCAATTCATGTTTACTTGTAGGTTCATCGCTAGAGTTCTGATTACTTAATGTCCACTAAAAATATACATACTGCACAGCAACGACAACAGGGCAAATATGAATGTGATCTACAGAAAACATTTAAAAGTGAACTACACTTCCTTTTACTAGGTGTCACACCAAGGAATGCCACCTCAGCACAGCTTTCCTCTATGGGCTATAAGCTACAAGTATTCCACGTAGGGTATCTGCATCCTGCATAGCTTCTTGCTACAACTAGAAATTAGAGGGCGTGTATCATTATGGTTCTCATTCTTTACTGCTGCCCAATAGTAAATGTTATTCCCTTTGTTTTAACTTGGATTTCTTACTTTAGATGCAAAAATGCGAATTCCACACGCTTTGTTCAGAACTACGTAACATGTTGATTTATGGAATTTTTATTGCAGAACTGGTAAGACTGTTAACGGGGAACTAACAAAATTGAATTTACCTTACATGTGTACTTATAGCATGAAATTCCAAAGAATTAAATGATATGCAGCGGACTGAAAACTAAGCTCTAAAGTTCTAAGTGGCGGGCTATCAATTCACAATGTAGCAAACCCAATGTGAGCAGTTCCATGGACGGAAAAGCGCACTGGGTTTATGCTGAGCTCAACTGAGCAAATCCAATGTTATGCTTTGATACGTTCTGTTTGTAGATAAACTTATGAAACCCTCAGATCTAGTGAAAGGGCTCCATCCCAGAGTTTAGTTTATACTGGTCGACGCCTGTTTTGCCTAAGTATGGTGTTACACCCTCCGGGCATCTTATAGCACACAGGGTTTCAATCCTTCAGTAGTCCTAGGAGACGGGCCTCTAACAGTAGTACAATGAAGTGTCCCCAAAGCACCCCAGCGATACACTCCTTTTTAGTTGTTCATAGACTGACCCCTCTCACTTAAAACAGAAAAGCCACACACTTTTACACTGGGTGTCACTTAGAGCGTACTCGGGGATAGACCCAACTTATTGCTCTGACTCTTACTCAGAACTCCCCTACTACCATGTTTAAAGGGGGCTGTTCTCTGTCACTTCCTGGTTGAGAGGACAGGGTGGATCCGCCCTCTCCATAACGAAGTAGCCCTACCAGCCCAGATTCAGAGTGCAGAGTGCAGATTCAGAGTGCAGAGTGCAGAGTGCAGATACAGAGTGCAGATTTAGAGTGCAGTTGCAGAGTGCAGAGTGCAGATTCAGAGTGCAGAGTGCAGATTCAGAGTGCAGAGTGCAGATTCAGAGTGCAGAGTCAGAGTGCAGATTCAGAGTGCAGAGTGCAGATTTGGAGTGCAGAGTGCAGATTCAGAGTGTAGATTGTGAGTGCGGAGTGCAGATTGTGAGTGCAGATTGTGAGTGCAGATTCAGAGTGCAGAGTGCAGATTTAGAGTGCAGAGTGCAGATAGAGTGCAGATTCAGAGTGCAGAGTGCAGATTCAGAGTGCAGATTCAGAGTGCAGAGTGCAGATAGAGTGCAGAGTGCAGATTCAGAGTGCAGAGTGCAGATTCAGAGTGCAGAGTGCAGATAGAGTGCAGATTCAGAGTCCAGAGTGCAGATAGAGTGCTGATTCAGAGTGCAGAGTGCAGATAGAGTTCAGAGTGCAGATAGAGTGCAGAGTGCAGATAGAGTGCAGAGTGCAGATTCAGAGTGCAGAGTACAGATAGAGTGCAGAGTGCAGATTCAGAGTGCAGAGTGCAGATAGAGTGCAGAGGGCAGATTCAGAGTGCAGAGTGCAGATTGTGAGTGCAGAGAGCAGATTCAGAGTGCAGATTCAGAGTGCAGAGTGCAGATGCAGAATGCAGAGTGCAGATTCAGAGAGCAGAGTGCAGAGTGCAGATTCAGAGCGCAGAGTGCAGATTCAGAGTGCAGATTCAGAGTTCAGAGTGCAGAGTGCAGATTCAGAGTGCAGATTCAGAGTTCAGAGTGCAGATTCAGAGTGCAGAGTGCAGATTCAGAGTGCAGAGTGCAGAGTGCAGATTGTGAGTGCAGAGGGCAGATTCAGAGTGCAGATTCAGAGTGCAGATTCAGAGTACAGATGCAGAGTGCAGATTCAGAGTACAGATGCAGAGTGCAGATGCAGAGTGCAGAGTGCAGATTCAGAGTGCAGAGTGCAGATTCAGAGTGCAGAGTGCAGATTCAGAGTGCAGAGTGCAGATTCAGAGTGCAGATTCAGAGTGCAGATTCAGAGTGCAGATTCAGAGTGCAGATTCAGAGTGCAGATTCAGAGTGCAGATTCAGATTGCAGATTCAGATTGCAGATTCAGAGTGCAGATTCAGAGTGCGGAGTGCAGATGCAGATTCAGAGTGCGGAGTGCAGATAGAGTGCAGATTCAGAGTGCAGAGTGCAGATAGAGTGCAGGGTGCAGATTCAGAGTGCAGATTCAGATTGCAGATTCAGAGTGCAGGGGCAGAGTGCAGATTCAGAGTGCGGAGTGCAGATGCAGATGCAGAGTGCAGATGCAGAGTGCAGATTCTGAGTGCAGATTCAGAGTGCAGATTCAGAGTGCAGATTCTGAGTGCAGATTCAGATTGCAGATTCAGATTGCAGATTCAGAGTGCAGATTCAGAGTGCGGAGTGCAGATGCAGATTCAGAGTGCGGAGTGCAGATAGAGTGCAGATTCAGAGTGCAGAGTGCAGATAGAGTGCAGGGTGCAGATTCAGAGTGCAGATTCAGATTGCAGATTCAGAGTGCAGGGGCAGAGTGCAGATTCAGAGTGCAGACTGCAGATTCAGAGTGCGGAGTGCAGATGCAGATTCAGAGTGCAGATGCAGATTCAGAGTACAGAGTGCAGATTCAGAGTGCAGAGTGCAGATTCAGAGTGCAGAGTACAGATTGAGAGTGCAGATGCAGATTGAGAGTGCAGAGTGCAGATTCAGAGTGCAGAGTGCAGATGCAGAGTCAGAGTGCAGAGTGCAGATTCAGAATGCAGAGTGCAGATTCCGATTCAGAGTGCAGAGTGCAGATTGTGAGTGCAGAGTGCAGATTCAGAGTGCAGATTGTGAGTGCAGAGTGCAGATTCAGAGTGCAGAGTGCAGATTCAGAGTGCAGAGTGCAGATTCAGAGTGCAGATTCAGAGTGCAGATTCAGAGTGCAGGTTCAGAGTGCAGGTTCAGATTGCAGATTCAGTGTGCAGGGGCAGAGTGCAGATTCAGAGTGCAGATTCAGAGTGCGGAGTGCAGATGCAGATTCAGAGTGCAGATGCAGATTCAGAGTGCAGAGTGTAGATTCAGAGTGCAGAGTGCAGATTCAGAGTGCAGAGTGCAGATGCGAACTGAGAGTGCAGAGTGCAGATTCAGAATGCAGAGTGCAGATTCAGATTCAGAGTGCAGAGTGCAGATTCAGAGTGCAGAGTGCAGATTCAGAGTGCAGATTGTGAGTGCAGAGTGCAGATTGTGAGTGCAGAGTGCAGATTCAGAGTGCAGAGTGCAGATTCAGAGTGCAGAGTGCAGATTCAGAGTGCAGATTCAGAGTGCAGATTCAGAGTGAAGAGTGCAGAATGCAGAGTGCAGATTGTGAGTGCAGAGTGCAGATTGTGAGTGCAGATTGTGAGTGCAGATTGTGAGTGCAGATTCAGAGTGCAGATTCAGAGTACAGATTCAGAGTGCAGATTCAGAGTGCAGATTCAGAGTGCAGATTCAGAGTGCAGATTCAGAGTGCAGAGTGCAGAGTGCAGATTCAGAGTGCAGAGTGCAGATTCAGAGTGCTTGATATGTTGGTGTTGCAGCATGTTCCCATATTCTTGAGATTGTCACAACATACTGTGTTAGGTTTAGCATGGTGTAGTCTATACTGCCTTCGATACATTCCTGTGTGTTCCATGGAGTCACATTTGCCGTCACCTCCTCTCACTGAGTTTAAGGTGGAAATAAGAGCTGCACAATATCCTCCTCACTCTGCTGCATTTTTAGATATTAAACTCTGATATCAGCATTCTAGGTTCCTCTCTATATAAATTCGAAAAGACAACCAATAACACATTTGTGATTAAAGCCTCTTCTCTCTGTAATACTTAAAATGGCTATCAGTATTCGAAGGATGAATATTTTTAAGAGACCCTGAAGTCCAACTTGATTGTCTCTGTTCAATTTCCTGGGCTGTTGCACTTACCAAATGATTGTTTTGGACCCTCACGTCTCAAATTTATATTGTTCTGCTGAATGTTTTTTAAAATGTGTCCTAAATAGTGGGTGAGGCAAACATTGTGATGCCAATTATGCTTGATCTCTTTATGGTGCTTTATATGTGGATGAAATGTTGCTAGGCTAGGGCTTTAAAGACACCCCAAACGTGGAAAAGACTGCTGTTTTTCTTTGGGTTTGTCCAATCTTGTCCAGACGGTCACACCTAGTATGTTTACAACTATCTTTTCTCCTAAAACATTAATATGCAGGATTGCTGAGGGGTCTCCCCTCGTGGTTGTTTTTTGTGAAGCCCCTGCAAGAAATGGCCATAAAACAATTGGCTGTTTCAGTTGTCTAGAAACACCACAGATTCTGCTTGACCTGGGCGTGCTCCATGACTTGCAAGTGGAACTTCACAGACAACTACATCAAAAACAAGCATTTGCAATGTAATAGGTCTCGCATTTGCGAGAGTTTAACCTATTGACATTGTAAATGGCAATGCCTTTTATGTATGTTTTAAAAACCAACACATAAATAAAAGACATTGCCATTACAATGCCAATAGCTCAAACTCTAACAACTGCAAGACCTATTGCATTGTAAATGCTTGTTAATTTATGGTGTATATTTGACTTACCCTGACTAGTATTGTGGTTCCTGCTTGGACACGGTGCATACCTCTGCTGATCAGAAACCCAATTTCTTTTTTTCACAACAGATTTTATTGAATAATCAAGCAAGACAATGAGTGTGGTACCCCACAGACAGGAGAAACCACCACGCAGTTGAAAACATTACATAGAACAGGATTTGAATCTGAATCTAATATACTGCAAATTACATTTATTCAAACCTACCCCCCACCCGTTCCCATCCCCAACACCCGACCACCCTCAACCTATCCCACCCCGTAATCCCTCCCTAACCCCGTGCACATGCAAAGAAGGAACAGCCGTAAATACGTATAGAGTGGTCGGTCTGGCACCAGACACAAGCCTACGCCAAGGGGGAGGCCTAGAGTTCTTCCTCGGGTTCAACTGGGGGGTCAAGTGGCAAGTCTCTATACTCGGCCCACCTTTTCCAGATCCTAAAGTGTTTGCGGGGGCACCCACGTGCTTCAAAGATCGAGCGCTCCAGGCCCATACAAAAGTCTAGTCCAGCCTTCCAAACACACAGGGGGGGAGCCCGTTTGTCCTTCCACGCCCGCGCCAGGTCTCTCTTGGCCAGTACCAACCCCAACAGCAGTAGGTGGCGCTTATATCTATTCCCTCCCACCCCCTCGAGAATATGAAGCAAACCTAATCGATGTGTTTGGGGCAGGTCCCATCCTAGCACTTCAGACAAACAACTCCACACACCTCTCCAAAAGCCAGCAAGCCTAGGACACAGCCACAGAAACCCAATTTCTAACAGATGTTATTCATCATCATGTGTTTATGGCCTGAAGGCTGTCCTCAAGTTTTAAAATATCGAGGTCTTCCAGACCACCCATTTTAGAAATGATTTGGGTGTCTTCTGTGTAGTTGTAACAGGTGAGATTGATTTGTTTAATCAAGTTTGTTAAGGGGTTTAGGTAGATGATGAATAATAGAAGAGATATGATAGACCCATGTGGTCCCCACAGTGTTGTGTGTGAGAAGCTGAAATGAAAGGTGGTACGAATACTAGTTTGTTCCCTGACAGCTGAGAGGCCAAGAATACAATGTGCATTAGCTGAACTCCCTTCTCACCTTTCATATATGGTATGTCATACAATAATTAGCTGTGTGAAGAAAGTGGACAACTGTGCAGGACATTGAGTTATGTTCTTAAGCCAAGCATCTTTTAGGACATTTCCTATTTCTGATACATAAGTGGTTGTCACTACCTAAACCTGCCAGAAATCCAGAAGCAATGTCCAATCAGGATATCTCCAGATTGCTGTATGGAATAGTACTTTGATTAGCCTATTTGTCTGGGCAGTGTCATCACAAGTCAGGTACGACTTACATTTGACTGACATTGCTCCAGTCTAAATCCTTTCTAGGGGAAGTGGCCTGCTGTGAAATAAAGCCTGGTGACACAATTTATTTCTTCTACAGATCTTTACTCGGTTTGAAGGAACTAGACAGTTTGTTAGGTTAATATGTTTTTTAATTGGCCTCTCTAAACATCTCCTTAGAACATAAACAAAAAAAATCAGAATTTTGTGTGTTGTAATTAAGATGAATCTCCTTTTTGACATTTATTGACTCCTTCGAAATTCTACTTTACCTTTATCTAACTTATAGTCATAGCAAATAAATTGCTGTTATGAGGTCCTTTGTAATTAATGTACTAAATGCATTATATTTGGTGAAAATGTGGATAGTGGTTTTATTGGGAGACGTGTGGGAATGCTGGGTAGGAATTTTATGGATCCTCACAGATTCCGGAATTTTCTTTCATAGCAATATGAGGAGAATCTGTCATTTAGCCAACGTTTGGTATGTGCAGGGCATTCTCGGTAAGAAAATGTATTAGGATGCATGGAAGCTATACCACCCTAGACTACCTTAGGTGGTCCGCGGTCTGGGTGGTTTCCCTGGCTGCTGATCAAGCCCTGGCCTATATACTGCAGCTACACACGTCTCCAGCACTAGCCAATTTGCAAGGCAATATCTTCATGTTTTCTTGTGTCTTAGGAGACGTATGAAGCCTTTCCTTTCACAGGTGTTAGCTCACTCACACAAGTGGGGTACTATTGATAACAGGAGGAGTGCAGAAATGATGTCTGGTAGGATATTTTGGGATCCCCAGACATTCCATTAGAGCCCTCTGCTTCACTTTTATTTTGTTGTGTAACATCACTGTGCCCAGTGTGTTGCACAATACAACAAAACAAAAAATCAAATTCAAGGCTCGTAAGAAGCATTTTTCTTGCATGCCGACTTTGGTTTTGGAACAGAAAATGTGTCTTTACCAGGAACATTAACTTTTCAGTACAGTAGATGACCCGTTGAAGTCCATCGCACTGCCAAGGTATTGTGGTGGATGTCAAGGGTCGTCGTCATCCCTAAGGCAGTTGAAATCTACCAAATCCATGCAGCCTGGTGTCCTGTCCAACAAGAATTGACAATATGCTGCAGGACCATGATGCATGGCATTAACTACTTTGTACCATGTTCTTAGGGGGTTTCACTAGGTCCAGGAGGTCCCCAGAATAGTAGTATTCTGGGACTGGGGAACAGCGAAGAGCACAGTGGTTGAAGAAAGGTGCAGGTGCTACTAATAGCCATGTAGAGCACAAAAAATGTCAATTGCCTTACATGGTCTATGGAGAAGAGGGCTAGAGAGAAAATAGCAGAATATTGAGAAGTACAAAAAAGATATAGGCGAAGATAGAGAGAAGAGGTTCTATAAAATGAGAGGAGACTGAGAGAAAGAAAGGCGAGTAATTAGAAAAAGCAAGAGAGAGAGAGCGCTGTAGAGACAGAAATGGGAAGACAGATTTAGCAGCAAATAGAGAGGAATAGTGAAGAAAAAGTTGAGATGCAGTGAGTACAGAGATTGGGCTAGAATAGTGAAAGGAAGAAAAAGCCTAAAGGAGAAAAATAACAGCTAAGTATATGTGAAGATGGTGATTGGAGATTTTAAGTGGAATTTATAGTTTATCATGTTTTGGCCAAATACATCTTGCCCAATGTGATTTCAAAGCACACTTTTGCACTTTATTGTCTAAAAGGGATCTTAGTGTAAAATACAAAAGTCATCTTCCATAGTGGTCTTTAAAATCATAATAAAGTCTAACCATTGTTATTTGACTCACATTGTTTTATGCAAATTGCGTAACAATGGCACCCTTTTGTTATTTTTAACTATATGCTCTTGGTGAGAATTGCTGACACTTCCTCTGTTAATGCATATCAGCCATATCTACATTTGCTGATATAGTAGTTGAAAAGTACAACCTATTTGCTGTGCAGTCAAATTAAGTACTGACATAAAGGCTAAAGATTAGAGGGCGAGAAGCTTTCAGAGATGGCAAATTTAGTTTGAGATAAAGTGGAGAATATGGGGCAGTTTCAGCTCTGGCTTGGCATGGCTGAAATAAGGTTGGCAATATTGGTGGGATAAGACCTCTTGATATCAGGCGGCCTAGGGGATCACTGCAGGCAGCTGACTAGAGAATCACCAAGAACAGCAAAGGAGTAAACAGCAGCAGGTTATGGACTACTCACTACATGAGTGGTGGGGCCTTGGACCGCTATCAAAAATGTCTCCAGTAGGTGGGCTTCCAGACAAGCAAATGCAAAGCATGAGGTGCTAATAGAATTTGAAGCATTTAGAAGCTCTTGAAATATTTAGGAGTGGCTGGCAACTTTTGTTGGGAAGGAAAGCTGGGGCAGCATCCCAAACAATACAATCTAAAAACAAATCATGTGATTAGCAATACAGCAGTTCACATAGAACAAAACACCGCTATAGTGGGACAACCAGCTTGATTTATGCGACACAGTCAGAGTGTGTACATCTATGTTTATGACCTAGAGACAGTTTAAGAAGAGCCTAGTGCATCATGCATTTTAAACTGTCTAAATTGTAGAAATGCTTATATGGAAAGGTTCACTATCAGAACTAGAATTGGTTCCATGGCTAGTAGCATATTGTTCAAAATAGAGATCGTAGCTTATTCATTCACAGCACAATGTTAAGCCTATTTAGGTCATCTCCAGTTGCATGAGCCGCTGCACACCCGAGGCCATGACTTGAAGGGCAGTAGCCTTCATGGGGAACTGCAAGTCTGAAATTGTTACTTTATACTAGGGAGAAGACTGACTTGGGCAGTGGGAAGCATGTCTGAATGGTCAGGCTCATTAAGGAGGACCTATTTGTGCTGCGTGTGGGTAGTGCTAGTGAAACAAAGATGTGTGTCAAGGCGTTATAGAACTGACCTGCCCTGTGGGGCAGTGCTGCATGTACTGTAAAGGGGTAGTGAAAGGCTAGAAGTAGAGTAGGAAGTATTGTGGAAGCCCTGTATTGATGGGGATCATGTAAGATTGTGAGACAGGCATACCTGCCACTGCGTGGTGATGGCCTATTTTGTACTGGTTCCGTCCAAATCACTGGGGAGTAGAGGCCCTAGTTAGTGCAAATATAATTGTAAATACAAGGATACTGATCTACTGAAAGCTGAATACCGATGCTTGGAAGTGGCTGAGTGCCTGTCTCAACATTGGGCATGTAGATCTAAGATGTTGAAGGTCGTATGCCTATAATCGCAGGAATACATGTTTAAATTAATTATAATGTGTCTTTGTATAGAGCTCCAAACCAAGGGGCCGATTAGGATGGCGGACGGACTTGCGTCCGTCCGCCACCCCTGAGTTGGAGGGACCGTCCGCATGGGCAGCGGCGGTCCCTCCATAGCAATTAGGATGTGACCGCCACCCTGGCGGTCACATCCTGTATGTTTTACATTGCGGCGGATGCTGCTTGAAGCAGCATCTGCCGCAATGCAAAAAACGAAAGGTGTGCATTTGCATGCACAAAGCGGCAGGCACCGCGCGGTGCCTGCCGCTTCGTGCACGCAAGGGCAGGGGGGTACCATAGGTACCCCCCATGTGCACCCCCCACTCAACCTTCACCCAGGGGGCCCACAACGGGCCCCCAAAGTGACTGTCCGTATGCTTTTCCACGGCGGAAAAGCCGCCGCAGAAAAGCATGACTCACCCTGCATCCTAATATGGCTGGCGGTGTCTGATAGACACCGCCAGCCATGTTATTGCTTTTCCGCCGTGGTCGCCTTCCGACCGCGGCGGAAAAGCGGCGGACGGATTGTGAGACCCACCAGCCATCCTGATTTGGCGGTGGGTCTTTCAGGCCTCCTCGGCGGATTTCCCGCATACTCCGGGCCGGCGGTGGCTTCCGCCGGCCCGGAGTATGCGGGAAATCCGCCATCCTAATGACCCCCCAAATACTTAGCACCAAAGTGCTGTGGTTGTCCCAGAGGGCTTCAGAAAAAAAGAGTCTTTAGGGCCTTCATGAAGGGAGCAGTTAATCAGTTTTTCCTAGATCCTCAGGATGCACAATCCAAGAGGATTACACTATTAAAGAAAATGTTTTCATCTAAGAATCTATTGGGAATTTATGGAACAAATTGGCCTTTTATAATACCTTGGTGTTTTCCCATGAATTGCTTTACAGGTTAGTTCCATAGCCTTGAATGTAATGCACAATGTTTCTTGGGGTCAGTGTGAATGATGCAGCATGTATGATATAGAAGCTTTTGGGGAAAGCTAACAACCTGTTGTTGTGATTTCTAGTGTTCCAGAAAGAGAAACCAGGTACCCTCAGGTGGTCCAAGTTTGAGACCATATGCCTTTTTAGGTCGCGCCTGCGATTGCAGGGGCGAAAGCCCCTGCTGTCGCAAAGCGATCTATTGTAATCATTTCAGTTCTTTTCCCGTTCAAGGACTAGGCAGAGACAACAGACTGTCACGCGCACGCAGCCGGCCGGAATCGGATCAAGTCACGCGCTCCGATCCCGGACGGCTGTTCACAACACATGCACACATGCACACCCAAGCACAGGCAGGCACACACACACGCAGGCACAGGCAGGCACACACGCAGGCAGGCACACAGGCAGGCACACACGCAGGCACAGGCAGGCACACACGCAGGCACACACAACACACACACAGACAGACGCACGCACACTCCCCCCCCCGCCCAAACTCACCAGGCTAAACAGTCACAGAGGACGGACTTAAAAACAAAAATGCTGTCGCACTCGCACCCCTTCTTCTGGGAGCAGTGTAGGCCACTTTTACGTCATTGTAACATCAGAAACCGAAGGCTCGTCAGCTGGGGGACTCCCCGGTTCCTCTTCCATGCCGTGACCACGTCATTCCAGCTCTGACGCAAGGAGCCGCGCCTTTGCTGGCGCCGTGCCTGCGGTGGGACTGCAAGGGTTAAGTTGCCAAGTCAAATGAACTCCGCGGCTCCTGCTTAATGCACTCTTATCCGAGCACGGCTGATCCGGTCAGCGGCAGCTGTTCACTCAGTTGTGCACTTGGGTGCCGCGTCCTCCGGTCTCATGCAGTGGTCCAAAGAGCCTGTTTCTTTTACTTTGTGTTTTAACCTTTCCGTCTGTCTGTTCTGGTTCCGACCTCTCCTTTGATCCGCAGTATTGTCGGAGTCGGCGCAGGGCTAGTGTGAGGAGGCGCAGGTTCTGAGAACCAAAAACCGAGACATTTCTCTCACAGAAATGCACGGCTGTAATTTGGCATCGCCCAGGGGCCCACGGTGGCTTGATTGACAGCGCTCATCGTCGGAGAGAACGCAGACCGTGGGCGCGGGCAATCCATTGCACCTTTTACACACACTGCTAGCGGCTGCTAATTCATTCTGCACTACGGCACGTGCAGGGCCGGACTGGGAACCGAAACCGGCCCTGGCAAAGTGCTCGGCCGCCCCCCCCATCCCCCCAGGGGGTTGGGGGGTGCGACCGCGCTCTTTGCTAGGGCCGGTTTTCGGCCGATTTTTTTACAGTGCCGTTTTTGCAGCTATGCTGCAAAAAACGACCCTGTAACAAAACCGGCCCCCAGCCTCGCAGCCGACCGGGGGATTGCCCGGTGCCTGCAAAGGCCAGTCCGGGCCTGGGCACGTGGAAAGGGCTCTCGGAAAACTGGGTCTGTACTAAATGTTCTGAAATTTGCTGGAGCCCAGAACAGGTGCTGAAAGGGGAGGACTGCCCTAGCAAATGCGTGGCGCCGTCACCCTGGCTTATTTTGTTTATACACAACACTGTAAATGTACCAAATACAATATCTAATCTTAATTCAAAGCCTGGCTAGTGAAACTTCGGGGAAAATGTAAAAATGTTAAATGGTGGATTTTCTGTTGACATACTAGGTGCAAAATTGAATTTAAAATGATAAACGGCCATAAAATGCACAATTACTCAGACATTCCAAAATAGATTATTATGCGCTGCACAAATTATCAGGCTAAAAAGCGAAGTTCAGGAAGATCGCAATTCAATGGTTATGTACTTGGGGATTCAAAAAGGACACCATTCTTACTGCAACTTGTCTGAGTTGAAGAAGGTGATTCCAGATGTACAATACTGAGAGCAAAGGGTGGTGTAAAAAGGGCTATCTTTAGTTTTTAAATAAAAATTGCAATAACATGCCTATAAGTATTTAATTAAGGCTTTTCTTCTATGAGGTGGCATTTGTAGAGTACTCATTACCAAATCAACATGGTGGTAAAGTAGTGTACCTCAAAAATCAGCATGAAAAAAGTTTCAGAAGCTATATGAACTGCACGAGATTAGATTCGGCACAAAGCGGAGAGGTAGAGCATTCAGGGTTTTACCCGAGGCTAAGGGAAAGACTTTGTCTCTGTGGTTATTGTTTTTTAAAAAAAATAAATACATTCGGTTATGTTTAGTGAAAGCTACAAACCAGAACAAGCATTTGCAATGCAATAAGTCTCGCCTTTGTGAGAGTTTGAGCTATTGTCATTGTAAATGACAATGCCTTTCATTTATGTGTTTTGAAAACCTGCAAGCGGTGCGTAAACACGCACTTTATACTAATAGTCCTTGCTTACGAGAAGCAAGGCTGGCAGTAAAAGAGGCGCAGTTACGGCCAGCCTTGCTTCTCATAAGCAACGACTAGAAGTACAAAGTGTGCATTTACGCACCGCTTGCAGGTTTTCAAAACACATAAATAAATAAAAAGGCAGTCATTTACAATGCCAATAGCTCAAACTCTCGCAAAGGCGAGACCTATTGCATTGCAAATGCTTGTTAATATATAGACCTGGGATATGAACAGTAATGTGCACAGCTTGTTGGGCTTCATGTTATAATTATATGCAGAGCTCCAATACCAGTACCTTCTACCTGGGGTATTTTTGTGGATCATAATGAAACTTACAGCACAGTGTGTTTCAGGCAGACAAATGCAGTTTGTAACTTTTAATTCAGTAACCATGTACAGGGACCTATCACCATTACTGTCACTGCTGTGAAAGCTGATGGCAATTCTATGCATGGTGTATCAAAAAGACAGTCTGAACATTGTTAGCTAGCTATAATTAGCCGCTGCCCTCCTAGCAACAAACCCCATGTCTCTCTTCCCAGCCTGAGAAGCCTCTGAGAAAGATTCTCTCTGTTTCATCCTCTTTGTACCTTATCTCATGTTGTGTGGCTGCCAAGTACTGCCAGGAAGTTTTGTCTCTGATTCATGTCTGTGATCTAAGTCTACATCAGCGCATCATCTTTAGCCCCTTATCATGCTTGACAGCCCTCTCTCTTGAGTGTACGTGTGTGCATGCATTCAGGCGATAGGCAGGACAAGTAGAAATCCTGCTACATTCATTTATTTTTTTATATATATTTTTATAGATTTGTTTTGTTTGCATTAACTTAAATACACTTCAACACATCATCAAACATTTATGCGTAGTGGTAAAAAGCAGCAATGTACAAGGTCTCACATAGTAAGAAGGCGCACATTTTGTATGTATTAAGTATCAATAACTGGCATGTTTGATCCAGATGTCATAAAGATGCAAAAGATTGCAGAAGCTAGATAATTGATTAGAAGAAAAAATAACTTATAGTCCAATTAACATAGAATAGGAAATAGTGGAGAAAAGGATATCTTTCACCATGACACAGGGAGAGAGGTGCACCTGGTGACCATCCTTTTAAGGGTACGAAGTAAGTCAATCTGTGGCTTATCAAGGGCCATAGCCAGAAGTATATTTTTAGGGGGGGCATGGTCCTCTGCTATTCCCAAACATGAAAGCTGTGCATTCTTTGCCAAAACACGGCTTTACTATTACACCCGTAAGGTACAGATTAAAATACAATCAATCAACTTTCCACAATCCAACTTCAAATCCTGTCAGTTAGGTGGGCTTTAGAAGGGTGTAAAGGCTGACTCAGAACTAATTGTATTTTCTAAACTGTTCAAACTTTATGCAATGCAAAGCTTATTAATTTATTTTCTTTTTTAAAATATAAGCTGCCTTCATCTCAGAGCCCTCTCTCACACACCTCTTACTTCAGGTGGTGGCTGTCCAGCCTTCACACTCACAATGTATTTGCTAGTGGATCTCTCATCCTGGACATGCTGCATCAGGAAATCATGACACCTGGTAGGCCAGGTAAGATAAATGTTACCTCACATACATTTAGGAAACTTCATCTGCTTCATAAAACGTAGTTTCCAAATTCTGGCCAACTTTGTTAGTGTAGTTTTAATTTACGTCGCGACTAATTCAAAATAACTTTACAGAGAGCTTAAAGCATATCCATCAAGAACCTTTTCGGAAATTATTGATGAACATTGTGTGTTAAATATTTTAGGCTGCAACAATTGTGAAAACTAAATAGAATGTATTGTCCTTTTACAGTGGAAATTGGGAATGCCCAACAATGAATTTCACTATAAAGTTGTGAAAAAGGTGGATAGTTCAATTACATTTTTATTAAAATACTACATGGACTCGAAACAGGCTCTGACATTGTCATATATCCCTCTTAGTTACAGCCAGGTTGTGTGAAGTGGTGTACAGAAGGAGATCTTTGTTGGACACCAACCAGCAAGACATATAGGCATGGTAAAGGATGGGTGATTGTGTGACCCAGGACTGGGTCCAAGTTCAATTTAGCAGGTTATTTGACTTTAGATATTTGCATTCACTGGCTTCAAGTGATAGCTCTTTTTTGGTCCTAAATTTCATCAAGGGTGCCGTTGTCATTAGAAAGCGCTATTGGTAAAATCTGCAATAGAGTGCCAGGCACTGCAATTATCAAGTTAACTGAAACATTTTAACACCCCCTGAATAAGTGTAGTTGGGAGATATATACAAGTCCAATGATATTTATTTACGGTTTTATAGTTTTAAAATGTTCCATATTTTTATTGGTTTATGTATACTATCTCCCTTTTTATTTCAGTTAATTGTTTGAGCCACCCTCATATGGAAATAATACAGATAACCCTTGTCACACGATGGACCCTTAGGAGCTCACCTGTAAGGTTTCTCGCCTTGAGGTTTTTGTTTCCCTGGTTTTGACTGTAGGCATAGGGCTGTATCTTATTAATTGATCTATTATGTTGGAAATTGATTAATATATGTACACTGACATGATATGTGATTGGATTGATTAAGTTAAAAAAGTTTGGCACTGTGCACTTTTATGGTTCATTGAACCAAAATAAGGTTAATATTGAATTCAATATAATAGTTGAAAAGTACAACCTACTTGCTGAGCAGTCCGAGTTCAATTAAGCAGCAATTTTAACTTTCTAGTGTACATTTAAGTATGACATTCTCTTAACTGTTTCATAGCATGAAGATTGACTTTTATCTGCACATGTAGTAATGCTGAACAATCCCTCTCCAAGTATTTCTTTTCCATTTCCTGTACACATGGTAATATTAACCACTCAGAAAAATCCATGCTCGTCTAAGCAATATTAGACACGTAGAGGGTGCCAACTAGAGGGGCCTATTGCAAGTGAAAGAGTAGAAAACATTCATTATTCTGGTAGTGGATGACTCTATAGCATCCAATTGGAAGATACAATGCGAGCAGCATCAAAGAGAGATGTTATCAAATTACAGGATTCTAGACATAAACTGTAAAAAAAAACACCCAGAGTCTTAGAACAAGCACTGCTGCCTGCTAGTCTACAGCTCCTCTAACTGGAGGTTGAACATGTGTGCTCAGCCAGGCCACAGGCTCAAATGGAGCCCAAGTCAATCTTTTCCCTAGTATAAAGTAACCCATTCAGACCTGCAGTTCCCCATGTAGGCTACTGCCTTTCAAGTCATGGCCCCAGGTGGGCAGCGGCTCTTGTAACTGAAGCTGACCTAAATAGGTTTAACAATGTGCTGTGAATTAATAAGCTAAGATCTCTATTTTGCACAACATGCTACTAGCTATGTAATCAATACTAGTTCTGACAGATTTTTAGACAGATCAAAATGCATGCTGCACTAGGCTCTTCTTAAACTGTCTCTAGGTCATAAACGGAGATGTCCACACTCTGACTGTGCCCCATATATCAAGCTGGTTTACCCAGTATAGTAGTGTTTTGTTCTATTTGAACTGGTGTGTTGTAAATCACAGGATTTAATTTTAGATTGTATTGTTTGGCACGCTGCCCCAGCTTTCCTCCCCAACAAGAGTTGCCAGCCACTCCAAAATATTTCAAGGGCTCGTACATACTTCAAATCCCATTAGCACCTCAAGTTTTGCATTTGCTTGTCTGAAAAGCCTACCTCCTGGAGACATTTTAGATAGCGGTGGAAGGCCCCACCCCTCATGTAGTGAGTAGTCCATAACCTGCTGCTGTTTCCCCCTCTGCTGTTCTTGGTGATTCTCTAGTCAGCTGCCTGCAGTGATCCCCTAGGCTGCCTGATATCAAGAGTTCTTATCTCACCAATATTGCCAACCTTATTTCAGCATGCCAAGCCAGAGCTGAAAGCTCCCCATATTCTCCACTTTATCTCAAAATAATTTTGCCATCTCTGAAAGTTTCTCATCCTCTAATCTTTAACCTCTATGTCAGTACTTATTTTTGTGATGGTGGTTGGAGGTGAGGTCCCCAGGCTCTCTCTTTTAGGGACAGGGATTTAATTTTAATCATCAGACTTTGACCCAGAACACGGGAGAGGAAGGCAGCAAAGGGGGAGAAGAACAAGGAAGAGAAAGACAGAAAAACAATGACAAAGGCAGAATGCATGGACAAAAATTAACCTTGAATAATGAGATAAAGGGGCAGGGAGAGCATGTTAGTGGATAAAAGAGCCATGAGATGAAATCACAACTATGCACCTTTTGTGTACAGCAATCTTGCATGTGAGAAAACTAGACCCTGGCACTTGTACTTTTAAAAATTAGGCACTGGGTCAGTTGCCCCCTCCTACTGCCCCCCACCAATTCAGGTCTCAATTGGACCCTGGCACATTTAAAACTCACATGCCATGTTCTTTTGACAATAATGCCTCTCTTCTCATCAGTTCTGAAGTGAGTGAAGATTATCTCCTCTAGTGAGATCAATGGGAAAGTTTAAGCTTCCAGTGTTCACATGATTATCATGCCTGCACTCACCCCTCTTCCCATGACACTTTGCAGATTCTCAGTCCTTATTGTTAAGTAGTGATGGGTCTGAAGGCTGTTGTGTTTAGGCACTCTGTGAAATTGGATAATAGGTTGACCGGGGTGTGAGCCCTGGTCAAGCAACAACCACACTCCTTGTCAGGCTAAGGCACAAGCAACCCCCAAATTAACCTATGAACAACCCCTTGGTAACTTGGCACAGAGCAGCCAGGTTTAACGTGGAGGCAATGTGCAAAGTATTTGTGCAACACTTCAAACAGTAAAACCCCTCATGAAAAAGACCCCACACCAAGTGAGAAGAATAGAGCAGAATTTAATAAATAAAACAAGACCAAAATGACAAAAATCGAATCAGTAGACCTGGAGTTATGATTTTTAAAGAATAAAGTGAAACATAGCAGCTAAAAGTATTTATTGCCAACCGCAGCTATCTGGTCATGTTGGACCATGTCAAAGTCAAAATTTCAAGAAAACCGCAATGGAACGCAGGTTGAATACAGTCTGAGATTAGTCCCCCTTAATGTTTACCTTCTCAAGTTTTGTGGCAAGAGTCCCATTTGCGTTGGAGAGAGTCATAGGCGGCTGTCGCTGTGGCACGAAAAGCAGACCGGGCATTGCAGAAGGGTAGGCTGGAGCTTCCCGTTGGCAGTCACCCATGGGCTCTCACTACTGCTGTGTGAAGAGACGGGCTGGTAGCATGAGGCACCACTCTGGGGTCAGGAACACGTTGCAGCTGTGTCCAGAAGCTGGTTGGGAATCATTTTATGTCCCTGAGGCTAGGATCAGGAGGTCAGCTTACTAGCCCTTGGAGTTACTTTGAGGTCTTCGGTTCAAAATGGAGTTGAAGGGCCAGTTCTTTTTCCCTAGGCCAGAGGGCAGCAGGTCAGCAGTTCCTTTAGAGGAGCAGTCCAGCAGAGGGGCAGTCCTTCTAACAGCACAGCAGCTCTTCTTCCTATGCCGAATATCCAATGGTCCAGCAGTGTACTGAAAAGTTGGTGTCTGATGTCCCTTTTTTATACCCTTGTTCCATGGTTTTGGAAGGTGAGAGAAGCTTCTAGACAGGGGCTTTGGAGTGTGTGGTCTTCCTTTCCTTCCCTGGCTCCAAGTTGGCTTTATCGACAATGTGGGGTTGTGAGGCCCTTTGTGTGAATGCAGAGCACAGACTATTGAATTGCAACTGGGGCTGTGCAAAGGTTTGCCCCCCTTCCTGCCAGCAGATGGCTCATTCAGGCACACCTAATTTCCCTATTGTGGGACTCTCTGGGAGGAATTCACAAAGTCTGTCAGCTACATCTAGTCATGTGACCCAAGACACGCTCGGGGCTCAAAAGGACTAAGGGCTGGATAATGTCAGTTTTCTAACAGTCATTACACAACAATGGGGCAACCCAATGAACCTCAGGACCTGGGTATAGTTAAGTACATTGGACAGGCCCAAGCTAAATAGCTGTCTGATACTGCAGTGTCTGGCACCACAAGGGTGTGTTAACAAACCCTTGTGGTGCCAGGCACTGCAGTATCAGACAGCTATTTAGCTTGGGTGCATCAAGTTGCTTTTGATAATATTTCCTAGGGATAGGGATGGTCCCACACAACAGTCCTTGCTCTCACTTTTGTTCTTTCCATATAGTTAAGTACAGTCAAAAAATGGTCCTGATGGGACAGCAATTATATTTAGCTAACCAGTCATGCTTAATCGAAAGCATGTGAGTCATAAATCAACACAAAGCAATTCCTGTGGTGAAAATAAGAAACAAGTAATACAACACCAGAACTGGATTTGTGATATATTATATGTACTGAGTTAATTGTGTTTTGCAAAAAATACTTGAATTATAATAACTGTTGCACCATTTAGTGACAGAACTGAAAAAAGTGCCATGCAGTGTGACAGGTGACAAATATTGTGACAGAGATTTAAAGAAACATCAAATTTGAATTGCAGTACAACTAGGCCTGTGTGGGCTTAATGTAAATGAGTGTATCCTAAATGCAAGGGTGAGCCAAAGTTTTTCTTTTTAATTGCCCTTAAAGGGTGATGATTTTTTACAGGCGTGTAAACAGAATGTCGCTGTTTTGACCCAGAACATGTGATTGCTCAAAACCTTTTATAAGAGTCTTCATCAAGACAAGTGAATGGGGCAACCTGGAGTGACATGACCATACACCCCACAAATGGGCATTTTCTCTGTCTCTGTAAATATTAGTCACAACATTTGTCACACTGCACAAGCACTTTTTTCACTAAATGGAACAACAGTTATTATGAGTTAAGGATTTGCAATATACGATTGCCTCAATACATGCAATATATTACAAATTCCAGTTCTGGTGTTGAATTTCAGTTTTGTTTTTTTCTCCACAGCAATTGCTTTGCATTGATGTATGGCTCACATACTTTGATTAAGCATGACTTATTAGCTAATTAAATTGTTTTCCTGGCATGAGCATTTCTTGACTGTACTTAACTTTCTAAAAGTGGCATTTTCGAAATTGTAATTTTAAATCCAACTTTACCATTAAAGATGGCTTATCATTACAAGTTCATGAATACCAAAAATGATATCGCTACTGGCTCCCAATTAGAAATTACACCTTATTAAATGTAATAAGGAATTCCCAAAGTTATCCTATGAGAGGGATAGGCGTTACAGTACTGAAAAACGAGTTTAAGAGTTTTTCACAATCAGGATATGTAAAACTCAAAAGTACCTGTCCAATCTTTTAATTACACAGCATCCTGACCTATGGGCTATCTAGAGCCTACATTAGAGGTGAAGTATATGTAATAAAAGAGGAATTTAAGTGCTGGCAAGGAGCTTAAATGTCAAGTCGGCATTGCAGTTTAAAACTGCACTCAGGCTTCAACGGCAGGCTTGGGACACGTTTATAAGGTGCTGCTTAAGTGGGCGGCACAATAAGTGCAGCAGGCACATTGGTAGCATTTAATTTAGTATACCACTCTGCCAGGGACTTAGACCTACATTAAATATGCCAATTGGCAATAAGCCAATGTAACCATGTTTTAGGGAAAGAGCACAAGCATGTTAGCACTGGTTAGCAGTAGTAAGGTGCACAGAGTCCTGTGTAAGTCAGGAAGAACAAAAGGGGGTTTAATAACTTTTATTTCTGTGACTCTTGATAGTTTGATTGGTCAGGTTGTTAGAAGTACACCTTATTACCAAATGCTTCTTCTTAAATTGCAGAAATTCTTTGATCTTTTATGAATTAACTTGTACTACAATATCTTTGCTAGATCTGAAACCAGTGTTGTGGGTGACCTAGTAGACCATCTGTATAGGGCACAGAATGGCCATAACAGGGAACTTTTTTATCATTTGGGTGGGGGATTGTAACATTTGCATTTTTTACCTTAAACTTTTGACATCTTGTGGTATCTGTGATGAGGCTGATCATCCTGTTATGCACATCAGACATACCCCAAATAGGGAGAAATTGAATAGAGCAATGGCCATGAGAAATACATTTTTTGCACAAGAGCTCAACAGTGCCACTCTGACCCAAATTCCGACATTCATGGTCCCTGGCTCAAGTTCTATAATCGATTATATTTTAATCTTAAAGGATCTCGTTCCAGTTTTTAGCAAACATGAGGTACAGGCCAATTGCTTGAGTGACCATAATACCCTGATCCTAGAATTTAAAGTAGACCTCAGTGGCCATACCTCTGATACTGTACAACATATGCTTCATTTTGGAAAGAATAAGGGCCTAAATATTGAATGGTCAAAAATTGACAAAGATCTCTTTTTTGAAGACCTCTTTGTGAACAATCAGGCTCAAATCTTCATCCTTTTGCTAGAAGATGCTAGACCGGAAGACATTATCCAGGCTTATGCCATGCTTGTCAACGAATAATAATGTCAGGAAAAACTTTGCAAAAATAACATATTTGTATTAATAAGTGAAGTACTGCACTCAAATATATATTATTTTTAATTGTAAAGGGAGGACAAACACGATGCACAGCAACAGCTTGTGGGATGGTTGCCCAGAACTTGCCTGCTAAACAGACTGCCAACGGTAACCTCCTCAGGAAGGGGCATTTAGTGGGCATTGAGCAGGCATCTCAATGATCTTTCTTAGGAGGGGTGGGTTTTGGTTTGACAGGGATTAGGGACAGGTGAGATGAGAATTTGAGAGGAGGAGTATGGGGAGTGGTGGGAGAGGATTGGGTTTGGGAGGTAGAGGAAGCTGGAGTGGGTGATGTGCATGTGTCTGTTTTGCAGTTACATGTGGGTCTGGTGTTTGTGTGCTTTTTGTTAGGTGTTTGGTGGTCAGGTGATTGTGTGCATTTGGATTTGGTGGGTGTTGGTTTGCGTATAGTGTGCTTGTATGTGAGAGTATTCTTTTGGATGAGTGTGCTTTTGAGGTGGTTGGTGTGCTTGTGATGCATGTGTCTGTATGTTTTGCAGTTGCAGGGGGATCTGGTGTATTTTGTGTATGTTTGGAGGTGTGTGGTGTGTCTGGTATTCTGGTAAGTGTGTGTGTTTGGGTTTGATGGATTTTGTTTTGCATGTAGGTGTGCTTGGTTGTGAGTGTGTTGGTTTGGATGAGTGTGAGGTGGTTGGTGTTGTTGGGGTGCTTGTGGCTGTGGTAGTGGTTGTGCAGGTGGCTGTGGTGCTTGTTAGGTGTGTTAGTGGTTGTGGTGCTTGTGGGTGGGGTGGTGGCAGTAGGTGTGCTGGTGGTTGTGGTGCATATGGGTGTGGTGGTGGTTTTGGTGGTTATGGGTTTGCTGGTGGTTGTGGTGCTTGTGGGTGTGGTGGTTATGGTGCTTGTGGTGGTGATTTTGGTGCCTGTGAGTGTAATGTCACTAGTGTGTGTATGTAGTGTGGGTGTTTGTTTTTCTTTGTGTGTTTGTTTTTATGTGTGTCTGTTGGAGTGAGGGCCTGCAAAAAAGTGAGAGTGCTTACGATAGGGCTAGGACTTGGGATTTGGGATGAGCAAGGGACCTGAGTTGGGGTACAAGGTTGGGCTGGTTGGGAGACTGCAGTCGCTGAGGAGGCTATTTTTGCAAGTGATTTCTGCATGCAGGACTTTGAACTATGAATGGCATCCAGAAATGCAATCATTTGTTACATTAGGCAACTAAGTCCCACTCACGATCGCAGTCTAGCCTACTGAGATGCTGCACAAGAGGCCAATAGCCTCATCATTCAGTATAGCTGGGGTGCTAGGGGCAGTAGGTGAGGTGGCTGTGGCGAAGGAAACCCCAGCTCATTTGGGGGGCCAGGTTTGACCAACTGGGAGAAGCAAGAGGAAGGGTGGAGATGGGTCTCAGGGTGGTGGACAGTGATGATGGTGGTAGAGTTCCTATAGGGTTCATCACCACTAGGGATTGGTCACTTGTGGAAGTGTCCTAAGATGATGACGATCTGGTGTCTCAGTACCAGTCCCCTCACCCTCCGTGCCGCTGTGCCCATTGATGTCCATGATGCCACCAACCAAAACACTGTGGCCAGCTGCTTCACCATCTATGTGGCCAAGGTCTCATTCACCTGCTCCTGAAGATGCTGACATATACACGAGTTTTATTGTATCTCTGCAAATAGAACTGATCATTATTTTTTCTCTCAGATCATTTTACTCATTTTCATATTTCACCTGCTTCACGGCTTTCAAACTTTGGGTTAAATTTATTCATTAGCTCACGCAGGTAGGGTACAACTTAGAAACCATTTGGTAATAGTTTGTAAGTTCCCATTATTGCTCCTGTCTTATTTGTGATAATTTCTCTGAATCATTTTCAGATCTCTCAAGGAACTATTTAACACCTCTGAATGGTTCTGATTGGTTGTTTTGAATAGTGAACTTATGTCACAAATAACATTATGAAGCAAAAATCACTTTGTACATTGTGTGTACAAGACAAATATAACAGATGAATTTTTTTTTTTTTTAAATGAAATTATGAATCAATGTGTGTTAATATTTACTGAAATGTTGTACCAATATTTGTATAAACTGTAAGCTTGTTTCCTTTTTTGGGGGTATTTCACATTGGTAACTCTTCCTTCAAGTAGCTGAACTATTTTTCAAATGCTAAAAATTATTTTATTGGTTCAGCACTTAATTTGCTTATTAATGTTTTATGCCCTGTATATTTAACTATTCTGTTGAAGAATTCAAAATTAATTTTGCTGGTATTTTCAAATCACTTTTACAGCATTAGTAGATATGTGGTTCTTGATACATTACGAATTCACTTTACTACAAAGCAAAAATATTTTTATATTTGACTCCAAAATATCTTAAGATATTTTCAGTTTGTTTTACCATTGTGAAAAAAAGTTTTAAAATATGCTGGCTTTCATTTTAAAAAAAGAAGCAAAAACAGGAGTGGACTTATTAACCCAGGTGAGACCGTGCGAAGTTTGTAACAAACAACAATGTCTCAGCTGGAAAACATTAGAACGAGGCAATTTAAACAGTGATATAAATCCCATAGAGTAAGGGAAAAGGAAGAATGGAGACCACAACGAAGAGGGTAAGGTGAAAAAATATAATTTGTAGGTAGTTATATCAGCACTACAGTACAATTCAATATACAGTGGCCATATCACACAAGTGAGCACTGGGCGTGCTGGTGATAGTGAACGGCGCTGTGACACAGGGGTGAAGAATAACAGTGTGAACAGCACAAGAGGTATGAAACATGAATAATGTGGTAAAAACATACAAAGTTAAATATGTACAATGTTGGTATTTAGAATTGGGATAAATACATTTACCACAATAGAGCCAAAGTTCTATGCATTCTAGGCGACGGCGTTTCAACCTGATTTATTTCAGGTCATCATCTGGACAATGGTCACTAATTTCAAAGGAGTGCTGAACATAGCATAGTCAAGCGTCCAGGCGAAAGAGATCAATCAGAAGATATGTTGAGGCCAGAGGAGGCGAGGCGTCAGGTAAACTTGAATTCACTAATTGATAGAGGAATCAGCGTGGGATAGTGGCAGTGATCTGAATTGGAGACGGTGCTAGGAAACTGGAATGGAGCTGCGGGGCTGATCAGTCTGTGGTCGAAGAATCAGGTAGAGACCAGTAGGGGGTGCGGGACGAGTGAAGTGCCAACCACGGACTGATCAGCCGCGCAGCCGGTTCCATACTTGTTTGTCTATGACAGCGTCAGTCTTAGGGTTTGCCACCAACTACTCAGTAAACTTGCACCTACGGCCATCTAATTTCAAAGGTCCTGATGGAGAGGTCAGGCACCTGCCATTTTAGACTGTGAAATACAGTGTTTGTAAATGTTAAGTGCATCACCACCACTCAAAATGGTGCCTGCCTTTCCAAAATGATAATGTTAGTCATTTGGTTTGTAGTGTGTTACTGTGGTTAGATGCATTATTTGTGTGGTTTTTGTTTATACTTTCGATGACAAAATTAAAAAAATAAGCCTGTGTAAATAATACATTTAAAATGCATTATTTACACATTTAAAAAAATGTACATGTGAAAAATGCAATTTCAAAACCTTTTAAATAAAAACATTTAATGCAGTGTTTAATTTTGTTTAAAAAAATATATTTTTAAACAAGATGAAATGTGTGTTTTAAAAAAATATATGTTTGCAAAAATGTACAACTTTTTTTAGTTTTAAATGTACACATATGAACCTAGGGAGCGTGAGAAGACAACAGCCTCAAGTTCTTAGACCATTTCCAGACCTTGCCACATGAAAGAACGGGATATTAACAAACAATTTAGATTGTTGCAGTATCTAGTGGAATGCCACAACCAATTTTAGTGGTGTGCTAGAAGAAGTTCTGTCTTCAATAATGAGATACATCAACAGCTTCATACAGTTTCTATGAATAGAGGATTTTGCCAATGTGAAGGGAGATTTTTATCCTTTGGTTGCCTTCCACATCTTTTGGGGGCAATTGATGGCACACATATTGCCTTGGGGCCACCACACGACAGAGAGCATGTCTAATGCAGTAGAAACGTCCATTCACTCAATGTGCACGTTGGGTGCTTACCGGATCAACACAAGATTTCTTTGTACTACTACGGAACAGCACCAAACCCCTGCAAATGTCCCAACTTGGACCTGAGAGGGCCTGGCTTGTTGGCAAGTACAATCTGTCCACAGACATTTTTGTTAATTTCAAGTGATCAAAAGCAGTGTGTCATGTTTTGGCTTATTTTATATATTTGAGACTCAGCTTATCCTAACTGGCCATGGTTGTTAGCGCCGCTGAGACAGTAGAGCAGGCATTTTGGCTCCTGAAAGTCAGATTTTGATGCCTGGACAAGACTGGTGGGCCCTCATCTACTTACCGATAAGGTGTGCAAAATCACCATGGCACAATGCATGTTACACAACATAACCCTGCGATGGAACCTCCCGTACATTGCAGAGGATGAAGCTTATGATGAGCCACAATGTGAGGATGTTGAAATGCCAAAAGAAGATGATAGTGGTGAAGAAAAAGGAACTGACTTACGCCAATATGTTATTGACAACTTCTTCACTAGTGCACATTCAGAAAGTATTTCATTATGTTGGAAACCAACTTTTAATGTAATGAGAATAAATGTCTGAGCTAGACATTTTTTAGGAAGGGCTTGTTAGGGTAAATCCAGGGCAAAGATATTTGTTGATTTACGTTTTGATACATGGTCCACTGTATATTTGTACATTGTTTACCTTTGATTGTTCTTTGAACATGTGTCCTCAAAATTGGTCAATTGTAATTTATCTATTTTGAAATGTCTAAATAATATTTTTGTTTTAATCTGTTTCAAGTTCCTTCACCATGTCATCTTCATTTTGGCATTTCAGCGTTGTGGCATTTGCAGTTATATGCTGCAGTTGCGTAGGACAGAGGGAAGATGGGTTGATCCTGAGAAAGACACACACTTTGGATGTACAGGTCTTGTACAAAGAAAAATTGCACAGTGATTACATTGTATTTGTAAGGCATTAGACTTGTTTTCATGTTGTTGTTGCCTCATAGGCAATTTGTACTAATTAAATTGCTCTGACCACATGTGGTAGCCCACCCAAGGCATACAAATTTGCCTACACAAAGGCAAAATCTACAATTTGTGTTAACTGTATGTAGCTGTTGATGTGTCTCATCATTGAAGGAAGACCTTCTTGTAGCACACCACTTAAGGTTGGATGTGACATTCCACCAGATACTGCAACAGTGTATTAAAATGATTCTGTGGCCACCAAAGGGAGTACTGCCATTATTCTCACTATTGAAGTGTGTTTCCAATTATGAGGCAGACGATCTGGCTCCAGCTGATAATGTCCATCAACAAGAGCTTGCCTATTTTATCACATTTTTTGGGTTATCGCTTCCTCTTCCATGGTGGCAAGTTCTGAAACTGTCAATGAAAATATTGCATGATACCTTTGGAACATACATGGGTTATAATGTATTAGGAGAACATGAATAACATTTCTTTATTCCAATTAAAACATATGCTAGTTTGTGATTTGTGTTTTTTGTTCATTTTTGTCATCTTTTCAAAAATGGGAAACTCATTACCCAAATGGAATTTATTTATGATTAAAACATCCTCTTTAATGTAACTTTTTGGAATGAATGATGGAACTACAAAAAGTGAACAAATTAAGAAAATAAACACACCACCAGTCTTTTGTTGTTATTTAATTTTTTTATTCAATACAACCAAATTAACTAAAACAGAATGTTAACAAAAAACAAACAAAAAAGATAATAAACCAATCATGGTGAATAAAACTGATTTTGAAGAGCCTAAATTGCTTGAAATCCAATGTCCAAAATGCAACTGGGATAAATAAGGTAAATGTGTTCAGAAAATAATCCACAAATTGAATGGTAGCCTCACACTGGAGAAAATTAGGTTCAGCGTTTCTTGCTGTTGGTGGTGGAAGCCTTTCCATCCTCTTCTGCCAGTCGGGCTGAAGGTCCCCTCCTGAGGGGGAATGGTGGATCCACAATTTCAAGGACTGAGTACAGCTGTTTCCTCTTGTGGCAGTGCCTCACTTTCTCTAGCTGAGGCAGATATACTTGGCCTTGATGTTGGACCACATGAAGGGGAAGCTGTTGCTGGAAAATCCCTGAAAATATGGGTAACATAATCATGCAGCACCCCAATCAGGGAGCCCAAATTAAAGTTCAGATTCTCCATCTGTACATTGTACTCCATTTGCAACTGCTTCATCTCCCGGAGCTCTGTCAGGACCTGGCCCATCATGTCTTGGGACTGATGGAGGGTTGCTAAGACTTGGTCCATTGTGCCCTGGGCGACAGTGAACCCAATGGCCTCACTTTGCTGGCCCACAGATTCCCTCACACAACCACTACCCTGTGGCTTTGACCCAGTGTGCCCCATCCCACTGCTCCCTGTCTGAACTGGAGGTGGTGTTGGATCAACAGCAGCCAGGATCAGGGATGTTGATTTGGACACAGAAAGTGGAGGCATCCAGAGGCTGAGTTGTGCTCACAGCTGGGGTGGGAGGTGTAGGTGTGAGCTGGGTGAGACTCACTGAAGTGGTCTTCCTAAGCAGACCAGATGGACCAGGCAGCTCCTCGCCATACAGACTAGCGGGAGTGGAGTCCTCACTGAAGGCTTTTTCCTCACCTGGGGTGGAAGTATCCTCAGTGGCAGATAATTGTCCATGTTCTCTGGGTTTTGGACCGGTAATGAATAAAAAATATATATATTGGTAAAGTATGGATTATACATCAAATTAGTTTGAAGGTAAAAATAATGCAACCTAAAAGAAAAAAGCAAATTATTATAATGCTTGTACCTTTCAGTGGTATTATAATGAATAGTAAGGATGGGCCAGAAAAAGTCAACTGCATCCAAAAGCAATTGTGTGGAGAAAAACATTCGTTTTTTTATAAAGAACCCTCACCCACCAACCTATTTAGTGGCATGCTTCATCACTGGGTTCCCACGTAGGGTGCTGAGTGCATTGTAGGTGTGCTGCGATGCCTGATTACAGTGGAGTGGGATTATGTTTGTGATAGTTGGTGAAGAAGGTGAATTTTTAAATTGTCTCCAGGATCCTGCTCCTAGCCAGGATAATTTTAATAGTGGGGTCCTGGGGCAAGATTAAAAATTAGATGCGGATGTCTGAGAGATACCATTGGTCTTGTACATCATAAACTAGGTCTAAATGTTACAGCCAATTTCGTATGGCTTGCAAAGGCTTTCTTCAGGACCAACAGTGAAAGGCCATAACAAATACGGTCTTAAGTGAAGTTAAAGTACATGTGCTACGGTGTACTGAGTGGTGAAAATATTCTCTCTGTTTCCAGGGTGAAACAGTAACTTACGGTTTTCACCCAGCATGCTGTATCTGTAAGAAAAAGTGTGGCACAGTAATCGGTAGTCACAACAACAAGGTATTTATCAAATGACATATATGGTATAGTGCAACTGTGCCGTTTTGCAGATACTGCCGATGATTGAATGCGAAAAAAATGTTCTCCTTGTATGCCACTCGTCTAAGACTTTTAATCAAAGCATTTGGAATGTTACATTGAATGCGTGTTGATAATCAATCCTTTCGGTTGCACGCCATTCATTCATTAGCATACAAAAATTTCTCACATGGCACACATTGGTAAAGCATATGTGGTAAATAGAAACTTTCTTCAAATTCAGCTAGATGTGATCACTTAATCAATCCTTTAATACCCTTTCAAGGCAGAGAAGTGTTGGAAGTATTTTGTATAAATGATCCGTAGTGTGCTGGCTCATTTATGTAGGGATGTAAGTTGTATATTTAAAATTAGGAAGTGGTGTAAGTTGTATTTTTTAAAATTAGGTAAATGCCTTACCTGAGTCGCTATAAATGTAAGTGATATGAATCCCAGCGGGGGCAGTACCTGTAGTCACACTCCAGAGACAAGATAAAAGTAAGCTTGTATGCTAAGTGCCTCTTTTCCAGTAAATCTCAGTGTACTCAGTGCTCCCCCCAATCCCAATGACTTTTTCTAGGTCCATCACACGTGTCGGAAACCTATTGTGACCCTGACATGAGATCCCAGAGATGTTCTGGTTCAGGTGTCTCCTGCCTAAGTAATCTTAGTGGGCCGTATCCAGCCCCAACGTCACTTGCGCATGTTCACGCAATGACATAGAAAGGTCTCTCCCTATTGGTGCAGTCAAACCGGCCTCCAGCTTGTTAACCCTTGCATGAGGGGGTCTGCCTGTTGTTTCATTTTTTATGTTTCTTGCATAAAAATACTGTGTGGGTGTGCAACTGCCATGTAGTCCATACAACATGGTTTTAAATTTCTTTGTATATGTTTGATTTCATTATCAATTTGAAAATAATAAATGCCAGTGTGCGCATCTAAAGTATATCATGTTATTGTTAAAAGTTTTGACAGTCGCCACCTGAATGTGGGGAATGGAGTGGAGACCACCGAATATAAACCAGGGATGTACAATGGTCATTTGATGTTCCTTGTGACTTATAACTGTGGTGGCTGTGTTATTGGGCATGTCAACTAATATTCAGAGTGTTCCATTAAATATTATCGTTTAATCCCTTCTAGTGTGTGGACAAACAGTAACCCCATCTTTGTTCTTTTCCTAAGAGTCAGCCCTGTTGGTTCTCTTGGGTTTCTTCCAATTGTCGATTACATCCTATTTTAGGTCATTGGTGGTATATCCTGCTTGTAAGAAGTGGGCGGTCATTCTTGTGGTGTTGAGGATGCATCCTATGTTGCTGCGATATTTGCAGATTCTCACCTTCATCTTCCTACTGGTCATGCCAATGTATCACAGACCACAAGGACAAATGATCATGTATATCACATTGACTGAATTGCAATGATTCGTTGTGCCTCACAAATTATAAATTATTATTATTATTTTAGATACCAGGTTTTGCCTGGTTCTAGATTCAGAGTCTTAGTAGTGATTGTCAGGTGACTTACACTGTAGTTGCTGCACGAGAAGTGTCTTGCCACGTTTGGCAAGCCCCAGGTGGTGAGCACCGTATTGGTAGGGTGTTCAAGATGTTTTTAGGGCAAGTGGATGCTAAGCAGTCTTTTAGGCTCCTTGCTTTTTTAAAAGAAAACTGGGGTTTTTCACATTTCAGTTGACCTGTTTTAGAATGCGCCAATGTTTATTGATTACTTTAGTCACTTTGGGATGGTACTGTAAGTTGTGACGCATGTGAGAGGTATAGTCGTCACCGTTCTAGATGGTTCTTTAAGTAGGGCATCTCTGTTTTGGTTACGTGCTTGTTTTTTTAATGTTGTTATGATTTTGTCTGGGTAATCTTGGTCCCTCAGTTTGATGGACAGTGTAGTTGCTTGGACACAATATGACTGCAGTTTCTTCTGAGTTGGAGGAATTGCCCATACCGTAGATTCTTCTTTAGTGCCCTAGGATGAAAGCTATCAAATGTCAGTAAGGTGTTCCTTGCTGTTGCTTTATAGTAGGTCTTGGTTTTTAGATTCCTGCTGTCAGCAGTAATTGTAATATCCAAGAAAGTGATGGTATTCTTGTCCACAGAATGAGTACATTTCAGGTTCTTGTCACAATTGTTGATCCACTCTCGGAAGGGAAAAAGTGTATCTTCTTTCCCCTGCCAAATCATCAGAATATTGTTTATATAACGTTTTCAAAATGTTATCCTTCCTTTGAAAGGGTTATTGGTATTTAGTATAAATGATTTTTCAAATTCAAAAACATACAGACCAGCCACACTCGAGGCAAATGAACTACCCATAGAAGTGCCGTAGATTTGCAGGAAGAGGTCTCCGTCAAACTCAAAAAAGTTTTCTTTAAATACTAGCTCCACACACTCAACTACAAAAGCTTTTGGGGCTTTGAAATCCCATGCAGCTCCATCTAGGGCATTCTTAATGACCTTGATGGTATCACCTGGGGGAGGCTGGTGTAAAGGCTTTCAATGTCCAGGCTAACCAAAAGGAAGGTCTCTGTATCAAAGCTAGTATATTTTAATAGATTCAAGAGGTCTCTTGAATCTTTCAGGTATGTTGAGGTGTTCTGTACTATGGGTTTTAGAAATACATCACAGAAGCATGACAGGGGTTCGAGGAGGGAACCAATTCCTGATACAATGCCATAGCCTCAGCTACCCCCATGGACTCGATGCCAAGTGCAACATTAGCAACCAGAATCAGGATTAAGCTGGACGCTAAGGAAAAGGAAGTTTGTATAATCAACTCATATGTCCATCCCAAACATAAAGCAAAGGACTCGAATAAAATCATCAATCTTTTGTCGGAGTATGCAGCAAAGATAGAAAATCCAATATTCATTCTGACAAGTGACTTAAATCATTATCTTTTCGGCTCAGCAGAAGGGGAGGAAGTATCAGCTTTAAACAAAATGTTTAACATCCCGGCACAATCAGATCCCCTGCATGTAAAGAAGAAAGACCATCGTAGCCGATTCCTCGACGACTTGGAACATCACAATCTACGTGCATTGAACGGAAGATTCCCGGAAGATCGACCCCCAGTTGAATCCTTTTATTCCACGACTACAAGCTCTATTCTGGATTACACCTTTGCTAGTCTTCAGCTGTTCCCTTACATCTATGGGTTCAGGTTGGGGGACAAGGGTGATAGTGATCACCGTCCTCAGGAAATTCAATTAGCAGTTACTGTACCTACTCTAATTAGACCAGACACAACCCTGGGGCCTATTTACACCCAAGATCTAAAAAGGATTAAATGCACAATGAACAACGCAAATTCTGTCTGAAGCCGCATTAAACTTCTTCAACTCGCAAACTCTGAGTACAGTTGATCTAATTGTCCATTGGGAGCATTTTACAGCTATACTGCCACAAAAGCTTGCAGGCTCTCCCCCACCAAAGTTAATCTTCAGGAAAAATGGGGAAAAAACAAAATACAGAAGAAGCAGAGAGTACAGCTGAAGTCACTGAAAAGAGCAATAAATTTGGCTCTGCGCAGGCTGAGAAGATCTCCAGGAAATGGCAATGCTTGAGCAACCTTGAATCATCAACGGGTAGCTCTAAAAAAATTAAAGTGGAACATTAAGAGAGATTGTGAGAACGAAATTTGGGCAAAACTCTTATACGATATAAATCGCAACAACAGCGCCCGGTTTTTGAAAACTGCGAACGGGATACTGCGCCCAAAATTTGAGGACATCGGTTCTCACATCTCAGAAGCAACCTGGATAAAATATCTTACCAACCACTTCAATAACCACACAGAAAACGCAGGAGAACGAATGGTCAACAGACGCCTCTCAGAGGGAACAGCTCCAGACAGTACACCTGAGAGAAGGGAGCAGGAGTGTCCAGCCACAGGAAGAAAACCACCAGGCGCAGCAAACCATCAGCAGCCACTTCAAATTGAAAAGCAGATCGCCAAAGGAAGGAAAGAAGGTGCTCCGGGACCAAACGATATACCGTCAGCACTGTTCAAAGCGAATCACAAAGAATGCGCAGACATTTTACAACCATTGTTCCAGGAAATTAGGCTGCTAAACAGATTACCAGAAGCCTGGAAGGGCTCAACAATAGTCCCAATTTATAAAAAAAGGAGCCAAGGCTGAGCCTAACAACTACCGCCTAGTTGCGCTAATTGACAACGAAGCGAAATACTTTGCAGGCATTATATTAGAGGAGCTCACACTC
Source organism: Lissotriton helveticus (assembly GCF_964261635.1). Classification (NCBI taxonomy): domain Eukaryota; kingdom Metazoa; phylum Chordata; class Amphibia; order Caudata; family Salamandridae; genus Lissotriton; species Lissotriton helveticus. The sequence continues at coordinate 905,287,660 of NC_136071.1, forward strand.
TGGGCCGAAACGAATCAGATAATTCCGCTGAATCAGACTGGTTTCCGTAAAATGACTAGTACAGCCACTAACATTCTTGCACTATCTCTAATAATTGATGCAGCAAAAGCCTCTAAGTTACCCTTATATCTATGTTAAATTGATTTTAGTGCTGCTTTTGACAATATCGAGAGAGGCAGATTATGGGGGAAACTGGCACGGTGGGGCATTCCACAGACCATCTTGAACATGCTGATGCTCCTACATACGGACACCTGGGTGCAGGTGAAACTAGGCGGAGGCACTCATCTTTCCTCGAAAGTACCAACCACAAAAGGACTGAAGCAGGGTTGTGTGCTTGCACCAACCCTGTTTAACTTATTTATGGCTGACCTTTCAAAAGTGCTGGATGCGAGGAGGAGCCAAGCTCGCGTCCGAGATGGCCGCGTTTTAGCTCGGCTCCGATCACTCTCCTGTCTGCAACAAATATCCTGTACTTTATCCTGCCCCGGGAAGTATTCCACGATGTGCAGTGGAACGACGATAACTCACAGGCACTTACCGTTTGCTCCGGTGTTTCCTGGGTGTCACGGATACTGAGTTACGCCCCTATCTGCTTCGGGGCCTCCGGAGCGGCCGGACCTGGCACTCCTTGGCGGCGCCCGGGCTGGACGGGGCGCGGTGGCCGGCCCTTGGTGGTGGTGTGGAGTCGGTCGGAGGGGCCGATGTGCTAATAGACCGATTGCGGCCTCCCGGGCCTGGTCCGGCGGTCCTGTGGCCTGGTGTTGGGGAGCTGACTTCCATGGACGGGGTTGACCGTACATCTGGCACGTCTCCCCTTTGTTCTCCGGCCCGGCCATTTTAAGTTCCTCCGCCCGGACTCGGAGAACGGTGCCGGCGGCGTGTGGGGTGCCGGCGCATCGCCGTCTTCTGGTGGCTCCCCTTCCTGCCCTGGTGGCACCTCCGCTGGTGGTTGCCGGTATCCTGTTTTGCCCCGCTGATATCCGGGCGGGGGTCCGTGTTCGCAGCGGCCCCGCCGGGCTTCTAAGATGGCGGCCGGCCCCATGATTCTCGGCCTTGCGGGGACCGGCGATGCGAGTCCGCCGCGCGGCACGTTTGCTGAATACTGTAAAGGTGAGCCTACGCTCCGCGACATCCTCGCCGCCCTGCGCTCCTGGGGGGCACCCATGACCGCACCGACCGCTATCCTGGAGGGGGGTCCCTTTGTTGGGCCTGCCGGACCCCCCTCGGTTTGTGCGGCTTCATCTCTGTTGTGTGCTGCTGGAACTTTCCTTGGGGTCGTGGACCTGGAAGCGGCTGATGGTGTGGATGTGCGGGGATCCGCTGCCCGTCTTCGTCCTGTGCCTCCTTCTGTTCCGGAGGTTCCCCTGCTGGATCCCGTCTGCACCGACCTCGATGGGTCTCCTTTTCCTCTTTTGCCTCACATGGCCGTACGAAGATCCTGTGACGGTGCCGCTGGACCGGCTTTCTCCGTATTCTCATCGGAACTTTGCCTGTTTTGCCTGAAGTGGTTACTGTACTTTTTGGATCATCCGGGTCACGATCGCTACAACTTGAGTGTATTTTTGATTCGACTCCCTGTTATTCACCTCCTGTTTTATGTGGTCTGGTTCCTGGTGCGCTGGACGATTACAGTTTCCGAAAAACGAGGACAGGGTTGAGCTGATCTTGCTTCTGTGGACTGTTATTTTGTGGTATGGTTGGGTGATCCGTTCATAATTGTATGATTATGTTTGATACGTCGTTACGTTCCTGGAGCTTATCCGTGTGTTTATTATCTTCCCGTGGGCTCTGAGTATTTTCGGGCGGGGGGGTGGGAGCTGAAGGGGTTTTGATTATGTGGCTCCTCTCCTGCTGTTTTTTCCCTGTTTCCCCTTCTCCCCCCTTTTTAATCTAAGTGATTCTTTCTTTCTTATATTTCTCTATATTTCGGGTTCTAATTAGGGCAACAGGCACGCTGCTGGGGGGTAGGCCATAGCCTTCTGCAGGGGTGCAGGGTGGGCTGTGCGGGGTGGTGGGGGGGTCTGTTTATTGTATCTTTCCCTGTTCCTCTTTTTGGTTCTATGGCTCTTATGTATCCCCTAATTTCGTGGCGCGGTGTCGGCACGTAGCCCCCCGGGGTGTTTGTGCTGGCATGGCCCTTTTGGTATGTCTGCTGTCACGGTTTACTACGCATTCATTTCTCCTGTTGCAACTAGTTCCATGTGCCGAATTAGTATTGGGTGCTTTGTTAGCCATGGGGGGCGTGCACTGACGCTGCGCCCTCACTTTCCCCCTCCCCTTTTTTGATGTCCTCTTCCTCCCCTTTTTTCCTTTTCCCCACCCCATTTTCTTTTCCTCTCTTGGGTTGTTGTAACGGAGGGCTTTTAGTTTTGTAAACGTATTTTTCGCTGTTTTATTATTATGTGCCCTGATAGTGGTGGGTGGGTGTTGAGCAGCGATTGTGATTGTTCGTGATGTGGGACTCACGTTCTGCCTTTGCCAAAATGTATTGTTCTGTTGGTCTTTTCCTGTATTCGAGACTTCGGCTTGCTCACGGCCCGCCACGGCCCTCTGGACTTTACAGATTGACATTATCCTGTGACACCCTTTATTCTATTATAAAATTAACCTACTTTTATCCTGTCCGTGATGGCGACTCAATGACTTGTTGCCTTTGCCTTTCATATGAGCTATTTAGAAATCCTGTTGTCTCTCCTGTATTGCCTCGTATGTTTCTTTATTGTGGTGGCCGGCCCGGTGGGTTGTAGGCCTGTATCTGTGCGCGCCTTCTGTACAATAAAGGTTTAAAAAAAAAAAAAAAAGTGCTGGATGCTTGCAATTCCCATGCTCCCAGGCTGGGAGGGAGAACTCTAACAAATCTCATGTACGCAGACGATGTAATTCTGTTAAGTCATACGTATGTTGGCCTTCAACATCTACTAACTGAACTGCAGAATTATGCAACAGAAAATAATCTAAAAATAAACATGAGCAAAACAAAGACAATGTCAATCAATTGCAAAAAGAGCACACAGAAACATTGGTTCCTAAGCGGCACCAGAATTGACCACGCCAGTGAGTATAAATACCTGGGAGTCGTATTTGACAAGGAAGGCTCTTTCTGGCGTCAAAAGGAGGAAATAAGAAGGAAAGGTCTGTTAACCGCCTTAACGATGAAAAATCTTGCAAACAAATTGATGGGACCGATGCTGACTCCACTACTGAAGGTAGCTCAGGCTAAACTTCTCCCCTCAATAACCTATGGCAGTGAGGCAATGCGGGGAAGAGATGCTAAGGAGCTGGATAGAACACTGGTGAAAGCATACAGAACTATGTTCTGCCTTCCTTCTTACACGTCAGCAGCACAGATAAGGCTGGAGTTTGGCCTTCAACAAAAAGTCTTAGCAAGATATGGCGCATATATCATCTGTTGGCATAAGATAAGCAAGGCCAATACAAACACGCTTAACCATCTGTTGTGGCACGATATACAACACAGAGAGTTCTCCCAGGCAAGAAACTATCTCAAATTAGCCCTAGATTCCACCAAACTCTCTGGTTTTTGGGATGCGCAACTCGGCCACCTCAATTTCAAAAAGTTGGTCTGGAAAAACATAAAACTATCCTCCTTACTGGAAGACAAGGCAATTTTTTCGAAACGATCACATGCCTGGATGACACTTAGCTCCTACAAATCACTAACTCCACAACCATATTTCAATCAAGGCTACCCTAGGGTGACAAAAATGAATTTTTTAAGGTACAGAATGGGGATCCTCCCATGCACTCAGCATCTACCACCATGGCAGAGGATAAAGGCGAAGATGCTTGTAGGCTGTGTAATATCAAGAATGGTGATATTCTCCATTTAATCTGCCTATGTGAAGATCTGCACCAAGCATGGATACAACTTCTGAAAGATCCGTTTAAACAGAAAGGCATCGGCACTAGAAGGCAAGCAGTGCTGGCCTGCTTTAACCCGACAAATATTCAATAGAATTGTAGACTGGTAAAATTCCTGAGGATGGTTGAACAAAAAATGCTGCTAAGATAAAAAAAATAAAAACATTTTTTTTAAAAATGCTTCGAAAAGCCCATCATCGTGAAACAGACTGTCTGATGTGAGCAATGCGAACACCACAGTAACAAACAAAGTCAATTCGCTTAGACAATCTGGCAAATAGGGCAAGAGTATAGATCTCTGAGTCCACGGAAAGCACATTATCCAGTAAACCATTGACTCTCTCAACTAGTTTGATCTAACTGTGTTTAAATTGTATGAAATTCTTATTTTTAGTTTCTTTTTTAAATGATTTTAATCATGTTTACGAATTTTGTAGTGCTTTTATTGCAATGGTTTTAATTAACTATGCTAATAAACTAAAACTTGAAACTTGATACAATGGGATGGCCAGGAGGCGTGGTTCATGTTTTATATATCTTAGGCAGTGTGTAACAGTAAGGGGTTTTGGGATTCTCTGTGCATAAAATGCCTGTCTCTTGCTTTGAAATGAATCCCCATGTCTCTGCTTTTTCGACAAGAAGTCTAACATGATGGATCCTTTTGAAGGGGTTTGTAGTTTTTGTCATCTTCTAAAAGTCACCTCCATTCTGCTTTTTAGTGTTTCTTGTTTTGTAAAACTACTCCTCCCTCTTTATCTGCTTGTTTTATGACAATAGTGTTTAGAAGTGTGGAGAAGCGTGGCTCAGTGGTTAGAGGCGGCAGACCCAGAAGCTGAGATCGACCGTGGACCAGGGTTCAATTCCCCGCCTTGGCAGGTCTCGGGCACAAAAATTCCACGGACTCGACAATTCTCGCTCTGGTGCCTACTCAACTCACGGGGTCACACTCTGCGACTCTGGGCAATAGCTTGCTTAATCTCCACTACGGCCCTTTGCGGCGGGATGCCTGGCTTTCACCTTGTGGACACCCTGCTGGGGTTTCTCACAGGGGAATACCAGGACGGGTTCCCTAAGCAAGCGCCGGGACGCTCACGGGCAGCCGTGCGCTTTACAAATCCAGCACATTTACATTTAGAGTGCGTTAAGTTTTTATTTCCGTAAGTTAAGGAATGTCTTGCTGTCTTCAGTTCTTTCTATTTCATTGAACACATCTTCTTCAAAGGCAAGTAACTCCACCAGTATTGCATTGAGAAGGGGAAAAAAAGTTGATTTCAATCTTAGACCCGTGTCCCCTTTAGTTTCAGGGCCCTCACTAGGATCGTAGTTCTCAGAGAATGCTTTTAATTTTAGTTTTCTGAAAAACTCAGATAATTCACAACGGAGTTAGAATTTGACTAGTCATGCCATGAGAATGAAACTCAGACCTTTGTTGAGGAGTTGTTCTTCAGTGACTGTTATTGTATGTGAGGAAGGATTTGTTACTAGACCTGGTGGGTACTGGTTCCCAGTTGCGGGTCCTTGGATTTGCTGCTGGTGTTGGCTCCTGTGGCCTTCGCCTCCTCCCAGTGTACCAGGTTGCCCCTCTTTTTCTGCCTTGTCCCCGTCTCCCCCTCCCTTAAAAGCAAACCTCTGATTATGTGAGATAAAGGGTGGGGGGGGGGCTGCTGGAAAGGGGGGTTCCATCCAAACATCGTATGCAGTTGCAGTGGATTGTATTGACTGAGGAACCCATTGGGTCTGGGAGTGGATATTGTTGCCATTGTTGTGGCCACTGTTGAAATCTATTCTTTCCTTTCTGTTTGCCCATGTAGCTGCCCGACTCAATCCTCTGCATATTGATGAGTCCTCTTCTGAGAAATACGAGTGGTCATCTTGTTTGACTGTGGGTGTGTAATCTGGATCTGCATAGTGGTATGTTTTGGTGCACTAGATTCCTTTAAGATCTTTTTGGAACTTTTGTATTTTTGATTGCGGCAGGTATTCCTTGTATTCTGTCATTTCTTTGCTTACCCCATCAAGCCTCTTTTTAAAGGCCTTGATTGTTGTCTTAAAGTGATTTTTGTGGATTAGATTTCAATTAACATGGCCTCTGATAGTTCTGAAAAATATAAAAATTTACTTTCTTCACTATCACAAACAAAAACCCGCTCCGCTGTAATCAGGTATCGAAGTACACCTACGATGCACTCAGCACCCTCCGTGGGAACCTGATGAAGCATGATACCAAGTATAGGCCTGATTCAGATGTCAGACGGACCATAGTCTGTTCAACATCGGACAGGATCTGTAACCGAACGACCTCCTGTCGTCGGTTACAGACCTGCAAGTAGGATGCGACCGAACCCTGTTCGGTTGACTGCCTATACCTTTCAATGGGAGCATGCATTCTGGACGGAATGCATGCTCTCATTGAAAGAGCAGGGGTGCAGTTCATCCTGCACCCCGTGGCAGGCACTTCAGGGTGTAATGTAAATCCAAGATGTCAAAGGTCTTCCTCCACCATTAACGTGGGCTCTGAAGGGGGGATCTAATCTGTAGTCTAGGTTTCTTCATGGGACACCTAGGGCTGCCATATTCTAAATATCTTTTTGGTCCTTGTTACTGTAGGGCATGGTAATATTAATTTTCTACATGTCCCACTTTTAAATACATGCACCCTACCATGTGGACAACAAGGTTTATTGAGAGTAACTTACTCATATTTAAAAGAGAGGTTTCTACCTTTCAAAAAGAGTTCTTTTGTTAGCTCGATCTTCAGGAATACCATTGGAAGAATCAGGCTACATAAGGTATGCATGAAGCCATGTTTGCTTTCCTGCTGTAGTGGGTGGCACAATGGTTGCTGCAGTCCACTAGTATCACAGAACTTCCAGGCCCTAGATACCAATTGTACACTATATACTAGGGACTTATAGACAAGGTAAATATGCTAATTAAGAATAAGACAATGTAATCATGTTTAAAGGGGAGCAGAGCCACTGTACAACTGGTTAGTAGGGGTAAAGCGCACACAGTTCTAGCACAAAGTTCTAAAGTTAGTAAATATATTGGGTCGAGCAAAAGGCAAAAAATCTGTGGGGACCAAGCAGAAAACAAAGATTTTCTAGAGTTTGGAACTCTGACACTGTGGGGATTGGCCCTCACCATCCTTCCATCACAGTCCCAGGGTGAATACATGCTCATGCCGTCACATCAAAAAATCAGAGTGCCTTTTTTGCACCAGATTAATCAGCTGTTTGTTGTTCACCGAAGCTACTAGCCAAGTTTTTGTAGTGCAGCGAATATCTTCCACCCGTTGCCCTCCGAAAGAGCCCAGACTCGTTTAGAGCGAGCTGCTGGGAGGCCACATTTCCAGAAACAGCGGAGTCATGAACAGGAAATGCATTGTCTCAGAGACTGCACCGGGGGACTTGTGGTATATGAGCCGGCTGCCATATCAGTGAACATCAATAAAAAATGAAATGCCTTGCGCTGATAAAAAACGCTGTTTTACCCGAGCAGTGAAAGACAAATAGAGGGCAAAGGCATTTCCACGGGAAGGCTCAAGTGAAAACGTTGTGTTTTATGCATTGAAAATACTGTCAACTCGCTTAAAATCATATGGGCCCACTGAAGGCCAACCTGTTTTTTTAGCAAGGAACTCTATGCATTCTTGCATTCGCAGTTTTCTCCACCAATCAGCGCTTCAAATGGAAATCAAAAAGGAATGGTATTCACTATCCAATATTATCTTAATTGCTGCCGGTAATCTATTCGCAGTACTGCACCCCTGGCGGTAATCTATTCGCAGTACTGCACCCCTGGCGATAACTGCTAGTGTGCATCCTTTCGAACTGAAGAAGTGTTGTAGCAGCCCTTTAAAGCGCTGCTGTAAGTATGGTTCCCCATTATCAAAATGCGAAGTAGTGTTGGTTGAAAAGATTTCCAAGATGGTGCCGATTTGCAGACAGGCAGATGATGCTCGACTGCAATAAATGCCATTTCATTAAGTTCTCTGGGTCTTGTTATTTTAAAGAATATGTACCCTCAGCACTAGATACATTTTCTAGGGAACGTATTATTAGAGAATCAAACTAAAAAAGGTGGAAGGGTTGGATGTATTTTCTTCACTTTATTTATAGATATCAACTTGTCCCATGAGAATCACTTTCTGTCGTTCCTGTTTAAGTCAACAATACTGAGCCTAATGGTACTTATGGTATCACTGTTTCCATTATAAATATGGACCTACAAACTGTGGTTGCTTAGTGCGCTTGACAAAAAAAAACAGATCAGGGCGAGATTTTCTCTCATGCCAGCGGAGTCACTTACTGGGCCGAGCTCCAACGCGGTCGGCCTCAACTTGTGACTTTGTCGACGTTTGGCACGACTAGATATCCAGAGCTGTCGCTTTATGCTTTTTGGTGCTATGTTTTAATAAACTCTTTAAAATGGAATATCTCCGCTTCTTCGGATTGGATTTATGTCGTTTTTGGTCTTGTTTTATTAATTAAAAATGTCTCTCTTTTCTTAAATTGGTGTGGGATCCTTTTGTGGTGTGTTTTCACTGTGTTACTGTTTGGAGTTTTGCACAAAATAATTTACACATTGCCTCTGAGTTCAGACTGACTGCTCTGTGCCAAGCTACCAGAGGGTTGAGCACAGGTAAACTTAAGGGTTGCTTGTGACTTTATCCTGAGAAGAATGTGGTTGCTGCTTGAGAATTGTTTCACCTCCTCAACAAGTAACCCGATTTCTTACAGCATTCATTTTATGTGTGCCAGATCCTTGCAGTACTTTTATGTGTAATTACCAATCAGCATTAATATCAGGGGCCAAGGGTCTGATTTAGGATTTGGCAGACAGGTTCTTCAGTTACAAACGTGGAGATATCAGGTCTGCTGTATTACAAGTGCCATAGGATATGATACAATTGCAATACGGCACATTTGTGATGGAGTAACACTTTCTGTCAAACTCTAAATCAAACCCTAAGTTTCTGTGCAAATCTTTACTAGCTTGAATTATCAACCACATTATACATGCTTTATGCTCACAGTTACCACCTGTAACAAGCATGTAGTAACCTTGAGTGCCAAACACAAGATACCACAGTTTGCTGTCTGCTGTAAACATGTGTTAAACATTTTTTGCACAATACCCAGGGTCTAAGCAACCCTGTATGTTGGAGGTGGGTTTTGCGATTCAGGCTACAACTTTACATCTTTTCGGTATCCCAAGATTAAGCTTGTGTAGACGATTTATTTACTTTCATTGTGAGATTGGTTTGCAGAGTGAGAGGATGTAATGTTAATACCATCACATAAAATCTGTACCCGCATGGGTCGTTTATTGGAATAAAGCAATATACTTATCCACACAGCAAATTTTATTTTATGGGATGATGCAGTAAATGATGCAGGAGCAAAACAATTCCTGGGCCTATTAAACTTGGGTCTAGTTATGCAAAATGCAGTCAAGTCACGCACAAAAAAGGCATACTGTACATATCCCTGTAGCACCATCAGGCAGAAACTATTGGAGCATGTCTTTCAAGGAATAAACTACTTCCCAGGAAGTAGTCGGATGATTCATCACAAAACTCCTCACACATCATTGCATAGTCTTACACTGCCAATGAAGTGCCTTATTTACAATATTTGAATGGTGAAACGTCTGTTCAATTTCATGTATTGCATAGAGATCTTCTTCATACAAAAGGCTTTTCCATCATGTAATAGTTGCTGTGGAAATGCTGAAATTTAGGTGGATGTGAGTGATGCTGCAAGCAAGTCAAAATTACATCATGCGGATCAGCGGCATGGTGTGCTTTCTTAACTTTGCAGGCTTTGCATCAGGAGTTATTACATCTCAAGACGTACATTGGGAGTAATTACATTGCAGGTAAGTTTTGCAACATTACATCAGGAGTCAATACTTTGTATTGGACATTGTAATTAGGTAAAGTAATAATAAAAAAACTTTTTTCAAAACCACTATGTTTCCCCAGTTATACTGTACTGACATAACTATAACTTGCACCCACACCATGACCTCACATATTACATCATTCTTGAGGTGTGAAATGACATCGCTAATGAGATAACTGATGACATCTCAAATGACATCACTGATGACATCACTAATCACATAGGTATTCCGCTGGATCAACGCAGCCATCCTTCGAGGCAGCACAGGACTCGCATGGGAGTCGTGGTGCCAGACTATTAAAACTTCACTCAGTGAAGCTTGCACGGTCTTGCGGTACCATGGAAGTGAGATTTGGTTGCGTTACCAGGGGAGCACCGCAGTGTAGTTCAAAAACATTTAAAACATAAATAGGAAAGGTATGGGGTGGGGGTTGGCCACCTGTGGGGTGGGCTGAGAGAAGGCCCTGTCCATAGGCCAGGTCTTGCAGGCAACCCCATTCTTCTTATATCCGAAGGCTATGAGCAGTGGGGTTGGCCACCTGTTGTGGAATCGGTACAGGGCCTGGTCAAAGGCCTTGCACATCAGGGTATTGATTGTCTCTGGGGGGATTGGCCACCGGGGGGTGGCTTGGCGAAGGGCCTGGTCCCAGGTCAGACCCTGTAGCCAACCCCACACACCTCAATTGGGGGTTGTCCATCAATGGGGGAGAATGTGCTCAGGGCTAGGTCGCAGGCCAGGCCTTGTGGCCAACCCCACGCCTCATACGATCAAAACCATGCACAGGGATTGATAACGCTCAGGAGAATTGGTTGCCTGTGGGGTGTTGGGCACATGGCTTGGCCAGAAGCAAGGCCCTGAGAATATCCTTACTCTGTGCATTGTGAACCGCCATGTGCAGTGATGGTTGGTTGCCCATAGGGAGTTGGCCCCATGGCCTGGCCACAGGTCAGACCCTTTGCCCAAACCCATGCTGCGCGCAGCCAATGTGAAGCAGGGTATTGGCCATCTGTGGGCAGTCAAGCACATACTAAATGTCATTTCATATGATATGATAAATGATATGATAAATGGGACTTGTAGAGCGCACGTTCACCTATGGTTTCTTGGCGCTGGAGTGGAAGGACTGTGCGGCACATTGTGGGGCGGACTAGCTGTGAGCTAACGAGAAAAGCCAGGTTTTTAGTGATTTTCTGAAGTGAGCGTAGGAAGGGAGAAAGCGGAGAGCAGGGGGGAGGGAGTTCCAGAGGAGAGGAGCCTGCGTGGAGAATCTCAGGCCTCCATGTTTCTTACGCCTGAAAGAGCAGGGGGTAAGAAGATTGGAGTTTGAGGAGCGAAGAGCACGTTGGGGAACATATCGGTGTAAGAGGGAAGAAATGAAAGAGGGCCCCTGAGAGGAAAGGGTTTTGTGAATCAGGCAGCCAAGTTTGAAGAGGCCGCACTGGGCAACAGGGAGCCAATGAAGGCTCTTAAGGAGAGGCTTAGTGTGGCTGGATCTTAGCTGGCCATAGATCAACCTGGCTGCCTGATTCTGGATGAGTTGGAGGCATTGTGATTGATATGCTGGTATGCACACATATAGGGAGTTCGCATAGTCGATGCGAGACATGACTAGTCCCAGGGTGACCTGCACCAGAGCCTCTCGGGAGAGAAGTCTGCTGATTTTGCTGATGCGGCGCAGATGGTAAAATCAGACGGAAACAACTGAGTTGATTTGCGCCTTCATGGAGAGGTCCTTGCAGATGGTGATGCCTAGGCTCTTGACAGAGTCAACGGGGGAAGGGGAAGGTCCAAGTGAGAGTGGCCAGAAATAAGAATTCCAAGGGTTGTCAGGGGGACCAGTGAGAACTAACTCAGTCTTTTCGGGATTGAGTTTGAGCTGATTAAGATTCATCCAGGAGCTGATGTAATTCATAACAGAGTGGACATTTTGGATGGAGAATGGAGAGGGGTCGATGTTAAAGATGAGCTGAAGGTCATCAGCGTAGTTAAAGATGGTAACAGATTTTTGTTGAAGCTCCGAGATGAGGGGGCGAATATAAAGGTTAAAAAGGAGTGGTGAGAGTGAGGAGCCCTGCGGGACTCCACAGGTGAGGCGCTTGCCCAATGAAGAAAAGGGTGGGAGGGAAACTGACTGAGCACGATCTTGGAGGAAGGAGGTAATCCATCGCAGTGGTAGCCCCCGGACGCCGGTGTGCTTGACACGTTCGAGTAGGATGGTATGGTCAACGGTGTCGAACGCCGCCGACAAATCCAGGAGCACCAGAGCCTGAGAGATGTTCTGGTCTGCTTCCTTTCTTAGCTCCTCATGAACGGCCAGGGCGATTGACTCAGTGGAGTGCTGAGGCCTGAAGCCAGCTTGATGGGGGTCAAGAAAGTGGGTAGATTCGATATAGGTGCTCAGACAGTTAACCACAAAGGCTTCCAGGACTTTGCCTAAATAGGGGAGGAGGGAGATTGGGCGGAAGTTGGAAAGAGTGCCGGGGTCTGCTCCAGGTTTTTTAAGGATGGGTGAGACCACAGCTGTCAGAGGGGGACCACCCCTGAAGAGAGGGATTTATTTAGAAGAGAGAGAGGAGGCGTAGGAATACTGAGGTAAATCTCACGACTAATGTGAGGGGGGCAGCTGTCATGGGGGGAGCCAGACTTAATTTTCCCAAGAAGAGAAAAGAAGGTTTCTTCAGTGAGCGTGGGGAACGTGAGATAGTGGACGGGGTTGGGGGGGCGCTATGAAGTGTGGTATAGTAGCAGCAGTGGGGATACTGGTTGTAATGTTGACGATTTTTTCAATAAAATAGCTATTAAGGGAGTCGCAGAAGGGTTGCGATGGAGGGGATTTAGCAATGATACGGTCAGGTTTTACCAGCTCATCCACGATGGAAAAGATGGTTTTCGATTTACAGCTGGAGCTAAGTATTTTCGCAGAGAAGTATGTTGATTTGGCCACAACGATGGCTACCTTGTAGTCCCGTAGGGCGATTAAGAACGAAGTTTTTTTGAGGGGGCAGTAATGAAGCCTCCACTTGCGCTCCAATTGGGGCAAAGCGAGCTTCCTGTCCCTAAGATCTTTTGTGAACCAAAGTTGGGCGTCGTGGGGTCTCTTTATTTTAAGGGCCTTCAAAGGGGCAAAGTTGTCTCTCGCCTGGACCAGCCAGGAGGCGAGGGCTTCAGCCTGCACATGGGGTGAGCATTGAGGATCCATAAGGTCAAGAAAGGCGGGAATGGTGGAAGTGAGGCTCATGCAGAGGGAGGGAATGTCTACATGTTTCCGATTTCTGACCATAGTGGGAGCAGCTGTGTGTGTTACAGTGGTGGTCGGCAAACTGATAGAGAGGGAAACAGAATAGTGGTCGGACCAGGCTCAGGGGGAGACTCGGAGGTTGAGAATGTCCAGATTTAGACTCCAGGCCTGGTCCAAAATATGCCCATTAATGTGGGTGGCCACTTTAATCAGTTCTGAAATGTTGAGCCCAGTGAGTAAGTCCATGAATTGTTTGGAGCAGAGGTTCTCAAGGGGGTCGTGTGGCCAGTAGTTGAAATCTCCTATAATGAGGAGCTTGGCGTGGTTGACCACCAGCTCTGCAGCCAAGTTACTGAAGAACTGTATAAAGTTCGATGAAGGGTTAGGTGGCCGGTAACAGAGTACACATGTCAGCGGAAAATGTTTAGAGGGCAATGTGACTGCTAAGATGTCAGCCAAAGGGGTATTAGGAATAGTTAGGGAAGTGAAGATATGCGGGTGGGCAATAATGGCAGCAACTCCCCCCCCAATCTTCCCATCTGGCCGGTTTGCCTGAAGGATATAGTAATTAACAGGGAGGGCAGCCAGGATGTCTGGCGTAGACTCAGATGAGAGCCATGTTTCGGAGAGAACATGAGTGAAGTCATCAATGGTGTGATTTAATATGTCATGAGTGTTGTAATATGTGAGGTTATAAGCAGTACATGATAGGTGTGCAAGTAATAGTTAGCTCACTGACCCATACCTGGAAAATTTCATTTTTGGGGGGTTTAAATGTAGCGTTGCATGTGACATTGTCATCAAACTTTTGCGGAGGGTCTGAAGACTTCGAAAACGGAGGCAGTCGAGGCCAACATATCTAAGAGATAATTCTCTATCTCGGATGAGGATAGACCGAAAACCCCCGCAAAGGGCAGGAAGGCCCTATGTAAAACAAGACATCTGGACAGTCCCAGGTGACTTGACTATATCTTTGGTGCCATTTGACGAATCTTCTGAAAATTAAAAAAAAGCCTGGTGATTGATTCTTGTTGTGCATGGAAAGTTTCAATGTGACTTGTCAAACGAGGTCCAAGGGTGGGGGGGCCCTAGGGGGTAAAAAAAAAGGTTTTTTTCCCGTAGGGATTTTGAACACGGCTACAGCCCAAACAGCAGTTTGGACGGAATTACGCCAAATTTGCAGAAAGCTAGCTCTTTGTCCAAAAAGAGCACTTTTTGTTATTTGGTTTAAATCTGTTCAGTAGTTTTTGCGATAGTAAAAAAAAAAGGATGCAGATCCTCCGAGGATCATAACTAATTGGCAAATGCAGTTAAACGGGGCTCTATTCATGAACACTGTTAACGCATAAAGAGGACTGATATACCTGGTGTGTTGTGATCGGATATGTCCAGCGCTCAATATGTGTAAAATTCCAACTGATGGTGAAAAACAAACAACAGCCATTTCAAAAGGAAGTCCTCTTTTTATGTGCACTAATGAACTCATATTTAAATGGCGACCAGGTGGCAGTGTTGCAAAATTGACATGATTAATGAAGGATGCCGAAACGCGTCGTCAATAAAAAAAAATTCATTATACAGCCAGTTGAGTGCTCCTGCTGCTCTGTTGGTAAGCGTTCGTGAAAGACTGATGCCTGAGTACAACAAACTCGAACGAAGGCACCCGTTCAGGTGTTCGGCAGGAGGTTTGTGGAATTGATGGATATATATATATTCACTGAAAAAAACATAGGTTTCAGGCACGTTATACTTGGGAATTAGCATTTAAAAAACCTTAGAAATTCACTGAAAAAAACATAGGTTTCAGGGGCGTTATAGTTAGCTGGACATTTCTCTCATTCAAAACCATTGAAATTCCCCCGTTATAGTTAGTTCAGCTAACTATAACTCGCGCGCCCGCAATGCACTGCTGATGACGTCACATATTGCATCACTCATGACATGGTCAGTGACATCACTGATGACATCTCAAATGACATCACTGATGACATCACTGATGGCATCATCCAGTGAATGTGTGTTTTTTTTTTAAATTAAATATGTTTTATATATGTATATGTAAAGGTCGATGGAAGAATAAATGGGAATATAAAAGTCTAAATGAATAAAAAAAATTGAAAAATTTATTGTATAGCGCATTGATTAAGAGTATCTTAGTGAATATATGGGTTAGTGAGTAATGTTTATATATATAATATATAATAATCTGTATCAGTCTCTCACTTTGTATATAAGTGACTACATGGGTTGGTGAGTAGCTACATGAGTGTCTCTATGGGTTATTAGTTGTTTTTTTGAGTATGAGTATGAATGTCTGAGTGTCTGTATGGTTCAGTGGGGGGTCTTATGTAGTGCATAGTTCCATGAATGAGTGTATGGGTGTGTTAGTGAATGAATGACTTTCTCAATGGTGTCTTTATGAATAACTACATATGTTTTAAACTATTATATGAGAGTATTGGTGTAGATAAGTGAGTATATGTGAGAGTGAGAGATTGGAAGAGTTCCTGTATAAATAAGTATGTGTTTATATAAGTGATTGTTTAAGAGAGTAAGTATGTGTACGTTTCTGTGAAGTGAGTGTAGTGGTGTGTGTGTGTGTATAACTGTATATGCAAGTAAATGGATGTTTGATTCTTTATTAGCATGAGTGACTATGTGTGTAAGAAAAAATGGCTCCAAGACCGCACGTCAGACAACCACGCTGCCCACAAGGACGCCATTCGCAGACACCACCAACTCATCAGAACAACCAAGAGATCCTCCTTCAAAGCCCACCTGGAAAACAACGCACACGATTGCACAGAGCTCTTCAGCATCGTCAAGGAACTCTCCAACCCCAGCGCCAACACCAATGACATCCCGCCCTCGCAAGAACTATGCGACTCACTGGCCACCTTATTCCACCGCAAGATCATTGACATCCACGACAGTTTCAACGCACCACCAGCCCCGACCACGACAGACCCCACCCCGAATGCCACTTGCACCAACCATCTGACCTCCTGGGCCCACGTCAACGACAAAGAGACACGAAAGATCGTGAACTGCATCCACTAGGGATCGCCAGCAGACCCCTGCCCACACCACGTGTTCAACAAAGCAGACGCCACCATCGCACCCCAACTACGAACGGTCATCAACATCTCCTTCGACTCAGCGACATTCCCGGAAAGCTGGAAGCACGCTGAAATCAACGCCCTCCTCAAGAAGCCCAAGGCGGACCCCAATAACCTCAAGAACTTCCCCCCCATCTCCCTGCTCCCCTTCCCGGCAAAGGTCATTGAGAAAATCGCCAACATACAGCTGACCCGCCACCTCGAGGACAACAACATCCTAGACCCGTCGCAATCCGGATTCAGACGGAACCACAGCACCGAGACAGCCCTCATTGCTGCCACAGACGACATCCGACGCCAACTTGACAACGGCGAAACCTCAGCCCTCATCCTCCTGGACCTGTCAGCCGCCTTCGACACGGTCTGCCACCACACACTAAGAACATGCCTCTAAGAAGCAGGAATTCAGGAGAAAGCCCTGGACTGGACCACTTCCTTCCTCTCCGACAGAACCCAGATTGTCCGCCTCCCACCCTACCGATCCAAAGCCACCAACCTCATCTGCGGCAAACCCTAGGGCTCATCCCTCAACCCGACGCGGTTCAACATCTACATGGCCCCATTCGCACAAGTGGCCCGCCGACACAACCTGAACATCATCTCCTACGCCGACGACACCCAGTTCATCCTCTCCCTTATCAAGGACCCGCATACCGCCAAAACCAACCTCCACGAGGGTATGAAGGTGGTCGCCAAGTGGATGCAGAGCAGCCACCTGAAGCTGAACTCAGACAAAATGGAAGTCCTCATCCTCGGCCCTACCCTGTCTGCCTGGGATGACTCCTGGTGGTCGACAACACTAGGAACAGCACCGGCGCCCGTGGACCACGCACGCAACTTGGGATTCATCCTCGACTCCTCCCTCTCCATGTCCAAGCAGGTCAGCGCCGTCTCTTCCTCCTGCTACAACACTCGCCGCATGCTTCGCAGGATCTACAAGTGGATCCCGATCGAAACCAGAAGAACGGTGATCCAAGCCCTCGTCAGCAAGCGGCTGGACTACGGCAACGCACTGTACGCAGGAATCTCGACCAAACACCTACAGTGACTACAACGCACCCAGAATGCCTCGGCCCGCCTAATCCTCAGCCACATCTCCCCCACCACAGAGACCTTCACTGGCTCCCCATCAACAAGAGGATCACCTTCAAGCTCATCACCCACGCACACAAAGCACTCCACAACCCCGGACCAGACTACCTGAACAGCAGACTCAACGTCTACATCCCCGCCCGCCAGCTCTGCTCCTCCAGCCTCGCCCTCGCCACCGTCCCACGAATCCAGCGTACCACCTCCGGAGGCAGATCCTTCTCCTTCCTCGCTGCCAAGACCTGGAACACCCTCCCCACCCACCTGCGGCAGACCCAGGACCTGCTCACCTTCAGGAAGCTCCTCAAGACCTCGCTCTTCGAGCAGTAGCAGCAGCCACCCCCCCAGGCCCCCCCTCAGCACCTTGAGACCCTCACGGGTGAGTAGTGCGCTTTACAAGTTCAGTGATTGATTGATTGATTGTAAGTAACTCTATGGATGAGTGGCGGTGTGTAACAGGATGTATAGGTGTATGAGTACATATGATGAGTAAATACATGTATGAGTGACTATATAGGTCTGTTGGTGAATGAGTGGAAGTGTATTTAGATCTTGGAATTACTGAATAGGTTGTTGTAACTGGTATTGGTATGTCCATTTTTTTGAACATTTTAGTTTCTATTTTTGAATGTGTTTATCAAAGGTTATATTAGGGTAAGAGGAGGTCTGCAAATTTATCACAAGGATGATGTCGTCAGTGATGTCATGAGTGATGTCATTTGAGATGTCATGAGTGATGTCATGAGTGATGTCACTGACCATGACATGAGTGATGTAACATGTGACATCATCAGCAGTGCATTGCGGGCGCGCCAGTTATAGTTAGCTGAACTAACTATAACGGGGGAATTTCAATGGTTTTGTATGAGAGAAATGTCCAGCCAACTATAACACCCCTGAAACCTATGTTTTTTCAGTGAATTTCGAACGTTTTTTAAATGCTAATTCCTAACTATAACGTGCCTGAAACCTATGGTTTTTTTCAGTGCATTTCTAAGGTTTTTTAAATGATAATTCCTAACTATAACCTGCTTGAAACCTATGGTTTTTTCAGTGAATTTCTAAGGTTTCTTAAATGATAATTCCTATTTATAATGTTCAATAAGTATATCTGTTTTTTTCTATCTTTTTTAATTATCATCCCATTCTCAACATATTAAAAACTACAAATATTACCACCCTTCAATGTATTCCTTCCTCCAAGAAAATCGCTACAAACCAGAACCACAACTAAAGGTAATAATGTACAACCTAGGCGTTCTCGTAGAAAAAAAAAACACCACTTCCCAAACTTTCAAAAACAAACCAAATCTACAATGCTATCCAAAAAAAAGGTGATAGTTCCATTTACCACTAACAAATTAATATCAACATTTAACTAGTGTAAGGACGTTGACTATGTACTGTGTGAATTACATCCAACTCACACCCATATTTAAAGACGAATATGTGATAGAAGTACTAATTATGCACTTCCAAGACCCCAAAAAATCACAACACTGAGCGCCACCACCACTACAACCACCCCTCCTAACCCCTCCCCCTCTACTACCTCAGACGCAGCGCAAAACAGGACAACGGACCTTCCCAAAATAATATATCCTCTCAACAGCACACTAGCACAATGTTCAGAGATGTGGCAATCAACTATGTATAAGGGAAGGATCTTGCACATCAACAATAATGTACACACTGCTAATACCACCGATGATATGCTATACACAACACACTATAGAAACCAAAAACTTTTCCGTGTGTAGAAATACTATTGATACGTGTAGTGTACTGCACAGTGGACGCAACCATATTATCTCAGACACTGGGGAATATTTCAGTCATGTAACCCAGATTGTCCGCCTCCCACCCTACCGATCCAAAGCCACCAACCTCATCTGCGGCAAACCCTAGGGCTCATCCCTCAACCCGACGCGGTTCAACATCTACATGGCCCCATTCGCACAAGTGGCCCGCCGACACAACCTGAACATCATCTCCTACGCCGACGACACCCAGTTCATCCTCTCCCTTATCAAGGACCCGCATACCGCCAAAACCAACCTCCACGAGGGTATGAAGGTGGTCGCCAAGTGGATGCAGAGCAGCCACCTGAAGCTGAACTCAGACAAAATGGAAGTCCTCATCCTCGGCCCTACCCTGTCTGCCTGGGATGACTCCTGGTGGTCGACAACACTAGGAACAGCACCGGCGCCCGTGGACCACGCACGCAACTTGGGATTCATCCTCGACTCCTCCCTCTCCATGTCCAAGCAGGTCAGCGCCGTCTCTTCCTCCTGCTACAACACTCGCCGCATGCTTCGCAGGATCTACAAGTGGATCCCGATCGAAACCAGAAGAACGGTGATCCAAGCCCTCGTCAGCAAGCGGCTGGACTACGGCAACGCACTGTACGCAGGAATCTCGACCAAACACCTACAGTGACTACAACGCACCCAGAATGCCTCGGCCCGCCTAATCCTCAGCCACATCTCCCCCACCACAGAGACCTTCACTGGCTCCCCATCAACAAGAGGATCACCTTCAAGCTCATCACCCACGCACACAAAGCACTCCACAACCCCGGACCAGACTACCATTTCAATGTATTCCTTCCTCCAAGAAAATCGCTACAAACCAGAACCACAACTAAAGGTAATAATGTACAACCTAGGCGTTCTCGTAGAAAAAAAAAACACCACTTCCCAAACTTTCAAAAACAAACCAAATCTACAATGCTATCCAAAAAAAAGGTGATAGTTCCATTTACCACTAACAAATTAATATCAACATTTAACTAGTGTAAGGACGTTGACTATGTACTGTGTGAATTACATCCAACTCACACCCATATTTAAAGACGAATATGTGATAGAAGTACTAATTATGCACTTCCAAGACCCCAAAAAATCACAACACTGAGCGCCACCACCACTACAACCACCCCTCCTAACCCCTCCCCCTCTACTACCTCAGACGCAGCGCAAAACAGGACAACGGACCTTCCCAAAATAATATATCCTCTCAACAGCACACTAGCACAATGTTCAGAGATGTGGCAATCAACTATGTATAAGGGAAGGATCTTGCACATCAACAATAATGTACACACTGCTAATACCACCGATGATATGCTATACACAACACACTATAGAAACCAAAAACTTTTCCGTGTGTAGAAATACTATTGATACGTGTAGTGTACTGCACAGTGGACGCAACCATATTATCTCAGACACTGGGGAATATTTCAGTCATGTAGCTGTGTTGTCTCCCCCCCTCCCTTGAAGCAGAAGCGGAGTGGGCTAGTCCAACGTACGCAACATCAGCGTAAGACTATAAATATTTAGCCTAAGCCATGGGCGTGGTTCACTTCTGCAAAAAGAAGAGACTCTGCCACAGTGAAGGTCCGTACCCTGCCAGGTGGCTGCCGCCATGACCACGTGCCTCCTCGATACAGGCCTATTCCAAACTCAACGCCACAGCACCGCAGACTTATGTCTGTATCGACTACTGCCTTCGATCTCCACTGCGAACAGCAGGGTTCACAACTTGAATTCAGCTTTGCATCTACACTACGGACAGCATTGAATCCAGCCTTGCTTTATTTAAGATAGAGACAATTGTACTCTATGTCTTCCGATTTTGTAAAAGGATGTGACAAAAAGCATTCGTCTATAACTGTGCTGACTACAGCCTTCGAACTACACTGCGGACATCAAAGGTCCGCACCCTGCCACATAGCTGCCGCCATGACCACGTGCCTCCTCGATACAGGCCCATTCCGAACTCAACGCCACAGCACCGCAGACTCATATTTGTATCGACTACTGCCTTCGATCTCCACTGCGAACAGCAGGGTTCACAACTTGAATTCAGCTTTGCATCTACACTACGGACAGCATTGAATCCAGCCATGTTTTATTTAAGGTAGAGACAATTGTACTCTATGTCTTCCGATTTTGTAAAAGGATGTGACAAAAAGCATTCGTCTATAACTGTGCTGACTACAGCCTTCGATCTACACTGCGGACAGCAAGGTGCACAACTTGAATTCAGCTTTGGATCTAAATTTGTCGTCGGTATCTGTGCTGAGTACTGCCTTCAATCTACACTGCGGTCAGTAGAATTGACAACTTGATACCAGTTGAGCATCAGCACTACAGAAAACATCGAATTCAGTCTTGATTTATTTAAAACAGAGACAATTGTACTATGTCCTCAGATTTTGGTAAAGTATGAACAGTAGGAAATTCAGCCTTCATTTATTTAATACAGAGACAATTGTACTATATGTCTTCAGATTTCGTTTAAATAAGTGACAAAAAGCATTCGTCCATGTCTGTGTCAACAACTGCCTTCAATCTACACTGCGGACAGCAGGGTTCACAACTTGAATTCAGCTTTCCACCTACACTACGGACAGTAGGGAATTCAGCCTTGATTTACTTAATGCAGAGACAATTAAAATGTATGTATTTATATTTTGTTTAAATAAGTGAAAAAAACATTCTTCTATAACTGTGCTGACTAGTGGCTTCGCTGTACACTGCGGACAGTAGTATTCACAACTTGAATTCAGCTTTCTATCTACACTACGGACGGTAGGGAATTGAGCCTTCATTTATTTAAGGCACAGAGAAAAAATACTCCTGTTGCAGTGCTAGTATGCGCAAGCACCTTTAATCCTAGCATCCTGTGAACTATGTTCACAAAGAATGTAGAACACAGCGCCAAAATGTACCTCCACCACCGGCAATACCAAGTATCTCTGGGGCATTACCTTAAACATCAACACCAGACATAAGTCCCCAATTCAAGAAAGTTAGAATGCACTGCGTGAAATGCAATTGTTTAATATGTTATGGTGAACAATCAGTAGACCTAGTTTGCAGAGGAATTGATAACCATTGATGGTAGTTTTTTTTTCCCTCAAAGTTCACGCAGTACAGTATGCAACAGTCAATGCTTTGAGTACAGACTCCTACAATCACGCATCATTGCAGGGTGAGCACACGCAGAGCACCAAACGTACCACTAACTCAGTGCACCATAAATATTAGCCACGTGCCCATATTAAGGCAAAATTCAGTAGTCAAAAAACATTACCACCAGTGCGGCCTGTCCTGACCACGCATCATCGCAGGTTATGTACACCCTCAGTCCCAAAGGTACTACTAACTCAGTGCACCATAATTCATCGCCACATGGCCGTATTCAGTCAGAATTCAACTGACTCTTTATTCATTATTTGCAGAGTGCAGTACCAAACTAAATAAAACATCTATCAAACCCTATACAATATCCCTTTGGTAGTCTTCTTTCAAAAACTTTTATATCAGTTCTAGGTTTAGTTGAAAAACTAAATTCACGCTGCAATTGCAAAGGCACAGTCACAGTCACAGTCAGTACACTGAGGACAGCACAGGTCACAACTTGAACTAGAATGTGCCTGTAACATACACATTTCGACAATGTATTCCATACATGTTTCATCTTTTATTTCAATCGTGATTACAGATTATGCAGTCCAGTAAGCAACACGCTGACTACCAGACGTACCACTAACTCAGTGCACCATAAATAATTGCCACATGGCCTTATTAAGGCAAAATTCAGTAGCAAAAGACATTGTTAGCAGTGCGGTCTGCCTGAACCACACATCATCGCAGGTTCCACACAAACCGACACTACCTCAGTGCACCACAACTCATGAACACTTTACGATAGAAACTTCTGTGTATTTTTTTACATGTAGTGCTCTTACCTTTGTACAGCAGAAATCATAAACCATTTACGATTGAATATCTATGTATGATATCAATATTACTATTCTACTTGTTACCAACAGCAACGTTATAAAATGGAATCAAGCACACGTGCCCATACACACTTCAACTAGCTATATGTTTCTGCATATTCATTATGTTTGTGAAATGCTGCTCCTGCGCCCTACCACATTATATTGTGATTTAAATAGCGTATACAACAATCTTACCTCTGACAGTAACTGTGGGCTATTCCTCCTTTTTTTATTTCTTTTTTTAGCATATTTATATAGCTCAAATCAACCCAAAAGTATGTCAGCAATTTACATGAGCGACGTATTTACAGTACATTTTCAGGCACGCGTAGATTACGCCATTTCTCTACAATAACAGGATGAAGACGCAACTCCGAGACTCGAACACTGATTTACAGGACCAAGTTCGACAGTATACCCGAATAACCACATACGTATACATATATATATATATATATATATATATATATATATATATATATATATATATATATATATATATATTAGCTGCCCTTCATGTGTCAAAATCTGCTACTTTCACATCCCTGTATTACGAAAGCTACAATACTCCACTGAATGTACAAAAAACATTCATAATCGCAGAAATGCGTCATGTCCAAAAAATGTTATGTGTGCAACTATGGATGAATATAGAGTCAGTGATACCCCTTACCTTCTATGTTGGCCATGATGTCGAACTTTACAGATATAATGACACATTTGCGTTTACGACCCGAGTGATGTCAACAATACAAAACGGACACCCAAATCACTTGATTTCTCATATAGCTCACAACGGAACCACGCCCATACCTCTGAAATCATGGTTCAGAGCCTCGCGCAGCACTGGCAAACGTCAGGCCAGCCCACTCCACTTACGCTACCAGGAAAAAACAAAAACGAAACATTGCCCAGATTTCCATTGTACTGATTTCTTACTTCCAGGTCTAGTTGTCAGAACGACACACACACACTTCCTCATGGCTGGTATACACCCACACCACACCCACCCAGCGCATGCGTCACTACACACGTGACCCTACCATTAAAAAAGACGGAGCGCACGTGCTCTACGCCATTTTAGAGTTGCTCCCATCCCAAGCGCTATGATGGTCTGTCCTGGTGGTTAGGACCCCTCATGTAGGCTCGGACCACCGAGTACAAGGGACCACCACTATGTGCGTGGCCTCTTTGGTCACTGAGTTAGTGGTACCGCAAGGACAGAGCGGGTGAGGAACCTGCGATGATGATGAGAGCACGAGTATGTCGTTAGCCATAGTGATATCAAGACTCTGCACCATATATCAGAATTCTTGGTGGCAGAGCGGGTCTGCATGATGTAGAAGGTGCCCTGTCCACGAAAAGGTGAGCAGTGAGGCCTAGGTGTGCATCAGAGGCAGTTGATGGGGTGCAGCAGACTGGATACAAAAAAGCAACGCAGCGATTTAGGCGTACACAGTCCTATATATAACGTATCTTATTGCATTTAATACATTTTTTTCCAATAGCAGGAACGTTTTTATAATCGGTCATATGTCCGGTATATAAACTGTACAAATAGTTGTTTTTAAATGCAAGCGGTAAGGTGTGCGAAAGGGCAATGTAATTCTCCTCCACATTCAGATAGTAACAATTACCAATCATAACATCTTTCTTTTACTATCTTTTAGATGTAGAGCTTCAGGGTGCATTATGTCCCGGCACGTGGTGAAAAACACACTGGTGACAGAAAGGTGAGCTACAAATATTCTTTTCCGTCACTCGCTCAGTTCCACTCTCCTTTCATAAACAAATGACGCACAATCTTATCTTCCCTTTTATCTTACAGGCTGTGTTTCACAAATTGGCGTCACCCCCCCAAACACCTCCAAGCTCTACGTTTGTGCATTCTGCGATGATGCGTGGCCATCATAACAACGTCTGAGACGGCTGCTTCGGCACGTGGTGCACCCTCTTTGAATCACGCCAATGGCACAAGGTGAGCAAAGAAGCTTGTTTCGGGAACAACAACAAGTCACCTGTGGGCGGAGAGAGTGTGTAGTGTGCAGCATCTTCACTGTGTAAGAATGTACAGTTACCACCGAGCAGTGAGAATAGATAGGTTACAACAGTCTGAGCGGCAGATTTACAAGTCCCTTGCGCCACTTTTGTGTCATTTTTAACATGGCAAAAGTGGCGCAAGGAGCTTGTAAATCTGCCTCTGACTTCGCAAGAAAAAGCACTCATCTCCGGACTCTGGGAGTCAATTGGGTGCAACAGTCTAGGTACGCAATATTGAGAACTCACCACTATGCAGTGGGACTTCATGGGATATAGTACTTTGGCAGAAAAACAGCGCACAGACACCTCCTTACAGTGGAAGTTGATAAAATACATTATCCTGAGTGTACAAATAAATAAACCAAAAATATACTTGTGCAGTTGTATGTACTATTCTATTACTAACTCTACATACTATCTTTCAGATCATTAAACTGGAGGGTGCAGTATGAACCAGCACATGTTTGGACACACAACGAAGGCAAAAGGTGAGCTACGAAGATTTTCTCCAGTATTAACCACTCCATCTATAACTTTCTCTCTCTCAGGTTTTAATGTCGATTTTTTCTCTCTTTCTCTCTCTCATTCTCTCTCACATCGTTTCTCTTTCTCTTTTAAAGTTAGGGACGCTGCTGTCCACTCTGCCGTGTACAACCAAAGCTGAGTTCAAGTTGTGAACTCTGTTGGTCACAGTGTTTACACAAGGTAAGCAGAGCGGCCTAAATATACAATGCCTCCGATTAAATGCGTTAGAAATACAAGGGCTTATTTACAAGCCCCTTGCGCCACTTTGGCGTCACTTTCAACATGGGAAAAGTGGTGCAAGGAGCTTCTAAAACGGCCTCTGAGTTCGCAAGAAAAAGCACTCACCTCCGGACTCTGCGAGTCAATGGGGTGCAACAGTCTAGATACGCAATATTGAGAACTCACCGCTATGCAGTGGGAGTGCATGGGATATAGTATTTTGGAAGAAAAACAGCACACAGACACCTCCTTACAGTGGAAGTTGATGAAAAACATTATCCTGAGTGTACAAATAAATAACCAAAAATATACTTGTGCAGTTGTATGTACTCTTCTATTACTAACTCTATATACTATCTTTCAGATCACTAAACTGGAGGGTGCACTATGAACTAGCACGTGCTTGGACATACAACGAAGGTAAAAGGTGAGCTACGAAGATTTCCTCCAGTATTAACTGCTCCATCTATAACTTTCTCTCTCTCACGTTTTAATGTTTATTTTTTTCTCTTTCTCTCTCTCACTCTCTCTCAAATCGTTTCTCTTTCTCTTTTAAAGTCATGGACGCTGGTGTCCACTTCACCATGTACAACCAAAGCTGAGTTCAAGCTGTGAACTCTGTTGGTCACAGTGTTTACACAAGGTAAGCAGAGCGGCCTAAATATACAATTCCTCCGATTAAATGTGTTAGAAATAAAAGGGCTTATTTACAAGTCCCTTGCGCCACTGTTGCGTCACTTTGAACATGGGAAAAGTAACGCAAAAGTGGCGCAAGGGATTTGTAAATAAGCCCCAAAGAATATTGTCCTGCATAATGACTTGATCTCTCACCAAATTCTGTCTCATCTCTGAATCATTTTAAAGACCTGTTGATCCATACTGTAAATCTGACACTGTAGGCACCTCCGTACAGACACCTCTTGAACGCAAGCCTATAAGAGAGGTGGAATGTATCAGGCACACTGCAGACGTGCAAATTAAAAAATATCGCCAAGTATTACCTTAACTTGTAATGGTTGACTTCTTTTAGTCACATCAATCTCATTTTGAACACTTATTTTCATTTTTGTTTTGCAGATTACCTACCCTACTTCTATTGGAGTCCATATCACATTTTGTTTAATTGTTTTTTTAAAGTTATGTTTCTAGTTATTTATTACATCGTTATCTTTAAGTTATGTTTCCAGTTATTGTTGTTTTAATGAAAGTTAATTTTAAAAAAGTATATACGTCTTCTTTTTATAACAACATTTCACTATTATTTAGTGTGATGATCATATAGGTGTAAAACATTTAAAAATAGAAATGATATTTATAACTAGAAGTATAATACTGAGGCTAACTCTTTACCAGCTCTTTACCACAGTCTATAGCTACGACTAGCGGTTCCTATGGAAATCTTTCAACACTGCAGCAGAGTAACTGTTTCGATTAGCAACATTGTGTGGTGATCTTCTAACCTCTGTGCTCTCTTAAGTGTTCCATGAACTGTTACTTTGGTAACAGGCAGTAAGCAGTTTGGGGGTAGGGTTGAAAGGTACTGGCTGTACAGGAATCGTTATATTTACCCAGGATCCTGTACATGACAGAAAGGAAAGCAAAGTAAAACAGAACACTGTGTATCAGATTTACAACCCCCGTGCGCCACTTTCACGTCCAAACTCCCCCCCTGCAAAATTCGAAGTGTGTGGGCCTCAATGACCCCCTCAAACCCTGGGAACCATCACCCCCGGGGATTTGTGTATTGTGGGAAGCAGGCTGTGTGGCCCTCCGCCTGGAGCCCTCGAGGGACCTGGGGTCCGCCACACCCCAGGGCCTGCTCCTGCAGTGTCCCAGGGCGCCTACCCGGGACACTGCTGTTTGCTATGAGAGGGTGGGAGTCTCGCGGCTCCCGCCCCTCCCATAGCAAACTTTGTTTGGATTTTGAAAGACAGAGCAGTGAAATCTATTCTCACTTTCAAAATCCAAACCAGATTGCTTTTCCACATGCAAGTTAGCATCTCCCATGTGGAAACGCAATGCCGGCTCCGGAAGGACGCGAAGAGCCGACATTGTAATGTATTAACCTTAGACTATTTGATCATTTATTGTCAATTTTCCTGGAAATACATCCTATAAAGTATGTTTTCTTCGATGTTGATTAAGATCACCTTTCCATATGAAGCTTGTAAAAAATGTTGGGGACCGTGGGGGCATTGTGGCTCCCCCCACAGTCCCCAACATTTTTAATAAGACCCGGGGGATAGGGTCCCCGGGGATATTAGAAATTACTGATAGGGGCTATTTTTTTACGGTAAAATTAGAAGTCGCGCACCCAGCGCAGCGCTCAGTGCGGCCCCCTGGTGTACACGCATGGAATGGACGACACATAATCTGTAGGGTGCACGAATCTAGCACCTTTGGTGCACAACTTCTACGCTTTTGGGAACCGGCATTGTTTTTCCACATGGGGAGCTACTAACATGCAGCTCCCCATATGAAAAGGCAATCTGATTTACATTTTGAAAGAGAGAACAGATTTGCTTGCTATGGGAGGGTGGGATAGACACCCCGAGACACTGCAGGAGCCGGCCCTCCAACAATACATAAAGCCCCGTTGAGTGGTGGCCCCGGGGCTTTGGAGACCTTGCAGCCCCCCCAACCATTTTTTTTGTAGCCCTGTGGGGTGACAGGACCCTCGAGTGCTCCAGGAGGGGGGCCATGCAGTCCCCCTCCCACAATACATAAAGCCCTGGGGGTGGTCCCCATGGCTTTGGGGACCTTGGACCCCTCCCCCCACCATTCTTTTTATAGCCCGGGGTGACGATCCCCGTCCCCCATAAAATGTAATAATTTTGCCCCCGGTATTTAGCCCCCCGGGGGCTAATTATAAAAAAAGCTCTGGGTTTTTTTTTTTGTTTTTTTTACGGCAGAGTCCGCGCACCCTACACGCAGCTACTGGGTCTTTTTTTTAAAAAATGGTGGGCCCTGAGGGTCCTTCTGGGACCCCTAAGCAGGTCTAGAGGGTAAAAGTATTTCTACCTTGCCCCCTCTCTACGTTTTGCACACTTATTGCACTGACTTCTTCTGCCTCGCTTCTACCGAATTATTTACAACAAGGGGTGGTGAGGGACAGAGTCTCTGAATTAAGCAGAATACTCTCACCCAGTCAAGAGATCAGGGCTAGATCCAACACCGTTTCTTAGCTCATTGCACCATCCCAGTTTCAGAACCTGGCTGTATGCAAATTAGTCTGTTCCTGTCCCAGTGCATGATGGGAACAGGGCAAACCAAACTACAAAAGCCAATTCTTACACTGGGAAGGAAACAAGCTTCCGGGGACCGGTTTCTGGCATTACAGCCGTCTTCGGCCCGGCTTGCTTGAATCCTGATGGTGCAATGAGCAAGGGACTCATGTCTGAGTATACCCTTCCACGCTTAGGGTGGACAAAATTATTTACAACAAGGGGTGGTGAGGGACAGAGTCTCTGAATTAAGCAGAATACTCTCACCCAGTCAAGAGATCAGGGCTAGATCCAACACCGTTTCTTAGCTCATTGCACCATCCCAGTTTCAGAACCTGGCTGTATGCAAATTAGTCTGTTCCTGTCCCAGTGCATGATGGGAACAGGGCAAACCAAACTACAAAAGCCAATTCTTACACTGGGAAGGAAACAAGCTTCCGGGGACCGGTTTCTGGCATTACAGCCGTCTTCGGCCCGGCTTGCTTGAATCCTGATGGTGCAATGAGCAAGGGACTCATGTCTGAGTATACCCTTCCACGCTTAGGGTGGACAAAATTATTTACAACAAGGGGTGGTGAGGGACAGAGTCTCTGAATTAAGCAGAATACTCTCACCCAGTCAAGAGATCAGGGCTAGATCCAACACCGTTTCTTAGCTCATTGCACCATCCCAGTTTCAGAACCTGGCTGTATGCAAATTAGTCTGTTCCTGTCCCAGTGCATGATGGGAACAGGGCAAACCAAACTACAAAAGCCAATTCTTACACTGGGAAGGAAACAAGCTTCCGGGGACCGGTTTCTGGCATTACAGCCGTCTTCGGCCCGGCTTGCTTGAATCAAGCAAGCCGGGCCGAAGACGGCTGTAATGCCAGAAACCAGTCCCCGGAAGCTTGTTTCCTTCCCAGTGTAAGAATTGGCTTTTGTAGTCTGGTCTGCCCTGTTCCCATGATGCACTGGGCCAGGGACAGACTAATTTGCATACAGCCAGGTTCTGAAACTGGGATGGTGCAATGAGCTAAAAAACGGTGTTGGATCTAGCCCTGATCTCTTGACTGGGTGAGAGTACTCTGCTTAATTCAGAGACTCTGTCCATCACCACCCCTTGTTGTAAATAATCGCTTCTACCGAGGCACAAAATGAACAAAAAAAATTACGGTAAAATTAGAAGTCGCCCACCCAGCGCAGCGCTCAGTGCGGCCCCCTGGTGTACACATGCAGAATGCACGACTCATA
The DNA here is from genome assembly GCF_964261635.1 of Lissotriton helveticus. NCBI lineage: Eukaryota > Metazoa > Chordata > Amphibia > Caudata > Salamandridae > Lissotriton > Lissotriton helveticus. The sequence continues at coordinate 905,317,938 of NC_136071.1, forward strand.
ATCTGTAGGGTGCACAAATCTAGCACCTTTGGTGCACAACTTCTATGCTTTTGGGAACCGGCATTGTTTTTCCACATGGGGAGCTACTAACATGCAGCTCCGCATGTGAAAAAGCAATCTGATTTACATTTTGAAAGAGAGAACAGATTTGCTTGCTATGGGAGGGTGGGATAGACACCCCGAGACACTGCAGGAGCCGGCCCTCCCACAATACATAAAGCCCCGGGGAGTGGTGGTCCCCCGGGGCTTTGGAGACCTTGTAGCCCCCAACCCTTTTTTTTTGTAGCCCCGGGGGGTGACGGGACCCTTGAGTCCTCCAGGAGGGGGCCATGCAGTCCCCCTCCCACAATACATAAAGCTCGGGGGGGGTTTGGTCCCCACGGCTTTGGGAACCTTGGACCCCTCCCCCCACCATTTTTTTTTATAGCCCGGGGGTGACGATCCCCGTGACTGAGGGCCCCCCATAAAATGTAATAATTTTGCCCCCTGTATTTAGCCCCCCGGGGTCTAATTATAAAAAAGCTCAGTTTTATTTATTTATTTTTTTTTACGGCAGAGTCCGCGCACCCTACACGCACCTACCGGGTCTTTTATTTTAAAAAAAGAATGGTGGGCCATGAGGGTCCTTCTGGGACCCCCTTAGCAGGTCTACAGGGTAAAAGTATTTCTACCTTGCCCCCTTTCTATGATTTGCAAACATATTGCACTGACTTCTTCTGCCTCGCTTCTACCGAGGCACAAATGGCTGCCAACAGTTGCTGATTTCGAATGTTGACAACCACTTGACAGCCAATTAGCATTCAGCACGTATTCGGAAGAGTGCGCTTACAATACACTCACAGTCCGCTGATAGTCCGCGGATCCCCCGCGCCCATAGATATATAAATGCTTTTAACGGTAATTTTCTCAGGAACTACTGAACAGATTGACACAATTTAAGCAAAAGGCACAAGTCTGAACCGAGGACTACATCTCTGCCAAATTTGGTGTAATTCTGTTCAGCAGTTCGGGCTGTAGCTGTGGCTAAAAGTCCTATGAATAATTGCATGGGGAAAACACGTTTTGGGACCCCCCTTTTTTCTCAGCCCCCGCATCATGAGTCACCCCGAAACTTAAAGGGGAAGGAGCAGACCGGATCTGACTGTAAGTTTTGAAAATTACGCGAAGATAGATAGATAGATAGATAGATAGATAGATAGATAGATAGATAGATAGATAGATAGATAGATAGATAGATAGATAGATAGATAGATAGATTGATAGATCCTACTGGCGGTCGCCAGTAGGTAGTTATAGTTAGAACCTAATTTCCATAGGAGAAGCATTTTTTGACTTGCCTATTACTTTGGCGTTGTTTGGCCAATCTTTATGATAAATTCAATAAAAAATGTCAAATGATGTGTCGTTTGTCATGGAAAGCGACCTGTAGTTGAACCTACAGCCCAATTCTGTGAATGGAATCGCACCAAATTTGGCAGAAAGGTAGATGTTATTACGCAGGTTGTGATTTTTGTTATTTGGTGTATATCCATTCAGTAGTTTTTCAGAAATTTAAGAAGAATAAAATAGGTATATCTCTGGTCGCAAAGCCTTTGCGAAAAATAACGAGCTCTTGAAAAGAAATACACCACTCTGATTGGAACAACAATGGCAGCAGTGGTCCGTGCAGGCAACAGCAGTGAGGCAGTGGGGGCGGGTTAGAGGGGATTTTGAGGGATGATGCTGAGGGAAAATAAATATTTTTCCCTCAGCATCGTCCCTTAAAATACCCCCTTAGCCGGCCCCACAGCTGTTACATTCACGGACCGCAGCTGGACAATGGGACAATATTACGACTCAAATGGTATGCAGCACAGACACTGAGTAAAAAGCAACAATGGTAAAACATGAAGCAAAGATTCAAGAATAGGAGATACACTGCCAAAGTACTCAGTCTGGCTGAAAAGAATGCAAGAACAGAAATCCTAAAGACAAATGTATACATTTCATTAAGACATATCATTCTTCTTCAGACAGGATTGGGAATCTTATGAGTAAACATTGGGACATTTTGAAGAAAAATGCAGTATCAGGCTACGAATCATTATCCAAGCCCTCAATTACATATAGCAGGGGCAGATTGCAGGGGGTTTGCCTTACACACAGTTATCTCACAAGGTCCATCACTGCCACATCCTGGTTGGCAAAATGCAATAGATTTTTAGATGCTGCCACTGCAAAGCCTGCAGGCACGTATCTAATACCACAGAATGTTTAACATTAGGGAAGTATATATAAGAGGGATCAAGCTTTTTTTTTAAACTGTACATCATACTTTTGTATTTATGTACTTTAGTGCCTGTGTTTACTTTTGTATGTGGGAATCACCATCTTCCCTCTTAGGAAATATATACTAGAACATCAAATTTGGATTTGAGGTATCCTGTAGCGAGACAGTTCTCACAGGTACATAGTAGTGACATATCCAAATTGGGATTCTTTGCAATTGATTGTGTAGAGAAACACATATGTGGGGGTGAAGGAGTGAAGAGACTAATATAGCTAAGGTCGAGGTATATATTAGATGTACATACAAAATGTCCTTACGAGTTAAATAAGGATGAGGAATTGGAGGTACACGTGGGGTAGACATTATGCTTATTGGCTCTATCCTTTCACTCATGCCTCATCTATTTTCATATATCCTTCTCTGGACTCTTGATGTGCTCTTCTCCTGTCATGGATATATGCCTTCTACTAATTAAAAGAGACGGGAAGCAATATGTGACTCAGATTTTAAATCTATTGTTGATATGAGTTTTTCTATTTTGGGTTGATATACTGTGCTACTGATGATTAGACCTACAAGAAAAACTTTTCATGGGGCGAGAATTTGCATTTTTATAGTTGAAATGTACATTTGGTTATGGTATGTTCACCCCGTTAACCCATGTACAGATATGAGTTTAACTCTGGTATACAGATCCATCATGCCTGCTGACATGAAAGGAAATTGGGGTATTTACCCAGAATGAAGAAAACATAATTCCCCCAATCTTTCCATCTGAAAAAAACTCCCCCCCTTTGAGTAACTACACTCCATGTATTAAGTGATGCATTTGAAAAATCTATATTGATGGGATATCCCATGTGTGTTGAATAACAGTGAGATTAGGACACTTGCCCAGCACTATAACTTCTAGGGGATTTGCTGAAAATTCTCAATCGCAGTGCACATTGTAGAATTGAGCCTCTGAAGGCCATTCAAGAGTGTTTTTATAATCTATTTTGTATGATTCTACTGTAGCTGTACACGCATACTAAAAAGGTACGGTTAGTTGAGATTATAAACTGCCATGAGCTGCAACCACCGAGCTCTCTGTGTTTATGAAGCCCGGTTGAAGAATTCCCTTGTGCTTGTGAGAATTTCATCTATGTTGATGATTCCTGTTTTATTGTGCATGAGGAAGTGTCAAATCACAATGTTTTTATGGCACATGGGAATCATGTTTGGGTGATACGTATTTTGCAGGAATTCATTTGTAATATGACAGGGTTTTGTCGCACTGATCCGTATGAAATTGTAGCAATCCATGGGGACATGAAATGTTTCTTCAGTGTTCATTACCCATTGGTATTTATTTTCTTTTGGAAAATGGGGTTTGTTCATCTTAACAAAGGCTGTTTACAGTCGAAACGCGTTGGAGCGACTGAGTTCCTTGCAAACAAATCCTTATTTTGCACACGCATCCTGGAGTACCCGCATTTCCTTTGGCGGTGGCCGGATTGGGAGAAATATATATATATATATATATATATATATATATTACCTACTGGCGGTCGCCAGTAGGTATATATAGTCAGGATTTTTTCTCTATGGGATTTTTGAAAATTCTATGTCTAATAACTTTGGAGATTGTGGACGGAATTGGCTGAAATTTTCAGGAAAATGGCACATTTTGTTTCTGAGCAGCCCTTGAAAATTTGGGGGGGGTTCGTCAAGGGGGGGCCGAGAAAAAAGGGGGGTCCCAAAACGTGTTTTTAACATTGAGTTTTCCATAGGGCGGTTGGCCTCACTTTTAGCCCGAACGGCTGAATGGATTTGCACAAAACTTGGCAAAATTGTAGGGACTGGTAGCCCGATGTGCCTTTTGTAGGTCTCAATATATGTGCTACAGTGGATTTTGAGAAATTAACGTTTAAAAAAAGATATATATCTGTAACAGCGGACCGGGCAGCGCTCCAGGACGCGTACTTTTCGCGCAACGGAGCTTTGTGAAGCGAAGCTGATTGGTTCTCCGGCGTCTGTCAACATTCCAAACAGTCCGTAGCGGCCGCCATCTTGTCTCTCGGTAGGATCGAGAGACAAGAGGAGGCCAAAGCGAAGGGGCAAATGACCATAAGGGGGAATAGTAGATCCTCGCTGACCCCCTAGGTTTGATGTGGAGGTTTTAAAAGGGCCCCGCGGGGCAAAAAAAAAAATAATAATAATAATCGAACGGCTGAATGGATTTGCACGAAACTTGGTAAAATATTAGGGACTGGTAGCCCGATGTGCCTTTGCTAGGTATCAATATATGTGCTCTAGTGGATTTTGAGAAATTAACGTTCAAAAAAAGATATATATCTGTAACAGCGCTCCGCTTCGCGTAACGGAGGTTTGCGAAGCTGATTGGTCATTCTGTCACTGGGCTATAGTTGGGCTACATCTGGCTGATATTTGGGCTACATTTGTTTTTTTTGTCTCTGGCGGCCATCTTTGGGCTACATTGGGCTACATTGGGCTTCATTGGGCTTCATTGGGCTACATTGGGCTACATTTGGGCTCCAACATATATATAGGCCAATGTAGCCCAATATATATTTTTCAAAGTTAATTTTCGTAAAAACCACTGGAGCATATATCTTGAGACATAGCAAAGGCACATCGGGCTACCAGTCCCTACAATTTTGCCAAGTTTCGTGGAAATCCATTCAGCCGTTCGAGCTAAAAGTGAGTCTAACCGCCCTATGGAAATGAAGGAAATGAATGGGTAATTTGTAATTAGCAAATAGCTAATCGCAAACTAGGAATGGTAAAGAATCGCTATTTATTCCTTAAAGTTCGCTATTTAGGAAATGCAAAAAACTTTGATGATACATATGGCGGTTCATCTCGAACAAGATAAGAAGCATAGGGATAGATTTATGATGACTGGCGCATCACCAGGGATGTGTTAGTCATTCTGTGCCGCTGTTCCGTCACCTATGGTGTGCTGCATTTACAATGCGGCGCATCATGGGGCAAAAACAGCACAGATGCGTGATGTAACTGTGCCGTAAAGGTGGCGCATTGCTGGAGTTGTATCGCAAGTGTGATGAAGCTCCAGGAAGGGTCGGGGGTGCCCCTGTCGCAGGGTTTCTGTTCTCACACAGAACTGTGGACAGAGGATTGGAACCTCGGCGAATTAGGGTGTCCCAAAACTCACCTTAGTACTCAAAAACCCCTTAGCAAGCTAGGTACAGTGTCACATTGGATATAACAAACTCTCAATGTTTAGACAATCCAGAATATGAACTTATAGTACCTCAGGATACGTGGAACTCATGAACAGTCGGTCGTTATATATTTCTTAGAAACCAGAACATGGAGTTAAGAAGAACACATGTGTATTTGAAATGTTTATTTACTAATGCCGTCTTCTCAGGCGTAGTATCTTAGATAATACAAGTACACATATTATCAGTAGCAAAATTACCAGCATAGTTACTAGTACATAAAAAGCGAATGGTGACAGTATGTTAACATGCTGTAAATGAATAAGAGTTATCAACACTTATAAGCAGCCACGGGCCGTGGAGGGAGTTACGGTGGGGCAGGGAGGTGGGGAGGGGGAGGGGCAGGGTGGAGAGGGCTCCACCCTGCCCCTCCCCCTCCCCGCCTCCCTGCCCCATCGTAACTCCCTCCACGGCCCGCGGCTGCTTATATCTCACCCTCCCTAATACACATATTATATTATTTGCTAAGAAGGTCTCTTTGTGTTGGTTTAGGGCGTGCCCATACTTTAGTGTCTTAGATTTGAAGGAATCACATCAGCATACACCAGCTCTCTCTTCATGTGAACCGCATCAAGTGTTGTGTATGTGTGTTCGGCAAAGCAATATAAAACCCGCCTCATGCCCAGAATTGGCAGAAGCTGCACTTATGTTATGAGTATGAAGTCGTGGAGATCAGACCTCATAACAATTCTGTATCGTGTTGTTCTTGAAACTTCAGCACTCGCTGTACAGATATAGTTTAACAAGTAAAGCAGATAGTAGAGCAATAACATATTATTCTCATGTAAATCACGATGAACTATTAGGTTGAAAGCTAAAGCAACAACTAAGTGTCGTGTGCAGAAGTTGCAAAAAAGGAAAAATGGCGTTTAAACCGGTAATGAGCCCATGCTAACTTAACACGGTGTAAAGATATCCAGGACCTAGATGACACCTCCCCATGATCCGGAAACGAACTGAATAAGATAATAGAAGTGCCATCTCATGAGAGCAGATTGCAACTTTATATGTGGACGGTCCGCAAGGTAAAATATTAAAAACTAGGAAAATTTAATGCTAAAGAAAAATAAAACAGCCAAGTACTTTATCGAGTCTTAAGCCAATAGGCAAGCTAAATAATAAAAACTTGACAAATAAGTCAATGAATTGTCAATGAAATGCTAGTACTCAGCATATCAAAAATGAAAAAGGTCTATGACATAACTGTGTATGCAAAATAAGCTGCAACAGCCTCCAATAGGAAGTCACCGTCTTCATCCGAAAAGAGTTCAGCCATCCAATTTAAAAGCGGAAAAGAACATACGTGCTCTCCCAGCACCGGATCCTCTATCACCATCAGAGGACAGCTCGGTGGGTTTTCAAGAAAGCTCTGTTCCAAGAAAGACTGTGTTGCCGCCAGTAAATTCCAGGGACCAATTAGTCCATGCATCAATGCCACAGCCATAATCCTTTCGCCAGGACAAACCAACTTGTGAGTAATGATAGGAGTCATCAGCTGATTAAAGTCGACGTCAGGAGAAACCGGTCCGCAGAGACACAAATCAATGGCCCAATCGAAATCACAGGTCAGGCAGTGAAATACAGGCTGGACACAGGTGAAGTAGGAGAATCGAAAAGATAATCCATATGCCGTGCTTAATATCGCCAACGGCATTGTGCCATAATATTCTAGCATGCGATTGCGGAACAGTATCAGCAGCTGCAGGGCGGGAGGTTGCATAGGAGGGACATCCATATTTAAAAATGTAAAAAAGCACAAGAGCGTCCGCTGGTAATGCAAGTAAAAATGGCAATCCACGAAGCAGAGTGGAAAAAATAGAATGAAAGAAAGCAGGGATGACTCCAAAGATTTTCTCAAATGAAGTCACGAGACCACTGGTAACAACTTTAAAAAAGTGCGCCAGGGCCTTTGTGGAGGATGCGTTAAAGATAGTCCGAACCATCTTGCTGAAATGGAAAGGCAAATCTGAATTGAAAAGGGTCTGCACCTCTGTACGGGTGTTCGCTATGTGAAGCACGAAAGTTTCACGGGCCGAACTCAAGGCCACCTCTCTCTGAGACAAAAGAGCTCTTATTCTTGCCATGCCGTTGAAATCTGCTCCCAAGGTTGGTATTTGTGGCGAGATTGAAAACTCCCTATGTTCATGTGTGGGAGGAAATAGAACATTTCTGCAGCAAATAACCCGTTCACTTACTGTTACGATAAAAGGAATACTTTTAATTAACCCAGAACAATCTTCATTATTGAGCATCAAATAACTACCATTTTCCAACAACTTGAACGTGGGGATGATAGCAGGAACTGGCGTGCCTTGCAACACGCAAGCCATATTTGGTCGGTGTTTGTTGCATGAACCGTGTAACTGTATGTGCCTACACATTAGTGAATGATCTGGCGTCTCAGTGCATTCCTCTCCATTCAGATAAACTTCTTGATCATCTTTGAAACATCTGTATGTGTATGGAAGCGACCAGACCTCATGAAGAAAAGCACTACCTAAAGGTTCATAACGACCTATTGGTATATATTTCATACAATTTGAAAACTTATATAAAGCAAAAGGCAGCGTTATTAAACCGTGGATAAGGCACGTTGCCAAAAAACCCGCAATCCTCTGCTGATGATGTCACTGAGCATGTCATGAATGATGTAATATGTGACATCATCAGCAGTGGATTACGGGTAATAGTATCTCTAGTTTACTCCCCTATAGCTGTCTTTCTTTTAACATAAGTGTCTGTTTCCTTCCCTTATACTTACTGTTTTTGGTTCGCTTCCGGTTCGCGTACCGGCGAGCGAACTGGGAAGCGAACTAAGAGAAATAGAGGTTGGCACAGTTCCAAATATTGTACCAATTTTTTAATAACGGGGAGGTAGTTCTGAAAAGAACTTTTTTTTTTATTGTTTTTGTTGTTTTATATTTTTTTTATTATTTTTCGGAACATTTTTTTACTTTTTTTGAATTTTTCTGAACAGTTTTATATTTTTTTGGGTTTTTCTTGGAGGGGGCAATGAAAACGATTCATTGTAAAGGGCTCAACAGGAGCAACAAAACAAAAAAAAAGTATTTATTATTTTGGGCGTTTCGTACAAACTTGCATATGATAGTCAATAGCTCTGTTGATCAGAGTGATGCTTCTTTCTCCGTAGCAAATGAATCCATCGCAATATACGCAGATGTGTTTTACTTCACCAAATCTCATTTGTATATTTGGCACCATCTCCCTGCCCTCTGGTCCCGTTACTTCCGGTACAACAGATCTTCTGGCCATAATAGGGAGATTATCTAGGTCGTTCCGAAACTGTGCAGCACTGTAGTTGTTAGGATGCCACCTAGTCATATGGCGATGCATTGTGTAGTTTCCGAAACTGTATTTTTTCTCGGTTCCTCTGGACAGTCTATCTTGACATATAAGGCAAGTTAAATATCTTGCATTTACTTTTTTCTGACCTTTGGGAATTTTAAAAAATTGCCAAATGAAGTTTTCTTTCCGGTGAGACGTCCTGGGCTCCTCAGGCAAAAACTGCCTCTCTTCGTGCTCGTCGTCCTGTTCCTCTTCTTCCTCTTCTTGTTGAATTATAACTTGAGCAGGTGGTCCACTCTTCCTTGGATGTGGTGGAGGTGGTGGGGAAGCACCAGCTGAAGCTACTAAAGAAGCCATTGCTCAGTGATCACAAAGGGTCTTTCTCTCACAATGATGAAAGTCAGAGTGAGGAAAGAAGGAGGGATTTTCATCATTTGGGAAAAACAAGAGTTCTCAACCAATGAAAAGTGTTCATTTTAGATTATATGACCTAGTCTTACATCATTAGGAAACCAAAAGTGAAATGAACCAATGAAAAGTGTTATTACCAAGTCACATGACCTGCTGTGTTTACGTTAAGCGCTTTGCAGGGCCTCCCGGTTTGCTTCCAGAAACCTGCGCTTTGCGACTCGCTTCGCGTACCAGTTCGCTAACGTAGCACGTCATATGACGTATCACGCGACAACGTGAAACGTCATGCGGACGGGAGGCGCCACGATGTTGTTTTCTAACGCGGCAGTTGCGGTAAAGAAACGTTTACCGGCTCGCGGTCTATTTCGCGGCATCAAGGTCAGCTAACGGGAAGCTTCCCGATTCGCGAAGCGGGAACGAAGAAAAAAAAATATTTTAAAAAAAAATTATTCATAAACATATAAAATATATTTTTGGATTTAAAGAAGAATACATTTTACAGCTACAGATATTAGCTGTTAAAAAACCAATGAAATTCACTGAGAAAACCATAGGTTATAGACCATATATAGTTAGGAATTAGCATTTACAAAACCTTGAAAATTCACTGAAAAAAACATAGGTTATAGACCATATATAGTTAGGAATTAGCATTTACAAAACCTTATTTTACTCACACAAAACCATTGAAATTCCATATATAGTTAGTTGCACTAACTATATATCGCGCACCCGCAATCCACTGCTGATGATGTCACATATTACATCATTCATGACATGGTCAGTGACATCACTGATGACATCTCAAATGACATCACTGATGACATCACTGATGACATCTGATTTGACATCAATGACCACATCACTGATGATATCATTCATGTGACAATACAATGCATCTCCTCACATTTTAATATAACCTCTGTTTCACCCAGTGTTAAATACAGAGTATAATTTTTGAAACCATTGACACACCAATACTAGTTACTACATACGCACTCACTGATTCCTATGTCTACACACACATTCACTCATTCACCCATACAATCATTCATACATACAATCACTCATCTTTACAACACTATCATATGCACTCATACACCTATACAGACACTCACAGTCTGCCACTCATCCATGGAGTTACTCACACACGTAGTCAGTCCTGTTAAAGAATCAATGACACTTCCATTTTCTTGTCTATACAGTTAAACATAGAGCACCTTACATTTTCAAACATATACTAACACATACTTACCTTCTTATAGAATCATTGATACAAGTACACATTGATCTGCACAGAGTCACACACCTCCCAGCCAGCCAGCCACACACACACTCAGTCTCCCATACAAATACTTGGACAATCAATCAGTAACCCATATAGTTAATCATATAGCTACTGATCAACACATGCAGCAGTTTACAGAACAACAGACATAATGATGCTCAAATTAAGATAGTTTAGTCACTAACCCATGCACTCAGTGAGACACATTTAATCACTCACTCATACATTCAGTCATGCACCTACTAAATCCTTTGTCCAGACACTTATACTTCCACTCATTCTTCAATATGTAAGACACATTTTAACTTTACAGAAACACACAGTCACTGGATGATGTCATCAGTGATGTCATTTGAGATGTCATCAGTGATGTCATCAGTGATGTCATTTGAGATGTTATCAGTGATGTCATTTGAGATGTCGTCAGTGATGTCATCAGTGATGTCATTTGAGATGTCATCAGTGATGTCATCAGTGATGTCACTGACCATGTCATGAATGATGTAATATGTGACATCATCAGCAGTGGATTGCGGGTGCGCGATATATAGTTAGTGCAACTAACTGTATATGGAATTTCAATGGTTTTGTGTGAGTAAAATAAGGTTTTGTAAATGCTAATTCCTAACTATATATGGTCTATAACCTATGGTTTTTTCAGTGAATTTTCAAGGTTTTGTAAATGCTAATTCCTAACTATATATGGTCTATAACCTATGGTTTTTTCAGTGAATATATATATATATATATATATATAAATATATATATATATATATATATTCAATAAAAAAATAGGTTAAATCAACATTCCAGGTGGGAAAATTGTACTTATTCTTTCTATAACAACCAAACCTAAAGTAAACAAACATTAGAAATTCTAAAGTTATATCATACATTTATCATTTACACCAAACCTTTAAGTTACTATCACTTTATTTATTCTTTCTATACAAACCAAACTTAAACTACTCAAACATTAGAAAATCCAAAGTTATAGCTATACCTTAAGTGTATAATTCATTCACCTCTGTAAATTAATATAACTCACGCATATCCATACATAGTGTCCAATTACGATGTCAGTCGTAAAGCCTCTGACTGGAATCGGAGGCTTTACAACTGACATCGTCAATTTCAATGCCAACTGGTTGATTACGAATCAGCTGGTCGAATTGAAACAGGCCGTTCATTCTGGCTGGCTTCAGGCGGGCTCAAGGAGCCTGTCGGGCAGTCGAAACCAGCCCGTTATCTATATGGATGATGGTTTATGCCGTCTGGATTATGAAACATGGTTTCCGGCAGAGTATCCATGCCGACCTTTCTGACATTGAAACCTTATTGGAAAGCATGTTTGGGGGCCCCTAGCAGGTCCTCCTTTCACTTGCGGCCTCCGGCTTGGGACTGAGGGGACACCTATGGTGCCCCTGAGTAAATCCCTGCACCCTGTGGCAGGCATCTTGAGTTGCATGCCACAGGGTGCAGGGATTAACACAATCTCCTATTTCTGTATGGGAGCCAGTGTTGCACAATATGCAATTGCATCATTATAAGGCAGTCAGGTCCTCCGACCGGAGGTAGGTCGGTCCTGTTTCTGCCACGGAGTCGGTGAGAGGAAACATTGATCAACATCATAATAGCCCCCAAAGTGTAGTGTATTTTGTAGTCACATTAACATTAACCATACATATAAAGTACTACTTTAACATACCATCTATGACCACCATCTCACTAAAAAAAGGCTCTATATGTTTACGAAAATAATTCTATATCTACAAGCACAGATTCAGTGCATTTGAACCATGGTGCTCTAGGTTCACGACCTGAGGTTTTGCCATTTCATTATACATCTCAGAAGAAATCAAGCTGTGATGAAGCATCATTAGGCTTATATGCATTCTCAAATCAAATCCGGTAGATTCTCTAAATTATTCATGCCCCTTATTTCAAAATAACAAATCAGATGATTGTAATGAAGCCAAGGCTCAGGCTAAGTGGACAATAAACATATAGCAAATCAGGTTATTGTAATTTTCAAAACGCCTGAAATATACTCAACATAGATAACATAATTATTTATCAAAAGCAACGTCCAGTCCTAGAGGGCCATATATATAACTATGAAGACTTTTTTTCTTAATAAGGCATTAACTCATGAAACAAATATTGCATTAGGAGGACCACTTATCAGACTATCTTGTACATAATCTTACAAACTCCATAACTGTATTGGGGCAGAACAAGGATGAAGAAATGTCTGGACACTTAATCAAAGTCTGATGTATAGTTATGGCCTCCTCGGCAAGTAAACAAGAAATATGAGAAACCAATGAAGGACTAAAATGAGGCCTCCCTTGACATTTGACCTTTATTTGAACTAAAAAAGCAAAAAATCAGGGTGTTGAAGAGAAGGGTATCTTCAATACAGTCCTTCATTTGATTTTTGTCTGACTTTAATACGCTTATGTTGCATGCTTTAGTACAACGCCGGCATCCATGACAAAGCCCTGGAATGGATCCCTTCCATCCTCACCGGTAGAACACAGTGAGTCAGACTTACCCATGTCCTCTTGGAACCTACAGAGATCAGCTGCGGAATGCCTCAGGGCTCCTCTTTGAGCCCCACACTTTTCAACATCTACATGGCACCGCTCAAAAATCCAAAAACTCAACATTGTTTCCTACGCTGATGACACCCAGCTTATTCACTCCCTCACCAATGAACCCACCATTGCAAACAACTTTTACAACAGAATGAATGCCGTCACCACCTGGATGAGAGACAGCTGCCTCAAGTTCAACTTGGGCAAGGCCGAAGTCCTCATCCTGGGGTCCAAGACCTCTGCTTGGGAATACTCCTGGTGGCCCTCAGAGCTAGGAACCTCCCACACCCACTGACCATGCACAAAACCATGGCTTGATACTGGACTCTTCGCTCATCATTAATCACCAGATCAACGCCATTACCTCATCATGCTTCCACACTCTTCACCTGCTTCGGAAGACCTTTAGATGGATCCTACTGAGGCCAGGAATACAGTCACCCACGCAATCATCAGCAGCGGACTTGACTTCTGCAACACACTCGACACAGGCACCACCCAGAAACTCCTCAGGAAACTTCAGAACATGAAGAACGCCACAGCCAGACTGGACCTCAACATCCCCTGCCACTGCTTCATCTCAGAACACCTACGAGAACTCCAATGGTTCCCAGTTAACAAAAGAGTCACCTTCAAACTCCTCACACATGCCTTCAAAGCCCTCCACGACACCGGACCAGCATATTGGAACTACCACCTCTCATTCCACTTACCCATCAGACACCTCTGCTCTGCTCAACTGGCCCTCGCCACCACTCGGCACTTTAAGGGCAAGGACTGCAGCCATGCTAAAGCTGTTCCAGTCACTCCTACCCTCCTAAGGCTGTGAATCAGGACACGGTGGTTAACCGTGTCAAATGCTGCGCTTAGGCCGAGGAGGATTATTGCTGCTGCTCCTCCTACGTCCAGTATTTTTCTTGTTTCCTCCACCACTGATAGTATAGCGGTTTCCGTCCCTTGACTGGAGCGGATGCCCGTTTGGGAGGGGTGGAGGGCGCCATTGGTTTCAAGAAAAGCAGATAGGGTGCAGTTGGCATGTTTCGCCGCTATCTTGCTGATACAGGGCAGGAGTGAAATGGGGCGGTAGTTACCTACATCAGTTGGATCTAGGTTAGACTTTTTAGCAGTGCACGCACCATTGCCATTTTCCACTCAGGAGGTACCATACCCATATTGAATGAGGCATTGATCAAACGGGTGGCCGTAGGGGCGATAGTTGGTCCGACCAGTGACAGGATGTTGGGAGGTGCAGGGTCTGATGGGGATCTGCTTTTTACCGATGACAATATGGTAAGGAAAAGTTCCTCAGCTCCTGCTTTCCTGGTTTCGTGCCATCATTCGTGTGTATAATAAGGATGTTCGGGTCTTCTTGGAGAAGGTGTTTGAGATTGGTCCGGATTTTGGTAGAGAAAAAATTGGCCAGTTCAGTGCAGCGGTGACTAGAGGTGTCTGGAGGGACCGCCGGACATGGGATTGTCATTAGGCTTGTGGCAATTTGGAAGATTTCTCTGGGGGAGTTACACGCCGCTATGATCTTTCCCTCATAGTAGGAGGCCTGAGCAGTTTTTATTTCTGCTTTGTATTTGCGTATAGTTGACCTGTATTAAAAAAAAATTCTCAGGTGAGAAGTTTCTTTTGGAAGCACCAGATTGAGTGACCCCTCAATTCAGTTGTAGAAGTTTTTATTAGCTATCGTGGGGTCAGTGACGGGGCAAGGTTGAGTCCTTTCCAGCTCTGATGCCCATCTCTCCAAAGGGAGTTTGGACCATGGTCTGATTTGGGAGCGAGGAGGAGCTGTATGTAGGGTCATGTTAGATTGTGTCCAAAGAAGGGGAATTAAAAATGGTCTGACAATGGGAGTGGGAGGGGTTTTTTCCCTTCCATATTTTCCCAATTAGAAAAGATAGGGTCAAGAAGATAGCCTTTTTCATGGGTTGCTTGTGAGACCTTTTGAATTAGTTGGTAGGTTGCAAGGTCCTGCTCCAGTTCTGTGGCAAGTGGGGCTGCGGGGTCATTAAAATGCAGATTAAAATCCCCAAGACGTGTGAAATTGTCCGCGAGATTAGCAAGGTTGCCTGCTGTTTCTAGCAGCGTTTTAACAAATTGGCCTATTGCTCCAGGAGGGTGATAGATAAGGATACCAGAGAGTGTGAGGGTAGGTGTGAATTCGATCATGAAGTGGGTGTTCTTGCAGTCTGACAGCGGGCTGTCTATCAGGAAGCAAGTCAGGTGGTCCTTATGGATGATGCAATCCTCTCACCCGTACCTATCCCTCTATCCATTCTCTGGATCGAGTAGCCTGGGGGAAGGGTTTGGACAATATCCGGCTCTGAACCGGTATTGAGCCACGTTTCCATGAGAAAAAGTACTTCGGGCCTTCATCATTTAGAAGAATAGAGATTTCACTTGTGTATTTAGGCAGGGATCTACAGTTGTGTAGGAATAGTTTATATACTTTCCCAAGGCATGGAGGGGGTTCCATAAGTAAGGATAGTTTGAACTGCCACGGGAGGCATCTATTTTGGTATGTCTGGATCGAGATAGAATGTGCACATTATGCCTCAATGGTGCCATTCAGAAATGTAAGTTAAGCGCAGGTATAATGGTGCTGTCCGTGGGGCGAGAAAACAGGGGTACTGGCCCCTGGACACGGTTGGGCGCCGACAGGCACGCCAGCGGCGCACCCGCTGCATGCTTGGAGGGGCATCCGTTCATGTCGCGGGAAGTTGAGCCACTAGACCGCCAACTCCCGCTCAACCGGAAGTGAGTCGGTCAGATCTCCTTCCACTCAAATGAGGAATCTCGCGGTGGACCGGGAAAAATCGCCCTTTGGTGAGATGCCGGTAAATGCATTTCAGTATTTAAAAGCACATAAAATGATAAAAAAACCTTGTGAATCAGTTTAAAACAAAACTGTGCAAATAGCGCAAGATTAAAATACTCGCTTGTTAAAGTCGTTATCAGGTTAACAACATGCGTGGCTGTGCAACAAGTGTGAGCGATAAAAGCATTACTTTCTGCCTCTTACATCAGTTTCCACACTTTCACGTCCGCTACGTGCTTGGAAGGGCAACTGTTTATGCAGCGGGGAGTTGAGCCACTAGACCATCAACTCCCGCTCAACCAGAAGTGAGTCGGGTCATGGTCTCCCACCACTCAAACGAGGAATCTCACCGTGGACCGGGGAGAATTGCCCTTCGTGGAGATGCAGGTAAATCTATTTCAGTATTTAAAAGCACATAAAATGTTAAAAAACTTGTGAATCAGTTTAACACAAAACTGTGCAAATAGCGCAAGATTAAAATACTCAGAGTTGCTTGTTAAACTCGTAATCAGGTTAACAACATTCGTGGCTGTGCAACAAGCGTGAGCGATAAAAGCATTACTTTCTGCCTCTTACATCAGTTTCCACACTTTCGCGTCCGCTACGTGCTTGGAAGGGCATCTGTTTATGCAGCGGGGAGTTGAGCCACTAGACCATCAACTCCCGCTCATCCAGAAGTGAGTCAGGTCATGGTCTCCCTCCACTCAAACGAGGTATCTCGCGGTGGACCGGGGAGAATTGCCCTTCGTGGAGAGGCAGGTAAATGTATTTCAGTATTTAAAAGCACATAAAATGTTAAAAAACTTGTGAATCAGTTTAAAAAAACCTGTTCAAATAGCGCACGATTAAAACACTCAGCGTCGCTTGTTAAACTCGTAATCAGGTTAACAACATGCGTGGCTGTGCAATAGGAGTGAGCGATAAATGCATTACTTTCTGCCTCACTGCCTGAATCAGTTTAAAACAAAACTGTGCAAATAGCGCAAGATTGAAACACTCAGACTCACTTGTTACACTCTTAATCAGGTTAACAACATGCGTGGGTGTGCAATAAGCATGAGCGATAAAAGCAATACTGGCTGCTTCTTACATCAGTTTCCACCCTTTGGCGTACGCATTACTAACACATACTCCCTCACCTATACAGCCACTATCACAGTACTTCACTCACTCACTCACTCACTCACAGTCACTCATATACTCCCAACAGTTACCTATATTGCCTTTAACATATCCAGTTACTCACCAATATCCCACTGACACATTCATTCACTCACCGACACACCCATAGACACACTCAGTCACCTATACAGCCCCCTCACATACATACTCACTAACCCATACCGCCACTGACTCACCCAGTCACTCATCCATGCAAGCAGTCACGCACCCTCCCACCCAGCCACACGGACACTCATACACCCATACAAGTACTCAGACACTCAATCAATCAGTCATTACGCTACTCACATACCCATTCAACAACCCATACAGCCACTTCGACACCAGCTGTCAGACTGATACAGACATTCTCAAAACCTGGTCACTCGCCTGTACATACACTAAGACACCTAATCACTCACTTATACAGTCAGTCATGCACCCACTGAATCATCCATAAATTCACTCATACAGCCACTGATTCATCAATACACCTTGTTACATATATTTAACATGTTATAATAACGGGAAGTTGAGCCACTAGGCCGCCAACTCCCGCTCAACCGGAAGTGAGTCGGTCAGATCTCCTTCCACTCAAATGAGGAATCTCGCGGTGGACAGGGAAGAATTGCCCTTCGTGGAGATGTCGGTAAATGCATTTCAGTATTTAAAAGCACATAAAATGATAAAAAACTTGTGAATCAGTTTAAAACAAAACTGTGCAAATAGCGCAAGATTAAAATACTCAGAGTCGCTTGTTAAACTTGTGTTCAGGTTACCAACATGTGTGGCTGTGCAGCAAGCGTGAGCGATAAAAGCATTACTTTCTGCCTCTTACATCAGTTTTCACACTTTCGCGTCCGCTAGGCGCTTGAAAGGGCATCTGTTTATGTAGTGGGGAGTTGTGCCACTAGACCGCCAACTCCCGCTCAACCAGATGTGAGTTGGGTCAGGTTTCCCTCCACTCAAATGAGGAATCTCGCTGTAGACCACGGAGAATTGCCCTTCGTGAAGATGCAGGTAAATCTATTTCAGTATTTAAAAGCACATAAAATGTTAAAAAAACTTGTGAATCAGTTTAACACAAAACTGTGCAAATAGCGCAAGATTAAAATACTCAGAGTTGCTTGTTAAACTCGTAATCAGGTTAACAACATTCGTGGCTGTGCAACAAGCGTGAGCGATAAAAGCATTACTTTCTGCTCTTACATCAGTTTCCACACTTTCGCGTCCGCTACGTGCTTGGAAGGGTATCTGTTTATGCAGCGGGGAGTTGAGCCACTAGACCATCAACTCCCGCTCAACCGGAAGTGAGTCAGGTCATGGTCTTCCTCCACTCAAACGAGGTATCTCGCGGTGGACCGGGGAGAATTGCCCTTCGTGGAGAGGCAGGTAAATGTATTTCAGTATTTAAAAGCACATAAAATGTTAAAAAACTTGTGAATCAGTTTAACACAAAACTGTGCAAATAGCGCAAGATTAAAATACTCAGAGTCGCTTGTTAAACTCGTTATCAGGTTAACAACATGCGTGGCTGTGCAACAAGCGTGAGCCATAAAATCATTCCTTTCTGCCTCTTACATCAGTTTTCACCCTTTTGCGTCCACTACACGCTTGGAAGGGCATCTGTTTATGTAGTGGGGAGTTGAACCACTAGACTGCATCTCCCGCTCAACCAGAAGTGAGTCGGGTCAGGTTTCACTCCACTCAAATGAGGAATCTCGCGGTGGACCGGGGAGAATTGCCCTTCGAGGAGATGCAGGTAAATGTATTTCAGTATTTAAAAGCACATAAAATGTTACAATACTTGTGAATCAGTTTAAAACAAACTTGTTCAAATAGCCCATGATTAAAACACTCAGAGTCGCTTGTTAAACTCGTAATCAGGTTAACAACATGCGTGGCTGTGCAATAGGAGTGAGCGATAAAAGCATTACTTTCTGCCTCTTACATCAGTTTTCACCCTTTTGCGTCCGCTGTGCGCTTGGAGGGGCATTTGTTTATGTAGCGGGAAGTTGAGCCACTAGACCGCCAACACCCGCTCAAACGGAAGTGAGTCGGGTCAGGTCTCCCTCCACTCAAACGAGGAATCCCACGGTGGACCAGGGAGAATTGCCTTTTGTGGAGATGCAGGTAAATGTATTTCAGTATTTAAAAGCACATAAAATGTTTAAAAAGTCATGAATCAGTTTAAAACAAAACTGTGCAAATAGCGCAAGATTAAAATACTCAGAGTCGCTTGTTACACTCATAATTAGTTTAACAATATGCGTGGCTGTGCTACAAGTGTGAGCGATAAAGGCATTACTTTCTGCCTCTTACATCAGTTTCCACACTTTCGCGTCCGCTACGTGCTTGGAAGGACATCTGTTTATGTAGCGGGGAGTTGAGCCACTAGACCGCCAACTGCGGTTCAACCGGACGTGAGTCGGTCAGGTTTCCCTCCACTCAAATGAGGAATCTCGCAGTGGACCGGGGAGAGTTGCCCTTCATGGAGATGCAGGTAAATTGTATTTCAATATTTAAAAGCACATGAAATTTTTAAAAAACTTGTGAATCAGTTTAAAACAATACTGTGCAAATAGCGCAAGATTAAAATACTCAGAGTCGCTTGTTAAACTCGTAATCAGGTTAACAACATGCGTGGCTGTGCAACAAGCGTGAGCGATAAAAGCATTACTTTCTGCCTCTTACATCAGTTTCCACCCTTTCGCGTCCGCTACGCGCTTGGAAGGGCATCTGTTTATGTAGTGGGGAGTTGAGCAACTAGACCGCCAACTCCCGCTCAACCAGAAGTGAGTCGGTCAGGTTTCACTCCTCTCAAATGAGGAATCTCGCGGTGGACCGGGGAGAATTGCCCTTCGTTGAGATGCAGGTAAATGTATTTCAGTATTTAAAAGCACATCAAATGTCAAAAACTTGTGGATCAGTTTGAAACAAAACTGTGCAAATAGCGCAAGAATAAAACACTCAGAGTCGCTTGTTAAACTCGTAATCAGGTTAACAACTTGTGTGGCTGTGCAATAAGCATGAGCGATAAAAGCAATACTTTCTGCTTCTTGCATCAGTTTCCACCCTTTGATGTACGCATTACTAACACATACTCACTCACCTATACAGCCACTATCACAGTACTTCACTCACTCACTCACAGTCACTCATATACTCCAACAGTTACCTATACTGCCTTTAACATATCCAGTTACTCACCAATATCCCACTGACACATTCATTCACTCACCGACACACCCATAGACACACTCAGTCGCCTATACAGCCCCTCAAATACATACTCACTAACCCATACCGCCACTGACTCACCCAGTCACTCATCCATGCAAGCAGTCACGCACCCTCTTACCCAGCCACACGGACACTCATACACCCATACAGGTACTCAGACACTCAATCAATTAGCCATTACGCTACTCACATACCCATTCAACAACCCATACAGCCACTTCGACACCAGCTGTGAGACTGATACAGACATTCTCAAAACCTGGTCACTCGCCAATACATTCACTGAGACACCTAATCACTCACTTATACAGTCAGTCATGCACCCACTGAATCATCCATACAGGCACTCATACAGCCACTGATTCATCAATACACCTTGTTACAAATATTTAACATTTTATAATAAACAAGAGAGAGAGGAAGGGTATTTAGAGTAGGGTAATACTCCTTGTCCCCAAGGGCTATATATTCAAAAACAAAAGATGAGCATCCCCAGGACACAAAGTCCTACGGATGTAAAAAATAACGGGAGAACAAAACAGATAAAGAAAGATTTTTTTTCTTTATAAAACCCCCTCACTCACCAACCTGGATGGTGACATGCTTCATCATAGGGGCCCACCAGAGTGACCGAGTGCCACTCCGGTGTGCTGCGACGCCTGCAACTGCAGCGGAGCAGGTTTTTTTTGTGTGAATATTGACTTAAAGGTGAATGTGAGTGATTAATTAAAAAGGTGTTCAGCATGTACTCCTATCTAATTTATTCTAGAGTCATGTGACACGGTTAAAAAAGGAAGCTTACGTCATACCTCTCCTGGTGTATTATAGCCAGAAGGTATAAGTGCTTAAGTGAATTTGGTCAACATGTTTCAACCTTTGTCTATTGTTTTGTAGGTTTTCGTCAGGACCAGTGTGTACTGAGCCGAGAGGTCTGCACTGACTAAGGTGCACCCGTCCCAGGCTCAGTTGTGCGGCCAGACCGTATACTCACGGTTTTGGCAAGCTTACAGCGTTCTGTGCAAGAATAAATCTGAAAAAATGTGCGTAATTCATTAGTTCAGACATTAATTGCATATTTTCTCCTTTCTCACATGGCATGTTCAGTCTCATGCTTCGATATACAGTCACTGCTATAGCATGCAGTGAGTAGTACCTTGCTCAGGTGCACTCGTTCTGTTAGAAACGTGTTTGGTGTCATACCTCCTGTATTCGATTCAGTGGTAGTATTTTTGCATTCCTTAATTATGTTGGAGTGCTTGGAAACTTGTGTAACACTAACAGATTCAGCCTTGTGTCACACACGAACATTAATTAAAAACAAGCAAGGGTGACCGAGGGTTTTTATGTTTTTCAAAAAGCACATATTATACTCAACAAAGGACTTACTTTTAACTAGATTTTAGTCATGCCCCATGGATCTCGTGGGGGGGCCTCCTACGAGAATAATCTGTGGAAATGGAAAAGAACGTGGAACGGGATTATTGTTAGCTCTCTTTTTAAGTTTTGCCAGTCTTTTCTCAATGCGGAATCGTGCCCGTTCGGGAGGATCACTGACAATCACTGATTTACACGGAAGCTGAAGCTCCACAAATATTTTAAGTTGAGACCCCATACCAAAGACATAACGAAACAAGGAACTAGAATAACAGCAACGGACCTGCTAAGTAGCAGAGATTTGCCCGGTTTGGAGGCCATGGAGGATCTGAGGACTGAGCGGGACTCAAATCCAAGGACCGATATGGATATCGCCCAACGGGCTATATTACAGGGAGTGGATCAAGAGAGAGAGGAGAGTCATTTTAAACCAGTATCAGTCTTTATCCCACAAGTACCATGGGACGCCATTGATCTCTTCACTGAAGCGATGACTAACGATCTGCTAAAGTATAGAAAGACCACGACTCCGAATATGCAGAACATAACTGATGCTCAAAGAAAGGCCCTGCAGGACTTAATGAACGACAACACCATTATCGTGAAATCCTCCGATAAGGGCGGAAACATGGTCTTGCTTAGCAGAGAGTATTACCATCAGGAGGCGATGAGACAGTTGTCCGATGTGAAGTATTATATGGTTACTAATAATGCGGTATATAATCAAAGCATTGAAGAATATGATACTATAGTGCGAAAATGGTACGATCTCGCAATACTAGGCAGGGAGGAACATCTTTTCCTGCGCAGCAATAATCCCATGACTCCCACGTTCTACCATCTCCCGAAGTTACATAAGAACAATACACATCCACCGAGGCGTCCAATTGTTTCTTCGATTAATGGTCTCACTGAAAATATGTCTAAATTTGTGGACCATGTATTGTTTCCCTTTGTGGTCAACCTTGAGTCCTATGTTCAGGACACAAAAGATTTTTTGAATAAGATTACTGATATGTCCTGGAATTCTGATTATCTGTTGATGGTGCTGGACATCAACAGCCTATATACTAATATAGAGCACCAACATGGTTTACATGCAATCCGGCACTACCTTGATCAACGTCAACTGCGATTTGCGCAGCACAACATGATGATATTAGAATTTCTAGAATTTTGTCTCACACACAACATCTTCCTGTTTGAAGAAC
The DNA here is from genome assembly GCF_964261635.1 of Lissotriton helveticus. NCBI lineage: Eukaryota > Metazoa > Chordata > Amphibia > Caudata > Salamandridae > Lissotriton > Lissotriton helveticus. The sequence goes on from NC_136071.1 coordinate 905,340,873, forward strand.
AACTGTTCAAACAGGTATCTGGGACGGCGATGGGCACCTGCTTTGCCCCCAGCTATGCAAACTTGTTCGTTGGCTGGTGGGAGGAGCAGGTCCCCAGGACCTGCAGTGTGGGGCAGGAGAGTGGGAGGGTGCTGTACTGGTACCGTTATATAGATGACCTATTCATTGTGTGGCAAGGGGCAATGAATACGGCAGAAAGATTTGTGGAGATCCTGAATGATAATGAATACAACCTGCACCTTTCAGGTTGCATTAGTCCGGTGGCAGCGGACTATTTGGACCTAAAGGTGTTCATTGATGACGGCAAAATCCAGACTGCACTCTTTAGAAAAGAAACTGCTGGCAATTCCATCTTGTTAACCAGCAGTAGCCACCCACTCCCGTTGGTCAAAAGCATACCCTATGGGGAGCTGTTGAGACTGCGCAGAAACAGCTCGAGGGATCAGGATTTCGAGGCGGCTGCCTCGGACTGTCTCTCGCGCTTTAGTCTCAGAGGGTATGATGATGGTCTGTTACAAGACACCCTCAAAAAAGTGAGAGGGATACCGAGAGAAGAGCTTTTGAGGAAGAAAAAACCTTTCCATAGTGAGACCAGTAAAGAAGGGAAATTTAGACTGGTGACAACATATTCTTCTGGGGCAAACCACCTAAAAGCTATGTTGAGAAAAAACTGGGACATCCTCCTTACAGAAAATGCACTGAAGGACGATCTACCACTATACCCCCTAGTGACCTTTAATAGAGCAAGGTCGTTGAGGGATAAGTTGGTCAGAAGCCACTTAGAAAAACCTACAATGAAGATGAACACTCTGAAGACCATGAGGGGGTTTTACCCCTGTTGCCGCTGCAAGGCTTGTGCAGCAAGTAAGAGGGTCCTTACCTATGTCATACAGGAAACTGGGAAATCTGTGCAGATACTGAAATGTATCACCTGCAGTACCTCCTATGTGGTTTATTTCTTGGTCTGCCCATGTGGCTTATGCTACGTGAGTAGCACGATAAATCCACTCAAGATGCGCATATTGGAGCATCTTCGGGCCATTGATAAAGCCGATCCGGCATACCCGGTGGCCCGATACTTTGCAGACCAACATAGGAAGGATAGAAATAAACTGCAATGTTTTGGTTTAGACACTGTACCTCTGAATGCCAGGGAAGGGGACCGTCTGAGTAGACTAAGAAGGCTCGAATCGAGATACATCATCGATTTAGTGACCAAACATCCCAGAGGTTTGAATAGTGGGGAGGAGATGGCAGTGCATTTAGGGAAATGAATTGAGAACTCGAACTGTGAATATGCCTGGGTTGGATTTGTGACTTGTCTGTATATTGTATGAAATTTTGTTTTTCCTTAGGGATTTGTGTGCAATGGGTTTCCTCTTGTTCAATGGATTTTGACAATGGGGATGTATTAATGCACTTGATTAATGATTTGAAAACTGTTTGTATATATGTATATAGATTTGACTGGTTGCTTACTTGATTATTGCTGTAACGAACATATGGGTATTAATTGGATGAACTATCTACTGTTTCATTAAGAACTGAAAAGCTTGAACTTCATATAATAACCTTCAGGGGACAATAGCCGATCCACGGCTAGGTAACTGTGTTGTGTATATTTTTGCACTATGATACCTCCGTGATGTAAAGAATTGATTTGCGAGAGTGAGATTATGCTCATATATGCATCTGAAATACATTCCAAGATGGCGCCTTGTTCATTACAGAGGTTATAGTCCCTTGTTTGTGTTAATGAAATTGTCAGTGCTTTATTAGTGTCCATGAGTCTAGCGTCATTGACACTGACGAAGTCTAAACGCCGAAACGCGTTTGTTTTGTATTGATTAAAGACCCCGCTGTTAATCTGCCACACTCTCGAGTGCTGTTTCCCCTGGGAAAGTACAGGGGAATGGAGCGTCGTATATATATATATATATATGGTGGTCACAGTATATAGTTATAGAAGGACATTGTTTCCGTATATGAAGCATTTTGTTTTTGCTAATAACTTTGGCGCCATTTGATGAATCTTCACAAACTTTTTAAATCTAATGCAACAATCACTTCAGTTGCTGTCTGGAAAGTTTTGGGGTGATTCTTCAAGCGGTAGCTGAGAAAAAGGGAGGGTGTCAAAATGTGTCTTCCCCATGCAATTTCTAATAGGGATTTTGAACACGACTATAGCCCGAACCGCAGAAGGGAATTACACCAAATTTGGCAGGAAGCTAGCTCTTGGTCCAGTAAAAGCCTTGTTTGTAATTTAGTGTAAATGCATTCAATAGTTTTGGAGTTATTAAAGAAAAAATATTTATAGATATCTACAGATGCAAATCCTCCATTGATCCGAGAGATCTCTTACTGAGATCTGATTAGCTGCCAACATTTCAGACATGAAGTGTTGGCAGCCATCTTTGGACTCATAACTAAGCCTGAGTCGCACGAAAATGCTAAATACAACTAAAGGGGGTAGGAATATCCTGACCCCCCTAGGGATGGTTGTTGTGGCCACAAATGTTTTTTAAATATTTTTGCTGTGATTTTGTGATGGAGCCACAAATCTGTGGTAAAAAAGAACAAGCACAGTCTTCTTTGCCTGCTTTTTCTAAAGCCGTCCTGGGTGGGCAAGGTCCCGGGGGATGGGAAATAGTTCGATATTGGGGAAGGGGTGTATATGGCCCCCCTCTTCGGGCCACTTTCAGCCTGAGGACCATCACCCATCGGGACACATCAGTAAGGAAGGTGTGTTTATGATTAACAATTTGTAGTTGTTTGTATTTTTTACACCAATTGGTTACACTGACAACAACGCCCGTTAAACAAATGTTTTAATGCGATATTATAAGTGCTACTTTACATGTTAATATAAATTGAAAGCTACCAAATAGCTAAATGCAAAATATTGAAATGTGAGAAATAATGCATGAATTTAGAATTGTTACAGAAAAACAGCAAACATTGAGAAAGGAGTGAATAAAACTCTGTGGTGTGTGTAGTCTGTCTTCACCGTTTATGAAATGTTGTTAGTCACATGTATACTTAAGAAATTGTTAACCCAACCCGCGGCACTCGTGATCAAGGGACGTGGTCCCAAAACGTGTAGAGTTGCCGATTTCTGCAAAAATAAATGACGGCTGAAAAGTCTTCTTGTTGTCCGCTGCGGCAGCTGCTTTCTTTGGAGGCGTATGGCGTTTCGTTGGATATTACGAGGCTTGCCACCTTGCCACAGACCACCATCAAAATACATATATATATATATATATATATATATATATATATATATCACCTACTGGCGGTCGCCAGTAAGTAGTTATAGTTAGGACTTTGCTTCTATTCAAAAAGCATTTTTTCTTTTCACAATAACTTTGGCACTATTGGGGCATTCTGGTCAGCTCCTATCTGGAAAGTTTTGCGGTGATTCGACAAGGGGGGGACAAGAAAAAAGGGGGGGGGCCCAAAACATGTTTTCTCCATGCTAATTCCCATGGGAAGCTTTAGACACAGCTACAGCCCGAACTGTTGAACGGGATTACACCAAATTAGGCAAAAAGGTAGCCCTTGTTTCAGAAAGAACTCTTTTTGTTAAATGGTGTAAATTCGTTCAGTAATTCCTGAGAAATTTAAAAAAAGAGGTCAATAAATGCATTTCCCATATGAAACTATAGACACGGCTACAGTTCGAACTGCTGAACGGAATTACACCAAATGTGGCATAAACTTAGCCCTTGTCTCAGAAAGAACTCTTTTTCTTAAATGGTGTAAATCCATTCAGTAGTTGCTGAGAAAATAAAAAAAGAAAAGTTTTGATATTTAGAGTCACGGAGGATCCGCGGACCCTCTCAACCACGAGCTGTATTCTAATTTGCTGTCAACACTCCAAACCAGGAAGTGTTGGCAGCCATCTTAAGCCTGGGTAACTGAGGCACAAGAAAACAAAGGCGTAAAACAAAAAAAGAGGGCAGGTTAGAAACACCCTGACCCCCTAGGCCTGCTCAGGGGATCCCACAAGTACCCCCAGGGCCCAAAAAATCTTCTTTTTTTTAAAAAAATCGTCAAACGTCTCGGAGGATCCGCGGATCCTGGCGCAAAAATTTAAAAAATGAAGCGTGGGCTCCCACGCTTCATTATCATTTAGCCCCTGGGTGGGCCAAGTCCCAGGGGCATATAAAAATGTAACAGCGGGGGTGCAGGGAGGCCCCCAAGCCCTGGGGACCACCATCCCTGGGCTTTCATTAACAATTTTGCGGGGGCACACGGCCCCCCCGCTGCCCCGGGGACCGTCAACCCGGGGGCTTTTATTTTTAAAATAACACCTGTGTGGGGGGGCTCAAGCCCCCCACATGCCCCGGGAATGCCAGCTCCCCGGGGCACTAATAACGGACCCCCAGCCCCGGGGACCACCACATCCCCGGGGGGTTTCAATTGTTGGGAGGGGGCCACGCAGCCTTCTACCCTAATAAAAAATAAATTGGCCTTGCCCAGTGGGATGGGTCCCCGGGGTGGGAATTGGCCACATGAGGGGGACCCACGCAGCCCCCTTCCCTTTAATACAAATCATTTTTTAATGGGGGTCAGCCCCTTGGGGAAGGGGTCCCCAGGGCCAAAAAAAGTAAAAAGAAGGGGGGCCACACAGCCCCCCTTCCCAAAAAATATTGTCAAAACAGACGTGATCATGCCGGAGGCCCCGCCCCTCCCAGCAAGACTCTGCAAACGCACCCTGTGGTGCGTTTTAAGTTGGGGAATTAATTCCCCTTCAATATTGAGGGTCCTTAGGGGCCAACTAGCCCACCAGGTACCTCCAGTAAGCGCCACAGGGTTGCATTGCAGAGAGGTGGTGCAGGCCACGCCGCTTTTTACACCTCTCTGCAATGCAGCTCTGTTGCGCTTACTGGAGGTACCTGGTGGGCTAGTTGGACCCCAGGGACCCTCAGGATTCAAGGGGACTTTATCCCCCAACTTAAAATGCGCCACGGGGAGCGTTTGCATAGTGGTGAAGGGAGGGGGCGGGACTGAGGTGACATGTGTGCAAACACGCCCTGTTACGTGTTTTAAGTTGGGGAATTAATTCCCCTTCAATCCTGAGGGCCCTTGGGGGTCAACTAGGCCACCAGGTATCTCCAGTAAGCGCCACAGGCCTGCGTTACAGAGAGGTGGTCCAGGCAACGCCCCTTTTTACACCTCTCTGCAACGCAGCTCTGTGGCCCTTGCTGGAGGTACCTCATGGGCTAGTTGAACCCCAGGGACCCTCAGGATTCAAGGGGACTTAATACCTCAACTTAAAACGCTCCACTGGGGCGTGTTTGCACAGTGGTGAAGGGAGGGGGCGGGGCCTGAGGTGGGATGTGTGCAAACACGCCCTGTGGTGCGTTTTAAGTTGGGGAATTAATTCCTCCTCAATCCTGAGGGTCCCTGGGGCCAACAACCCACCAGGTACCTCCAGTAAGTGCCGCTGCGCTGCAGAGAGGTGGGCCAGGTCATGCCACTTTTTACACCTCTCTGTAACTCAGCTCTGTGGTGCTTAATAGAGGTACCTGTTGGGCTAATTGGACCCCAGGGACCCTCAGGATTCAAGGGGACTTAATCCCCAACTTATAACGCGCCAGGGGGCACGTTTGCAGAGTGGTGGAGAAAGGGGGCATGGCCTTTGTCTACCTCTCACTCCCACTGTGTGGGGCTTACTGGAGAAAATAGATAGGCTAGTTGGCCCCTAAAGGACCCCCAGCAGTGAAGGGAACTTCATTCCCCATCCAAGAGCGTGCCAGGGAGTATGTTTGTAGAGTGGTGGGTAAAATGGGCATGGCCTGGTATGAGTACTTAACAATGCTGTAGTGTGGGACTGACTGGAGGTAATAGTTTGGTAAGTTGGCCCCCAAGGATGTCCTTGGGGGCCAACTACCCCTCTTGTTACCTCCAGTGTGGGTTTGCTAAGACGTCTTCGGAGGCCATGGCCCCCTTTCTCTACCACTCTGCAAACGTGCCTCTTGGCAGACTACGGGATGGAGAATGAAGTCCAATTTAGTCATGAGGGAATTTGGAGGCCAAGAATCCCTCCTGGTACCTCCTGTAAGTCCAACGCAGCGGAATTCATGAGAATTGGTTGGACGCCCAGCACCCTTTCTCCAACACTCTGCAAACACACCTACTAGTTAAAGTAACATATTTCTGCTCCTCTGACTTAGTGGTTGTTTTAAGCCCCCTGCCCTATTATGTACTAGGGGCTTACAGAGGAGGTCCCTCTCACAGGGGTATCCCAACGCATAGTGTTCACTAGTGTATGTAGGTGTTTTCACTGTATTCTAAATGCCTTTTAGTATAGCACTGGCTCTAGGCCTGGTTAGTCAGAGTCAGTTACCACCAGTACCCGTCAGAAAATGTTGTGGGCACAGGATGATTTTGCAACAAGGCCTCTTTCTGCTCCTCTGTTGGTTCTTTCTGCACATGTCTTGCTTCTTCCTGCACTTTTCTTCGTCTTTGTGGACTTCTGTTGCTTCTTTCTACATTTCTTTTGCTTCTTTCTGTGCGTTTTTTCTTCTTTCTTCACATGTCCTACCTCTGTAGGGACTTATAAAACCATAGGTTACAGGTACGTTATAGTTAGAAATTACCATTTAAAAAACCTTTGAAATTCACTGAAAAAACCATAGGTTTCAGGCACATTATACTTTGAAATTAGCATTTAAAAAACCTTAGAAATTCACTGAAAAAAACATAGGTTTCAGGTCTGCCACTCTATCACAAGGATGATGTCATCAGTGATGTCATTTGAGATGTCATCAGTGATGTCACTGACCATATCTCATGACTGACCATGTCATGAGTGATGAAATATGTGACGTCATCAGCAGTGCATTGCGGGGGCGCGAGTTATAGTTAGCTGAACTAACCAAACCATCCATTTATACCCACTTATTCTTCCATCGACCTTGACATAGACATATATATATAAAACATATATAATTTTCACAAAAACAGTCATTCACTGGATGATGTCATCAGTGATGTCATGAGTGATGTCACTGACCATGTCATGAGTGATGTAATTTGTGACGTCATCAGCAGTGCATTGCGGGGGCGCGAGTTATAGTTACGAGTGAAATGTCAAACTAACTATAAGGCCCCTGAAACCTATGTTTTTTTCAGTGAAAAAAATCCATACTAATATTATAAAGAGAGAGCCCAAACCTTTGAGGCGGGTAATCTCAGTAACCACAGCACCAATCACAACACCAAATACAGCGTTGGAAAGGGCAGTTGCAGCAGAAGGACATAGGCTATACAGACAGCCACCATATAATTTTTTTTGTTGCAGTTTTATATAGCGCGAACTTGACCCGAACTGAATCAGGTATCAGAGTGCTTTACATAGCACCAGTTACGTTACATGAGGACATACATTAATTTTTGTTAGGCACGGGGAGATATGGGGCCAGATGTTGGTAGCCCAATACCGGTTGGTAACGCCGATTTTACCGATTTTCGGCCGTTACCGACCGGTATTGGGCATTTGGGATGTAGGGGACCCAAAAACATCGGAATCTGTAAATTTACCGAATCGGTAACGTTACCGAATCGGAAACCTTACCGAATCGGTAAATATACAGAATCTGTAAAAATACTGAATCGGTAAAGTTACCGATTCGGAAAAATGACCGATTCGGAAAATATACCGATTCGGTAACTTTACCGAATCGGAAACGTTACCGATTCGGTAAATTTACCGAATCGGAAAATAAGAAATGGTAAAAATGAATTCTGAGATGTAGGTAACCTCTTAAATACCGAATTTGCATGAAATTCGGTATTTAAGAGTCGGTATTTACCATGGATTGAAACCAGGTGGTAACCAGGTGCAGGCGATAAAAAAGGCCCAAAATGCAACATTTTAACCAGAATGGCAGCATTCTATGTCATTGCGAGGCGGCTACGGCTACAGGCAGAAGGAGAGAGGGTCGGGAGGAGGGAGGAGCAGGTGTACAGGCAGAGGATCACTATATTCCAGCTAACTGAGCCAGAGATCCTACAAAGGTACAGGCTGGCACCCCAAACTATCCTGGACCTAATCAGGGACCTCCACCCACTATTGGACCATCCAACCACTAGGGTACACGCCATCCCACCCCATGTGCAGGTGCTCTGCAGCCAACACCTGCTTGCATCTGGGAGTTACCAGAATGTGGTTGATGCGGTAGGTGGGGTGTCCCAGAGCTGTCTGTCCCACTTCTTTACAAAATTCCTTGATGCCATGCTGCAGAGAATGCATCACTACATCAGCTTCCCTGCAACGTATGCAGAACTGCTAAGGACAAAGACAGACTTTTATCAGATGGCGCATTTCCCAAACATAATTGGCTGTATTGATGGTACCCACATACCAATTCGCCCACCTGCTGCCACAGAGTACATTTATCGGAACCGGAAGTCCACCCACACCATAAATGTACAGGTGATCTGTGATTCCAAGTACATGATCACTGACATAGTAGCCTAATTCCCCGGGAGTACCCATGACTCCTACATCTTCCAAAACAGTGGGATCTACGCACGCCTGACAGCGGGGGAATTCGGCGAAGGATACTTGCTAGGTAACACACTGTGTGAAACTCCCATGATACGTATTGCAGGTGGATGTGTGTGTGTGCATGTGAGTAATGTTTCTTTCTACTTACTATTAGGGGACAGTGCATATGCCCTCCGGTCCTTCATCCTCACTCCCTACCTCAACCCTACTACACCGAGTCAGAGAAGATACAACAGGTCACACAAAACAACCCGAAACATTGTGGAGCGCACCTTTGGCATATGGAAGAGCAGGTTTTCGCTGCCTCCACAAGAGTGGAGGGGCCCGCCAGTACACACCAATCACCTGCTGCAAGATGATTGCAGCCTGTGTAATGCTGCACAACCTTGCGGTCAAGAATGGCACAGAAGTGGAAATCTCTGATTATGAAGACCATGACGACGAGGAAGCAGTGCCTGAACCACACACATCTGGAGTCGCAACACCAACTGATGGCAGACACAGACGGGAAGAGATAACATGCAACTACTTTTAAGTAAGTAAAGAGACACAGACAGGTGGAGTATGCACACAATGTAGTTTAATTGTGTAATGACTTAGGTTTTTAAAGCACAAATGTGCAACAACAATTATTCAACTTCAATGATGTCAATCCTGGTTCACTTCACCATGAACTATAAAAGTCATTTCCGTCCTCGCTTCCCAGTGCCACTTGTATGTTGCTCACCTTGCTCACTGTCCTGCTGGCCTGTGGCCTCAGCGTGGCGCCTGCTCCTCCTCGTCTCTGGGACATGGGAGCTTGCAATGCTGCTCCTGCTTGTGCTCTCCTCACTTACAGGCACATCCAGAGCATCTATATGTGCAGTTTGGGCATTTAATAGCGCCTCAAGAGCACTGGTCATCCTGCCCATGCCCCTAGAGACCTCATTGGTGTTTTGGGTCATAGCCTCCTGCATGTTACTGCTTCTCCTGCATAGCAGGGATGTGGCAGTGGCCAGGCGGTTGATTGCTTTATTTTGGCCATGAGCGCGCTGCCTTTCCTTGCGCCTTGCATCAGATTCAGTGTCTAGTTTGGTGCATAGCAACTGCACCGAGTGGCTAATTCCGCGCATCTCTGCTGCCATCTCTTTGTTCACTTGTACCAGCTCACTGATGCCCTTTCCAATGTCTCCTATGTTATTGTTCAGGGACCTCACTTGGCGTTGGCATGCCTGGATGGCTCTTCCCTGCATCCTCTGTATCCTCACCATGCTCTCCTCCAGACCATGGAACACACTTGGACCCCCAACAGATGCATCTGCTGGCCTTTCTTGGACTCTGCGGCGTCTTGCACAACTATGGCCCACACCTGCACTGGAGTGCCTTGTACCAGGGCTAACATCTGCATGCAAGTTGTGTGTGTCGTCCCCCTCCGTGTCAGCTGCTGCTGACTCCATTTCCAGGAGTTGGGCCACAACATGCCTCCTGCTTGTTTGTGATGCAGGTGTTATGTCATGCTGTGATGCTGGCATTTCTGGGGATGACAGCAACAGAGGGGATTGAGATCTGCGAGGGGGCGCCTGCAACTCTGGAGCCATATCAGAGTCTTGTGCAGGTGGCTGGCTACTTGAGGCACCTCTGTCCTGTTGTACGTTGTGGGTAGTTGGACCTGGCTCCTGACTCTCCTCCCTGTGGTGTGCCTTCAGTCTCCTGCGAACGCCTGCGAGACGTTTCACCTGTGGACATATGAGCGTACATTAGCTAAGCGCTACTGTTTAACAGTCACTGCAATTAAATATTTCTCACATTAGCTTTATTCTCTATGCATTCATTTCCCTAACTAGGTGGTTGGTGTGCTGTATGACATGTTCTGACATTTCCACACTACATAGACCCTGATGCATTGCCCCTGTGTTGTGCTAGCAGTACTGGACTGGGGTTCACCTGCCCACAAAGGGTACAGGTAAGGATGATGGTATGGGGGGGGCATGCTGTGCATTTGTCTTACCTTTTTTGCTTGCAGATCTGGCTGAGCTGTCTACTTTTCCTAGTCCGCAGACGCTGTCTGGTTCAATGGTTGAGGCCACCATCTCCTCCAGGTCAGTAAGGGGTGGTGCTGGGTTCTTGCCTCCGCCAGTTTTTTATGCCTGCTTGTGGTGTTCAGCCAATTTCTTTTTTGTTTGGCTCCTGAGGTCGTAAAATCGCTTTTTAAGGTCCTCTGTGTCTCTGGTTGTCACCCCAACTGCATTAACTTTGTCCAGTATGTCCAGCCAGAGTTTCCTTTTGGCAGATTCTGCCACAGTGAGGGACTGCCTGCCAAATAGTTTGTGGTGCACCTTCACCACCTCTTCAACAAGGACCTGCAGTTCCATGCTGCTGAATTTGAGTTTCCTCTCTGCTGCTGCTCTTTTTCTTTGCTGCTTGCCATTTCGCTGTTTTAAAAGTGCACAAAACCCTTTCTGCTGCTCAGGGACTCAGCTCAGCTCCTACTGCCTTTCCAGAAGCTTCTAATTAGTTGCAGCTGCCTGTGTAGCCACTTCCTGGGAGGGAGGGGGAGGGTGGTAGCACCTGATTGGCTGCCTACTTAAGTTTCACTTTTGTTTTTTTTCCGATTCGGTATTTACCGATTCTGTATTTACCGATTCGGCATTTCCTATTCATTCCTATGGGCTTTTGGCCCATAGGAATGGATGGGGAATACCGAATCGGTAAATACAGAATCAGTAAATACCGATTCGGTATTTTCCAATTGACAGATTTCGAATTTTACCGAATCTGTATTTTTTACCGATTTTTTTTCTACATACCATTTACCGATTCTAAAATACCGATTCGGTAAAATTCGGTATTTTAGAAACGGTAAAATCGGATTACCTACATCTGGCCCTAAGTGATTTGCCCAGAATCACAGGATGTTTGGCGTCGTTACCAAGACTCGAACCCAGATCCCCAGGTCCGAGGTCGAGCGCCTTAGCCGTTAGGCCAACGCCTCTATATATTTAAAAGGTAAAAGAACCGTGCCAGCAAAGTAGTCCCTTGTGGGCGTGTCTGCGTTGTGCTGTGGGCGTGGGCTGGGGCGTGACTCACGCTGGGGGCGTGTGGTACGGCCATCACATTGTGGGCTGTGGGGGTGTGCTAGGGGCGTGACAAATGCTGGGGGTGTGACACACACTGGGGGCGTGTGTCTACCCTTCATGCCATGTGAGTCATACATACAAGCGCCAATTACGTTGCTGCGCAGCATCAAGGGGCACGCTGGGGGCGTGACACGCTGGGGGCATGAGAAACGCTGGGGGCGTGTGTCCGGCCTTCATGCCATGTGAACGCAATTGCTCCGCATCAAGGGGCACGCTGGGGGCGTGTACTACGTTTCGCCTTTCATGCCATGTGGGTCGTACATTAATCAGAAGATCGTCTGCTGTGGTCGTGTGCTGGGGGCGTGACAAACGCGCTCACCTGGAGGCCTGGTAAGTAACATTACTGCAGCCTCTCCTGCGCGTTGTTACTGAACTCTCTCATTCACGAAATTACACGCGCCTGCTACCATCAACCAGGGCTCTAGCCGGGCTCAGGCGGCGGATCAGTACACTAATTACACGCGCCTGATAACATCAACCAGGGCTGCAGCTGGGCCTCAAGCGGGGGAACACGCGCCTGCTAACATCAAACAGGCCTGCAGCTGGGCCTCAAGCGGTGCAACACACAAATGAGTGTGTCTGCGGGGACAATTACTGCTGCCTCTCCTACTCGCTGTCACTCAACTCTCTCATTAAACGGTTTTACCCGCGGCTGATAACTCTCTCATTCAACGACATTACACGCGCCTGCTAACATCAACCAGGGCTGTAGCCGGGATCAGGCGGCGGATCACTACACCAATTACACGTGCCTGCTAACATCAACCAGGGCTGCAGCTGGGCCTTCTCCGTCCCTATTCTAATGAAACAAAAAATGTTGTCTACCGCGAGATTTTTAAATAAATTGCCCTTGCCAAATACACACATTACACACATTCTATTTCTTACCCGGACAACGTCGGGACGGGCTGCTAGTATATATATATATATATATATATATATATATATATATATATATATATATATATATTTTTTTTATATAAAAAAATTGTGGCTTGAGGTCTATAGCCTTATGGTCCTTCCATTCAAGTCCATAACCGTTGCTAATTAACCCCTCATAATACATAGGATTCTGTAATCCCAGTATAAACACCAGTCACTAATTTTTTTATTATCGGCGATTTGTGACACACTTGGTCACTGATTGTAAAGAAAAGACATGAGAACTCGATTATTATAAGGTTATTACAGTCGAGTTCTGACATCACAATGCTTGCTGCCAGAGCCAGCAGCTGGGGCGAAAGGCAGGTCACAGAGCATAACTAAAGCAGCTGTTTGAAGCAACTGAAAACAGAAGTTTGCTCTTTTTCTTCTGCTTTATTTTAATAGCTTGCAATGACAAGCAGAAAGAATATGTTTATTTTTTGCACTCCTTAAATAAAGAAAACATAGAATCCTTATGCACGCTCCGAGCTATTGCAGCTTTTTTTTTATTTTAAATGACTTGTATTTAATTGTTTCTAATGTCTGCTTATAACAAATATCTAACAGGTTTTTGATGTGTTTAATTTTGCACTAGATGTTTTATTTGTATTCTTAATGCTTGTAACCATGCTCACTCTTACATATGAAAGAACTTCTTTAAGTGATTTGTGGGAAAAGATGATAGTGTGACCATATATTATATGGGATAAAGTACACTCTATGTAGGCTAGTTGGGGCAGACAATTCTGTCACATGGGATGTGTACACTGTTTTCCAGAACAATGAAGTTTCATTCTTTCTTATGTCTGTTTAATCATTCCTGAGACATTTGTTCATGTTTCAAAATACAGATTTATTGGAACTTCATATTCAATTGTTTTCGTTTTCCAGAATTTCGTTATTGTATGATACTTTTTCAATTGTCTTACATTTTACCCAATGAAATTTTCATTGTATAGAAATAATTATGTAATAGCTGTTGCTGGATATAATGTTGTAATTACCAAGCTAAGACTAGCTCATTTAGTTTCCGTTTCTTTCCTTACAGACCCCTGATGAAGGGTCAACATTTAGACCCGAAAGACATAAGAATGAATGAAACTTTATTGTTCTGGAAAACAGTGCACACATCCCATGTGACAGAATTGTCTGCCCCAACTAGCCTACATTTCGACTAGCGCTTCTGGACAAAGCGCGTGGATGAAGTAGAACACCTACAAATAGAGAAAAACACATATAATTTGAATAAATACAAGTGCATCGAAGAACTTGAACTTATATAATGTACACTCTGGCAGACATGATAAGGATATTGCAAGTCACCTCGGAGTTCCATAACCTTATAAAGGAACTCAACCTTCTGCCTCATTCCTCTATATGGAGCTCCTTCGTGACTTGCAATATCCTTAGAATATACCGTAGGGGGGATTTTATCCCTTATAATTGCACTCTTGCCTTCACTGCAGGCCATAACTTCGGGGTGAGAATTTACCCAACACTACTTATTTTATTCTACCATGGGAAGTGAATGTGCTGAGGTTCGAATGCATGGCTAGATGTTATAAACAGATCCGTGGAATTAGCACTTAACCCACTGAACTATCCCAAAATATGAAAATTGAATATTTTGCGTTCCTATTAGAACTGCTTGTGCAATGTTTGGCGTTGTGCCAAATGCAAGTCATACAAAACGAATTCTACTGTAAAAATTATCTTTATCTTTCCCCGTTGCCCTAAAGATTCCGTTTCGCTCCGTGTGATACGAAGTTTGTATGCCTTTTTTTCGACTGTCCCTATGCAAAAACCTGCCTGTATGATTGCCGCGCTCGCGCAGCTCAGCAATCACAGTCACGCTTCTATCTGTAATACCTACGGTCCTTGCAGAAAGCCACGGAACAATGATAAATATCAGTGGCGAACGAAACTTGAGAGGGACCTCCGCCAAGTGCATGCACCCTACACACACACACAATACAGAGTGACCCAGTCTCGAGTTCTGGAGTCCAGGGTCCTGATAGTCCCTGAGCTCGGGCGGCCCCCCTCACCGCGGAGGCTTTTGTTACGCCACTAATGGTAAGTGCAGTGGGGTAATGGAAAATGCCCCCCCCCCCCTGCCGAATTAGGGTCAGGGCCTCCGACACTCATGAATATTCATAGTCCCTGAGTGCCCACCAACCGTTCGCCACGGGGGGCTACAGTAGCCTTTGCTATGTCCCACATCATTGTTAAAACCTGCATGGTTTTTACCATGACTCGAGCGCGCTGCTTGCGTCGCCGCGCGACCGGGCTCCACACCACGTTTTGTTCATTCCCTGCACTGCCCAGAATTTATGCGGCAGAGTAAAGGAATGCCATTATTGAATTCCACGTCACGTTTTCGCGGCCGCTCTGCAGTCCTCTGCTCACCTTCATCTGTGCGCCTCAGCGAGGCACGTTGCACAGCGAGGCTGCGTTCTGGCTGCTGGCACTGACAAAGAAGGCATGCTACTGTTTTGGGTGTTTGGTCTCCTCGGTCGTTTGTGAATCATCTAATTAATCATCGTTAGGAAGAAGATCTAGGCCCGTTTGTTGTGAACCGAGCAAGGAGGAACGGAAGGTGAGTTGTTCACCGGTGATACATAAGAATACGGAATTCGCAGTATTTTGTGATGCGGACAATGTCGCTCGCGAGCTCGCCTCAATGCTCGCTTGTTCAAAGATGAAGGGTGCCAGATTTTTGGGGCCTGATATGCATTGTCCAAATATTGTAATATTTAGTCTCTCGTCGGGAAAAAAATGCCGAATAATAAGCTGGTCTTTGTTGAGTTTTGCATCAGGGTTTTATCATTATGTGACTGGGTTCTCTTGGTTGGACTTGAGGTGAATTGCTGCATGTTTTACTGCATTGTTCTAACAAGCATTGCGTAATTACGTGACTGTGAAAATATTCAGGCGAGCCTACATCACCCACAGCAGGCTGTTGCGCTCTCTAGGAGTGTAATAATGTGTATATTCATATTGTGCTTGCTACTTCAGTGTTTTGGACTTCTACTATTTTATTACACAATAGCAATTATTGTACAATTGAACTGCAGCAGGTATGTTAACTTAAACAGGATGAATGACTGACGCAGGCCTCAGAGGATTCGAACCGCTGACCCGCAGGTTGCAAACAGATCTCAACAGTGTGTGGTGAAAGTGAAGTCATTGAGCTATGTATAGTAGTCCTTGTCATTGCAGAGTGGGTGGGGCTATGACTTACACGAGACAGGACCTTCAACTGCTGCAGCTCCTGCAAAACACACCCACCCACCATATATTTATACTAACATGCAGATGAATAGCAAAATATCTAGAGGTGTCAATAAACACACACAGCAAGATTCAAACAAGCACAGACTCACACTCTTACAAGATATAGAGCCATTTATGCGCACATATAAAAACAACTGTTGAGCACCCATGAACACATACTCGTAGTCAAACATTGATGCACAGTCACACACAGGCACCCAAGAACACTGAAAAAATACCTATAAACACTAAGGCACACCCACATGCATCACCCATAGAGGAACAAATATGCACAGACTATGTACACAGTCACAATACTACCTGCTTTCAGGCACACATATCCACACCGATCCGTGGGTTATGCATGACTGGGTGGGTTGCCCATCAATTAATGCATGAATGAGTGTAGATACTTGGATGGAAGGAGAGATGGAAGAGTGATTTGATTGAGGGAAGAGTATGTAGTAGTGGGTAGGGGAATAAACAGATTAGAACATAAATGCACTGTTCTGTGTGGAACGGTATCCCATTCATCCATACATGCATTTACTGGCAGTATGCGAGATGATTTACACGTAGGCCAGCTGGCACACAGTGCTGGAGAGCCAACATAAGTTTTAGTTTTTCACCTCGATGGGCAGGACATACCTTTCTTCAGTGTGCAGGGATGTGCCAATGCCAAAGCAAGTCAATGTCTTCCCCCTATGGATTCCATGGACCATACCTCGTATTAGGTCAATGCCAGAAATAGATTCATGGTACACAGCAAGGAGTAGCAGCTCCTGTGCCATGGGTGGTCTCATCCGGTGATGAATGGGGATGGATGCACCAGCTACTGTGGTCAACCTCCATGACCACATGCGGGGGCCTGTACTTTGTATATGGCCTCGTTACTTCACGCTCTCCGTATACCAGAGAGATGATGGAATTCTCATGCCCTGCTTGTTTTCCATCACGATGCAAGTGTTCCACATCCCCGATTAAGCCCCTAGTTGTAATTCAGGGCCTGATGTGGTATAGAGGTAGCAGTGATTTTATAGGAGGAGGTGGGCAGTGAAATCTAATGAAGGATTGTTACTTTGCAGACCATAAGGAACACAAAGAACCTATCTTTTGGGTATAGTTTGGGCCTGGTGTCTGTAACCACCTCTTTAGGAGAGGCATAGGGCCTGATACAGGTCGAGGGACATGTTACCTGAAGGAGGGACTCTGATCGACATTGTGACTTAAACCCCTTAAGTCACAAGCTGGAACACCCTTCCTAATGATTTAACTTCAGTAAAGCATACCCACCCGTTTAGGTAATTCCCCTCTATGATCTGAGGTAGTGCTCATTCACCCTATTTGAGTTTTTAGCACTCTGTAAGTAAGAAAATTGACAGTATAATTTATTCCAAAATGAACCCTCTTGATCCTTAATTACAAGTTCACCCCCTTTACAATATCTATTACAGATCAGGGCCCAGTTCCCAATCGGTCCCCATTAAGTTGCCCCTTAACAAGCTTCTTACAGTAACTGAATGCCCCCTTGTGGTCCCCTTTTCTTTTTAGGAACTCCTATTAAACCCATCATTCATCTTATTCAATTTTTCCCATCAGTTCTCCTGTTGCTTTATTACAAAATCAAATATCCAGTGCCTCCTTCCTTATTGAGTCCCCTTTCTCATGGCAAGTTGTCCCTCTACAAATTCCCACGCATACCCCCTCCACCAGTAATATACCTCATAGTCATCCTTTAACCTTCAGGCCCCACAGCTTCTCCCTGAACACCATCAGTATGCTCAAAATTCCTCATCCAGTATTATTTGAGTAGTCCCTCATCTGGTCCCATATCTTCTGCATTCCAAATACATGAGCTTACCATGTAAAAGCCCAACACACAATAGCAGCGTCACCCTCGATCTAATCACCTCTAAGGACAACACCATTAAATTTGAATCCACAACCCCCTGTGATTGGTCAGACCATTACCTAATCTCCTTCCTCATCCTGGAGAAGGTGATGACTAGAAAGGGCCAACCTCTAAAACCCAGACAATGGTGCAGAGCCTAAAGAAATAGTAATCTATCCAATTTAACCTCTACTAGCAACAACATCCTTCTGCCTCCCACAAACATCATAAATGTGAATGATCTTACTAATCATGACATAAATCCATGTAAGACATACTTGATATAATTGCTCTGAAGCAGCTGAAAAGAATACCGAGCAAAAACGCCAAACCCTTGTTCAACGGCAGCCTTAACGAGGAAAGACGCAACTTAATTTTTGCAGAGAGATTACGGAGAAGCTTTCCCTCCATCACATACCTCAGGCACCTAAGGTTGACAAGAAGCTTCTACAACAAACACACCCATTTCCAAAGCAGAATATGTTAGCGCCCAATTAGATAATTTCAAAAACAGACCCCAAAAATTATTTGAGATCATCAAACACCAAGCAGGATTTAAATCTAACCAACTGTTGGTTGACACTATATCCTTGCAAAGTGGTGAGGAGTTCTCCTATTTCTTTGGAAAGACAAGGACATTGAATCAGATCTGCATGGCGCCTATAAACTTCTGCCAACCCAGGCTCAGCCTAGTCTCCTATCTGTACAGCACCAAGCTATATTCTCTCCTTTGGCTATACTACTAAAAACAATGCTATTTGGAATGCCTTCACAATCCGAGCGGAAGCACCTTTACTCACAATCTTAACAACAATAAAACTCTCCAACCATTTCAATGATCCTCTGCCCACCAAGCTCATCAAACAGCTTAGCCCTTCCATACTCACTTTTTGAACTAAGATTGTTAATGTAACTCTCTCTCCCAGGGTTTCTTTCGAGACTGCCTAAAGATAGGACAAGTCACCCATATTCGGAAAAAAATGAATGCGAACCTGTCTGACCTCAGCAATTGCCGCCCAGTCACTAATGTCCCAACACCAGCAAAGCTATTACAGAAATACGTTCATCTGCAACTCTACAACCACATTGAGCAATTTCAACTTCTAGATCATATTCAATCTGGTTTCAGAACTGGTCACAGCACTGACATGGCTCTAACACTCATGGTCAATGACGCCCTCAGAATGCTTGACCCGAATGAACCATGCCTGCTTATACTACTTGATCTCCTCTGCTTTGGATACAGTCAAACAGGATAATATGATTGAGAAGAGAATTGGGCTATCTGATCCCCTCTTAAACTGGTTTGCTTCGTTCCTTCATAGTAGAGCACAGAAAATCAGTCGGTCAAACCTGTATTTGACTCTACACTTATCACGATTGGAGTATCTCAATGATCCACACTCTCACCCACCTTATTCAACTTCGTCATGGAACCTATTACTGAACTTCTGACACTCTTAAACATTCACTATCACATGTACACTGATGACACTCAGTTGTATTTGAAAATGTCATCTCCTGAAGACATCAAATTGAGCAACTGTAACACTACTGAAAACCCAACAATGACTCACCCGCAACCACCTCATGTTAGGCACTCTCAAAACCAAATTCCTCCTGACCGCCCCTCACAATCACTCTGCCCTCATAGAAGTATACCTCAAACAACTCATGGTCCTCAACTGCACCCCATGATCAATTCCGCTACATCTTTAGGTATAACGTTGGACAAATACCTGAATATGCAAGATCATATCAGTGCCACCACCAGGGGAGCCAGCTACCAAAGAAATAAACTGAGGACAATCAAGTCTCTGGCGCACTTTCAGGTAGCAGTCCAATCCCTGGTCATCTCCCATTTAGACTACAGGATTGTTACTCTTGCAGGATTACCCAAAGTAAACCTGGTTCTACTACAGGTCACATTGAACCCAGATTCGAGGCTCATCACAGGATTCAGAAGATTCAACCACATTACTGTGGATCTCAGCCATCTAAAATGGCTACCGTTTGAAGCTTGAATTCAGTTGAAGATAGCTTGGATGACAGACAAGGCCCTTAACTACAGCACACCTGCCTACCGTGAAAAAAAACGTTAATTATCCGGTGGTAGTCACTGCTCAAGACACTCTAACTCCCTACTGCTGAAGCCCCAGAAGTTCAAAAAAGAAAACTTACAACTGCTCCTTCTCTGGTCTAGCCCCAAGAATATAGAATGCTCTGCCACCAGAAACTAGGACAAGCCCCTCCTCTACCTTCCTCCAAAAAGAAGTTTAAAAAACTTTTGTTGAATAGATTCCTTCACTAAGCATCTTTAGTCACTCAGCTGGATCATTTTCTAGTGGACGCCTCTGAATTTTGGATATATTAAGCTGTTTTTGTATATTGTATCTGTTTTAGTATTTTCACTACTCCTTGTATTTTCCATTTGTATTTTTGCTTGTATGTATGCCCTGACTACTATATGTACCGCGTGCTGATACCCTGAAGGGATATACTCACGCTTTATAAGACTTCTCAAATAAATAAAAGATAAATACCTTTTCCCACAGCCAATCAGGTCCCCTGGGAGATCCTTATCCATTAATAAGTTCACAAGTATCCCTGTCATCTGTCAGTAGTTGTCCTCTTCCTCATCAGATCCCTGGTAGCCCCTTCATCAAACATATTCCCTGGCAGTACCGTACACCTGGTCCCTCCCATTTTCTCTACTAGGGCCAGTCAACACAGTCCTCTTCACCAGTACAGAGGGTGACTAGACTTTAAGAAAAATGTCCTCACATGTTGGGACGTTTAAAAGTCTAGCAGTGCCAGACTTCACATGCAACAGACTCTTACCCAGCTTCCCTTAGTTATATAGTAGACTCAGTTCCCCAACAGACAAGTATGTATTAACCAGATGCTTGTGTGCTTCCTTTGGCTGCATTTGTAATGCCTTTCCACATCATAGTGGCATACTTTGTATGTTGTTTCATGGCACTGAGGTAGTCGGCCAAAACCCACCCTCACATTGCCTTCTTACCATACCTTTCTTGCCCATATAACCATTTCACCCTGCCTCATTATCCTAACTTACCTCCCCATACTATCTGCCATCCTTGCCATTCGGTCGCCATCACACTAACGTACATACAAATAAACCTGGAATCTTGAGCTGATGCCCTCTTTACTTAAAAATACCTCCTGCTTCGCAGAACAAATTAAACGCTCAGACTGATGGTGGCACAATGAAATGCTTCTACAGTACAGCAGTGTTTAAAGAAATGATTACAACGGATGGCCAAGTACTTTCATTTTCCAAGTAAGTGCTATTAGTGGTAGATCATTTTAAGTCTCCTCCAACATATAGAAAGGTAGTAATTAAGTTTTGTTGCTTTTTCAGACAACAACAACCTGCCTCATTTAAAATCCTCTAGCTCTGCCTACAATAACAGGAGCCACAAGTAAGTTCATACCATGTACTCTCATGATATAGCTGTGCTCTCTTAAAAACAAAAATAACTTTATTCCTAATTTTATTATGCCCCGTTCATGTTTCAGGCCTCACGGTCAACAACGTGAATAAATTGGGCACCTTACAATTGTGAAGAAATATTCTTAAGGAATAACAGGTACACATTATTGTCTAAACAGAGAAGACAGAAGGGACAATGTTAAGTTAAAAAGTCCCTTTTTAGGTCTCGCGACCTGTCAATGCGCATGCGCATTGAGCAGAGCGAGACTATAGGGGCTTAAATAAGCTTTACCTAGACTGGCGATTGACTGGCGATTTGATGCTGTGCCCGTGCGCTTTTAGGTCAATGCGCTTGCGCATTGACCTAAAATGCGCGTGCACATCATCAAATCGCCAGTCAATCACCAGCAGCACTCCTCCCACACCTTTGAAGTGAAGCTTAGCTTCACTTCAAAGGCCCCTGCTGCTTCACACCCTCATGCCGCTCTCCCCGCTCCGCTCCGCCCCCTCCCCTGCCCGCCGTGTCGCATTTCTCCTCCCCCCTCCCCACAGCAATGCCCTCCGCAGGCCGAACTTTCACTTTGACGGCCGCAGGCCGTCTCTCGTGTTTCTCCTCCCCCATCCCTTTCTCTGCCTTCCCTCCGTCTTGTTTACTCTATCACTCCTAGGTATGGAAAACCAGTGACAGTCACCCGGTCATAAGTAGGGAAGTGAGGGGCGCAGCAGGGAGAGCAGCTCGTCCATCCCTCTTGGTCTCAAGGGGTTTGTTAAAAACTTTGTAATGAGCCCTTAATGGTACGAATTTTAGCAATAATGAAAAGCTGCGGGGGGACACCAAGATTCGAGCCAGAGTCTTGCAGGTTGCACACAGACCTTAGAAGCAATGCCCATACATAAAAACACGTGTGAAGTAGTGTAAATCTAGCTGTAAAGCAAAACAACTCCCTACACAAGCCGCAACAAGTGGATCTGCAATGTCCTCAAATGTCCTGCATTAATGCCGTAATTGATCCCATTTACAATGATATTAAAAATTCTAACCCGCTTTGAAGTCGCGGTTGATCTATCCCATCTGCTTTTTATTCTCTTTAACTGATGAATATATGAAATTACTTGATATTAATTTGACAGATTATATTGTTTTACAGACCTTTTGCTCTAACATCGATGATTTGTAAGAGGAGCGCTCGCTGCTCTTATTTGTGCATGACTTGCGCGCCACGACTTTAAATCTTAACAGGACCGACCCAGCCTCTCATCTTTCCGAGGTCTACTAATCGGTAATAAGTAACAGGTGCGATTTTCAGCTCTTGGGAACAGCAAAACTGCGGGCACCCCCTCCCCCCCCTTCCCCCACCCCCTCTCCCCTCCGCGCACACACAAGCAGACACACTCTCTCTATACACGCCCAGGCACACAACACACACAATTCCTTGCTCCTACGTATACCTCAGCTATGTGCCTTTCTTGCACCCCACAGACCCATTCACTACTGTTTTGCATGCCTGTGTTCTATTTGGATGCAACCTAAGGCGCTTCAACTTCCCCTGAGGGAAGTAAGCGCTATATAGATGCAATTACAATCACAATAGAATCAGCAAGAACCCTTTGTCCCGCCCTCTCTACAGCCAAGGTGGCAACACAGCAAGCAGTCCAAGGGCAACTGCTTGCGTGCTCACAACAGAGGTGAATCCTTCACACGTTAATGGTGCTGTTTTACCATAAGAAAGCCAGGCCCGGGCCCATCTTACCTCTCATAAGAGGCTTGTAAAGCAATTTAAGAGAGAGGAAAAGATACAAGTACTGTTCGATCTTGAGAAAGGGGACATTCATGCCTAAGCTCGTTAGGAATTGCAGAATTGGCTGATATTCCACATTGTCACCAACATGTGAAATAATAAAGCTCTTTCGGGTGTAATTTACATTCATCGTGACTGTGACTGCAATTTAGAGGAAAAAAAGCAGGGGGTTGAAAGAGAATGCTCTCGTATTCCTGTATATTTTATTTAGAAGCGGTTTCATAGCAGCAAAGTGGCATCATCATATTGTCATTCTTGTCACCTTTAGACAGTTTTCGTTTTTTTAGGCCACAAAAGGCTGCACTCTGGCATGTGTAGTAAAAACATTTTGACACTGAAAACGCCAATCTTTCAAGGAGCTGCTAACTAAAAATACAGGGACTAGTTAATGGCAGTTTTCAGTCAAAACGGATTACACGTTTTGCAGGAACACAAGAAGACATTTTCACCAGGTAAATCCTGAAAAAAATGTGTGCGTGGAAAAGCAGCCACGTATTTATGGAACACACTGTGGAAAGTTGTGTGCAGAATCACCGATTGTCGTTCATATCTCAATTGCGAACATTACAAGAAAAAGCGCCTCACCGGTAAATCTTGGCAGATCAAATCTGCCAATAATGTTCGGGTAGAAACTTCCGTTTAAATACAGGGGCATGCGGATTTTGGAGTGGTCAGTGCCAAAAGCTGCATGTTATTTCCAATTTTCAGTGAAACATTTTAATTGGGTGCTATTTATTGCTCCTGATAAATTCCCACTCTGCAGAGTCAGATTATGTCTGCTGCTATAAAGATCGCGCCTTTGCCTCCACGTTCTTCTTCCTGGCTCTAGTCCTTATTACAAATTGTTAGATTTTTACGTTGCTGCACTCTCCTGCTCTCTAGAGATGTGGCCTAACGACCAGAGCTGCCATCTAAGTCACGTAAATACAAAACATGTTGCATTCCAAATGCTATAGGTGTCACATTCGCAAAAGTTGTAACTATTGGCATTGTAAATGACAAAGCTATCAATTTAGCTATTTTAAAAACCAGCAAATAAATAAAATATTTGTCATTTACAAGACCTATAGCTCCAACTTTTCTAATGCGAGACCTATTGCATTTCCAATGCTTGTTTTAAATAAGAATTCTTTTCTTTTTGGTTTCACTGACCCCAGTCAACAGCCCTGAAGAGGTGCCCTAAAACAAAAGGGTTTCCAAACACGTTGGCACATTTTCACCAGCAGGGAAACAGTTTGTTTTATAAAAAGTGTATAGCAATTGAGGAGAATAATAGTTTCAAAATATATATCCTCTTTTGTATGAAAACTAATTTCCCTTGTTGGACGGTATGACTGACTCACTGACTGATGATATTTCTAAAGCGCACTAATGCCGAGGCGTCTTGGCGCTGAGTAAAGTAACTAAGTGAGTACTAGCCGATGCATCATTGAGTGAAAAGCCATGTCTTAATTTCCTTCCTAAACAGCCTCCGGTTAGTGATCTGTCTGAGGTGTAGAGGGGTTGAGTTCCATAACCTTGAGGCCAAATGGGAAAAGCCCTTGCCTCCCCATCGTAGTCTTTTGATCCTAGAGACATTGACAAGACCCTGCCCAGCAGACCTCAAGGGGCGGGTTGGCTAGTAGCGGGAGAATAGGGATTGAAGATCCAAAGCCCCATCTCCGGACAGTGCCTTATGAACCAGGCATAATGCTTTGAACTCCACCCATCGCTGTACTGGAAGCCAATGTAATTGCCTAATAGAGCGGGAGGTGGGATGGTGCTTAGGCAGGTTAAGAAGTACTCTTGCTGCTGCATTTTGAACTGATTGCAGCTTGGCCAGTTGAGCAGTGCCAGCTCCCAAGGGCATTACCGTAATCGATTCTAGAAAAGATAGTGGCAATTATAACCGTTTTCCTGAGGAAGAAAGGGATAAGCGGCAATATCTTTCTCAGCCCTTTTAACATAAAAAAGCATGCTGAGGCCACTTGATTAATCTGTGGTCGCCAGGATATATCTTTATCAAACACTATGCCGAGATTCCTAACTTTAGCCACTGGGAGCGGACAGGCCCCTGCTGATCTAGGCCACCAAAGCTGATTCCAGATGGATGCTTTTTGGCTGAACTCAAGGACTTCTGTTTTTTCGGTGTTCAGCTTTAGATTAATCCAACACATGACCTCAGACATACACAGGGAAAAGTCAACTGCCTTGGCTTCCACTGAATGAGAGACTGACACTATCAGCTGAGTGTCATCTGCATATGACACTAGCGTAAGGCCTTTTTCTTTAATTAATTTAGCCAGAGGGGCGACATAGATGTTGAATAGAGTGGGCGATAAAGCAGATCCCTGCGGAACTCCTCCCGGAAGGATGAATTTTTCTGTTTGATAGCCATTCCAAAGGATAACTTGTTCTCTGTCTGACAGGAAGGAGGTGAGGAGATCCAGCGCTATGCCCTTGACACCGGAGTCCCTGAGCCTTTGAGTAAGTACCTCATGGTTTACTGTGTTAAAGGCCACTGTTAGATCCAGCAGTACCAAAGTGACTCTGCCTCCCTCGTCCATGCCTTTACGCATCTCCTCTGCCGCCATTATTAAAACAGTATTCCATATGTGTTCCATTTAGGTAAGTCTTGATGGTTATATGGGGTACCTTATTATCTTTTTCCTTGACTAATAATGTTTTCAATTGATATATGCATGTTGTGTCTCCACTTGATTTTGCACTTGTGAAGTTTAGTTTTCCTTTGTGAAATCACTAATGGAATTTGTTTTTGTGTTTATTGTTCACCTTTTTTAATCTAATTGTCAAATAGATTAAATTGTGAAGTGTTGCCCATCTCCGCCAGGAGTATTTCTAGAACATGTATAATAAATTTCCAAATAAGAAATAATTAAATGATGTAGACCATCGTATTCGTGAGTTTGGTCTTAGTCTGTTCAATAATTGACAGCCAAATTAAATGGTCAGCTAGATATTTCCCTTTTTTCTAATTTATTGGCCCAATCTAGCTGTGTGGTACACCCCCCCTTTTGGTATTGTACTTTTAGAAAGTTGGCATTTTGCTCCATTAGCCATTTAGTGCCTGCAACCTGTCTCCTAGACAGACACACACAATTGGGAGCTTTGAAGTGACCAGATAGGCCATCACTGGCAGGATGGGAGGGCATAGCTGGGCACAGCCCTACTTATACTTGAAAATCCTGTTTCCTGCCTCCACACAAGGGGCTGCAATCCCCCTGAAGTTAGTCTGGAGCTAGTGCAGGGAAGCAGGCCTGTGAAATTCAAAAGAAAACCTCTAGAAGGTTCTCCAACTTCAAAGGAAGTTCTAGGTATAAATATTGGACCTAAGTCACTAACCCTTCAGAACACTTTTGGACCTGTGGTTACTCTGCAAGGAAAAAAGACTGCTATGCTGCTGAAAGGACTACCACATGGCTGGACTGCTGTTCTGAAGGACTACTGCCCTTTTGTGCTGACCTGCTGCCCTCTTGCCTGGGTGAGAAGAACTGGACCTGTATCTGTTGAACCCAAAACCCCAGAGTGACTCCTGATTAGAGTCTCAGGGACGGAAGGCTCCAACAACCTTGAACACAGCACCTGGACTCTGACATCGTACCCTTCCAATTGGTGCCACCCCAGTCCTGGACCCTTGGATATGGGCCTGAAGGTAATCTGCCTGGCCATCTGTGTACCCAGCAGAACCAATGTATCCCCTCTGCGTCGAGGTTTCTCTCTGCGCAAGTACTCCGCATTGACCTTGCAGCCTGCATTGGAACTGTCGCCGTACAGAGCTTCTCTGTTGCAGGCCCTTGCATCGCAAATCTCTTTTCGACAGAAGCCTAAACGATGGCACCGGTTCGTGCATCACAGTCTTGTAACTCCTTGGAAACAATCGCTTGGACTGCACAGTGCATTTTGACCCCGGACTTCGAATCGCAAGCCTTGTCAACAAAAATCTTGACGACTACGTAGGATCTCACATCATAGCTTTGTAACTCCTTGGACCAAACTCATCGCCTTGACAGCACAATGCATCACTGACGTGCGACCTAGCAACACTCTGCAATCAAGATTTAAGGTGCTTTTATTTAGCGGGCTTAAATGGGATCCCACAGCCAGCCCGCGATTCATCGTGGTCCGCCTGAACTTGAGACTTTGCACTGATACGGTGCGATCAGATATCCACACTTGGCGCATTGTGCTTTTTAGCACTATTTTCATTGAAATCTTTAAAAGTGCATATCTTTGTTTCTACTGATTGAATTTTTTTTGTTTTGGCTTTGTTTTATTTTTTAAAGATTTATCTATTTTTCTTCATCTGTTGTGGGATCCTTTTGTTGTGAGTTGTCACTGTGCTACTGTTTGAAGTGTTGCACAGATACTTTACATGTTGCCTCTAAGTTAAACCTGACTGCTCTGTGTCAAGCTACCCCTGGGCTGAGCACAGGTTAATTTTGAGTTTGCTTGTGACTTCACTTTGACAAGGATTGTGGTTTCTGCTTGAATAGGGTTTTACCACCCTCAACCACAACCCAATTTCATACATGTGTATTAGGCTATAGGCCCTATGATCAAAAACAAATGTTTTGTGAATCTGGACCATTGCTGTTATTTTTTTAAGTTGAGTTATTCTCTGTCCAGTACATACTAGTGGTCTTTGAGCTAAAAGGAGCCCTAGAAAATACATGTGTATAGACTGTCTCCAAATTTGTTCAGGAGGATTTACTCGGGTTTGGAAGCCGAAGGGTCTAATTCACAAAAGGCCTCCACACTCTTGCCAGAGGCCCTGCAGTCATGTCAGGGGCCCTTAATTGATGCGGGGACCTCTGTGTCACCCATTGCAGAGGTCCTGTCATGAGTGAGGGCCCCCTGCCATGACTGCAGAGGCACTTTGTGAATTGGCCCACAAGTATATATGTGTTTGCAAGCAGTTTAGAGCAGAAGTCTACATTTACACATATAAGTGCTATATGGGCTAAAACATGTATATTTTTTAGGGGACTTTTATTTGAATTGTCTTCAATTTTAGGACAGGGTTTTCAGCCTCTGAATCAAATCCATCTTTTATGTAGGGACACAGATCCCATTGCAACAGTGTTCCTTCAAGAAATGTGAAGAAACAAATGACAGCATTAGGCTGCTAAGGCAGGCAGCAATTGCATTCTCATGGATAAAGTGATTTATGGTTTTGAAGACTAGCAAAACTATGCACAGTAATCTAGGAACTTGCCCAGGATTTAAATGTAAAAGTTATCCAGCAAGGGGGCTCAGTGAGTTATTCCTTATTGTAAACTAGTGATCTGTATGTAAGTAATGAGTTTAACTCTTCACAGGCTCCACTCAGCCTTCTAGGTCTGTATAATAGAATCCTATTAAATAAGCTGAACTAATACCTGTTATTTACAGGGGAAAAATTGTGGCATTGCATGCTATATAAAAAAGCTAATATTATTTGTCTTAGTCATAAACTGTCCTTATAACGGATATGCTGGGACGTGAAGGCAGTGGGTAGACGTTTATTAGCTTGCCATCTGTATTACAGTAGGCAGATGTTATTGATGAATGTGTTTTGTCTCTTTGATTGATTTTGTTTTCTTGTTGTTTTTATTTTGCTTGAAAAATCACCCTGCTCTAGCTTTGAAGCCATAGGCAAACTTCCAAATTAATTTTTTGTAGCTTTTCCTCAGCTGTGATCTGCTGCCTATTGCACACTCCTTAGTTTGGCTTTCTGTATTTGTCCCAGGGCAGTTGAAAAACCTTCAGACTCATTCATCTGGTTCCTATGCTGTTTCATTTCCACCGACATGGTGCAGTAACCTCTTTGTGCATTAAAGTTGAAAGCATTTATTCGGATGAGGAATTGTTCAGAAACTGTGTCTGTAGCACTCAAAAATTGTGTTTCTCCTCCTCAGTGTTTCTGCTGATAGTGAAACCAGTGAGCTTTCTAAATCTTCTTTCTTGTTGCTTACTCGCTATAATTGTTAATATAAAATAATATACATTTTGATGATGTTAACTGTCAGGTGGCACATACATTAAATGGCGACTTAGAGAGCCTACAACTTAACCAGATAGTATCTTCCCCCTACACGCAAACTTGGTCATATTCTCTGCCTCGTGTTTACTAATATGGCGAATATTGGTATCTGCATGCCCATCTCACTGATATGAAGCAAACACAATGGTTGAATCCATCATCATTCTTTAGCTCACTTCGCCACCCCAGTTAAGACCCAGCCATATGCTAATCAGCCTTGACCCTGTGCCTCATGGGAACAGCCCAGACCGAACTGCCAAGCCAGTTCTTCCCTGGACCAGAAACAAGCATCCTGGGAACAGTTTCGGGGTAACACCCCTCATCAGCCAGGCTAGCTTGAATCCAGTGGCAAATGTGAGCAAGGGACCCACGTCTGGGCATATCCTACCAACGTAGGGCAAATAAAGCAAACACAATGAGATGATGGACGGAGCTCTGAAACTTTTCAGACACTCACCCCCAGTCACAGATCTAGATTGAATCCATCATCGTTCTTTAGCTCACTTCACCAGATCTCTGTACTGGGGTGAATGTATGACATAGTTCTACATCCTGTCTGTCAATTGTTCATTTTGCATCCCACTGATATGGTCAGACCACTCAGCCATTCCTTTTAATTTGATCTGTAATAGGACGACTGTAATCTCCACTCCCCCACCGATTTGGGTCCAGAAATGGTCCACAGTGACGCCAGTGAGACTCAATCACACTCTGAGCAATCTTAAGATGCACCTGGACTATGATGTAAATAAGGCATGAACTCAACTGGATAGTTCGGTAAGAGAAGCTCTAGACCAGACTGCTCCTCTGATCAGCACCAACGCCAACGACATCCCACCCTCACAAGAACTGTGCGACTCACTAGCCATCTTCTTCCACCGCAAGATCGCTGACATCCACGACAGCTTCAACACCACGACCACCCCGACTACACCAGACTCCACCTCCCCTGTGAACACTACCAGCGCCACCCGCCTGACCTCCTGGTCCAACATCAACGACGACGAGAGACGCAAGGTCATGAACTCCATCCACTTAGGATACCCATCAGACCCGTGCCCACACCACGTATTCAACAAAGCAGATGCAGCCATCGCACCCCAACTACGGAAGGTCATCAACATCTCCTTTGAAACAGCGACATTCCAGGAAAGCTGGAAGCACGCCGAAATCAACGCCCTCCTCAAGAAGCCCAAGGAGGACCCCAAGGACCTCAAGAACTTCCGGCCCATCTCCCTGCTCACATTCCTGGCAAAGGTCATTGAGAAATTCGTCAACATGCAATTGGCCCGCCACCTGGAAGACAACATCTTGGACCCGTCCCAGTCCGGATTTAGATGAAACCACAGTACCGAGACAGCCCTCATCGCCGCCACAGACGACATCAGGCGCCAACTAGACAACGGCGAAACATCAGCCCTCATCCTCCTGGAACTGTCAGCCGCCTTCGACACGGTCTGCCATCGCACTCTAAAGACAGGCATCCTAGAAGCCGGAATCCAAGAGAAGGCCCTTGACTGGACCATGCCCTTCCTCTCCGGCAGAACCTAGAGCGTCCGCCTCCCACCCTTCCGATCCAAAGCCACCGACATCATCTGCGGCGTCTCCCAGGGCTCATCTCTCAGCCCGGCACTGTTCAACGTCTACATGGCCCCCCTCGCACAAGTGGCCCGCCATCACAACCTCGAAAAACCAAAGGTGGTGATGGACGGAGCGTTGACAATACAAACACTCACCCCCAGTCAACTTATCTGGGTTTAATCCATCACCGTTCTTTAGCTCACTCCGCCACCCCAGTTCAGACATGGCCATATGCAAATCAGTCTGACCCTGTGCTTCATGGGAACAGTCCAGCCCGAACTGCCAAGCCATGGCCATATGCAAATCAGTCTGACCCTGTGCCTCATGGGAACAGTCCAGCCCTAACAAACCTCAACATAATCTCCTACGCCGACGACACCCAGCTCATTCTCTCTCTCACCAAGGACCCACACACCGCCAAAACCACCTCCACGAGGGAATGAAGGCCGTCGCCGACTGGATGAGGAGCAGCCGTCTGAACCTGAACTCGGACAAGACGGAGGTCCTCATCCTCGGACCCACCCCTTCAGCCTGGGATGACTCCTGGTTGCCGACCACACTGGGAACAGCACCAACACCCATTGACCATGCACGCAACCTAGGATTCATCCTTGACTCCTCCCTCTCCATGTCTAAGCAGGTCAACGCCGTCTCCTCCTCCTGCTACAACACCCTCCGCATGCTCCGCAGGATCTACAAGTGAATCTCGACCGAAACAAGAAGAACGGTGACACAGGCCCTCGTCAGCACAAGACTGGACTACGGCAATGCACTCTACGCAGGAATCCCAGCCAAACACCTATGACGACTACAACGCATCCAAAACGCCTCCGCCCGACTGATCGTTAACGTCCCCCGCCACATCCACATCACCCCCCACATGAGAGACACACACTGGCTCCACGTCGACAAGAGGATCACCTTCAAGCTCCTCACCCATGCACACAAAGGACTCCACAATGCCGGACCAGCCTTCCTGAACAGCAAACTCAGCTTCTACACCCCCAACCGCCAGCTCCGCTCCGCCAGCCTCGCCCTCGCCGCTGTTCCCCGCATCCAACGAACCACCTCCGGCAGCAGATCCTTCTCCTACCTCGCCGCCAAGACCTGGAACACCCTCCCTACCCACATACGGCAGACCCTAGACTCGCCTTCAGAAGACTCCTCAAGACCTGGCCATTCGAGCAGTAGCAGCACCCCCCCCCCTTGAGACCATCATGGGTAAGTAGCGCGCTTTACAAGTACTCTGATTGATTGATTGATTGATTGATTGATCAAACAAATGCTGTGGAGACAAAGCCCTCAGCTGGGTGGTTCAATGAATAACCCTTGGCTACAAAAAAGAAATGCAAGAGACTGGTACGCCTCTGGTGAAAAAGCTAAACCACGGCTGCAAGTTGAATTACGAGATGACGCTTAAAGAGTACCATTGGCTTATCTCTCAGTCCAAGCATGCATGCTTTGCTCAGAAGATTTCAGCCGCAATACTCTTCACATCTTTTAGATAGTAAAATGTCTCATTTCACTATCAGCTGTTTTGCCTGCTTCCTTACTCTCTGAAGAGAGCTGTTATACATTGGTGTCCCTTTTCCCTGAAAAAGTAGAGAAAATCTACTATACTTTCTCCTTAGATGCAATATGTCACTCACAGTGGCAGCTGTGGTCTGACGTGGCTGCCACCAATGTAAAGCTACAGCAATTTGGTCCATTTACCACTACTGAGTTGACCTCTTTGTGCTCTAGGGTGAAAGCGTACTCGCCAGCAGATTTAATCTCTACCTTCATTTTGGAGCGGGCTGCGAGATTATCCAACCAGCTGTTGGTAGAGTAATCAGACTCTCCCTGTCCTCCGGTTGTGTTCCTCAACAATGAAAACATGCTGTTGTGGTTCCCTTGTTAAAAAAACGCCACTTGACCCATCAAGGCCCAAAAGCTATTGGCCTGTATCATTGTTTCTTCTTTTTGGCAAGTTAGTGGAAAAGCACGTAAACCAAAAGCTTTCAATTTTTTTTTAGAGGAGATTGGGCTCCTACATGGAATGCAATCGGTCTTCCGCCCTTCTCATAGCACAGAGTCCGCCTTGTTGCTCGCCTCTGAATCGGCCAGGAGGATTATGGATCAGGACAACATTGCGGTCATTCTTATGCTCAATCTTAGTGCTGCATTTGACACTGTATCCCACAATATCTTGGTCAAGTGGCTCCGGAATAGAGGCATCAGTGGTAGTGCTCTGCGGCGATTGGCCTCATTCCTGCAGGGGTAAAATTTCCAGGTATCACAAAAACCATTCCAGTCATCAGTTTCAACCCTGGCAGCAAGGAGCACCTCAGGCCGTGTCCCTGTCTCCAACTCTTTGTAATGTTTATGTGAGCCCTTTGACTGGAGTCATTGAGCAGTATGGTTTTATTGTGATCTCATACGCTGATGACACTCAGCTTTTCTCATAACAGTGAGCAGATGGTACCCTCTTTATGGGCGTGCCTGTCTCATGTCGCTATTTGGAGGGACCTCAACTGTCTAAAACTAAATACTGAGAAAACCAAGGTCTTGGTATTTGGCAGACACCTGCACACATGGACAGCTTTGGTCCTCTATCATCCCCCAAGGTGAAGAATCTTGGCATCTGGTTTGATGAAAAGGTTTCATTTGGTGCCCAGGTCAATGTTCTCTCAGGAAACTATTTTGCGATTTTCAGATTCACCACCTTCCTGAGGCTACCCAAAAGACTGTAGTCCAGGCAATGGTTACAAGCAGATTGCTGCATCTCTGGTACTGTTCGGTCTCTCGAGGAAACGTCACTGGTTGCCAGTTAAACAGCAAATCCCATTGAAGGCTCTCTGCTACTGTCACAAATTGCTTTCTGGCCAAGGCAATACCGATCTATGGGACTGGTCATTCTCTATGTACTAAACAGAACTCTGAGATCTGCAGTGGCAAAACTGGCCTCCATTCCCAGGGTTAGGAAAGCCCGACTTGGTGGCTGCGCCTTCAGACACTTGCCTCCTAAATTCTGGAACTCTCTACCTAACTTCAGCTGGCTACCTCTAAATTGATTTTTTGAAAAAAATCTAAAAAATTGATTGTTCTGCTTCCTCTAGGTTCTTCCAGTGTTTTTAGGTTACAGTACTCTGAAATTAAATGAAATAATGATTTCTTTAGCGCACTACTACCCATGGGTGTCTAGGCGCTGACTGCCAAAGAACAGGGTGGGTCCTAGCGTTGGGACACTTCAGGTGAAGTACCAAGCACTTTACAAATGACATTTTTATTATTATTAAAACTGTCTGGTAAGTAGTCTCCAGAGAATATGTAATGGGCTTCTCAATGAATTCTACTGTGCGCAGGGATGTAGGAAAGATATCTGTATTTTAGATGAGGTGAAGTATTTGGCCTTTAGGGATCACAGCAGTGTGGTCATACCACAAAAGATTTATAAGTACATATTTCATATGAC
This sequence comes from Lissotriton helveticus, assembly GCF_964261635.1. Lineage (NCBI taxonomy): Eukaryota > Metazoa > Chordata > Amphibia > Caudata > Salamandridae > Lissotriton > Lissotriton helveticus. Next base: position 905,374,908 of record NC_136071.1, read on the forward strand.
AGTACATTTTATTGACTTTTTAATGCCTGTTGTAGCTATTGCACTTTCATGAAAAATGTTGTGTTGAAGGTCCATAAACGTCCTCTTTTGTTTATAGAGTGAAACTAAGGATGAGACACTCGTCCTTGAGTCATAAATGATCTCCTCCAGATTTAAATGCATAATTTGAAAACTCTTTGCTCTCGAGATTACAATTCTCCTCTTTGGGCAATAAAAGGAAGGCTTCGCCTCTCTCCTGGTAGAAGAAAAGGTATTTAAGAGGCTGCTTACTAGTGGATGGTTTCACTTTTAGACTTGTTATTTTACTGTTATTACAGCATGGAATATTAGTAATCTTTGGATCCATTGGTCAATGAAGTATGATGAGCATCAATTGACTCCCTGTAAGTAGTCATTGGCAATGTAAGTATTAGTCATAGGTTTTGCATCATGAAGTGTGCTGAACATAACTCTATTCATCATGACTTGCCCATGTCACATTTGAGTCTATTTGTTTCGGGTTTTGAGATGTGAAACTGCAGTGTTTATCTTTGCCCCAGTACTTGATCTGTCAGCAGCTTTGTCTAAAGTATCACTACATGACACTCTTAAAACATCACACAACACAGCCTTCAAATGGGCTCCCTTAGATCCCTGCCGAGCTCTGACTTATTCCAAAGTAGCGGTCAGGTAGCCTCTTTACTTACTAATCTTTGCAGTATCTCATTATTCACTGCTAATGCACCATGCTCTTGCCAAAAAAGCCTTCGTATAAGGTAATTTACGGCTGATTGAGTAATTCCAGGACTATTTTTCTGCTGCCACTCCCAGTTTTAATACTTGACGAAGAGATATCTCACCAAAAGTCTGTATTCTTAGAAGACTACAGCCACCTCGATTGAGTGCAGTTAGGTTTTCATCCATGAGACAGACAGAAACCACCCTTTGGCAGAGGGTCTCAAGGTCATTTTGATTCAGAATAGGCAGTGTCCACTGACCCTTTAAAATCTCTCTCTGGATTTAATGCTGTGTCGCATGGCATCCTTTTCTATGGCCTGGACTTGATGAGAATATGAGGAAATGTTCTCACCTGGATCTCAGTTTCCTTGTTTGAGAGGTTTTCTGTCCATTCTATTTCACCCCCTCTTCTCTACGGTTCAGTCTCTCCCCTGCAGAGTTGCACAGGGCTCTTTTTTGAGCCAGCCATACCTAATATTTGTTTCTCCTCTTGATGCAATCATTCTAAAATGCAGTTATTTTGGATCATCGCTTTATTGTATGTTGATGAAATATATATATTTCCTAGTGGCGGTCGCCAATGGGTAGGTATATTTAGGATTATGTTTCCAAAGGAAATGCTTTTTTGTGGTGCTAGTAACTTTGACACTGTTTGATGAATCTCCACAAAATCTTTTTTTTAAAGTGCTACTTTTTTTTACTAGTTTGTGCATGGAAAGTAATCTGTCAAGTGTGGGCCGAGAAAAAAGTGGTTCCCAAAATGCATTTTCCCCAATCCTTTTCCCATAGCAACTTTGAATACAGCTACAGTCTAACTACTGAACAGATTTACACCAAATTAGGCAGAAAGCTAGATCTCTGTCTGGAAAGAGTGTTTTTTTTTGTTTTGGTGTAAATCCATTCAGTTGTTGTTGGAAAATAGCCCTCTCTGCAGGGTCTCCCCCAAACATTTTGCTTCCCGCTTCCCATTTTTACTGAATTCAGTTTTATTGGCTTTAGGACTCTGAAGACTTTAAGTGCATGTCCTCCCTCCATAAAACATAGTAACATTGGCTCACATCCAAATGGCCTATTTAATTTACTTATAAGTCCCTAGTACAGTGCATTACATGTGCCCAGGACCTGTACATGAAATGCTACTAATCCGTCGGCATGCTCTGTTTGTGCCACCCACTTAAGTAGCCCTCTAACCATGTCTCAGGGTTGCCATTACAGAGCCTGTGTGTGCAGTTTACACTGCCTTTTCAACCTGCAAGATAAACCTCTTCCCAGGCCCAGCGTTTCCTTTTAATACATGTCACCCCTAAGGTAGGCCCTGGACAACCCAGATGGCAGGGTGCAATGTATTTAAAAAGGCAGGATATGTACTTTTAAGTTTTACATGTCCTGCTAGTGAAAAACGCTCATATTCTTTTTTCGCTACTGAAAGGCCCATCTCTCCCATAGGATTATATTGGGATTTTCATATTAACTTTTATAAGTGTAATTCCCAATTGTGAAGAGATCGACTATTCAAGTTTGGTGTCTCTGGAATCACAATATATAATCTAAACATTTGGTGGTCAAATTTTGAATTGCGATTGTGAAATAGGCACCTTTAGAAAGTTGGTATTTTTTTACTTTAGCCATTTGATGCTTGCTGCTTATCTTTGATGCATGTCTGGGGAGAGTGACACCTGGGCTTTGTGAATTCCCCCTAGACAGCCACACACAATGTGAACTTAGGTGTGACTAGATGGGGTATCCTGACAGAATGGGAGGGAGGAATGGGCCCAGCCTCACTGCGCAAATAATACTGAAAAAACTATTAAACTCTAATAATAATAAATATACTATTGCCACTATAATATGTTCAACAGTAGGGTGGGCACCGGGGCTCACCACTTTCCTGGAAAACGAACCCGCTTCTGCAGGAGCAGGGAGCCAACGGGCCATGGGGGTCCTGGGGCTCCCCCATGACCCCTTATTAAAAAAAATAAAAACAGTGGATGTGCTGAGGGGGACAGGGACACCCACAGCAAAAAAAATTAAAAAGTGAGTCATAATTGAGCAGCCACATCCACTCATTTATTTTTCACTGATTCTTCAAGGAGCATCCTATAAAGCCCTGGGAGAGCAATTTAGATATATTTGGTTTTTGGTGATGTCCCTAGAAGGGAAAGGGACATAAAAATTCTTTTTTTAATGTTGTGTGTGTGTGTGTAGGTGGGGGGGTTGCCGTAGGGAGTTCTGCAGCCCCATAGCAACACTGGAACAAAAAAGGAAGTCTCCTGGGTCATAGAAACCATGACCCCAGGAGAACGTACCATAGTTTTAAAAGCATTTCCCAGGCTTGTGTGTTTTTGTTTACAGCTAGGATTGCAGTGCCACCTTGTGGCTGCTTGGATGGTTACAGTTAATGTCATATAGTGTACCCCATAAACTGCAAGGCCTGTATATGGCTGTTTTTATGACTGCATGTTTTTGGGTGTAAAATATCAGAAATTGAAAGAGATATTGGTTCCTTAATGGAAAATTTATATATTTTTCACTAGTTATTTTCACATTTTCCACCTGAAAATGTAATAATATAAACTGTATAAAAAAAAGTGTCACAGACATGTAGTTTAATAAAACGTAATTACAATTTTTAAGTAATAATAACAATAATAAACATTGTATTGTGTGTTTTATTGAAATATACATTTAAATAAAATGATTGCTAATTTTGGGAGAAAGAGGATAGATCTGCTTTATATGTAGGGTTTTAGGTTGGAAGAAGTGCGGGTGGGTGTTGGCCACAGGTTTTGGCCATAGACCAGAACCTGTGGCCAACCCCTCAGATGTGCATGGTTGTGCCACGGAGGGATGGCTGTACATATGGGTTGGCTTTATGTATAGTAATAAAATATTACTTCATAATACAAAAAACCTAGAAATTCACTGGAAAAAAACAACAGTTCAAGTCACAATATTGTTCAGTGAAAACATAACGTTTTACACTCTAAAAACCACAGAAATTCACCAGTTATAGTTATCTCATGTAACTATCATTTGCGCCCTCGCCATGCACTGGTAATTACTCGACATGTTACACAGGGGTGTGGAATTTAAGGAAATATGTACTTGTCCAAGGGACAAGTAGCTTCATTAATCTACTTGTCCTGTAACAAAATCCACTTGTCCCTTTGGTGCCACATAGTGCGCCGTAAAATAATGGCAGCCATCTCAATATAGAAGAGCTTTGATAGTAGCCTCTCTGGTTAATGTCAGGCTAATACTATAAAAGGATTTGACTTTTGGGGGTTTTCACTAGCTTTTCTCTAATCTTTTCCCATACTGAGAAAGGTTGGAAATTTACTACCCCTGACAATGACCGAAGTAAAGTTTCTTCCAGGGCTGGGAAAAATGTGGTTCGAGGAAAAGTGAACTTGTAAACACTCAGATTTCCACTGGGGCACATTCATCTTTGCTCATGCTAAAATGCAATTCACAAATATTTTCTAGAATTACGGTTTCCTGGCCTACTTAAGGAAATTCATGTGAATTCATGAAAAACGTAAATCTGCATTAATATAAGGACATATATCCTGGGTGCACTTTTGTGACTTTCTTTAACATTTGAGCCCCTAATTCAATCTGAGTTAACCAAGACTTTTTGTTTTTATTTAAATGCTTTCTCATCCTATCTATCGGCTGGCTTCATTGTGTGTGACAACATTCTGCTATTTTACAAAGTAGTTTGTTCAGTACCAGGAATTTCTATGGCAATGAAGCCTTTATGAGACCAAATACTGGCTGTCTAGTAAGAACGTGCTGGCTAATAGCACCACACCTACCTGATAATCCCCAGGTAGAGAAAGGAGCATAGTGCAGGCCAAGTGAGTAACCAGAAAATTGAAATACCCCCCACTTTGATCCAAAGCTCTTATGCCACCAAGCAAGCGAAAAAAGTCACTAGAGTCCTCTCCAGAATTGCTCCATCTCTTCCATCTAAGCATCCATCCATTCATCCTTTCACCCACTGATATCTAGCATTTCATCTTTACATGGTCATCCATTCATTATTTCATCCATTAGCCTTTCACCAATGTGTTCGTCCATCTGTGGATTTGTCAGTCCATCCGCTCATTAATATCCAAACCTACCCATCCATCTCCAAACCTAACCATTTCAGCCATCTGTTCATTCTTTTGCTCATCCATACAGCCACCCTTTCCCTCCATCCATCTATCCATCCATCCTTTCACTTATCCATCCATCCTTTCACTCATCCATCCACCCTTTCACTCATACATCCACCCTTTCACTCATCCACCCACCCATCTACCAATCCATCAATCCATCCTTCCCCTCAGCCATTTATCCTTTACACTCATCCATCCTTTCGCTCCCTAATCCATACACCCTGTAACCCATCCATCCATCTTTTCCTTCATTATAACATCCTTTGTCCATTCACTATCCCCGTCACTCAACCATCCCTGTCACTCATTCATCCATGCATTTAGCCAGCAACACTTACACTCACTCATCCTTTCACCCACACATTCATCCGTCCTTTCACTCACACCAACCCTTTAACATTAATTATGAGCCTTTGTCTGTCGAGCTGCAGACAGAAGAGGCCCATCAAGAGCTCCACCTCTACAGTAGCTGCTAAAGTGGGGTGTTCACGAAGCCCCTGTTCATTCCTATCCTTCCATCTTCAAACCTATCTACCAAACTCATCCATCCCGCCTTTCTTTCACTCATCCATCCTTTTGCTCATCCATCCTTTCACCCCACATATCCTCCCTTTCGCTCATATTCATCCACCCTTTCACTCATCCCTCCACCATCCTTTTGCTCATACATACACCCTCCTTTTCACTCTTATATCCTTCCACCCTTTCACTTCCTCCATTTATGCTTTAGCTCATCCATCCACCCTTTTACCCCATCCATCTTCCATTTCGCTCATATATCCATCCACCCTTTCACTAATCCCTCCATCCACCCTTTCACTAATCCCTCCATCCACCCTTTCACTAATCCCTCCATCCACCCTTTCACTAATCCCTCCATCCACCCTTTCACTAATCCCTCCATCCACCCTTTCACTAATCCCTCCATCCACCTTTACACTCAACTATCCACCCATCCATCCACCCTTCCACCTAGCTAGCGACCTACCCACCCACCGATTCACTAAGCCATCCATCCATTTATCTACTCTATCTCTCAACCATTAATCCCCCTTTCATTCAGCCATCCATCCTTTCACTCATCCATCCACTTTCACCCCATCCATCCACTTTCACCGCATTCATCCACTCAGCCATCCATCCTTTCACCCTGCCCATCCATTCTTTCACGCATCCTTCCTTACATCCATCATTTCACTCATTCATTCATCTATCCATCCACCCTTTCACTCCACCCATTCATCCATGCACCTATCCATCCAACCTTTCACTCGTTCATACATGCATCTATCCATCCACACTTTCACTCAATGTATTCATCTATCATCCACTCTTTCACTTATTCATCCATGCATCTATACATCCACCCTCTCACTTATTCTTCCATGCATCTATCCATCCACCCTTTCACTCATTCATCCATGCATCTATCCATCCACCCTTTCACTCCACTCATTCATCCATGGGCCTATCCATCCAGCCTTTACTCATTCATCTATGCATCTATCCATCCAGCCTTTCACTCATTAATGTATGCATCTATCATCCACTCTTTCACTTATTCATCCATGCATCTATCCATCCACCCTTTCACTCATTCATCCATGAATCTATTCATCCACCCTATCACTCATCCACCAACCCCTTTCAAATCCATTATGGGCCTTTGTGTGCGGACCTGCAGACTGAAGAGGCCCATCAAGAACTCCACAACTGCTGTAGTTGCTATGGCAGTGTGTTCAAAATGCCCCTAGTGTATGCACAAAGTGAGATGAGGCCTAGTGCAAGGACAGAAATGGGGGTGGCCTTAGGCCTGCGTGAAAGCCTCATGGAGAAACTTATGAGCTTTAATGTAAGCCCTGAATGACTAAGAAAACGAGAGGCCAAGGGGAGCAGGTCCGGGGTGTCAGAGAGGGCGGTGTTAGCAGGTTTAGGCAACGGGTGAAACAAAGTGTACAGGAAAGGCAAAGTGCAAAGAAGGGGGTGCACGAGGTGCATGAGAAGGGAAAGCACTGCTCTTGGGGCCGTATGAGGCCCAAGAGTGGAGCAGAGATTAAAACGCAGGGGTCATAGAGTTCAAGTCCGAGCAAGGGGCCAAGAGGCAGATAAGGCAGCCTCTTACATGCCATTGCTGCGAGTGTTCTGGAGCTACAGAAGCACGATGTTTGTCTCCTGCTCAAAGTAAATAAAAGGAACAGGGGCGGGCCTGGGGGGCACACAAGCTTATGGAGCTGGCTGCAACTTTGAGCTCTGCTATATCTCTGTTGTTGTTCTGCTCTTGGGAAATTAAAGTGCAGGCCCCAGCACCATTAAACTGTCTACTTGTCCTTTGGACAAAATGCAAATTAAAACCTCTTGCCCTCCTAAGAAATCTAGATGTCTCGGGCGTCGGGAGATAGGAATTCCCCACCCCTATCACTCATGACATCTTCTATTGCATCATTGATAATATCACTGCAACATTTCCAGTGAAATTATTGCGAAAATTGTGCATGACGAGGATGCGAGTTATACATAGAGTAGGAGTTATAGTTACTTGAGATAACTATAACTGGTGAATTTCTGTGGTTGTTAGAGATAAAATGTTAAGTTTTCACCTAACTATAAGGTTACTGTAACCTTTAGTTTTTTCAGTGAATATAAATATATGTATGTGTGTGTTTGTGTGTGTGTGTGTATATATATGTAGGTTACAGTGACATTATAGTTAGGAATTTGCATTTAAAAAAACCTTAGCAATTGACTGAAAAAAACAAAGGTTACAGGGACGTTATAGTTAGGCTCAAATTTCACTTGTACAGAACTAGTGAAATTGAGCAGTTCTGATTAGCTGAGCTAACTATAACTCAGGTCCTCACAATGTACTGTAGATATCTATATTTTTTTTTTCTTTAATAACTCCAAAACTACTGAATGCATTTATACCAGATTACAAACAGGGCTCTTACTGGACCAAGAGCTAGCTTTCTGCCAAATTTGGTGTAATTCCATTCTGCGGTTCAGGCTTTAGTTGTGTTCAAAACCCCTATTGTGAATTGCATGGGGATGACACATTTTCATACCCTCCCTTTTTCTTGGCTCCTGCTTGAAGAATCACCCCAAAACGTTCCAGACAGAAGCTGAAGTGATTGTTATATTAGATTTGTAAACTTTTGTGAAGATTCATCGAATGGCGCCAACGTCATTAGCAAATAGAAAATGCTTCATATACGGAAACTATGTCCTTCTATAACTATATACTGGGACCACCAGTCAGTAGTATATAAATATATATATCCTTTTGGACTCACACTCAAGCCCTTGTTGGGAAAATATAGCAAACAGGTCATGTTTGAGTTGCTTTTTTGGGATCTACGCTGTTAAAGATGGATTAAGGTAACAGTTGCCTCTCTCTAAAAGGGCTAAATTTTAATAGGATAACAACAGGAGGTTCTGTACCTTGTCTAAGGTATTACAGTAATTAATTATGGCCTGGTTATTAAACAGGCTTTCTTGCTTAGCCTATAACGATTTCCATAATAATAAGGGTGCTGCTTTAACGTAATCTACTAGCAGAACAAGCCCCAATTTTGCATGGTAGAGATATATGGGAAGACTATTGGGGACAGACAACAATCTTCTTAAAAAATAATTTTCTGACACCTGGAGGGAGTCCACATTGCAGTAGCACCAGACCACTGCTCCAAATGTTGCCCAGGCATGACATTGTGCGTTATATATGTTTATCATGGGAGTCAGGTGTTTGATGCCTAATTTCCTTGCAAATCTAAAAACTTCAGTAGATTGTTCTATCCTTTGTTTCCTGTCATTAATCAGGTGAGACCACGTACATTTACCATCAAAGGGAACAACCAAATATGAAAAAGAAGAAATATAGGAAAGTTTCTTTCTCTCCCCTGCCTTTCTCTCTGCAGCCTCTTCTCCAAGCGTTCTCTATTTACTGTCTTCTTTAATGCTTCCTGCTTTGCTACCTCTTGTACTTCCTTTGGTAAGCATATTCTGTGAATAAAACAACGGTTACAGGGATGTTATAGTTAGGCTGATATTTCACTTGTACAAAACTAGAGAAATTCAGCAGTTATAGTTAGCCAAACTAACTATAACTCGTGCCCCCGCAATGCACTGCTTATGACCTCACATATTACATCACTCATGACATGGTCAGTGACATCACTCATGACATCACCCAGTGACTGTTTTAAAAACGTTTATGAGTGTTAAATATACACACACCATGGTGTATTGGTGAATCAGTGGGTGCATGAATGCCTGTATGGATGATTCAGTGGGTGCGTATAAGTGAGTGATTAGGTGTCTCAGTGAATGTATGGGATAGTGACTGGTTGTGTGACTGTTTGTATCAGTCTGTCAGGTGGTGTCTAAGTGGCTGTATGGTTGTGTGAGTGGGTATGTCAGTGGCTATATGGGTGATTGATTGGTTGTCTGAGTACCTGTATGGGTGTTTGAGTGTCTGTGTGGGTGGGTGAGGATGTGTGTGACTGCCTGTATGTATGAGTGAGTGGGTGGGTGAGTCAGTGGCTGTATGGGCTAGTGAGTGTATGTGTGAGGCTGAATGGGTGAGTGGGTGGATGTGTCAGTGGTATATGGGTGAGTAACTGGGTACATGAAAGGCAGTAGAGGTGAGTGATGGGGTATATGAATGAGTGAGTGAATGTGAGAGTGGCTGTATGGGTGAGTGTATGGTTGTGTCAGTGACTGTAAAGGTGAGTGAGTATGTGTTAGTATATGTATGAGTAAATAAGTGTGTGTGTGTAACTGTATGGGTGAGTAAGTGCCTGTGTGATTGACAGTGTGGGTGAGTGAGTAGGTGTGTGAGTAGCTCTATGGATGTCTGACGCAATGTGTGAGTGGCTGTATGAGTGGATATGTCAGTGGCTGTATTAGTGAGTGAGTGGGTGTATGAGGTGATCTATGGGTGAGTGAGTAGATATGTGTGTAGATCTATGAATCTATGAGTGGGTGTGTAAGTACTGGCATGGGTCTGAATGGGTTTGGGAATGGTTGTGTGGGAGGGGGTGTATAAAAGGTTCTATGGGGTGTAAGTGGGTGAGTTATTCTGTAGATGATCTGATCAGTGATATCATTTGAGATGTCATTAGTGATGTCACTGATCATTTCAGGAGTGAATTTAATATGTGAGGTCATAAGCAGTGCACTACGGGGTCGTGAGTTATAGTTAGCTCAGCTAACTATAACTGCTGAATTTCACTAGTTATGTACAAGTGAAATATGAGACTAACAATAACGTCCTTGTAACCTTTATTATTTTCAGTGAATTTCTATGTTTTAGGTCTCACCTATGCAGCGCTGCATAGGAGTGAGACCTAATGCCATCGGCACAACTTTGGGGTGCAAAAACGTGCACGCATTGCATTGCTTCCAATGGCAACGCGTGCACGTCTGACGATTTCCTTGCGGGAGAGCCCGGCACCATATGGTCGCAGGCTCCCGCAAGGGAATCGTGCAGGCCCCCTCCCCTGCTGCTGTGCACTTGTTTACGTGAGTTGCAGTCTCTTTGAAATATGGTCGACAGAAGAATTATGAAATACTGTGTACTCGGGATTGTGTAAACTGACTGCTTCTGCTTTGATGCCCTAGGTAATATATTGTGAAATCGACACACATTTTACAGTGATTCCTGTTTTTACACATACTCTTTTAGTGTTGACTGGTGGTGATGAGTAACACATTTTATTTTTGTTCTGCGAGGACCCTTTTTACATGTTCTAGCTTCTTGTAACCTTCTGTAAGGTTTCTTTTTATTTATTATACAAATTAATCCTTTAGAGTTCTTCAGGGCTATAACTATGTTTGAGTGTAAACACTTACTTCCTGAGGGAAAGGCCAGCAATACACCCGACTCTGCATAGCTACCGCACACAGCTATTTTGCTTTGATTACCGCATTCTTTTAGCACGGAGGTTGTGTTTTAACTTTTTGGACTGAACAATTTCCCCTAAAGTGGCGTGCATGGGTATTGTTCAAAATAATGCTAAAATGAATGAAAGGCTCACATGCAAGCTACTGCGTTGCCCTGATCCCACAGCAGACTTCTTTTCTGCACGGGTATTTTCCCAAAATAACAGTAAGCTTTTTTTTTTAAGTTTCATGAGTCCACTGGAGTTACTGCATTAGTATAACATCCCTAGCCGATGCCATCACTGCAGCAGCCGTTTATATTTAAGATGATGCCAATAGTCACGCCATAAAGAATATTTTCTGGATTGTTTTATCTATTTGTTTATGGGCGAGTGCGTTGGTGCGTATGGACCATAGTCCTTTACTAAAAGCATACTAGTGCAAAAAAGAGTTCAATCAATGACACATTCCAGCTGGTGTGGAAAACGTTTCTTTAATTTGATCACTTTGCATAACTACAATATTGCGGAGCCTGGTTCCAAACTTTAAAAGGCTAACATTAACTAACATGCATTGGCATAGCCAATAGGTCTCGCTTTTGGGACCTTATAAGTATTTAGTTATGCAGCACAATATCCTTGGTGCAACAACATCAACTGTTGCATGGCTAAACACTTAAAAGGTCCCAAAGGCAAGACCTATTGGCTATGCCAATGCTTGTTTTGAGTAGTAATCGCATTTGAAAAGTGGTGGAGAAAGGGGGCAGGGCCTCTGATGAGCTCTCAGGAATACCGCTGTGTAGTACTTACAGGAGAGCTTCTTGTCCCCAAAGGTCCCTTAGGAATAAACTGGACTTCATCCCCTAATCAGTAGTGCGCCAGCAGGCGTGTTTGTAGAGTGGTGGAGAAAGTGGTGTGGCCTCCAAAGATCTCTTAGCAATCCCGCTGTCTGTGACTTACTGGAGGTAACAGAAGGGGTTCTTGGACCCCAAGGACCATCAGCATCCAAGGGCACTTCGTCTCCCAATGACCACTGCGTTTGAAGAATGGTGGTGAAGGGGGTATGGCCTCCGGTGACTTGCCGGAGGTTTTTTCTTCTTTTTTTAACAAACTTTTAGGGAGGGGGCTGCATGGGCTCCATTTCCTGGGCCATCTTAGGCCCCAGGGACCCCATTCCCCAGGGCCAGGCCTTTTTTAATAGGTGAGGGGTGCTGCATGTCTCCTTCCCTGGGCTAATTTCGGCCCGAGGGACCCAGCCTTTTGGTTTTTTTGTATATAATTTATAGGGGGGAGTCGAGCGGCTACCCTTCTATGTCGATTTTGGGCCTGGGCACCCCTTCCCCGACTTTGTTTTTAGTTTTTTAAATATATAATCTAAAGGGAGTGGCTCCCCTCCCAGGCCATTTGCGCCCCTGGAGGACTTCATCCCCTGGGGCCTTAACTCTTTAAAAAAAAGAAATATTTATTTATTTTTAAAAGCTGATTTTGGCCCCGGGGACCCCATGCAGCAATTCATGCAGCTCTCTCCGGATCTCAAAGCAATTTGTCTGTTTCCTTGCTCGTTTGACAGCGAGCAGGTAAACAGACACATGCTCCGCTTTCAGCAAGCAAGAGCATTTTTTGCTGAAAGTGGAGCAATGTTTGCTATGGCTTGGCGGGAGCGGTGCTCCAACCAAGACACAGCAAACTGCAATGTGGATGGGCACCCCAAGACATTGCTGGAGCCGGCCATGGGGGGTGGCAGTCCCCACGGCCCTCTAGGGCTCTAGGAGGGGGCCATGCTGCCCCATCTCCTTTCTTTCATTAAGCGTCTGGAAGGTGGTGGTCCCCGGGGTCAGAGGTCTGCGATGGACCCCTTTAATTATTATGTTTATGCCCCAGGGAGGTGGTGGTCCCCGGGGCAGCAGGGGTGGACGAGCTGGTCCTGCATTTCTAATATGTACTAACCCGGGGAGGTGGCAGTCCCAGGGGCTTTGTATAAGCCTAGGAGGGGGCCCTCTTTCATTTCCTTCATGCCCCTGGGATTTGGCCCATCTGGGGGGCTTTAAAAAAATAGACATGCGGGAGTCTGCGCGTCTTTTTAAAAAAAATGTTGCAAGGGATCCCACGGGTCCACCTGCAAACTCATGGCAAAATTAAATTAAAAAAAAATTACTTTTTCCCCGGCGGCGTCCCTGTTGGACCCTCTCACCATATCTGGGGGGTCAGGGTATTCCTACCCTGCCCCCTTTTCATAATTTTTTACTTTATTTGTGAGACTCTGCTTCAAGCCGAGTCTCAGTATGCCTGCTAACATTTCCTGGTTGAAGTTTTGGCAGCCAATCAAATTTCATTAGTATCCGAGAGTCAACTGCAAGGACTCGCATCCACAGATATCTTTTTTTTTTTATATTTCGGGTTTCACACCAAATCACAAAAAGCATGTTTGCTGACCAGCATCTAGCTTTCTGCCACATTTGGTGTAATTCTGTTCAGCAGTTCGGGCTGTAGTCGTGTTAAAATAAAAGAAAAAACCCCATAGACATCACATGGGGATTACGTGTTTTGGGCCTCTCCTTTTTTTGGGCCCCTGTTTGACGGATCTCCCTACATATATGTTATAGTCCCGCTCTAGCTGCAGCACTTTGGGCCGGTTAGAGCATTCTTGCTAGGGCTGATTTTGACATCCAGCCCTAGAGATTTGCAGTAATGAAACTCATCCGTGACGTTTGTATTGTCGTTTATTTCAAGATGCTCTTAAAAAAGGAGAGGACATATTCCGAAATGGGCTGACATAAAAGCCACTGTTGTATCAATTTACAATTATCAATCGAATATATTACTAGAATATAAAATTACATCGTCTTTCAAACATTTACATTTGTCATTCGGTCTATATAGATATTTATTTGTTGGCTACTGCCCCTTAAAGGCAATGATTTGCTTTACTTACAAAACACTATTTATGTTAAATTATATAGATATGACCCAAACAAACATAAATTGTCATCCCAGATCCGGCAATCAAAATGGCTTAGTTCATAAATATGTCTGACCCAGAGAGTGCGAGTCAGTCACCATCTGAAAAGCAGGTGGTTACAACATTGATGCCAATCAAGGAAATGAATTCCCTGCGACAACCTTGTCGTACACACCAGAGGATTCAAATGCTAACCATTACCTCATGCTATTGTCTATCTGCTGTACGCCCCCTTCAAGAAGTGCTTGTATTGCCATACATTTAGGACTATTGTCCATCTCAAGCGCACACATAACCATCACGCTGAAGGTATTTATCTCCAATATTAGTTCTATCAAGAAAGCTATTTTTTTTGCTACTTGCCCCCACCACAAGTAATACCATTAGGAGAGGCTTTAATGTCATAAACCGCATTTGTGCATGCAACTGATGATTAACACTTGCGAATGTATGAGTAGGCACATTAAAGACAGACCTATTGACTTTGCCAATGCTTTCTTTAATAGTCAGTACAGCTGGTCGGCTACGTGTGATGCCTGCTTTACTGCCACATTGAAAGCTTCCTTAAAGCCTGGCTGTGAGAGGCTTGAATCATTGTAAGCAGACTCTAACTGTAGCAGCACACAGGGATCTCCTCTGCGGTGCCTATCTTCCCTGCTGATCCACTGTATACTTAGCCACCAATGATTCTTTGAAATAAAATCCCACTGCGTGGCAATGTTCACTTCAAGTAGAATTATACCCGCTCGAACTGGCTCCACAATGTTGCATTGAGGGAGAAACAGTTGTTATTTACATTTTAAGACAAAAAGGGAGCACCATGTAACGCCACAGGATGTAATTTAGAAAGACTGGGCCGTGAAGAAACGTTAAGATATGCTAGAAAACACGAGGGGAGTTTGTTGTTGCCAAAACCATGACTGTGGGGATTCCATCTGGAGCCAAGGTGGCCATTAAAACTGAAATGAATTGCTTTCAGATACAACAAGTGCTTCAATTAAATCGTCTTCGTTTTGTTTCAGCGAATTAACTCCTTTGACAAACATACCCATGGTCTCCCTAAACATTATATAGAAACAAAAAAAAGTCAACTAGATAATTTAAAAAAATAGGAATAGAAAGAGACTTTGTAACATTTCAGTACCCTCACCAAATTACCCAATTGATATGTTGTACAAGTCTACTAATTACATTTCTTTGGCATTAAAAATCATGCTCGGGGGAGGAGCCAAGATGGCGATCGGAACAGTCGCATAACCGCCTCGCTCCGTGATCTCTTCCTCCCCGCCACCTATCCTGTATTTCATCCTGTTCGGGGTGTTCCGAATTTGGTCACCAAGGAAGAGCCTTCACTTACCATCCTTTTCCGGGGCTCTGGCGTGCAGTCATTTCGGCGTTCTGCCCCTGTTGCCTTGCTGGCCTTCCCGGCCCTGAAGCCGGGGCCTCGAGTGCTGTGCTTGCCCGGAGATGCTCGGAGTACCGGCGGTCAGGAACCGGTGGAGAGACCCGATGCTGGGAGCCTGAGAGCCGCGGGCCGGAAGCCCTGGAGCGGACCCACCCCCGCGGGTGGGCCACCCCGTATGTCCGATTGCCTGCCGGCCCGAAGAAGAGAAGCCGCGCTGTCCGGCACCCCTCAAGTGGGTAGCCCACTCCTGTTGCTTGTCCCGCCCGGGGTCCGGTGCTGGGCTCCCCCCGAGTGTTGTGGGGGGCACGCCCGTTCTTCTGGTGACTCTCCTTTCTCCGCCGAGCGCCATCCGCCGCGGATCGGTTGTGTGCCCTGGGGCCGCCGGTGCTCCTGGTGGACTTGGAGGCGCCCACGATGATGGCGGCGGGCGCTGTGATTAAGATGGCGGATGGCCCCTCGGAGAGTCTTTCTCCTGGAGACAGGGCAATTGCTGCATTTGTTCTCTCCAGCCCTCGGTTGATTCGGGCGGCCCCTACTCGGAGTGCTGTCTTGTCTGCCCTGGCTGCTCTGGGGATCGACCTGTCCTTGAAATGCCGAGACTTGGAGTCGCGGATCTCCGCCATGGCTGCTCCGCCATTTTGTGACGCGGTGTCGTCTTCCCGAATTGTAATGGTTGAAACTTCTCCGGCTGCTGTGCTGGGATCTCCAGCTGGGTGTTTGACTCTATGGGATCATGTGGACCCGGTGCCGATGCTGCAGTGTTTCCTACATCCTGATTTCTCTGCTTCATGCTGGACAGCCCAGATATTGTGCTTGGCCACGTGGATCGTTGAGGTACTTTTGCATTCTGACTGCTGCCGAGTTCTCCTGGTTGCTTCTCGTTGGCCGGGACGGTGTTCTGCGGAGATCCCACTCGCCTTCCTGGACTGGTATGGACCCACGGTATCATTCTGCTTTTCGGCCGTGGCGGGGTCTGGAAGCTCGACTCTTCATAAAAGTGGACAGGGGTGATTGTGCCGGAGTACCTGTGGGACCCTTTTAAATGGCATCTCCAGGCCTCATTATTTTGGTTAGTTCTTGTTTTTCATCCTTGTGTGGGCTTTTTTCAATGTCCTTTCCGACCTCGATTGGTGATCCGCTGTTGCGGGTGGGGTAGTATTCCATGTTTCGATCGCTGGCTCCTCTCCTCTCTTATCCTTCTTTTTCCTCTCCTTCTCTCTCTTCTTTGTTATTATTCCCTTTCTCTTTCTTCTATATTTCGGGTGACTCTGGGCGACAGGCACACTGTTTAGTGGGGTAGGCCGTAGCCATTACAGTGATGTAGGGTGGGGGGGTGTTTGTTATTTTAGTTTGTTTTATTCTATGGTCCCTTTTTGCTTTTTCAGGGGGTGGGCTATGTCCCTTTGTCTTCACTCCTTTGTTTCGTACGTGTCCGCACTTTCTCCTTTTCCGGGGCGGGAGGGCTGTACATGTGGCGTCCACGTTATTTGTTCGCTGACATTTATCCTTTATTTTTGAACCTTTGCTGGGCGTGGGATGTCTTTGGGCTTTGCCCTACTAGGGTTATTGATTGCGTGGGGGGCTGTCTCCCTCCCGCCCCCCCCTCTTTTTCTGTATATGTTGCGTGACGCTTGGTAGATATGGTTGCTGCCTCCTCTATAAAATGTAAAATGAAACCTTTCTTATCCTGGCGCTGACTGTTTAACGTCTTTATTTCACGTCTATCCTGTATTCATTCTATTGTACGCATTGATGTTGCCCTTTTTTTGACTCTCCTGCTTTTGCGGCCGGCCCCTGTGGTTGTAGGCCTGCGCTTGTACTTCTACGTGTCTTTCAATAAAGGTTTAAAAAAAAAAAAAAAAAAAATCATGCTCATCTCTGTAAATATTGAATGGATATCTAGATTTCTACTCATAGGTAACAACAAAATACAAAAATATTTGTTGGTGTTTCCACCTCCTAACCACACAACAACATGATTTATTTAGAAACGTTTCGTTTCACCTTTGGCGCCCAAATTCCCGCAAAGAGCTAAGCATAAATTGAATTCTCAAAAACTCATGTTTCACAGATTCTGTTATGGTGACATTGCTTGGGCCGCTCCCAATCTGATCTGTGCCTACCTCCATCTGGCTGTTTTTGTCACCATGAACTTACTACACAGAGGTGCATAATTCTGGACTCCACACTAGTCTCCACCGTGAAGTTCAATTGACTAAATACCAGGAAGAGTGTATTTCTGGACCCCACTCTGATCACCGCTGTGGAGTTCATTGGAGTTAATATCCGGAAGTGTGTGTTTCTGGACCCCACTCTAGTCTCTGCTGTGGAGTCCTATAGATTGGCAAGGTTTCGGTGGTGCAGGATCAATTTCTTCTCCTCCAACAGAGTCCCATAGTCTTATTGCACTAGCTGGTATACATAGCGCAGTGAGAGTCCCTTTAGGTGGTGAATGCAGTGGACCTTACAAAACAGAGACAAAGTGGAGGCCAATGATGCACTTGGCACCTACAGCACAGAAACATGAAGGAGGACATTTTGTTTACTAAAGTAATAGCAGAATCAGCACGCAAATTGGATTATTCAAGATTGCTTAATGCTCTACTGTCCCTGCTTGCAAATGCTGAAAAATTGGGAAGTTACATTTTTTGTTGACTTGCCAAGAGGATTAATACAAAAACACTAATTCAACCAAAATGACCGACAAAGGCAAAAATGAACATTGAAGGAAAGTGAAACTTAGGGCTGATTACGATGGCAGACTGACTTCAGTCTGTCCGCGATGGTATCGGGAAGTGGCTGATTACAATGCGACCGCCACCCAGCTGTCACACTTCCCATATTTTACATTGTGGTTGGCGCTGCAGGCAGCAGCACCTGCCGCAATGTAAAAACTGCACATTTCACATTTCCCTGGACTACAGGGAAGGCATCATGCGGTGCCTGCCACATGGTGCATGGAGATGCTGGGTGGCACTATAGGTGCCCCCACCCCAAACAAAAGGTTCAGGGTTAATTGGGGCCCGCTATGGGCTCCCAATGTCTGTCCCCACCAGCCTTTCCGTGGCGAGTGAAGTGCCCTGGAAAGGCTGGCGGGATGGATCATCATAATCCCTACAGTGGTGCCTGATAGGCACTGCCGCCATTTCAGGGATTGGGAGGCCTCCGCAGCACCGGCGAGCTCAAGGGGCCCGTCAGATGCGTGGCGGTCAGGGTTTCCAACCGCCACGGTACTTCCCGCCATTATAATATGGTGAGTTGGAAATGGCCTCACGATGGCGGTGAACCCACCACCGATAGTCTGTCGGTGACGGGTTCACCACCATCGTAATCAGCCCCTTCGTTTTTTCCTCTCCCAGAAGGAACATTTGAAATAGTAATGACAAAGAGGCTTAAACATTTTAGGCTCTCGCCACATCACTTTCTGCCGGACTGGAACTTTTTAAAGAGAGTAAGCATAACATCAACATACACAATGGAAAAATAACACAAAATTGACGCAGTCTTATACTTCTTGGTGTGGAGAGCCAGAGGTATGCCAGTGCCTACAGCCATTGGAATCAGTTATTCTCAGCAGTTAACACAACAGACCAGTTGTGATCATGGTGAGAGTGGTCAAATGTACACATTAAAATGGTCTTTTTCAACATAAGGTTAAAGCTAGTACAGCCGCGGTCGGTAGTAGGAGTTCCTGCAGGGCGGTGACATGGGGAGGGGGAGGGGCAGGGTGGGGGGTAGTAATGTATGGATTACGGAGAATAACAGGTAAGTAAACATATAAATAAATAAAACGAATTTTGTTGCGTGCACTGCATCACCAAATACGATGCAGTGCGCGCAACGAAATTCGTTTTATTTATTTATATGTTTACTTACCTGTTAAACTCCGTAATCCATACATTACTACCCCCACCCTACCCCGCCCCCTCCCCACGTCACCGCCCTGCAGGAACTCCTACTACCGACCGCGGCTGAGCTAGTACATTATATTCTTTACTTACATAACTTCTACGAGGCTACAAACATTAGATCCAGAACGCCCAAAATCCTACTGCTGGTGGAGATCAGTTGAAACATGTATTCCTTCATCTCACATAAAAGTGCCCAATGAGCAAGATATATTTGACTGGAAATAATAAGGCACCCACAGATGTTATGAACATTGTGCAAGCTACCATCAAGGTTAGACTATTGCAACTCTGTCCTCCTAGGGCTCCATAAAAAACAATTATTCCAGCTTCCGATCATACAAAATTCTGCCAACCACTTTCTCTTAGGGCTTTGGCAGCTGTTGTTTCATATTTGTTATGTTTTGATTACTTTTATAGCTCGCTAACCACCAATGATGGCATCCAGGCACTTTGCATGCGGATAGGTGGTTGTCTTCCCGGTAAGTTTATTCGAAGAGTTAGGTATTCAGTTTTTTGCAGAACTTGAGAAGCGATGAGGAGGCTCTGATGTGATGTGGGAGATTGTTCCAATCTTTAGGGAAGTGTGGACCAGTGCTATAGAACAAACTTCTCTGTGACTCTTTTTGCCATACTTAAAGTTCAGGAAACATCTTAAAGCCTATCTCTTGTCTCTGTAATCCATATAGTTTCTTTATACGTGCTGCATTTCACGTTTTGAAGCAGGGCATCCTCTTGGTTGGCAGCATGTTTTATAAAATCTTAGTCACTCGCTCAGTCATGAGAAAAATGTACAACATAACCTAGATCTGTGACAGTTCTACTCTCCTAGGAATAACAAACAAGGAGAAACAAGATAAAGTTGGGGCCCTAATGTTGTTACTGGCAGAAGGATGTATTGTGATTTTCTTGTGACACACTGAGGGCCAGGCTACCGGTGCTTATTATGAGCCAGTGATTCGACATCTGGACCTCATTGTGCCACCACTTAAGGAGTCCTTAAAAGCATGTCCCAGCTCTACCATTGCAGCATGTTTTAAACTGTCAATGCGACGTTGCAAAATAACCCCCTTGCGAAGCCTTAAACTCCCTTAGTGTAGGCCCTAAACAGGCCATGGAACAACCTTTCATGCAAAACAGGATAACAAAGTTTTCTGTGTCAATTCAATGTGTACCAACATTTTAAATTTCTATTATGTGACAGGTAACTTTCTGTCTAGACTTAATCCATACATACATTTGATTCTTCTTTTAATGCCAATACTTTGATATTATTTGAATTGCATTTCACCTATCTTACCCATATTACAGGTCCAACTATGGAACATCTATGCCTCTTTGACTGGATCATTTTGCCACTAGCCGGAAATTAACTACTATGCTAGTCAAGCACATAATTGAACAAATTCTTGTTGTTTGTACCCCCGGTTGCTACATATTCCAGTGGCCATCTAATTAATGGATGAGACCACTTTAAACACACAGCCAGTATGTATCTTGCCAGATTCCTTTATATTCAAGTCTTCCCACTCTTTCATTTCAGTTTGGTAACTATAGATATTTCCTTAGACCCAAGGTTCATCGTACTACTGATGAGACCTGTATCCAGTATCTGGATAAAGGGTCGAAACGCTGTTGACACACAGAAAAAACAGACCTGACCTTTGTATAGATGACACATTGAGAATTATCCTCTGTTTGTTATTATATCAAAATGATTTGGCTGTCTTGTTGATGAAATAACCAAAATACCGTATGGATTTTCACAACGGACCACTGCTCTTGGTAGCTTTGGTTTTCTCACACTTGCGGTTCTTCTCTTTTTCTCAAAACAGTTTCTCATCGCTCATGTATTTGCCAATGCCTATATTTGTATTGTTGTGCATTGTTGTGCAAATAAAATAAAATTTTATTCGGCTGAATCCAATTTAACTACATATACTGGCTTTCTTCCTTTTGAATCAAATGTATGTATGGTTTAAGTCTAGACAGAACTTTACCTGTCGAATAATAGAAATTTAAAATGTTCATATAGATTGAATCTACACAGAAAATTCTATGTCATCCTACTTTGCTTTAAAATGAGTTCCTTTTGAATGGCTGTTGCAAGTTATGCTTGATACCTGTGTTCACATGGACATTAAAATTGTTCTTGTTCTTGTTAAAACACCTTAAATAGACCATAGGGCACAGTGCATTGAACTTAAAGAGTTGGACATGTACTTTTAAGTTTTACATGTCCATGCAAAAATCATCAATTAGTTTTTCACTGCTTTGAGGCCTACCTCTTCCTTTGGATAACATTGGGTTCTCTCATTACTTTTCATAAGTGGTAACGTTTTATTTGCAGCAGGTAGAAAAGTCATGTTTGTTGTCTGAGGAATTATAATTTAAAATCCACATTAATGGTAATGCCGGATTTTAAGTCCTAATTCTGAAAATGGCACTTTTAGCGAAAGTTGGCATTTTCTTGTCCTAACTATTTGGTGCCTGCTGTCTGTGTCCTAGGTCACATGACGGTGAATAGCTTCACTCTTGGCCTTTGTGTATTCCTCCCAGACACTGAGGACAAGGTGGCCAGATATTGCCAAGATGGGCCATCCTGCCATGATAGGTGGGGTGGAGCTGTTCCCTGCCCTACTTACATATCAAAAGGCTGCCTCTAGCACACACAGTGAGCCCTGACACCAGTCTTTTGTCACCCTCAGACTACTTGGTGCCTTGGCAGGGGAAGGGAAGAACTTTCCAGAACCAAATAGGAGTAGCCGGGACGTCTACCCTACTTCACTTCCTGAACTGAACTATTGTTCCAAAACATTCCTGGACCTGTGGAAGACATTAGAAGGACTGCCTTTTACTTCAGAGAACTGCTCTGCTTCTACGATAGGACTGCCATTCTGATTGAAGCCCACCTTGTTCTTCAGAGGACTGCCCTGCTGCTTGAGGCCTGCCTTGAGGCTTGAAGAAGAGAGGACCATCCCATTGACCCCAGGACTACCAGAGTGACTCCAAGAGCTAGTTGGCTGGCTTTCTGTGAGCTACAGGGACACAACACACTCTAGAGGTCCAGGCCTCTGATGGAGTGAGTACTAACCACTGACGTGATGCTCCCCAAGTCCTAGAACTGCGTAAGTGGTGTTAGAGATGCTGCTCCTGTCTAACCCTAAAAGTTGGTATCTAGAATCATTTTCACCAAAAAGAGCCAGAAGAACTAACAGAAGACCGGGACATACATGCCAGCTGATCCGCCAAACGTGCATCGCCTTTTGGCCTGACTTTGAGATAGCTCCCACTACGTTCTTCCTCAGAGTTGAAAATTCTGTTCAGAGAGACCTCCAAGAGGCGGTATCCAGCCTTGAGGCGCTCTTTTTGGCTATGGCTTGCAGCTTCAACCCGCTGGTGTTTTCAAATTCCAAAAGTTGTCTAAATCTGAAGGTAAACTTTTTCACCCAGCTTGATGACAATAGGATCCCCATTGACAATGACGATCTCTTCCGCCTGAAAATCTGGCTTTTTCTGCTCTAAGCGTTTTCCCGCCATTGTTGTCAGCTCATCCAGCTCTCCAAGGTGACGACTCCTCCTCCTAGGACACAGACTGCTGCCTTGCCCCACTGAACACCTGAACTTCTTAGAATTTCTTCTAAGTCCAAAGGCAAGACGAGACTGGGCCCAATTCCCCTTGTGTATCCAAACCACCCTCCAGTGCAGTCAGCCTTAATGTTTGACTTTGCACTAGTCTCGGGCAACCAGACACCTGTGGTGGGCGCTTTGGTCTTTCAGGCACTTGATTTCATTTAAAGCTTTGAAAATGTATAACTCCAGTTCTATAGATTGGAGTTAATGTATTTTTGTGTCATTTTATTTATTACAGCTTTCTTTATTTTCCTAAATTGGTATTTGATTTTTCTTGCATTGTGTTTTCATTTCATTACTCTGTGTGTGCTGCATGATATGTGTTATACACTGCCTTTAAGTTCAGCCTTATTGCTTTTGTGCCAATCTGCCACAGGGTTAAGTACAGGTTAACTAGTGACTTTTGTGATTTACCTGACAAGAATTGTGGTTGCTGCTTCACAATTAAATTGCACTCTCAATTAAAAACACTATTTCTTACAAAATGTTATCATATTTGCTTAAAAGTGAGTATTACCCTTAAATGCCAAATGAAAATGATATGGGGTATGTTAAACATAATTAGTTTCAAAATGATTTTATTTACAGCTGAAAGCATCTCACTTTCAAATTGGCAGCAATTACCGTTGCCTAAGACTTTATTAAGACTTTCGAGTGAAAGTATTTTTCCATTACAATATATTTATAAAATCCATTAAAAACCTGAGGAAAAACTCTACTCCTCTACTAAGACAAAGACTAAGGCAAAAGGAGAGGAGGAGGAAAAGGAGAAGAGAAGAGAGAGGAGGAAGCATGCATTATTCTAACAGGTTATCCCCTCACCCACTGACCTTGGAATATCCCTTCCTTTATGAAATCTAGTCATACAAGTGTCTCTCAACTCTGAAACATTTAATATCTACTCTTTCAATATAGAGTTAAAGCCACTGTGTTGTGGACAGAACCAAATCAGTCTCAGTAAATTTATTTTGTTAGAAATGTACTTCATCAAATTGTGGCACTTGGGTCATTCAACTTGCAGGTAATATTTCCTTATGAAGCCATGTCATACATACATATGTTCCAGCCATATTTTATATGATGGTATTAACATTAGGAACTCAACCAAGACAGAATTTTTCAAGAACAACAAACAACATACAGCACTAACCCTGATGCAGTGGCATGAATATTGACAACTTTGAACTCTGTCACTGAATGCCAAATCTCTTGGATTCACCCTGGACTCCAACCTCACCCTCAAGGAACACATTGCCAAGAAAACAAAGACTGCATGTTACCAGCGCTCTCTTCTAAAGAAAGTCAAACCGTTTCTTCCAGCAAATGACTTAAGAACTACTGTTAAAGCCATTGGATGCTTCCATCTGGATTGTGGTAATGCCCTGCACCATGGCCTGCAAGGCTCCAAACTGGCAACCTTTAAGTGCATGTTACATGCTGCAGCACATCTCATCCAGGGCTGGAAGAAATATGATCAAGAAATATGATTCCTGAAGAACCTCTATTGCCTCTCCTTGTTGGCGCTCACCTTCTTCAAAGCTAGCTGCATCTTATAGAGAGCTATCCAACCTAGCCCCCCTGCTTACCTTGCAGACAAGCTTACCATTTCTGATGGTTTTTGGCACACCCACAGCCATGACACCTACAGACTGCAGATTCAGAAGCATAAAAAAAGACAAAAAACAAGACGGCAGGCCTTTTTTGTCTGTGCACCTAAGATCTAGAACAACATACCTGTATTCATCAGCACTGGCTCAATGCTGCTTCAATTTAGGAAAGAACTGAAGGCTGGCCTTTTTTAAAGAACCCGCCATGAAAATGAATTAACCGTCCACAAGCCAGCTTCCTCTCCTAATACTCAGTTACTTTATGCTTGTCTCTGACCATGTGTAGTGCTCCACTGCCTTTTAGCTACTCTCCTGCTATAGAAATACCAAACACATAAATATATACATATGTAAGAACACTGATGGTTCTGTGTCAGGGGCTCCAGAGTGCAGCCTCCATCTCCTGTGAAGCCCCACATCCTGCAATTTGCCCAATCTCGACATTGGCTAATATTTAATTTAGCAGAGTTCATGAAAACACAACTTTCATATTTTCATAAACATTTCCAGTGCACAGACCAGCCTTTCCAACCTTAGCTCCTGATGACAGGAGGAGGGGCTGCGGTACGATGCAGCTACAGAGTGCTGTTAGAACATAACACTCAGTAGGAAGATGTCTAGATCACGCCTGTCTGAGGGGCATAATTAACCTTTGGTGACTTCCTACAAGCACCATCCATTTTATTTAGCAGACATACTGCACATTCCTAAGGCAGCACTATATATCTGTTGGAATGTGGCTGCCAGGATGCACATTAGTGCATCCCTGAGGCCAATCAGAAGCCCCACGGAGCAGCAGGGACAGGATCCCCACCTCTGTTCCAGTTTCTTATAGGGCTGTGCTGCCAGTCCTATCAAGAAGCTGGGAGAGGGACTGAGGTGGGTGTTTCCCTTTTCAAAACTTCCCCTGCTGCTCTGGCTAGCTCATCATGGTATTCATGGCTTGCTGGTTCCCGTGTCCAGCACCAGATTCCTGCTCTGCTTCTAAGAAAGCAAGATAAGTAAAAAAGAAAAGTTGTTGCTCTGTTTATGTATGTATGTGTTTGTGAGTGATTGAAAGTAAATGGAACTGCGTGAAAGTATGTGTGGTTGTGTGTGTTTGCTAATGCTTATGAGAGTGAAAGTGAATGAGAATCTGAGTTTTGGTGCACATTAATAAGTGAAAGTGAGTACAAAGGAGTGAGCGACTGTAGATTCTTAGAGGGAGTGGAAGTGAGGGGTGTAGTTGCCAATGGATCAGCAGGTGCAATTGCACCAGTGCCCAGAACCAGTGAGTGTGAAAGGGTGAGTGTGTGTGTAAGTGTGTTTGTAAGTGAGAATGACAACTGATACGAGTATTTTTGAGTGCAAGTGAGTAGGAGTGAGAATGAGTAAGTTAGAGAATGTGAGTTAGAGTGAGTGAGGGGGAGAGAGTAAATGTGGGAGTGAGTGAGTATGAGTGAGGCAAAACTGTGTAAGCGTCCCACTGTTGTCACTGCCAGGGTAGTAGATATCCATTTCCTAGTATGAAAAGGCATTATTGGGATATCAGATAAGTAATGTAAGAGTGATATTTTAGCTGATAGTTTTGCACCATTGTCGGCATCCAATGCCATTGCTTTCCATATGGAGCCCAAGTAACTCGCCAATGTCATACATTCTCCAAAAATATATGGACTGAATGGCTATCTAGTATGCAACATGCTCAGCATTGTGATTCCTAACACATTTTTGGCAGTTTCAATTTGTATGAAGACCATTGCCAAAAGTAGAGTATTTTAAAATGACGATATTTCACCCGGGATTCTTGATGTTTTTGTCATGATCTGTCATGAACATATCTCAGTCTTCATCTAAGAATTGTATTTTCTATCTCCCCTTCCACCATTGTCTCAATTTAGTTAAGGTTTTCAGAACAGTGTCCCCAATCTCGCCAAAATATAACCCAAACACTGTACCTTTATGTTTTTACTGTGAACACAAATATTGATTCATTCGTGCCAAACAGTATGCAATTCAACATTCCTCCATTATTGTGATGGTTTTAATACATAATCCCACTGTATCACGTGGAACTGTTAAATTTCACCATTTAACATCTGGGGCAATATTATACAAAGTGCCCGGGGGGCACAACAGGCATGCATGTCCGCTGTGCGTGTCCCCGGGGGACTTTGGTATTACAGGAAGGGTCGCAGACGCTTGTGCAGCCCTTTCTGTAATAAAGATAGTGCATGCGCACATGTAGCACCAGCGATATCATCAGAGGGTGTTCTTTTCATTTGCATGCGGACCTGGCCACATGCAAATGAGGGAATCCCTTTGCCTCTGCTCCAAGGCCTTATTAAAGTTATGGGCGCAGAGGCAAAGAAGCTGTCAGGAGGCGTACTGACAGTGTGCCACCTCAAAGGTGGCACACTGTCAGTGAGCCCCCTGATGGCAGCCCTCTAGAGTGGGGTGACATCCCCTTGCAGGCTTTCATGGAGGTGCAGTCATTGCAGTCTACTTGTTAGCGCCGGGCGCATCTTTTGAAAGCTGCCCTTGGCGCCAACAAGAAGAGCGCGCCGTATTCTATAATATGGCCCTATGGCCTCTAAGTATTGTATGTCTCAATCCCTCCACGTTGACTATTCAGTTACCTCTGCTCCAGTTTGTATTGTTTCTCCATAAGGGAACCGCAAAGTATAAATTTATTGGGATTTACGTGCCCTACTCCAGGGCTTTTGTGTAGAGTGTAATTTGGGGGTGTTCTCTTCCCTTGTTTGTGCATGTTTCATATATGACACTGCCAAATCTTCTGAAATATTTAATAATGGTTTCTCAATGTGCACCTGCAGTGTTTTCTCTGTGTTTACTACATGTAGAATGCAGTTGCTAGTTGGACGGCAAACCAGTAATATCCCATATTTGGGAGTCTTAGGCCGTCGGCCCTCATGTATGTGCGTAATTTTTGACTATGTAATCCAAGATGTGTTCCTACACACAGAAAAGTCTCAGGGACCTATTTTACAAATTGCATTTTCTAGTGCATTGTAGTACAAGGATCTTAAGGACCTTTTTTACAAACTGCATTTTATAGTACATTACCTACCTACATGCGGACGTCTATGCCTCCGTCTTTCTATCTTTTCAGCGCAGAGATCTCTGCACAGTAATTATGTTTTAGTAGTAAATTTGGGAGGGTCAGAGTGAAGTGGTTTGGAAATTAGAAGTACTTATGCAAAAGAGGAGGATTTAAGGGAGAAGTAAGGAGGGGTTTAAGGAGGTTAGAGAGGCGTTTTGGAAGGAACAAACCACCACCCACAAAAGTGTTTGCTAGTCATATACTGCCCTTTTAGAATTACGACCGATAAAAAGGACCTAAAAACAGTCGTAAAGCTTGCAGCTGGAGCGACCAACCACTGGAACTGCAGCATCCTCCCATAAAAAAATAACTTAGAGAGGGACTAAAAACATATATGGACTAAAGTTAAAATCCAGGCTACTGGAATTATGCGTCAGGGTGGGTCCAGCAGCAGGGGTTGAGGAAATTATGCGGCAAGAAACGGCATTTGAGGTAGCCAGAGCCCACGCACCCTTTCTCCACCACTCTGCAAATACACCTCCTGGTGCACTGCTGCATGGGGGACGAAGTCCACTTTAGTCCTGAGGCCGTCAGGAGGTATGGAGACCTCATTGCCCCACCAGCAGTGCGCTAAGAGGCGTGTTTGCAGAGTGGCCACGACCTCCGACCACCTCCCCTCTCAGCAATCCCACTGTGTGGGGCTTACTGGCGATAACAGGTGGGCTAGTTCGTCCCCAAGGACCCTCACCAGCGAAGGGGACTTCATCCCCTAACCAAGAGCGCACCAGGAAGTGCGTTTGCAGAGTAGAGCAGAGAGCTGGCGGGGGCCTGCGGGTAGTTGCCTCGTATTTTTTTTTCAGGAAGGGGGGCCCCCTTCCCATGATCCTTTTGGGCCCCATGGACCCCATCCCCAGGGCCTGACCTATTATTCATTTTTTTAATAAAATAAAAAGGGAGAGGGCCCGCTCCGGAGGCTGATTTCGGCCCTGGGGACCCATCCCCCAGGGCTAGGCTTATCTTTATACTTTATGTTTAAAGGAGAGGGGGCCATGCGACCCCCCATCGCAATGACTGATTTCCGCCCCAGGGACCCCATCCCCCAGAGCCCAGCCATTTTTTAAAACTTTGTATTACTTTTTTCAAGGGCGGGGGGCCAAGTGGCCCCCCTCCCGGGCCATTTATGACCCCAACGACCCCATCCCTCGGGCCAGGCCATTACTTTTTAAAAATGTATTTTAAGGGAAGGGGGCCGTGCGGCCCCACTTCCCAAGCTGATTTCTGCCCCGGGAACCCCAGCCCCTGAGGCATGACTATCTCCTTGGGGCCCACGGGGGGTACCTGAAGCCTCCGCGCTCCCAGTCAGCTCCTTCCTCCTGCGGCTGTCGGCATTGCTTTTTACCCCCAGGGAGCTCCTACGATGCTACTCCCTGGGTGTAAAAAGCAAACTGCTCTGCTTTGAGCAAGTAAGAGCATAATGCTCTCGCATGTTCAAACCGGACCACTTGTTTGCTATGGGATATTGGGAGCAGTGCTCCGGCCATCTAATAGTAAACTGCAGTTTCCCAGGGGTGGGCACCCTGGGGCATTAGTGGAGCCGGCCCTGGGGTTGGCTGTCCTCATGGCCATTTATGGCTCCAGGAGGGGGGGCACATGCCCCCCCTCCCATTTTTAAAATAGCCCCGGGAAGGTGGTGGGCCCCGGGAAGGTGGTGGGCCCCGGGGCATTAGGGGGGTGCGTGCTCCCCTGCATTTTCCTATTCTTGCCCCTTTTCTTGTTTTTAAGGTTTTTTCTTGTGACTCTGTTCAATCCCTAAATATCCCTAAATATTTAAATCTCAGTGGGATACCTTTGAAATGTAGGGTCCCTAGTAAAGCTAATTTTGTACATGTAATCATTGGCAGTGCCTCACATTTGGGCCAATAAACTTTATATTTTGAAAATTTGGAGGAGGAGTCAATTACGTGTTTCCTCACTGTGAAAGATTTTGAAGGGTTATTGAGCATCACTAGACTAATGTAAGCATAGTGCATTCCTTTGTTTTCACTCGCCATGTATGGATGCCTGTATTCCATCATCTTTTCATATCAGGCACAAACAATAATGGGGAAAGAGGGCATTCCTGCCTAGTTCTCTTCTGAAGTTTAGGAACGCAAATCTTTCACAGTTTACTGCTGCTGTTGATTATTAGATAGGAGTTTGACTTTGTTACTAAATGAGTCACCTAATTCCATCCTTGCCATTTTATAAAAACGGTAAGTCCATTCCATGCGATCAAATTCTTTTTCAGAGTCTAAAGATATCACCAGTTTTAATCGTTGTCATTTCTAGTTTGCCACAAAAGATGTGAGAACATTCTCGGATGGTGAACTGTAGAATGTCATAGCACAACTCCAACTTGCGCAAGATGAATTATTGGTGGAATGGCCTTTTTAAGTCAGTTGGCTAGTGTTTTAGCTAAGATCTTTAATTCAGAATTTCAGCAATAGGCTAAAAATTGCCATCTTTTTAGGGATCTTCTCTACCTGGCTTATGAAGCAGAGATGTCTAAACCCTATTGTAAACAAGTTGGACAATAATGAGACCATGATGGTTTTGTTGAATTTGCAAAGTTTTATGGTCAGGCAATTCACTTCCAGCACTTTCTATATAGGTATTTCTCAATAGTTACTGCTCTTGCTTCTTTTGAAGTTTCTATCCTTAAGGTCTCTTCTTTACCGTCTGTGAAACATGGCAGCTTAACTGATTTCGTAAAGAGGTCCTCCAACCTACCGTCCTAAGGGGCATCTGATATATATAGTGTCTAATAAAAAGAGGGAACATTCCTCCTTAATTCCAAGAGAATCAGTTAACAGTTTGTCAGTGCCATTTCGTAATGTGGGGACAGTGCTGGATGACTGACAATCTCTTTGGCTTGTGTCTCCAATAGTCTCCCAGCATTTTCACCCCTTTCGTAGCATCTTTGTTTGACCCGAACAGGGCTCTTTGATTAATCCATATTGTATTGAGATCATATTTAGCTTTGGTCAGTGCTTTTAGTGTTTTTTACGTGGAGAGGTGTTATATTTTATTTTAAGTTGTTGCACTAGTGTCTCCAGTCTAACTTTCTTGCTGTTGGCCTGGCATTTTGTTATTATATGCATCTCTCATTAAGTCCCCACTAAGACAAACATTACCAGCTGTTCATAAAATATGTTGTTGTAGCTCTTCCCTCATTATTTTCCATACATCTGTAAGAGACTCAGCTTTTCTTCTCTTACAGACATTTGTACTTTGCTATATTAATACTTCATTGACCCATTGGTGGTGGTGCAAAATTAAGATCTACCCTATTTCTATACTCAATGTATTTTGCAAGCAATAGGTCTGTCTGACGGCTGTCAAAATCCCATATTTGAAGTAATGGTTCAAGCTTTTGATGAAGTTGTTGCCTTTTAAAGGGACATGAAGGATCGTGGAATATTTTCAATCGCACCATACCTTTAGTGGGCAGGATAACATTGCACATTGCTGAGGCAAAAAGCCTCTGCTCTCGGAGATATGCAACAGTGGTTTTGTATTGCTATTGAAATTTGGAAACATTGTACAATCTTTCTCAGTGGTTAAGTGTCGGGGTTCTCGTCAGGAGGCAGCTTGGACCAGCTGATTTCTCCTGTTAGGGCTGCCTATAACAAAGCTAACTATTAACCACGAAAGTAGAAATAGGATGTGGCGTAATGACCAGAGCTGCCAACTTTAGAGCTGGTCAACCAGGTGCGAGTCTCAGCGTCGGCTTAACATCCTGTGATTGTGGGTAAATCACGTCATCTCCCCGCAAATGAATGTGTCCTTAACTGGTGCTCATGAAAAGTGCCAGTGTTGATGATTAAGTGCCAGTGCTATGCACCGAAAACCACTGCCTCAAATTAAACACTGATCTTGCTTCCCTGAACTCAGGAACACCAGGAGACGCTGAAAAATAGTAGTGGAGTCCAATGTAATTCAGCAGATGAAAGTCAATGGAGGGTATATCTTCAGAGGCGCACGAAGAAAGAAAAAAGAGAAACACAAGGGAAAAAGGTAGAACATAACAAAAGAAGCAGAGTAAAGCCGTAAATGGTGATTGAACTAAGCAAGCGAGAACCATAAACACTGAGCTGTGGCATGGCAACTTGCTACTTCCAACTGGCTGTGTAAATTACCTTATGTAGGTGTGATCCTACCGCAGTCTGATTGGCTGACCATCTCAGTCTAATCTGCAAGACTCCTGTCCCTCAGCTGTGGTCTCCACTATCTCCATGCTTGTAGTGTTCTCATTCTGCCTTGCTCCCAGATTTTTCACTCTAAGTCTTGCTCTGTCCCTCAGTCATGAAGCTGTCTCCATTCTATATTTTATTAACTGTTCTGAAGGCTGTGTCCACACTTGAGGTCAAGTATAGCAAAATTACCATTTGCACATATTACTCATTAAAAACGGATTAACTAATGAATTGAGAGGGACTTCATTCTAGGAGGTTTTAGTAGAATTACATTTTGGTGTTAGATAGCCAAATATTCTTGAGAAAAGTAATCGCCTGGAGAAGAGGGGCACCGCCAAAGAATATCATTGTTGAGCCACAGGCATGAGATTGGGAGAAGGAAAGACTTTATAATATCTTTCAAGTAAACTATTTCAGATGATGTGGATTAACATTTGTTTGCACCATAGCACATAGCTAAAGTATCACATTTTCGAGCCATGTCTATTGTGGCAGCTAGTCTAACTCGTTGGCACTGTTTGACATGATTACGAAAAGATATTGAAACAAATGTTTTTAGTTTGTGTGGCCGTCAATAGTGAGTGCAGTTCCGTTTTGTCTTCATGTTACCTAAATCAATTGGAAATTAATTAAGAGGACTGAAATGATCCCCGAGAATGAGAAATGTAAATTAAGAAGACAACTCAGAAAAAAAGATAATGGCGGTCCTGCCGGCTGATGTAAAAGCCATGCTAACTGATTAATCATTAATGGATTTCCTTCTTCCAATGCACATGCTAATTACTTTGTAGTGCAACGTGTGCCGAAATTTATAAACAGCTTTCTAGAAATAAACCTTTTGCTTTCTGCACACTGTGATTTGCAAAACGTATGAATATCGACATCCGCTGGTAACCATAATAGATGCTTCTACCATAGTAGCAAATAAACATTAGATCATCTAAAAATCCCGGGCATAGTTTATTTGATTATCTTCATGATTTGCTAAAATGTATTTATAATTGATTTGAGTAAGATATTTGGTTAATCGTTGAGTGGGAATGGAAGCCCCACTCAAGAAACAACCACAATCCTTTTCAGGGTGAACCACAAAGTCACTAAATTAACCTTTGCTTAACAGAAGTGCAGTCAGGCTTAACTTAGAGGCAATGCGTTATGTATTTATGCAGCCCTCAAAAAGTAATACAGTGCAATGCAACACAAGAAAAATTCAATGAACAAAACTAACGTAAGTTTTTATACATAACTGACACTCTACACACCCTTGCCTCTTAATATTGTACTCAAATCCGCTTTGTTCGAGATTTTACTCGGCGGTGGGCGCCATCTTGGGTGAGGAAGGCGAGGTCAGCGCTCAAGTCGGGCCGGCCTCCCGCCCTCCCACAGTATTTAGGCGCGCCCTACCCAGTGCTCTCTGCCCTACAGTAGCTCTCCCTAGAGAGGTTATTGGGGCTGCGAGCTGCAGTAGGAACAAGAGATCGTGCTAACCTTTGCGCACTGTTTACAGGCTGTGTAAAAAAATTATTTAGAGCGTTTTTAGCGTTTTTAGCATCATACCGCTTTTTATTCTGGGGGCTGTTTTTTAGAAGGGGGAATTGATATAGCAGGCACACTGACACTCTACACACCCTTGCCTCTTAATATTGTACTCAAATCCGCTTTGTTCGAGATTTTACTCGGCGGTGGGCGCCATCTTG
This sequence comes from Lissotriton helveticus, assembly GCF_964261635.1. NCBI lineage: Eukaryota > Metazoa > Chordata > Amphibia > Caudata > Salamandridae > Lissotriton > Lissotriton helveticus. The sequence goes on from NC_136071.1 coordinate 905,408,157, forward strand.
GGTGAGGAAGGCGAGGTCAGCGCTCAAGTCGGGCCGGCCTCCCACCCTCCTACTCCCCATATTATGTGTCGCCCAACCAGACGGCGCAGCGGGCGGGCGCAGCGGGCGCGCCGGAAGCGCGCCGAAGTCGAGCCAAAGTCCAGCCCGTCTGCGCCCGTCCGCGGCAGTCCGTGGCTCGGGGCCACATCCCCTGGCAGTTCTACTCAAATTACCATAAGGTATGGCAGACACGCACTACTTGCTCTAAAACCAGTCACACCTATCGATTGCATACACGCAATGTCTGCCCAGTCACTTACAGAATGCACAAGGTGCCGCTTTGTACCCCTTCCTCAAATCCCTCACACTTCCTCGGGCCCTATCATCAAAGCTGCACTATTGAATTGTAGATCCCTACGGAAGCATGCTTTAGAAATCTATCATCTACTAGAAGACCTAAATCTTCAGATCCTCTTTTTAACTGAAACCTGGCTAGATGATCACTCGGATCCGGACATCATCCAGGCCATGCCCGACGGCTATTCCCTAGCCAGATTGGACAGACAGAACGGCAGAGGAGGCGGCATCGCCATAGCCACGAAAGCTCCGCTAGTCTGTTCCCTAGTACACACTCAGGTTGATCACAGTGAAGCCGGCACCTTCACAATTAACACTGGCCCCAATCATTCGATCTCTGGAATTTTGATATACCGACCGCCAGGTACACTACATGAGTTTACATCAACCCTAATGGAAGCGGTCACTCATCTAGCACTGAGGAAATCCAGACTGTTAGTGCTGGGGGATCTCAATGCTCATTTCGAGGATCATCTAGATAAAAACGCTGATGATATCCGGATGGAATTGCAATCTATTCAGCTTGATCTAATAAATAATGAGCCTTCCCATCAACTAGGACACCTTCTAGACCCCGTTTTTAGCAATTGGCAGGGAGTGCATACCTCTGATCCTTTACCCATACCCTGGTCGGACCACTACATTATTCCCTTCACATTGCAGCTTGACAAAACGGAAATTGTTAGGCATCAATCCCTACGATACAAACGAAGGAAATGGAAGAACTTCTCCCTTGATTCATTTAAGCAAATCGTACAGGACGAAGGCCCTCCCAAAGGGATCGACTGTGAGGCAGCTAATGACAATTTAAACAACATTGTCATTAAGGCCCTAGACATCACAGCCCCAAGTCGTACCCTGTCCAATGCCAGGAGATCTAAAAAAACTGCTCCTTGGTTCAGCCAAGAACTGCAAGTCATGAAGACGGCTTGTAAGAAACTCGAGAGAGCTTGGCGACAGAATCTCTGTGCTGATATTAAAATACAATATAAAACAACACAGAGAGAATATTACAAATCAGTTCGGGTGGCCAAAGCAGAGCATTATCACACCCGCATAATGGAAGCAGGCAATTCCTCCAAGGAACTGTTTCTTATATATAAAGAGATATCCATAGTGGACGTGACCTCCCCCGCGCACAATGACTCGGTGGAAGTGTGCAACAATATTGCTCAATATTTTGCAGGCAAAATACATAAAATCTACTCTAGCTTCTCTAACCAGACTGATCCGGCCACGAATTTCATCGAAAATGACAAACTTGTAAATACACCTGTTTGTTTAAACTCTTTTACAGTCCCTTCCTATGAAATCCTATACAAAATGTGCAAAAAAATTAAATCAGGATCCCCTAGGGATCCAGCACCCCCGAAAATTTTAGCCAAAGCCTTTCCTGTACTAGAGCCTCATTTCAGGCACCTATTACATGCTTCCTTTACTACCTCCTGCCTTCCGGAGGAGTGGAAACAGGCAATAGTATTACCCATTAAGAAAAAATCAAACATCAGCCTGGACATAATGGACAACCTGCGACCCATATCCCTGCTACCCTACGTGGCCAAGTTAGCAGAGAAAATCGCTAACAGTCAACTTATGGAACACCTTGAGAACCATAATGTTTTCCACAATTCTCAGTCGGGTTTCAGAACTGGCTTCTCTACGGAGACAGCTCTCCTGAGGGCCACTGAAACCCTACGTGAAGGTGCAGATAAGGGAAAGACAATGGCCCTTATCATGCTGGATCTCAGTGCCGCTTTTGACACTGTAGCACACACCATCTTGCTACAGTGTCTAAATAAAGCGGGCGTCACCAACAAGGCACTGGGTTGGCTGAAATCTTTCCTGATTAACAGGACCTTCCAGGTTCAAAGAGGGACTTTCCTCTCCGACAGGGTGATGCTAGAACAGGGGGTTCCTCAGGGCTCTGCCCTGAGCCCTACCCTGTTCAATCTCTACATGGCCCCGTTGGCGGAAGTGGTGCAATCGTTCGGCGTAGAGCTTGTCTCTTACGCCGACGACACTCAACTTCTCATATCCCTGACCCATGCCCCTTCTAAGGAAGCTGATAACTTCAACGCCTGCATGTCCAAACTAGCTATGTGGATGAATGAACACTGTTTGAAATTAAATGGGACAAAAACAGAGGTCCTCATTATGGGAGGAAATGAGGTCAAATGGACGAAAGAATGGTGGCCCAGTTGTCTGGGTCCCCTGCCCACGCCCGCACAAGAAGCGAAGAACTTAGGTGTATGGGTGGACAATAAACTGTCCTTTGACAGCCACGTAAAGAGGACTGTTGGCAAATGTTTCGGGGTGATGAAAACCCTCAACCGCACCCTCGACCTGTTACCCACCAACTCCAGGCGCACCATGACACAGGCATTAATAACGTCCCGCATTGATTACGGGAATGTACTACTCATGGGTACTTCAGTAAAAAACATAAACAAACTACAGGTTCTACAAAACTCGGCAGCTCGCCTGGTGCTAAGGCTTCCCCGCCGTGCCCCCTCACGTCCTTCTCTAGCAGCCCTCCACTGGTTACCAATCAGTAAGAGGATTGCTTTTAAAGCAATGCTATGGTGCCATAAAATAATTCATCACAGAGCGCCGGCATATATGTCTGATCTGGTGTCTGTGTACGAACCCAACAGATCTCTCAGATCCAAAGGAATGGGTCTACTGAAAACTACCTGCCCCAAAAAAGCGAAAATGGGTGGCAGATCATTCCGCACCTTAGCCGCCAGGCAATGGAACCTCCTGCCTCTAGAGATTAGGTTGGAGAGTAATGAATTAGTATTTAGGAAGAAGCTGAAAACTTGCCTCTTTGCTGTGTGAAATGGCTCTCTCTTTCCTTCCTCTGCTGCTGCTGTCTTTCTCTATAGCGCGGGGACACGCCGGGAGGTGTTACCATGCGCTCTACAAACTCCTTTAAACTAAACTAAACTAAAATGATACCAAAACATCAAAACTCCAATCAGTAGAACTGGAGTTATGAAAGTTTAAATGTTTCTAGTGAAAAAAGCACCTAACATCACAAAGTGCCAGTTGCAATCACCTGGTCGGGGTAGACTGGGAGAAAGTCACAAGTTCAGGCTGACTGTGTTTGAGCACGTGTCTAATACAGGGACCAGGTTAGTCCAGCTTACAAATTATCTTCTTAAGTACAGCGCAAAGAGTTCCATTCGCATTGGAGGAGGCCACAAATGGTAGGAGGCTTTTGGCGTGAAGAGCAGGTCGAGCATCGCAGATGGTAGTTGCTCTAGTTGAAAGATATGGTTGTCTCTGGAGCTCTACGTTGGTTGTTGTAATGGGCTGTTGCTGTGGCACGAAGTGCAGGTCTCTCATTGCTGGTCATCACGAATGGTCATTTTCGGCACCAAGTGCAGGTATTGTCAGAGCTTTGTGTTGGTGGTCATCATGGGGGGCAGAGTCTTGCACAGACATGCCTGTCGAAGTCATGAGGAGCCCAACCATCAGGATTTTCACTTTTACTTCAGGAGTAGTACACTCAGGTGTCAGTCAAGGGTCGAGGCCTGTGGAGGCACCTCTTGGGGATCAGGGACTCACTCCAACAGAGTTCAGCAGGGCTCAGGCAAGTCCAGTTGCAGATCCAGTTGCAGCAGGTCAGCTGGGCATTTGTGGAGAGGCCTCTGTAGTTTACTGTGTCCCTGTAGCTCACACAGGAAGTCAGTCAAAGTCCCCTTGGAGTCACTCTGGTTAGCCTGGTATGAGAGCCAACAAGTCCAGTCTTCCTTGTCAGACAGCAAGGCAGTTCAAGCAGCAGGACTGTCCTCAGGCAGCAGGGCCGTCCGTCTTCTGGAACTTCCACAAGTCCAGGAGTGTTCTCAAGAGTGGCTCTTTAGGTCCAATATGTGTACATGGTGCCAGCCCTTGTGTGGGTGGGCTCCCTGTTCCACCCCCACATCTGGTTCTGGAAAGTTCTTCACCTGATAATGCTACAATTGTTACAATTGTCTGAAGGTGACTAAAGGTAGGGCAGACCTGGTGTCATGTTCTTTTGTGTGAACAGGAAGCACAGCCCTTTGAAGTGTACCTGGGGCCGGGTCCAGCCTCTCCCCAGTCATCCTGCCAGGATGGCCTATCCTGTCCACTGTGTAACTGTCTAGGAGCAATACACACACCCCAAAAGCAGAGACAGTTACATATATAGGCAGATATAGGCAGAAGGCATAAATGGTTCAGGCAAGAGAATTACAAGTTTCTAAAAGTGGCATTTTCAGGATTTTGACTTACAATCTAACTTTACTATGAAAGAGGATTTTTAATTACAATTTGTTTGACTATAAACAACATATCTCTATCTGCTCTCAATCCAAGGTTAGCACTTATTAAATGTGAAAATGTACCCTAGTGTTACTCAAAGAGAGGCCTTACAACAGTGACTTTCAGAGTTTTTCAATGCCAGTACATGGAAAACGTAAACCCACATGCCGTACCTTTTAAATACTGTGCACCCTGGCCACTGAGTGGTTAGGGCCTACCTTATGGGTGACTTATATGTCTTATACAGAAAGGTTTAGGCATGGCAAACGTTTATTTTGCCATGGCAAAAGTTTATTTTGCCATGGCAAAATGGCTGTTTAGAAAAACTGCACTAGAGGGTGCTGTGGCATGTTTTTAAGTGCTACTTTAGAGGGTGAGACAAAGAGTGCAGCAGACCCTGTAGTAGTAGCATTTAATTTACAGGCTAGGGGTAGATGATGTACCAATTACTAGGAACTTACAAGTAAATTAAATGTGGAAGTTCAGTGCCGCCAATTGTATCATGTTTGAAGGCGATAGCACAAGCAATTCAGCACTGGTTAGCCGTGGTAAAGTGCACAGATTCCTGAAGCCAACAAAAACAAGTGTGGCAAAAAAGAAGGAGGGAAGGCAACATGTTTGAGGGAATACCACATCAAAGATGCCTGGTCTAACAATTTGCTATTTTTATTTAGTTTGAGTAGCATTTTGGAGACATATGATTGTAACATGCATTTAACTTAAAGGAGCCATTCAATGTGTAGGAAAGGAAAACGTTTTTTTCCAGTCTTGTACTGCTAATAATTGCCAGCAATAGGCTATCTAGAATGTTGCCTTAATTGATGTTGGCATATGGGGTTTTAAGATGTATTGTTACACCATTCACTGGATTCACTGGCTGGCACTTTTAATTAGATTGTTGTGATATTTTTTGTTGCTTTTTTTACACCTAAATATTTTAAATTCATCCACAAGGATAGTTATATTTGAAGTGAGTGTTGAAAAGATATAGGGGCAGATTAGGATGGCGGACGGACTTGCGTCCGTCCGCCATCCCAGAGGTGGAGGGACCGTCCGCATGGGCTGCGGCGGTCCCTCCGTGCAAATGAGGATGTGACCGCCACCCTGGCGGTCACATCCTGGATATTTAACATTGCGGCGGGTGCTGCTTCAAGCAGCACCAGCCGCAATGTTAAAAGTGCATGTTTAACATTTACATGCACAAAGCGGCAGGCACCGCGCGGTGCCTGCCGCTTTGTGCATGTAAATACTGGGGGGTACCATAGGTACCCCCCATGTGCACCCCCCACCGCCTACATCCTGGGGGCCTGCAACGGGCCCCCAAAATCAAAAGTACACATGCTTTTCCACGGCGGAAAAACCGCCGTGGAAAAGCATGTTTACAAATGCATCCTAATTTGGCTGGCGGTGTCTGATAGACACTGCCAGCCAAATGAGAGCTTTTCCGCCGCGGTTGTAATCCGACCGCGGCGGAAAAGCAGCGGACAGAAACCAAGACCCACCAGCCATCGTAATGCGGCGGTGGGTCTTTGGTGACTCCGCAGAGGATTTTCTGCCTCCTCCGGGCCGGAGGTGGCTTCCGCCGGCCCGGAGGAGGCGGAAAATCCTCCATCCTAATCGGCCCCTAAGTGTTTTCTTCATTAGAATGTAGTGAGAATTGTTTAGCAGTGTTGAAAATACATTCACCTTGGCTTAATATGAAATGTTTTCCTCTCAAATCAATTAAGTTTTAGTTATAATCTGATCTTATACCCCGCATCAGGGATAATGTATAAACACCTCTACGCTGGCCAAAGATATCGGGTGTGAGAGCTCGAACATGCAGTCTTGATTGACTGCTGATGAAAGACATAAGGCCTGAATCACAAAGATGTACTTACACCTTAGTGTAAATTTACGATTGTTTGATATTCACAAAGGTATTTCACAAGTGGTATATTTATGACTGCAGAGTCTTCGCACATAAAAAGATAAGACACTCCTATTTTTTTTATATACGGAAACTCTGCAGTAATAAAGATAGTACTCATAAAATACCTTTGTGAATAGCAAACAATCGTAAACTTACACAAAGATGTAAGATTGCCTTTGTCAATCAGGTACACAGTCCTTTCTCTATAGTGCAGTAGTGATGTAGAGTAGTCTTATTTCAGAAAGGTAATCAGTGCCCCCATTTTCAGAAGACATTACTATATTTAGTTATGTTAGATTAGTTAATTCTCCAAGGAAATGTTAAATTTTTAGTCTTGAAAATGGTGTTATAGTGGACAGTCTGAATAGGTTAAGATTGCAGAAACGGATAGCAGTTCACAGACTGGGATCAGGGACCAAATCTTTATTATCATACTTTGTGCATTTTTTTTCCATTTATCTACCAATTTTCTAAGGAATGGAGTTTTTGTGATTTTGTACACATTCTCTCACACTACTGAACTGGAGACTAAGGGATCATTGCATTATTTAGCTTAAAAAAAGTTCAAGGCGCTGTTGATATATAATGTGATTCTCACATATTTCGTCTGAGAAATGTTCTTGTTCATGTCTCTTTAAAGGCTTCAGTAACAGCATGTTAAAGAAAACACGAACTGGTCCTCTAATTTTTTACTTGACTTGGGGTGCTATTTTGAGAATACATTATTTGTAGATAGTATGGCAACTGTATCCAAGACCTGACTCAATCAGCATTTTTATACGATGCAAAATTACTACCACTCAGAAAAATGTATCTTTGCTTGACTGGAAAAAGGAGAATACTGCATTCTCTGAACTTAACTGCTATGGCAACACAGTTTTGGATGAATCTCATGTGGCCACTAATGATCACACTTATATTTATTTGATTGTCTCCGATCAAAAGAAATCTTGGGCAAACAGCCATTCCAGCACGTTGTCATTTCAGATAGAGGTATGTATGATTCCCGCCTTACCCTGTGCAAAGCCTGACGAATTTCACAGGGTCTGTGCTATTCTGTGTAGCAATTAATCATGTGACCTGCAGCTATTATCTAGAAAATGTCCATAGGCTTGCAACCCTAATGGAGGAATGGATATAGCAATCTTGAGTTTGTATGACATGAGCAACAACATCGTCTGAAAGAAAAAGGACCAGATGTACTACTCTTCCAATTTGCAGACACTGTTTGCTGTTCCTAATGGGGCTGCAAATTGCCTGCCTCATTAATGTTCATGAGGCAGGTGCAATTTGCGACGCAATTGGGAATGGCTAGCACTCCCATGGATGGTGGCCTGCTGGGGTCAGCAGAACTCCATGTATGTGACTGCTTTTTAAATAAAGCTTTATTTTTTATTTTTTTTACATGCAGCCAGTTTCCCCTTAAAGGAAAACGGGATGCATATAGAAAAGAAAAATTAAACGTTTCTGTTTATTTTTTTAAGAGTAGACAGTGGTTCGTGGGACGACTGCCTGCTGTTAAAAAAAATTTCAACGCCAATCACAAAGGGGAAGGGGACCCCTTCCCGTTTGCGAGTGGCTTACTACTCATTTCAAATGGGTGGTAAACTGTGAGTGTTTTTTAAGGGTTTTTTGAAGGGGATGCCCTGAAACCAGTCCCAGGATGCTTGTTTCCGGTCCAGGGAGGGCCTGGCTTGGCAGTTCGGGCTGGAGATATCCCACAAGGAACAGGGTCAAGACTGATTTGCATATGGCTGGGTCCAAACTGGGGTGGGGTGGTTAGCAAAAGAATGATCGATTTAACCCAGATCCTTGTGAATTCGGGTGAATGTTTGCATTGTCCAGCATTCCGTCCATCAAATGTTTCTTTTGCATATGCTTTTTAATTAGGAAGATTTTTTTTAATGCAGCTCGTTCTCCTTAAAGGAAAACGGGATTCATTTAGAAAAGAAAAATGAAACATTACTGTTTAAGAGTAGGCAGTGGCTCATGGGCAGACTGTCTGCTCTTAAAAACAAATTCAATGACATTCACAAAGAGGAAGGGGATCCCTTCCCGTTTGCGAATGGCTTACCACCCATTTGAAATTGGCTGTAAACTGCAAGTGTTTTGAGGCCGCAAAACAATCTCACATTGAAGTGCGAGTCGCTATAAGGAAGGGATGCCCTAGACACGCCACTTCCTAATAGTGAGTTGCAAACCCTACTTTGTGAGTGAGTGATAGGTTACCAACTCGTAAAATAGGGTTTGTAAATAGGGCAGACCTATTTTGCGGTCGCAAACGGGCCGATTTCCCATTTGCCACTGCAAAAAATGGTCGGACATCTAGCGCTTAGTGTCCTAATAGTGATTACAAGACATTATCCCACTGGGTGTAGAGCTAGTATTAACTACAATGGAATGATGTTCTCATGAATGATATTTAGGACACAACATTTCTTTCTGACAGTATATTGGTTACGATATTATGGAACCATACCTACCTTTGCAATAGCAATAACTGGTGCAAGAGTAAGCAACCATAATGTACTGTATCTGAGGCTCCCAAAGAAGTTGCCAAATAAATACAAAACTACAAAGCTATTTGGCTCAGACAGGTGCCCAGTTTTCTAGCATTACAAAAAGGGATGATGGACGGAGCGTTTGAGCAAATCAAACACTCACCCCCAGCCAACTGATCTGGGTTTAATCCATCACCATTCTTTAGCCCACTCAGCCACCCCAGTTCAGACATGGCTATATGCAAATCAGTCTGACCCTGTGCCTCATGGGAACAGTGCAGCCCGAACTGCCAAGCCATGTCTTCCCTGGACCGGAAACAAGCATCCTGGGACCGGTTTCGGATTCATAATCCTCATCAGCCAGGCTATCTTGAATCCAGTGGCCAAGTGAGCAAGGGACTCACGTCTGAGCATACCCTGCCACACTTAGGGCGAACAAAAGCGATACAAAAGGGGATGATGGACGGAGCGTTTGAGCAAATCAAACACTCACCCCCAGTCAACTGATCTGGGTTTAATCCATCACCATTCTTTAGCCCACTCAGCCACCCCAGTTCAGACATGGCTATATGCAAATCAGTCTGACCCTGTGCCTCATGGGAACAGTCCAGCCCGAACTGCCAAGCCATGTCTTCCCTGGACCGGAAACAAGCATCCTGGGACCGGTTTCCGATTCATAATCCTCATCAGCCAGGCTATCTTGAATCCAGTGGCCAAGTGAGCAAGGGACTCACGTCTGAGCATACCCTGCCACACTTAGGGCGAACAAAGCGATACAAAAGGGGATGATGGACGAAGCGTTTCAGCAAATCAAACACTCACCCCCAGTCAACTGATCTGGGTTCAATCCATCACCATTCTTTAGCCCACTCAGCCACCCCAGTTCAGACATGGCTATATGCAAATCAGTCTGACCCTGTGCCTCATGGGAACAGTCCAGCCCGAACTGCCAAGCCATGTCTTCCCTGGACCGGAAACAAGCATCCTGGGACCGGTTTCGGATTCATAATCCTCATCAGCCAGGCTATCTTGAATCCAGTGGCCAAGTGAGCAAGGGACTCACGTCTGAGCATACCCTGCCACACTTGGGGCGAACAAAGCGATACAAAAGGGGATGATAGATGGGTCGTTTGAGCAAATCAAACACTCACCCCCAGTCAACTGATCTGGGCTTAATCCATCACCATTCTTTAGCCCACTCAGCCACCCCAGTTCAGACATGGCTATATGCAAATCAGTCTGACCCTGTGCCTCATGGGAACAGTCCAGCCCGAACTGCCAAGCCATGTCTTCCCTGGACCGGAAACAAGCATCCTGGGACCGGTTTCGGATTCATAATCCTCATCAGCCAGGCTATCTTGAATCCAGTGGCCAAGTGAGCAAGGGACTCACGTCTGAGCATACCTTGCCAGACTTGGGGCGAACAAAGCGATACAAAAGGGGATGATGGACGGAGCGTTTGAGAAAATCAAACACTCACCCCCAGTCAACTGATCTGGGTTTAATCCATCACCATTCTTTAGCCCACTCAGCCACCCCAGTTCAGACATGGCTATATGCAAATCAGTCTGACCCTGTGCCTTATGGGAACAGTCCAGCCCGAACTGCCAAGCCATGTCTTGCCTGGACCGGAACGGTGATGGATTAAACCCAGATCTTTTGACTGGGTGTGAGTGTTTGATTGGTTCAGATGCTCCGTCCATCACCACCCCCTTTTGTACTGCTTTTGGCCGCCATAAGTGTGGCAGGGTATGCTCAGACGTGAGTCCCTTGCTCACTTTGCCACTGGATTCAAGCAAGCCGGGCTGAAGACGGCTGTAATGCCAGAAACCGGTCCTCGGAAGCTTGTTTCCGGTCCAGGGAAGGCATGGCTTGGCAGTTCGGGCTGGACTGTTCCCATGAGGCACAGGGTCAGACTGATTTGCATACAGCCATGTCTGAACTGGGGTGACAGAGTGGGCTAAAGAACGGTGATGGATTAAACTCAGATCTTTTGACTGGGTGTGAGTGTTTGATTGGTTCAGATGCTCCGTCCATCACCACCCCCTTTTTTACCGCTTTTGGCCGCCATGCGTGTGGCAGGGTATGCTCAGACGTGAGTCCCTTGCTCACTTTGCCACTGGATTCAAGCAAGCCGGGCTGAAGACGGCTGTAATGCCAGAAACCGGTCCTCGGAAGCTTGTTTCCGGTCCAGGGAAGGCATGGCTTGGCAGTTCGGGCTGGACTGTTCCCATGAGGCACAGGGTCAGACTGATTTGCATATAGCCATGTCTGAACTGGGGTGGCAGAGTGGGCTAAAGAACGGTGATGGATTAAACCCAGATCTTTTGACTGGGTGTGAGTGTTTGATTGGTTCAGATGCTCCGTCCATCACCACCCCCTTTTGTACCAGTTTTCTAGCAGGGTATGTAAAGTAACACACAACAGTGTAATTTGAAATGTATTACCAAGTGACATGGCCTTAGGTTCCCTCCCTCCCTCTTCATACCTTTTGAAAACCCTGGAATTTGGATATATGAATAACATGCACTTATGAAAAGCTGCAAGGCTAAAAGTGATAATAACATTTGATATTTTAAATTAGAAAAGCACACTATGCCTAGGCAATTATTACATGCAGGATACGTGTCGTTCGACCCTCTCGCGGGGAACAAATTCAGCATTAAAAAGAATCAGCGAGTTGTTTTTTAATTGTTCAGACGCCTTATAATGAACTATGTGGTTTTTCTTTTCTAATTGAGTTACTTATGTTAACTTCTGCTTTCACCAGTTGAGTCAGCTGTTCTTGTTAAACTCTCATTGTTTCAAGCAAATTAAAATTCAGTGTTTTATTTGTTTGGTTTGCAAGGAGCATGGCCGTCACGCTGATCTTGTTTTCTCCCCTTGAGTAGCAATGAGTTAGTTGGCTTTAGTAGATTCTTTCAAATTAGTACTTCAATAAAAAATAGATATAGCGGTTATGAAAATACAAGGAAGGAGTCTATAATCAGAGACTACTACATTGCTGCCTTAGCCTTTTTGTAAAGGAATATTACGTCTGTCTTCAGTTTCAGATTTCGCCAAAATGCAAAGTCAGTTGCCCCAGGATACTTGTTAAGAAGACGGCTGACCTATTCCATTAATTATGTATTGCAAAGAAAAGAGTAGAATTAATTAAACATAAGCTGTCCGTTTGTTACTTAAATTGGTCGATAAATTAACATACAGTAACCCCCATCTTTAATGTCATAGAATAGAAAGTGTTAGGAACAAATAACGAACATCTTATTTTGACAGAGGTACACATTTACCCTATGCTCTTTTTCAACATTTTCGGCATAGTTCTCACTATTAGTAGTTATTGATGAATGACTAATTTTCGGTGCTATTTGCGATATACACGTTGTGTCAGACCCAGATCTCTAGTATTTAAAGTACTACATTATTTACAATGTTGAGAATTGAGACTAAATTGCAAGTAACTCTCTTTCTAAAATGTGACAAAGATGTTAATTTTTTTTTTAAAGAAATTGTCCTAGAATGAGCTTAACACATTTTCCTACAATACTCTTATTTTCTTTCATAGAAACTGGAAAAATCGACGAGGAGATACACAAATACAATACACCTGGATTTACTGGCTGCCTGTCAAGAGTCCAGTTTAACGGTATATCACCTCTCAAAACAGCATTAAGGTCAAAAAATTCTTCTCACGCCTTCATCCAAGGTGACCTTGTGGAATCTAACTGTGGTGCTTCTCCGTTGACCATTCCACCAATGTCTGCTGCAACTGACCCCTGGCACTTGGACTCTGGTAAACACATCATAAACATATTAAGATACTGGTTGTAGATGAGTCAGTGATTATAACTGCCACATATGACTTAAATCGTTCCACATTACTAGTTATGTAACTGAAAACTATTATTCAAGCACAGTCTATTTCTTTTAGTTTAACTATGTTGATTGGTGGTTATTCTGTGTGTAGATTCAAAATGAACAGTGTCTGTCTCACACAAATTGAAAATCTGGATACATTCAGTAGATGCTACCTGGTAAAATACCTCGTTGCCCTTTGGAGGTTGATAAATTAAATACCATTACAAATAATATTAGTAGCACCTGATACTTACAACACTTGCAAAAAGAAAACTGCTGGAATAAATGCTTAAAGTATGAAATCATAGGTATTCAGATGTATTCAAATCTCATAAAAGAGACATACATGTATTCCTAATTAATTTCCAGTAAAGGGTGCATTTATGGGGATTGTAGCATGAGTGACGTGAAGCGTGCACGTTAAACTGCGCCATACTCACTGGGTTGATGGGAAATGTAGTAAAAAGTGTTCCCTGTGCAGAACGTAGAATAAAATTAAAAAGGTCAAGTCATGTGAAGTAATTGTGTAGTAGCGAGCCCCAACATACATCTTTAAATAAACAGGCATAGATGACACTGTATATAACTTTATTAATGTTCGGGCTCGCTACTACATAATCACTTCACATGACATGACCTCTTTAATTCTATCCTAAGTTTCGCACAGGGAACACTTTTTACTTTATTTTTTGAACTCGAGTATGATATACCTTTTTTTTTGTTAGAATTTTATATAGCGCTAACAAGACCTGAGAAATCGGGTCTCGGAGCACTTTACATCACCACCAGTTTCATTACAGAAGAACAGATTAATTTTTTTTGTTAGGCACAGGGAGACTAAGTGATTTGCCCCGAATCACAGAATGTTGAGCATCATTGCCGAGACTCGATCCCGGTTCCCTAGCTCCGAGGTCTACCGCTCTAGCCGTAAGGCTACATCCTCTCCTCTACCTTTGATTACTAATACTCCTCCGCCTATTTCATCAATCTTTGCCTGCAGTGTGTGACTAAAAGGAGCCTCACCTTCGCTCCTGAGATATATGCTATCCATCAAATGTGGGTAAGTATCATTGCATGATCTAGAATCACAGGTTTACAATATGCACAATACATAGAGACCTATACTATAGAAGTACAAAAAATAATTATGCTTGTGTGGTGTCTGTCCCCATTGGGGGGCTAGGTATGGTTCTCACATTGTACAAATATGCATGTAGGAAAAATATATTGAAACAATGAAAGATTATCACTAGGGTCCCTAATTTATCGCTCTAAAAAACTGTTTACATGATTTGTATGGGTGAATGAAGTTTGTTAAGGGAATGAATAATCGTTCCACAACTCTAACAATAATGTGCACAGAGAATATATGCATTTGTCTCGATTTGGAGACACTGTAATATACACTCATGCAGTGGGATATGCATGCTGCTCTTCCTCTCACAATTGTATTATGTACTGTCACCTTATGTAAATGTTAGAGTAGAACTTTACGTAATGTCTGCCATGGATTCTCCATTGCAGGTGATGAAACAGAAAGACAAATGGCGAGCAAGAATGAACACTGCCCTCACAATAGTGCATGATATTACTGTGCAAGTTACATTTGTGACTTATCTTACTAGGGAGGTATGTATTTGATACCCTGATGAAAGCCACGGACCTTGTTAGGCCTTAGAGGAGGGCTGAAACATGTTGGTTAAAAAAATATAGGGTCATAGGACCATTAAAGTCCACATTACCCCTTTTCCTATTTTAACTTTCCCTACCCTCTCCACTAATAAAGGGATACCTAGAAGAAGGTGAGGGACTTTTAATCTCTAGTTAAGCCCCTTGGGCACCCTCCATTTCTAAGTGCTCCCTGAAACAGTGTTGAGCCCACCTTGACCTTTAGGAGTCAGGTGTGAACCCAATGATGAAGCATGACACTACTAGAGTGTGTAAGGGTCATATATAAGAAAGGAATTCTTCCCTGCACTAGTCATGCAGAGCTAGCATATCCACTTGGGATAACTAACCCCCCCCCCCCCAATCCGTGTCCGGTGTACTATACACCACAATCCCCACAACCCTTGGCGGGATACTATATTGTTGAACTGAGTTTACAAGGGAGGACATATCCCCCCATTCTCTTCATATTTGAAGAAGCCTCTCAACTCGTCAGGTTCCACAGGTTGCTCCTGTTTGAGCCTTGTTTGTTTAATATGCTGCTTTGAAATAACCACACTGTGGTTCACTGTGCAGGTGGCAACCCGCCTGTACTTTTAAGGAGATTAGAGAACCCCTTCCAGACATGTGCAGTGATTGACTGCACCTGCCTGTAAGGGGATGCCTGGGGGGCCCATAGTACTGCCTTTCCCACTTCCAGAGGGCTGCAATCAGGGGGCACACTGACAGTGCACCACCTTTTAGGTGGTGCACTGTTAGTACGTCTCCTGACAGCTTTGTTGCCTCTACGCCCGCATCTATAAGACAGAGCGGGCTCAGAGGCAAAGGGATTCCCTCATTTGCATGGGGCCACGACCCCCTGTAAATGAGGGAATGCCCTCTGGTGATAGTGCTAGCTCTAAATTACAGAAAGGGCTGCACAAACGTCATTGGCTCCATCTGTGATACCAAAGTGCCCCAGGAGCATGTAAAGCCAGCATTAATGCCCATTGAACCTGCAGGACACTCCAATAATATGGCCCCCTGGTCTCCGCTCACCACTCAGACTACCACGGCCATCATGACCTCTATCCACTCCGGGGCACCCACTGACCCCTTCCCCCACCGTTTTTTCAATCTCTGAACCATCCCAATCAGCATGGAACTCACCAGCATCATTAACACCTCCATCACCATAGCTACCTTCCTGGACAGGTGGAAACACACAGATGTCAGACGCCTCCAAACAAAAGCCTCTACCTACCCCAGCGAACTCAAAAATTATCGACCGATCTCCCTGCTCCCGTACCTTGCCAAAGTACCTGAGAAAGCCATCAACCAACAGCTCACAGAATACCTGTGACTAAACCACCTTCTAGATGACTCCCAATCTGGATTCTGTGCCAAACACAGCACTGAGACCGTGCTGATCGCTGCTACAGACGACATAAGAACCTACCTTGACCATGAAGAGACTGTGGTCCTGATCCTCCTCCACCTCTTTGCTGTATTTAACACTGTATCCCACCACACCCTCATCAACAGGTTCTACAACATCGGCATACAGCAAAATGCCCTCAAGTGGTTTGCCTCCTTTCTTTCAGGATGCACACAGAACATTCAGCTGCCTCCCTTCACCTCTGAACCAAAGGACATCATATGCGGCCTTCTCCAAGGGTCATCCCCTCAGCCCCACCCTTTTTAACATATACATGACCCCCCTCGCAGACATCGTCTGATCCCACGGCCTCAACATATATTCCTATGGTTTTTATACTCAGCTGTTCCTCTCGCTCACCAAAACCCCTCCACCACCAGAACTAACTTCTGCGACACCATGACCAAGGCAGCCAACTGGATAAGAAACAACTGCCTTAAACTCAACTCCGAAAAGACAGAAGTACTGATCTTTGGGAAGAACATCTCCATATGGGACCACAGCTGGTGGCCAGTGGAACTCGGACCAACACCCACGCCCACAGAACACGCGTAAACTAGGCATCATCCTCTACATGGAACTGACCATGCAACGACTAGTAAATGCAATCGCCTCCTCCTGCTTCCACACCCTTCGCACGCCCAGCAGAATGTTCAGATGGACCCCGCTCAACACCAGATAAACCATCACCCAGGCCCTCGTCACCAGCCTCCTCGACTATGGCTGCACTCTCTATGCCGCCATCTCCACCCAGCTCCTTGGAAGACTCAAGGCCCTTCAGATTGCTGCAGCCAGACTCATCCTGTACCTCCCCAAACAAACCCACATCACCTCCCCCTCAGGAACCTCCACTGACTCCCAAACCAGAAAGGATGGCAGTGGAAGATCCTCAGGCACACCTACAAAGCTCTACACAATCAAGACCGGCCTACTTAAAAAACCAACTCAACTTCCTTCTTCCGCAAGACACCTGTGCTTCACTTCATTAGCCCATGCCGCAGCCGCAGCAGAGGCCGCTCCTTCTCCTACATCACTGCCAAGGCCTGGAATAACCTGCTCCACCATCTGCCCCTCCATCTTCCAACAGCACCCTCCCCTGCGTAACACAGAAAAAAAACCTCAAGAACTGGCTCTTCGACGGAGACGTCGCACCCACAGTGCCCAGACACCCTGAGGGGTGACAGTGCTGTACTTTTACAAATGCTGATTTATTGATTGATGATAGACCTATCATGATGTCAACGACTACTTCATTGATTACATTAATTATGACCTCATCATCTATATCAAACATACAGCTTTTGCATATATAATATAGATACATTCTCCGAGCTTGGTTTTGAAAAGCTTTCTCTCTGAGAATGTGAGGCTTTGTAGATATCTGAATAATATCATAAATGAGGAGGTCTGAGCATAAGCACAGACCAAAATGTAGAGAAAGGAAAAGTGATCAAAGAACAGAAAGCTGTCATGGGGCTGTGTTAAACGTGATACTTCACTGGAAACAACCATCCGCCCCTCCTGTGGCTTTATGGTTCACTCGCTTGTAGCACATTATGGCCATGGACATTTTGACTCATAGAATTGCGCACACCAATGCTAAATTTGCTCGTACCTGGCAGCTCTTGATAGAATATTTTATGCATTTGGAACACATTTGCTTCAATCCGCCCAAACTTAAGGCCCTCCAACTCTTTTAGTTAGACTAAGTTGGATGGGGTGTGATCCTGATGAGTTGGATACATCTTTTGCTTCCCTCCCGCCCACATCGCCAAGTGATTCTACCACTGTCTTTTCATGCGGAAAGTGGGCCTCCATGACTATGAGCATTCACACGTCTAGCCTTCTTGGCCGTTTTTTTTTGTTGTGTGTGCTTTATTACTTTGCTGCAATTACAGTTCTAAGCCATACTTCCAGAGTTGTTCCATGGTGCCTTTTGACATACTTGTGAAATATACTGATGCACTATTTTCTGCTTATTACAGTGACTACATTCCTCTATATTCTTGCCTGCAATTTGATTGATATCACTATGTCTGAAAAAGCTTCATGTGTTGCTCTGTGAAAATGCTTTGCAATAAAAAAGATTACAAGTAAAAAAAAAATATAATGCAAAATCAGTATCTGGAGACTTTTTGGATAGGATACTTTTATGCTAGGAGCACATATACAGTGAGCACATGTAGTAGGATCTGTATCAAGAATGGAACAGAGTCCATTAGTACATATTGAGAATACACAAGTGAAAAGTGTTGGAAGGTGCATTGACTAAGAATGTGTGGATGAATTAATGCATTTTTCATATACAATAGCCCCTGTAAACTGGATTGCTTCTTGGACCTTCTCGTGTCTGTCAGACCAAAGAACTGAAGTGCAAACTGGATTGCTTTTTGGACCTTCTCGTGTCTGTCAGACCTGTCAGACCAAAGAACTGAACTAGAGGATGTCAAATTGGAGCAATACCAATCACATAGACATCTTTTCAGACCTCACTGAGAGTAATTAAAACTCTTCCCACACTTGCAGGGCACTACATAACCATAACCCAGCATCAGTTGTATCTGCTTTCCCACTTCCAGACACATCTGCTCGTCCGAACTCCTATGTGCACAATCCCATGCATGCAGAAAACTAGATTCGGCAGCCAAGCCTCCTACTACATTTCTCCTATAGAGCGGAATGACCTGCCACTACATATAAGAGGCTCCTCTTCACTTCTTGAATTCTGCAAGAAGCTGAAGACCTGGCTTTTTGAGCCTCAGAAGGCCCTGAGTGAGCCTAAACTCTCACCTGCTCAGGACAAGGATACCCTCCCGGGTGACATTGGGCCCTAAAAATCTTCATAACATAATGTAATAATCGCTTGGAAAAATACTTAAAACCACCCCTTTCTCTGCTTCCCCCAGTTGTAAACATCTAAGGGGAAAGGCAGAATTGGAATTATCCCAATTTTCTTTTGTGTCCCACAGGGCAACATCATTGTGTGGGCAGCAAAGCTCTTAAGCATCCTCTTGCTGGCTGATTGTGTGTGAGAAAAAAAGAGCAAACTGCACTACAACAGCACTAAGCTGTGAATGGAGGCCTGGTTGATTTAAAATTGGATGGCATCCTTGGTTCAAATAGCACTTGCAATGCTGTTAGCTGTTTGATTTATTATGAACGAAGAAAGTTCCTGGGAGTTAGATCCACCAAAGTGCTGGGCATAACCAAAATTCCCAACTGTGAAAGTAAAAACCAATGCCGAACTTTAGCAGGAGTGTAAGTGCAATGTGGTCTAGAGTTGCATGCTAAAAAGTCAAAATATGTAGAGATTCCCTGACAGCTCCCCAGTTGTCTTCACCATTAACCTAATGCTTGAACACAATACAGCTAGTACCATTCTGCCAAATAAATGTGGGAGCCCCAGGAGCCCCAGGAGAGTAATTTGGATGTGCGTCGTTTTCAGTGCGACCATGCGAAGTAAAACAAGCAACAGACCGCCTCTAATGAATTGTATGAAGGGCTAATAAATGACACTTTTTGGAAAGAATGAAGCAAATGAAACGGAACTGACACTTGCATGAAATGTTGCTGCCAAAACAGCAGACGAAATTACAACTTAACTCTCAAACAGCAGTGACTGAAGCGAATGTCAATGGGTGGAAAACATGTACTATGGCTTAGTGGCAGCCGGTAATTTAACCAGGAAGGGGAGCGGTGGTCACACGCACGCATACACAATCACACACACCCATTGCATCCACACACAGCCATTCAAACCACTCACTCACAAATACACATACATTCATACATAGATGTTTTCATCAAATATAAAAAAAACACATAACATGTACCTTCACTGTAGAGAGGGAAGCCTAGAGGTCCCAGGAGGGTTGGGATTGCTGTCTTCCAATGAGGGAAGGCAGCAGTTCCTCACTTGTCACAGAGTGGGATGGGGTCAGTGACACTACTGACTCCACCCCATTGAATGACGGCCCTGGGCTTTTCAAGAGTTAAAACTGATGCACCCAGGACCGAGGCAATCAGTAATGCTCTCCCTCATCATGGGAGGAGGGTCTTGCATACTCTTCTGCCAGGCTGAGGAGGTTATGCCCACAGGGCTATGAAGTCGTCAGACAGGCAAAGTTCAGCTCAGGCAGTAAGGAACATGCACAGTTAGCGCATGTCTAGCCCCTGGCTGGCTCACCTGAACAAGAAGAGTCTTTCAGGCTGACCTTTGTTCAGCCTGACAGACACCATTCTTGGTTGGAAAAAGGTGAGGAGGTGTGTCCCCTCAGGCCATATGGATGAGCCGCATCGGCTATGGTTAATGCCAGTGATATGGCAAGAGTGCCAGGGTCCCTGGTGCACGCAAAGAAAAAAGTTCATCTGTCCTCTGGGTGGGTAGTACAAAATGGTTATATTTGGGTGCTCAGGGATTTCTAAGGGCCTTGGGCACCGGTGTCACTGCACCTACTGTACTGTCCATAGCCATGCACCTAGCCAATGGTCCAGCCTCGGTGTAATTGGAACCATACAATCGCAAATTGTCAGTTTAACTTTTCCACACACCTTTTTGCAATCTGAGAGCTTAGCGCAGATATCTTCAAATTGGGGGGTGCTCTCCCTTTGGGGTGGGGGGGGCATGGATGGATTACATGTACTCTGCAAGTACATGTAAATGAAGATAGCCTGGAAGTGTGGCAATGTTTTTTTGCCACATTGCAAGGCTGTCTTAAGTTACTTCCAAACCTTGAAGTGAGAACTGTGATCAGAGTGCCTTGGGGGCAGGGGGTCCAAGAGCTTGCTAAAAAAACACAGTCATTTCCAATGCAATAGATCTCGCATTTGTGAGAGTTAGAGCTATTGGCATTATGATGTTTCTTGATGAATTTCTGAAATAAAAAGAAATGTGTGTACTTTTATTTTTGCCCCATTTCAATTCTTGACCTTTGTGAGGATGGCTCAATAATGTATTTAAGTGACATCCTGCTTACAGCAAGAGTACCAACATAATTGCTTCAAATCCCATTGAATATCATTGAGTTAACAATTGGCTGCACTTACTGAGATGCATAAACATAAATAGTTAGGCCTTTATTACAGAATATTGGTAGTCCCGATTCTGATGGAAGCTGATTTTTTTCGGCTTGAGTCATGATTATCAGATATGCGGTGAAGACAGAACCTCACAGTATTGGCAAATTCAATTGTGTTATTTCCCATAAAGTTTACACACACACACCACACACTGAGGAACTTGCAATACACTGGGTGGATTTAGAAGGTCCTGCCCTCTTCAACCAGGGAGATTTGGGAGTGGTAATTGCTTCACAGTGCTGAATTCATGACAGAGCTGTTGATCTAGGGAAGCACTCAGTCTAGCAACCTACCCTGGTAGCAGCAGGTTGGGCACTGCAAAAGAGATGCAGTCAGAGGAAGAGGTATTAGTAACAGGGGCCAAGCTCATCAAAGGGCACTAAGGACGAGTTTAGAGGTAACAGGGAAAGAACAATGGAAAGTAAGAGGAGAATGGAGGAATGAAAGGAAGGCAGGCTTAGTCCAGGACAGACAGGCCGCGTCTGTGCAAAGAAACAGTGGGGTCAGGAGAAGGGGCAAAAGGGCCCCTTACTAATGGAAGTTATCAAGTTGAAGTTAAATATAAAATTGTTAAAGGGTTGGAAATTGTTTAGTGGCAGAAGGGATAGTTAATATTTGTTAGAGTGCTGTGAGGACATATCAGTCTGTACGACAATAAGCAGATGGTTGGTTTTATGTACTCCGAGCTCAAACAGCCCTGTGACAACACCAACAAGGTATCCATGGTGATCCAATCCCAAAGTAGGTTGAGAGACTAAATGACTGCTGAATCCATGCTCAGCATATTTAAAAAACATGGCAAAGAACAACCAAAGGAGTGAATTGTGCAGCAAAAGAAACAGCAACATAAATAGAAATAGGTTCACTTAAAAACCTAAGTGTGCAACAAGAACACATTTGTTTTACTGTACCGCACAATAAAGCTGAATTATTAAAAATACCCTAAATCTGTCCTTCAGAATAGAATGTCTGTAAGTACTACTTTACAGCACTGAATAATTGGATATGCATTAATATGCAGTAGATGATGGATAATGTAGCAAATGCAGTAATATAAGTGTTTTTTTTCTTTAAAACAGGCCATTCATTAGTGCAGCAGCTGCTGTGCCAGGTGTGTAATTGGCCTTTGCTGGTTATCATTAATTAAGCAGGACTGGGGCCCGGAGATTTGAGGGGCCCACTACGTCACAATTATGACTGCCTAACTCTAAAAAAGGGGTATGGGAGCTTATTTTCCTTTCTAGCGCAAGGATCAAGGGCGCCCATGCAGAACACAGGGAGACAACATGTGGGAGCTCTTTTTTCTGAAAGGGACCGAGAGCCTGATTCAAAATTGGAGTGATGGTCAGGCATGGTGGGGAACATTCCACTGGAGATAGGCAATGGTATGCGGGTCTTATAGATGACTCGGTGTCAGCCTAGAATTAAGACTTAGGATGTGAATTTGTTCATTAGTAGTATTTTTACTTCTTTTTTGAAGGCGGTAAAGGAAGAGATTCCGCGCACTACTGGAGGTAAGGAGTACCAAATCTTTCGTGCAATCCCTGAGAAAGGTCTGCAGCCAGTTCTCTTCTTATGTAAGGATTGAGGTTTCAGAAGGAAAGTACTCACACTTCACAGTTGTCTGCAACCTCCAGACCTTTCTAGCTTTAGAGCCAAATAAATGGGTGCATTGTTATAAATTGCTTTGTGTGTCATGCAGGCCACTTTTAGGTGTATTCTTGCCTCGTAAAGCAACCGGTTCAGGGCTTTCAAGGTCTGAGAGATGTGACTATTTCTTTTGGTTCCTGATGCCAGTCTGGCCGCTGCATTCAATGATGCCCTCAGCGGAGCCAGCTTGTATTTGGGGAGACCACAGAGAGAGTGGTGCTTCCGTAGTCTAATCTTGGCAGCACTAGGGCATGCACTGCCATTTTTAATCAGCCTGAGAGAGGAAGGGTTTGGGTTTCCTTAGTAAACTCAACTTGTGATTAGCTCCCTTGGTGGCATTAGACATGTGCGACTGCATATTCAGATGCTTGTCTATGGTGATGCCTAGGGATTTTGCTGAGTCAATGATGAGGGGAACACAGTCAAGGGACGTTAGGTGTTTTAACCATAGGTCTAACTTCAGTGTTTGGTTCGGTGGCGAGATGAGAATGAATTCCATTTTTTGGGTTTCAGCATGAGGTGGTTGTTAGTGAGCCAGCTTTGTGTGTTCAGTAGAATAGTGTTGAGGGCAAAGAAGTCATCTGGGGTGGAGATTTTCAGATACAGTTGGGTGTCATCCGGGAACAGGTGATATAGAATGTTCGCTGATTTCAGTGTGTTTGCCAAAGGCTCCATTAGGAGGTTGAAAAGAATGAGTGATAGGGCTGATCCCTGAGGGACACCCAGGGTGACCACAGAGGGTTGCGAAAGTGAATTCTTCATCTTAATTCCTTGAGTTCTGTTATTTAAGAAGGAGGGGAACCATTGCAACACAGTGGCCCATCCTTCATTCTAATAGGGACAGAAGATTCTCATGCTTGACCATATAGAAGGCGGAGGACAGGTCGAGAAGTATCAATAGGCATGACTCATTGCAGTCAAGCATTTTAAGTATGTCGTCCATAATGTGAGTGAGTGCAGATTCCGTGCTGTGACCTTGGCGAAAGCCGGATTGGTGACTGTCTAAGAGGTTGTAATTCTCAATATGGTTGCATAATTGAATTTGTACACATTTCTCTAACAGTTTTGCCAAAGTAGGGATGTTGAATATAGGGCGGTAGTTGTTGAGATCAGATGGAGTGGCGTCAGCTTTCTTTAGTATAGGTGTGACCTGCCCTATTTCAAGGCAGTCCGGAATGTCACCTTGTCTCAGGGAGGCATTTACATTTGTTTCCCACAGCGGTAGATAGATGTTTTTAAAATTTTGAACAGAGCAGGAGGCAGGGGGTCAGAGAAATGATTGGTGGAGTTGATTGCTTGAAGAGTGTTATCGATTATTTGTTGAGAGATTGGCGAGAAGGTGTGCCATGAGGCATTGTTTTTTGTGACTTCCCCTGGATTATTGAAATGGACTTTGAATAGAGCGCCACATTTAGAATCTTGGACCATAGATTGCGGGAGCGCCTTTTTGGATTGACTAGCCCGGTGGTCTTAGTCTTTTCGTGGAAGAAATTGGCAAGCACATCACAGGTAGGTGTGGCCAGGTAATTTAGTTCCCTAGAGTTAGTCGTATTGCATGATTGTTGCTTGACGATTTCAAAGAGTTTTTTTGACCGGTTGATAGCTATGTTCAGCTGGGTTCTGAAAAAGTCTGCCTTTGCCTTAGGAATCTTCCTATTGCATGAATTCCTTAACCTTCTAAGGTGATCAAGGTTATCAGTGGTAGGAGCAGATTTCCATAGACGCTCTGCAACTCTTAGATGCCGTCGCTCCGAGTTCAGGGCCTCATTGAACCAGGGTTTGGACATTTTGGAGGAGATGTTTTTTTCTTGGAGGGGAGCTGCAGAGTCCAGGATTTCGAGTAAAGTGGAATTGTAGAAGATTGTGAGGTCATGTACATCAGTCATGTCCGTCATGAGGGTCAGGGTGGAGTTGCAATGGTTTGCCAAGGTGATGGGGTTGATATTTTGTAATTTCCTTTTCCATTGTCTTGTTTTTGAGGGTTGGCCCCTTTTTTGAGTAACTTCGATATTGATGGAGAAGAGGATGCAATAATGATCAGATCAATCGCATGGGGTGATGGATTCTAGTAGGATTATGTTTGTTTTTGCAATGATGAGGTCCAATGTCTCTCCCTTGTTATGAGTTGGGCTGTCACAGAATTGAGATACCTTCTGTTCTGACAGAACCTCTTTAAGACAGCCTACAATATGATTGTTTGCATTGTTCCAGTGGAGGTTAAAGTCACCCAAGAAAATATGAGGTACTTGTGAGTTGGCATTTGATGCCATGATCTCAATTATCTTGTCGATACAAGTCAAGTTATCGCCTGGGGGGGGGGATGGTAGAATATGTGAAGCTTGCTGGCGACGCGCTTAGCATCAGAGATATTAAAACATAGATAATCACAGGAGGATAGACCGATGGAGTCTGCTTGCTTGACTGATATTGAGTTACGATAAATGCAGACTACCCCTCCCCCAGCTTCCCGATTCTGTCTAGTCGGATTAGGTCGTGGACAGGAGGAACCAGTAAGTCAAGGATGGGCGAGAAGGAACTATTTAGCCATGTTTCTGTGAGGACCATAATGTCTAAATCATTCTCTATAATGAGGTTGAATATTTCAGGAGCATGTTTGCTGGCAGATCTGAAATTAATGAGCCCACGCTTCAACTTATTAATAGAGTAGATTAGGGTAATCTGTTCTAAATTGATATTTCTGAGGTTATCTCTATTTACAGATTTGTTCTTGAGAGTCGGTTCTCTGAGGGAATTGGTTACAATGGATTGAATAGTGCCACATTGCGACTTACTGTTGTCTGTTGCCCGGGTATGGGATGTAAGGAGGTCGTCTATGTTTCTGTCTGAGAGTTCATCGCTTGACCTCCTAGGCCACGATGGGGAGGGTAAACTACCCAGATTAGTGCTTTTGGGGTGTGTGAACTTGGATATGTGTCTACTAAGTTGGACGTTGATTTGGTCATACTGACTAGTGTTCTGGGTGTGAGCATTCATGGGGATGCAATTTCTCGTTTGGAGACTGATTTGGTTCACGCTGTCTTTGGTGGCTCTCTGTATGTTAAGAAGGTCTTTAGTGATAGTAGATAGGTTATGCATTTCGTCCTTGAGATGGGATAGGCCAGTGGCTAACTCATTGAGTCAAGTGATCGAGATGGAATTGGGAAAGTAGGTAGTAGGTGTGGGTATATGATCAGTTATGGAGGGCGACCCGCCCGTAGTGTCAGTTTGCGTGGTCATGTTCTCCAGTTGCTTGAGGATATCTACATTAGGTATGGATGTATGATCCATTATGGAGGGCGATCCATCAGTAGGTTCAGTTTGCAATATCACGTTCTCCATTTGCTTGGGGATAACTTCAATAGGGGTCGATGCGGGAAGCTGAACCGGGAGGTTTGTTGTGGGGTCACCGTCCATGAGTGGTGTGGTATATAGGCGAGGCAGCCGGATAGGGGCTTCCTCATGAAGTTGGGGAATGGTCATGGTGCTCTGTGATTGGATGGGTGGGGTGAGTATAGCGGGTGTAAGGGTCCCCTCAGATATTGAGGAGGACAGTGGGTGAGGGGAATCTAAGCAATCCGCTTTGTATGAAATTCGGGAGAGGAGGTCGGTGTTGGTGGCATCCCGTTTGGTGCCATCCCGTGAGGATGGCAGGGATAACAGTGGTGCGTCTTTCATGAAGAGATTGGTAGCAAAAACGAACCCTGTCTATACTGGACTGGGGGATCCAGGTGTGGCCTCGACCAAACGGACTGGGTGGTAGGGAGTACTGTGGGTTTCTGCACTGCTGGGGTTGGTGGCTGCAACCCAGTCTCACCTGGGCCAGAGGACCCATGTGTATTTGGATCAGACGTGTCTGGGGGGCTGGGCACAATGTCAGGAACGACATTTGTCAGAATGAGAGAGTTTGATGTGGTATTTTGAAGAAGAGGAGTTAGGGCGGCCTCTAAATCCTGAAGATGCGAGGGTTAGGTGAGGGTGCTATTTTTACTGTTTACTGCTTTCTTGAGAGTAGGGAAGAACCTGTCTATGATATCGAGATTATCGTTAGAGGCTTGTATAAGAATCATACCATTGTTGTAGATAGTAATGGTGGCATTCGCTGGGCATAGGTCCGAGGCGGTAACCAACAATTTGTGGGCATGCAGTGTTTTTTTCGTTTGGGAGATTCGGAGCAAAGCGTAGAAGGATGAATGTTTCACAATGTTAAGCATTCCGTCCATCATCTTTTTGTGTTCCTATAGTCACCACAGGTGAGAAGGGTATGCCCAGACGTGGGTCCCGTGTTAACTATGCAATTGGATTCAAGATATCCTGGCTGATGAGGAGTGATACCCCAAAACCTTTCCCAGGAAGCTTGTTTCCAGTACAGAGGGGACCTGGCATGGCGGTGTGGGCTGGGCTGTTCCCATGGGGAGCAGGGTTAAGACTGATTTGCATATGGCTGGGTACAAAGTGGAATGGCTTGATGAGCCAAAAAAGTCTTTATTTAGGCTCAGATCTCAGTTCTAATGTGAATTTTTGACAATGATCGGCATTCCATCCATCATCTTTTTGTGTTACTGGGTAATATCAGGAGCAGGGCTCATATTACATCTTGGTATTATAAAGAACATAGGGGAAATGCACAAGGAAACGTTTGGCCGTAAATGTATGTTTATGCCCTCAAATGCCTCCATAAATTCACTGTAGAAATCCTGACGGACATGAATATGTTTACTATTGTGAATTTATTTGCTGTTATCAATCAATAAACTCTGATTTGTAGAGCTTTGCTAATCACCTGCGAGTATATCCGGGTGCTAGAATCATGCAGGGATCAGTCGAAGAGCCAATTCTTGAGGTCCTTTCTAAATTCTGTGAACGAGGAAGTTGTTCAGAGGTGAAGGGGATAGTCCTTCCAGGACTTTGCGCAAGGTAGGAGAAGGATCATCCTTCACTGTGGCTTTGGCAGATGGGCACGGCAGGTGTCTGGAAGGTGTGTGAAAGTTCCAGAGTTGGTTGATATATGCTGGTCCTTGCTTATGGACGGCCTTGAAGGCGTATGTCCGCATCATGAATTGGCATCTTTTCTAAATAGGAAGCCAGTGGAGATTCTGGAGGTGGGGGGTGATGTGGGTCCATCTCAGAAAGTCAAAGGTGAGTAGGTTGCTGAGTTCTTTATCATCTGGAGTCTTTTCAGGAGTTGGGTGGTGGAATGCTTTGCTGTAGTCCAGTCACCTGGTGACTAGGACTTGAGTGTTGGTTTTCCTGTTTTCGGCGGAGAGCCATCTGAAGACCTTTTAGAGCATGTGGAGTGTGTCAAAGCAAACAGAGGAGACTGCATTGATCTGGCACTTCATGGGGAGTTTGCTGTCTAGGATGATGATTAGGTTGCAAGCGTGGTCTGTTGGTATGGGTCTGAGTTTGGAGGGCCACCAGATGTTGCTCCACCGGGAGGTGTTGTTCCCAACAATCAGCATTCTTTCTTGTCTGTGTTGTGCTTCAGGAAGTTGGTCTTCATCCAGGTGGCAATGCTCGTCATATAGTTGTTGAAGTTGGTCTTAGCAGTGGAGGGGCCTTCTGACAGCAAGAGCATGAGCTGGGTGTCGTCTGCGTAGGATATGATGTTGCAGCCACGGGTTCTGACGATGTTGGCCAGGGGAGTCATGTAGGTGTTGAACAGTGTGTGGCTGAGGGATAAACCTTAAGGGATGCAGCAGATGATGCTCTTGGATTCCAAGGTGAAGGAAGATAGGCGGATTCTCTGGTTTTGTCCTGTGAGGAAGGATGTGATCCATTTGAGGGCATCTCCCTGGATCCCGTTGTGGTGGAGTCTTTTAATGAGTGTTTGGTGGGATACTGTATCAAACGCTGCTGAGAGGTGTGGAGGATCAGAGCTGCTGTTTCTCCCCCATTGAGGAGCGTTCTGATGTCATCAGTGGGAGTGATCAGGGTGGTCTGGGTGCTCTGGTTGGCACTGAACCTAGATTGGAAGGCGTCCAGCAGCTTGTTTCTTTCCAGGTGTTTTGTACGTTGGTGGTTGATGGCCTTCTTGAGGACTTTGGCAGGAAAGGGGAGCAGAGAGACTGTTGAGAATTATGCTGTACTAACGTCCATGCATGGGCAGAACACTGAACAGTAAGCCTTGTAAGTTTATGAATGCTCCCAAAATTGTGAATTGTTTCCTCTAAGGATGGAAAGGGGAACGAGTCCCCTCCAAAATACGGAGCAGAGGTAGATCAAAGAGTTTCTCAATGGGGAAAAATGACTTTCCAGTAGAGAAGATAATTAAAAAATGTGCATTTGCACAGCATGCACTATTTGCCCAGTGCATAATCTACGCTCTGTAGAATTATGCACTGAGAGAATGCGAGCCTGATGTGACATTCCCAGGAGACAAGTGACAATCCCTGAAAAGCTGTAACCGGTGAAACTTTCCAGACATACTACAAGGAATGTTTGTGAATATAAAAAAAGTAAGCTAGCACGCATTTGAAGGAGCCCTTTTATGGGTATGATACACTACTTTATTTTTGTGACTTGCCTCCATACGTCTTAGAGAATGTGGGCACTATGAGAAGCTGTGTTCTATGTCTGACTTGGAAAACGTAGTACTGTCGTACATAGACACTATTCACAGTGTGAGCATTGTTTATTTTCCAACTTTTTTTTGTTCTGTTTACATCATGCCTTCTCTGTGGCGTGGCAAGCAGCACAAAATTACTGCTACAATGTCATGATGACTCCTTGAGCACCACGCCAGGGTAAAAGTAGAGGTATGAAAGCCCGACGAGAGTGGTAAAATCACCAGTGGCTCTCCAATTACGTGGCTGCTGCCACAAAGACACTGGTTTTGCATCTCTGTGTTTTCCATTAATCACTTTCCTATACATGAGCATAATGCCACACAAAAGCTTCAATAAAAGGTCCTGAAGAAAGCTGCTACATTTCTATTGAGTGTAATAGGCTGAAACATGTCAACCCACCATTGAGATTACACCTTGAAGCAGGTTGAATATCCTCCTGTTCTAGCTTGGTTTTTAATCCTGGCACAGAGACGCACTAAAAGTCTTTTGTGAACCCTGGAGCTAGTTGTAGACCACACATTTTCATTTATTTTGCTCTGCTTCTCTCACCACAGTTTAGCTCTTTTGCGGTAATTAGTACACCTCTTCTTAAAACATCCCTGTGCTCCTCCCTCTCAGAGAGGAGGTTTTAGCCAAGGTCTTGTTCTGTTTGATGTAGACCTTGGGGTTCCTATTTTGTGGTAATAAAACCATTTCTCCAGTGCCTATTCTACGCTGTGTAGAATTATGCCATGAGGGAATGCGAGCCTGACATGACATTCCCAGGAGACATGTGACAGTCCCTGGAAAACAGTAACCAGTGTATACTACTAGGTATATTTGTGAATACCAAAAAATAGTAAACTTTCACCTATTTGAAAGCGTATTTTCATGGGTGCGATACACTACTTTATGTTTGTGAATTGCCCCCAAACATGTGAACATGGGTATTGTGAGAAGCACTATTCACATTGTGTTTATTTACCAACGTTTTTTGTTTATCTTAACTGTAAAAAATGTCTTGCCTAAAAACGCTATTTTCCGTGTTGACTCCTGATTTTGAAATCTAAAGTGTAGAAGATAAATGTATCATTCCTTTTCTTTTGTTGATTTGTACTCTTTGAATTCCTAAGCAGTGCATTACTATTTGGGTACTTTAGTGAATGTAGTCCAAAAGACCCATACTGGCACATGCATCAATATTGCATTTTGCGATTTCTTAATTGCGAAAAATAAGGAATCGCAATTAAGGAATTGCAAAATGCAATGCATCAAGAAATTGCTAAAAAAATAGCGATTTCTTAAAATTCCTTAATTGCGATTCTCTAATTGAGAATCGCAATTAAGGAATACCTCCCCATCCATTCCTATGGGCCTAGAGGCCCATTGGAATGAATGGAAAGACATTCTTAATTTGCAATTCACCATTAGAAATTCGCAAATTAAGAATGCAATTTCAAGGGTGCAGGGGCTTAGAAGTTCATTTTGCACACTCACATGCCCCAAGGGCATGTGTGTGTGTAAAATGGAACTTTGAAAATTGCACTAAAGTGCATTTTTCAAAGTTTTCGCAAATTACCATGAAGGTCAACTTCATGGTAATTTGTTCCTCTTATTTGCGAATTCGCAAATTGTAAAAATTTGATGCATTGCATTTAAAGAATCTCAATTTGAGATTCCTTAAATGCAATCGCAATTTAAGAAATCGCAATTTTGCGATTTCTTAAATTACGAAAATAACAAAAATGATAATGCATCTCAAAAACGGGAATTGCATTCGCAAACGGCCGAATTTTGCGATTCGCACCATTTGCGAATGCAATTTCCTTTGATGCATGTGCCCATTAGCACCTGAAAAGCGTCATAGGAGCAGAGACAAAAATGCACACATCTGCCCGTGTGGCGTTCCAAAGTGCAATCAATTTTAACAGACTCGTTACGTAGTTCAGAAGCTAAATCAAGCGTAAAACTACTTTCCCGTAAAAGTACTACAGCTGTGCAGAGACGACGGTCGTATAATGCTAAAGTACAGGAGTCGTAATTCACATCAGAAATTGATGCTATTACACGCCACGGCTCATCATAAATAATGACTTGATTGTCTCGTCAGGGCATATAATTGAAGCTCTCTGAGTACTCTTAAACTGGCTCAGGGTGGACATATTATCAGACAAATACCTCTGAGTCAGACGGGGTATGAGCACGTTCAGAGTACAGCGTATTGACATTAGTCAGAGAAGACAAATAAGACAATTCCTAGTCTGTGTATTATCTGGCTCAGAGCTCCGAGTCTGTCTGTTTTTAGCAGGATCAGAACACAGAGAGATATTGCTTTAGAAAACTTGATCTTAACATGGAGGGACGGGGTAGCAATGTTTTTGACAGTCTTTCCATTGACTTAGGTTTTTTTTTTTAAGTTTGTAGTTTATTGAAGAAAAGAGAATAATAATACATGAAAAGAAAAGGCAAAAATATATAAAACACAATGCAAATCATGAATGATCAACAGAAATTGAGGAGGGGAAAGGGGAGAGTGGAAGGAAAGACGAAAATATTACCTAAAACACAATTCTAAAAGAAATATCATTTGTAGTAATAAATATAATATGGCAAATATAACAAAGTATCTATAATATGGAAAAAGGAGCAATATCAGAAATTAATCAATAAAACATGTAAGAGAAAAAGACAACAGGGAATTTATGGAGGTTTTCTAACTTCATCCGAGGTAATTATAGGAGAGGAGGCTAAGGCAGAGGACGATAAAAATGTAGTTAAAGGGAGCCACAAAAGGTCTCTTTTGATACCTAAACAAACAGGTGTAACATTACTGGTATCTAATCTATGATGGAAACAAACATCATTCCACCAAGCTCTGAAAGTTAGTTTCTCAGCCTGTTTCCAGTTAGATGTGATTAGGTGTAGGGCAATCGCCAGTAGTCATTGACTTAGGTTTTTAACAATAATTTCCCTTGATTAAATTACCTCACTCTTCTTATCACCAACAGTCCAGCACTTAGAAACAGGCTTAATGCCATTATTAGATAAATATGTAGATACAAGCGCTGATTTGCATTTTAATTGTTGATAGCACAACCGAAATGTTGTCAGTGAGTAATGAGCATTTCGTGTATAATAGATTTATATATAATCGCATAGTGCGCTGGGATGCCCTTGGGTAGCCATGCTATACAAGTGCGTATTCATCATAGAGGTTTGCGTCTTCTTTCTACATCTAGCCAGTCTACAAATGCAATATTTTACAAAGGATCCTTACATTGGTACATGGGATAAAACTAGCCCTACTACATGTCAACCTCACCATGCACACACTGTATTGGCACAATTGTTTGAGTAAGCCAAGTTCAAATGCTGTCATTTGACATTAGGATATTTTTCACTGTACAATAAGTTTCAGTCCAGTTACAATCTGTAAGGATGTTTATTTGTACCATTGCTAGCTCCTGCTTCGGTTCAATTGGCTCTGTGTGCCAGAATTAAAAGTGATATCGGACCTATCAAGCACTCGCTTAAAAGGCTGATGTTTTTCAACTAGTCTATTGCTGTTCGGAAGGTAGAAAGAGAGGTGACTAGAAAATAAGATAAAACATTTTAGAGAACTTGATCCATAAATGTATTTGTTTTAGATGACTCGCACAATATTGTTGTTTGAGGAGAGCAAGAGAGTAGTGGGAGAGAAGAGGAGAACTGGCCACGGAACAATGGTGAAAGAGAGAAATAAGACCTACAGTGGGAGGAGGAAGAACTACACTGGAGATTTAAAATGTGAGATTGGAAATTGAAAGAGAGATCGTTGGGTGAACAGCAACAAATAGTTATATGCCCCCAATGGAGGTAAAATAATATTTGCACTCAGATAAGGCTGTTATGTAGCTTAGGCGCCTTTGCTGAGCTCTATACTGTGCAATGTGAAGGGTATTGTCTGTCTTTACAGATACGTACATGCACCAGGCTATGCCATACCCAAACATAATTTTTCCTCAGATAAGCAAAAGACATTAGATTTACTTCATTTTCAGTGTGTTTCTAGGATTACAGAGATTATGTTACTGTTGTGTGTACATACTTTGCATATGTTCAAGGCATTTTCACATCATGACCAATCTATTCTAATTAGCTGCCAGCAACATGAGGCACGCCCCTAATAGCCTCTTTGTAATTCTACTTGTCATGCTTTTCCCGGAATTATTAAAATTGCAATGACATCCAAGCACTATCAAAGAATGGAGTGCTGGTGTTCCCCGCTAAACATAACAGTGGAGATGTGGTCTGCGATGGAAACTGGAACTTACCAAGTGTCCTTGACAGGATGGGTCAATTACTCCAATCTGCAGTAATATATGCACTTAGAAAAAAAAAGTAGAGTAAATATATGATTAAAAAATCAGGGTGAATGAAAATGTAACTGATTGTCATGTCTCCCCAAAAATATCATCTAATTCTGCCATGCGCTGTGAGATTAACTTCAATTTTCCATGTGTTTTTTGTAGCCAGTGCCAACTTTCCAAACAATGAAGGACAGGTCTTGGATGGAGTCAATAGAAGCTCAGCCATTATTGGAGGTAAGAAAACTAAATGCACTTTTTCTTGGAGGTTTGCTATTTTGGAATGTGACTGTGGAGTCTTGATAAAATACGGTAGATACATGATATGACCGTTGAATGATTCCAGGTCACTTTCAGGAGTGATATGGCCTTGATCGGCAAGTAGTGAAAGAGCTTCAGGAGAAGAAAAATGGCAGCATCTTCCACCATTTCTTTTTGATCCATGGGGAACCCTTTTGTCTGCCACTGCCCTCGAAGAGTGCCCAGGGAAATAATTTAAAAAAAGACTTTCAGCGGCATCACTAAGGCGCTGTGGCTGCTGGGTTCAGCTCCACTCTCGTATTCAATTTGATTGACAGCATGAATGAGGGCTAAAACATGGCAATTCACCATTCAGCTGACTGACACATGTTGATTGGCCGTTTTGCAGGTCAATGAACCTCTTGTGATTTTTCCATTATAGAGATAAAGCTAACTGGGTGGCTACCATTATTTTAGTTCTCAATTTCGCAGCCAGTCACTTCAAGACTATACAGATGGTGTACGATTATACTCTTACAGAAGCAAATAGAGGCCATTACATTGCCACTGCATCCTTGATCAATTAGACAGTCTTTTCTAAAAGATATGAATTTTCCCACATGCCCACATTGTGTCCTTTTGCTCACAATTTCTTCAACTGAAAGTGGAGGCCCCATGACGATTGCCTCCTCTATATAGTGTCTGGTATAAATAAGCAATGGTACACCTCATTTGCACTTGCTTTGTTTCAACGTAATTGCAAGACATCTCACTCATAATGTAATTGTTTTGGTTAACATCTCTATGACATGCACTTGCAAAGCCAATAAGTTTGGCGTTAATGTGCAATCACCATGCGGATGCTGTTTGCATGCATTACCACATTAAAACCAGACCTTTTGGTTATGCCGATGCCTTTTTTCTACTTTTTACATTTGATGTGCTAGTGGAAGTGTCTCACAACAAGACAGTTTATTATCCCATGCAAGTTGCAGAGGATTACATTTTCAGGGACCTCAACATAATGCTGCACCTCAAGGCGCTACTTTAAAGTGCCTTGAGGTGAATTCCATGCTACACAAATACCTTTATTTCTACTTTCAAAGATGATTTTATTGAAATAAAGGAATACATTAATCGCAAAATGTACGATAACAGTGAAAAGAAAAGAATTACATACAATATATCAAGTGAGAATTGGTAAAGAAAATAAATTTGCATAAAATACAGTCAGGTATATCATGTACAAATAAAATAACAGTATTATATGAAACATCGGTTTATAAAGGAAACATATGATAGGCAATAACATTTGTAACACGAAATATAGTTTGGGGTAAACTACATAATATCAACATGAGGGAAGTCATGGAGGTTTAGGTACTTCTTGTTGTTGAGGAATATGGGACTGAGAGCGTCTGGCGCTCGTGTCAATGAATACCGTAACAGGTGACCACAAGTCTAAACGTTTCGCAGCCATGTATAATGGGTATACAAATGTTGTATCCAGTCTGTGATTATAACAGACAGCATACCACCATGCTTGGTAAGATAATTTGGTGAAGTCTTTCCAATTTTTGGTTATTTGTTGGAAGGCCACTGCTAACAATAAATCTATTATCTTGACATTGGAGTCACAACCTACCCAAATAGGGGATAAGCTACCCAAAAAGATATGTGAGGGAGAGAAAGGGTGATTGGAATAAAAAAAATGGAATTAATTTGAGACCAAATTTTTTTCACAAGTTTGCAATGGAAAAGTAAGTGACAAAGGTCAGCGCGTGATGACGAGCAGGACCAACAAGTATCCGGAAGAGGAAAGTGCTGTGCATTAAGAATTAATGGAGAGAGTAAGAGCCTACTATATATAAAAAAGAGTGTCTGTGTGGTATTCAAAGCCCTAGAGGATTTATTGATTTTGAGCCATATACTGTCCCAAAATTCTACAGACCAGGAAGATTCTAAATCTCTTTCCCACAATGTTTCTACCTTGATTTTTTCTCCTAAACTAGATGAATTGTTTAAAAATGTATATATAGCGGATGCCTAAGAATCATTAATAATAAGGGTCCCTAATTTATCTGTATGACACAATCCAGGGGGAGTACTTGGTGAAAAGGGCGTATAATGTGTGCAAACAGCTTGAACAGTTTTCAATAAAAGAGTATTTAGAACTAAGATTAGAAGGCAAGGCAAACAAAATGCGAGCTTGTGCAAAAGACAGAGGATGGTCGTTATCATATAAGTGATGCACCCAAATCAGGCCCCGTTGTCTCCAAGATTTCCAAAATAAAGGTTTATTATTAATCAAAATATATTTATTATGCCATATAGGAAGATTAAGAAAGGGAGTTAGGGAGGCAAGCGGTATTATCTTAGAAGTATACTTGATGATAGGGGTGGATACAGATTGCGGTTTACGTGTAAAGGAAAGATATTCCTGAAAAGAGAATGGTGAAAGAAAGGATTGTTCAAGCGTGGCCCAACGAGGACGGTTAATGGTAGATTCAGAAAGCCATTTTGACGCTTGATGTATAAGAAGGATTTATGATAAGTAGGAAAGTCAGGAAAGTT
Source organism: Lissotriton helveticus (assembly GCF_964261635.1). NCBI lineage: Eukaryota > Metazoa > Chordata > Amphibia > Caudata > Salamandridae > Lissotriton > Lissotriton helveticus. Next base: position 905,444,570 of record NC_136071.1, read on the forward strand.
TGTCCCACCTTCTGACTTTGGACGAATCAATTTTGATATGGACTTACGCGATTTCTTGTTACCCCATAAGAAGGAAGATAAAATGGATTTGAGCTTATTAAAATATTTCGAAGGAATAGATAATGGAATGTTAGAAATTGTATATGAAACTATGGGGGAAAGCATCATTTTTATGGTATCTAAACGACCCCACCAAGACAAATATAAGGGATGCCATTTCGCTGATAGGGATGACAGTCTTTGTATACAATTCTCCAAACGGCGAGAAATCGTTCCTGATATAGAGGGAGTAAAATATAAACCTAAGTACATAATATACTGAGGACTCCACGTGAAAGCTGAAGCAGTAAAGTCAGCTTTGAAAGTATATTTGGTGAGGGGTAAGATCTCACATTTATCTTTATTTAATTTGTAACCCGAGACAGATGCAAAGGAATCAACTTCTTCTACAAAAGCGGGAAGAGCGGCTTGAGGTTGTGAAAGGAATAAAAGGACATCGTCAACATAGGCCGCCATTTTAACAGTGGTCTCTTTAGAGGTAAAACCATGAATACTGTTATTTTGGTGAACCCTTAACAAAAAAGGCTCTAGGGCAAGATTAAAAAGAAAAGGGGAAAGAGGGCAACCCTGTCTAACACCTCTGCCTAGGGGGAAGTAAGAAGAAACTGCACCATTTGCTGATATAGCTGCTCTTGGATTAGAATACAGAATAGATATTAAAGCAGTAATTTTTGGGCCAAATCCAAACCATCGTAGTGTGCGAAAAAGGTAAGGCCATTCCACTCTATCGAATGCTTTTTCTGCATCCAATGCTAAAGCTGCCAGTGAATGGGGAGTATGCGATACTTTAGAAAGAAAATAAAAATATAAGCGAGTGTTGTCTGTGATGAGTCGTCCCTTTACAAAACCAGATTGCTCGGTTCCTAACAATTCGGGCATGTGAGATTCTAAACGCAAAGCTAGGGCTTTTGAAATTTTTTTATAGTCAATATTGACCAAAGAAATGGGACGATAATTCTTACAATATTGTGTGTCCTTGCCCTCCTTAGGTATAATACAAATAAGGGCATCTGAAAAAGAGCCTTGAGATTCACCAGATTGTAAAAAGACAAGTATGAGAGTATGCAATTTAGGGATAAGTAAGTGTGCAAAGTGAGTAAAGAATTCCACAGTAAAACCACCTGGGCCCGGGACCTTGTCTTTCTTGAGCGTTTTCTGTGACAAGTCAGATTCTAAGAGCGAAAGATCAGAGTGCGTATTGGGATTACTCTGGATCTTTGAGAGAAATTGGGATATGGATTGATCAGAGGAAAGAGAATCGGATGTATAAAGTGACTTGTAGAAATGGACAAATTCATTTAGAATGTCTTCGTCTTTGAATATCAATTGATGATTTTGACCGAAGATAGATTCTATATTGAGTTTATTCAGTTTAATCTTTAAATAGTTAGCTATTAATTTCCCAGCTTTATTCTGACCCCCGTAATACTTTGCACTAGATTTTAGCAAATAATTTGAAGCGTTATTAGTTGTATCCTGATTAAATTGGAATTTAGCTTTTATAAGGTCAGATAAGCAGTCTTTTGATTTGGAGGAATAATAGGAATGTTCCAACATTTTAATCTTAGTTAATAAGGCAGTAGTGACTTGTTGGGCCTTTTTATATTTTTTTGAAACAAAACTAATAATGAAATCTCTGGCTGAGGCTTTGAAGGCGTCCCAAACCACATGAAAAGGTATGTTAACCCCTTGAAGGAAAAGAAAATATTCATTAAAAAAAGAGGTGAAGGATGACGTGAATATTGGATCTAAAAGTAAAGTGCTATTAAAACGCCATTTACGGGAAGCTGTAGGTTTATGCAAAACATCAAGGTGAATAGTTATGGGAGCATGATCCGATATTAAGATGGAGCCAATATCTGCCGCCACTAGTGATTGAGAAAGATTGTGGGATATAAAAAAGAATCCAATCGTGACTGAGTGTGATGCACTGGAGAATAGAAGGAATACTCTCTCAATGTGGGGTTACACAGTCTCCAGGCATCTGTAAGCTTGTGTTGTCAGATTGTTTGTGTGAATGATTTGTGGGATTTATGAGGGACGAAAGGAGTTGAAGAATTCCGATCAATAAAGGGGTCAAAGGTTTCATTGCAATCTCCTGCAAGGATAAAGTTATCATCGTAGTTTTGTGTAATTTGATGGAACAGGGAAGTCCAGAAAGAAGGGTCTCCTGCCGTGGGTGCATAAACATTCAACAAAGAGAGTGGGGCAAAATCCACCAAAATTCTAACAAATATCCATCTACCTGTTTGATCTGGACATTGTGAGAGTACCTTAAACAAAATGGATTTTCGAAGAAGAATAAGGACACCATTACGTTTGCCATCACCCGGGGAAAAAAGGACTTCACCCACCCAACCTCTCTTCAACTTTGCAGATTCTTCAGCTGATAGATGAGATTCTTGTATGCATGCAATATCTGTTCCTAATTTAGGTAAACGAGTCAAACTCTCTATCACTTAATAGGTGAGTGTAAACCTCCGACAATCCAAGATACAATTTTTAAAGGCATAAAATAAAACTGTAACAATATAATGAATACTGAATGAAATAAACTGTTGAGCGAATTAAACCATAACTAACAACAAACCAACTGTATGTATAGTAAAATAATTGAAAAGGGGAGGAGGAGGAGAAGAAAAGGAAAAAAGTGTAATATTTATACAGGATTTGAATATCAAGGAAGTAGAGAGAGAAAGAAAAACATTCTGAGTTAAGTAGGAGTGCAAATAAATTATGTAGAGCGAGAAAGAAAGGAAAAAAGAGATAGAAACGAAGGTGAGTGACATAGGAGATAAAGAAAGTAAATGAGATAAAAGACTTACATATACTCCAAAACATACGAGGGGTGGAGGGGTGTGAGACCACACGGAACAATGTGTCCAAAACTCATGTAGGGAGGTGGGAGAGGAGAACAGTACCAAAGGACTTTAAAACAATAGGGAAGGTAGAACACGCGAAAAACAACATGTGAGGAGAAAAGAGAGGTTAAGTATATAATTAGAACAATAAGAGTAAAAATGTTACTAAGTCTACATGTGAACAAGCTACAAACGAGTCAAGAACAAAATGAAAACCAGTGATAAACGTGGAATTTTGACAATATCTGAAGCAGTCTATTAGCTTGATGGAGATGTGGTATCCATTGAGTCAGCGTGGAAAGAGTGCAGGAAACTCTTTAGTCTTATTGGATACTCATAGGTATCAGTTTTGTTATTGATGGTCACCTTAAATAAACAAGGATGGAAGAGACCGAATCGTGCACCTATTGAACGTAATTGTGGCCTTAGCGCTAAGAACTCTTTGCGGCGATCAGCAGTTAGTTTAGCATAATCTTGAGAAAAAAATAAGGTGTTCCCTGACCAAGTGATGGGTTTCATTGCTCTAGCAGCAGACAAGATTTTTAATAAGTCAGTGTATTCAAGAAGGTAAAGGATCACTCCCTTTGGTTTTCTTGTTGAGGAAGACAATGTCAAATTCACCGGAGGACCCAATCGATGAGCTCTCTGAATATTTAAAACAGTACTGTCTGGTAGATGAAGAAGTTTTGGAATGGAAGATTTGAAGAAAGCGATTGGATCAGAGCCTTCTGTTCCTTCAGGTAGGCAGTATATACAGAGATTATTTATCCTATTCCTGTTTTCCAAACTTTCCAGTTGCTTGTGTGGGAGCAAAACTTGGGTGCAAAGAGAGTCAACTTTGGAAGTGGAAGAATTTAAGGAAACACCATTCTGTTCTAGTGTAGTGACACAACTCTCCACAGTTGACCACTTTTCGGAAAGTATCTGAAGCTGAGAATTAGTGTCTTCAATAAAAGGGCGTAGAGCCCTAATTTCTTCTAACAACAGGTCCATTGTAACTGAAGTAGATTGCTTAGGAGGAGAGGGAGGATCATTCTTCAACCTTTTAGTCGATGTTTTGGTAGTGTTATGAGTCAAATTCGTATTTGATGCTGATGCACCTTTAGGTGAGGAGTTTGGTGAGACATCCATGTTTAGACACTGGTAACAAGAACTAGTATGAACCAGGAATTCACGAGAGGAAGAAGTGGGGTTTTGTAGACCTTTAGATAACCTCCCCATAATTAAATAAGTTCTCTTTGAAATGAAATGTCAGGAATTACACATTTTCAAAATACAGTATCATAAAGTTTAACACCCTACCTTAATACAAATAGGGAAGCATGTAAAAAGGTGCACAGAGAATATGCAGCAAATAAACTGCAGTATTATTATAATTTCATCTCCATCAGTATGTCAAGAGGAACAGGGGAAAGAGAGACATGGCATGCAGTCATAAAAAAATAGCATAAGACGGTCAGAAGAAAGAGCTATAAAGCATGAAATCTATCAAACATCCTGAAAATATGTCATGGACTATTATTAAATTGATGTGAGAAAGGCATATGGATAAAAAATACATATTATTTCAACCAAGCCATATCCAAAGGAACAAAGATGTGATATTCATAAAGCAGTGCAAACAGTGCAATTTCTCAAATAAAGCATTGCTAAGGTAAATGACCATTCAATGCACTGAGAGTAGCTTGTCTGAAGAAAACATGGAAAGTTAATGGATGTGCGAGCTGGAAGAGGGGGAGAAAACCAATGAGAGGCACGGAGAGGCACTAGTGAGGATGTCACTTCAAACTAGTAATAAGAATGCTCATGTCATATTCTTGAGCGGTGGTTTTCAAAGAAGATGAGTCTGTAAGGGTCGCATTGGAGTGGTGCTCGTTGGGCGAAGAAAAATAGACAAAATGGTGGTCGCGAATTTCACAGAGCCGTAAAAAACACTGTGTTTGTGAGTCAAGAAGGTTAATTCATCCTGATATGTCCCGAAGAATAAAAGAATACCTTGGTAATTAAGGAGTTTACATTGGTAAGCATAGAAGGCGCAACGACCAAACTGCTAAAAGCCCGCATTGGAGTTAAGCTCCGTCAGCGGTTAGCATAAAATGGCGGCCGTAAGTTCAGTGAAGCCGCGCCGTAACTCACTTACAAGTTTTTACTGGCGACGTCCCTTGAGGTGGCTCGAAGTGGGTTTCACTTTACTCCTCAGGGTTTCCCACGTCTTATCCCTCAATTTAGCGGCTGTGCATGGTGAAAATGTAGCGTCTGGTCTGTCTCCGCTCTCGTTGTCCCGAGAGAGCTACGGAAGCACCGCCATCTCCTGCGGGCGCTAGCCACGCCCCCCCTACACAAATACCTTTGAGTTATTTTTACTGTGCCAAGCAGTTTTATTAGTATTTGTTTTCCTTTCAAACCGAATATTTAATGCAGAGTGCGGACCACTAGAGAGATCCGGCATTCTTCACCAGCTTCCGTGTTTCCTTTTTGCAAAGCAACATATGCTGCACCACTCTGCACTCAAGGCCGAGGGGAACTGCATGTCTGAGGTCACGTGAAGCACAAATCTACCTAAAGTGTAACCGGGCGCATTACTAAAGAGTGCTACATTATAGGTACACAAGGTGTTACAGGAGAAGTATGGGAGACGGGAGTGTGTCAGCCATATGTTTAGGGGGTATAGGTTTGAAGCAAGAATGAGATGGAGTGGATACGTGAGGGTCAATATAGGATTTACCTTTATACTTGTAAAAACTTGTGCCATGATTGGGGACCATGGCCACCTCAGCAGACATGATCATAGCTGAACGTCCTTCTTTCAGTAGAGAAATGTAAGGTATCGGATCCTCTCATTTCTCCAAATCTGTGTTTCATTGTATTTATTTGTATTCAGCCCCTCCTCTATACCACAGGTCATGTTTATAATTTGCAAACAGCACAATGGAGAACTGACAGGTGCAGGGATGCATCAAAGGGCTGAGTAATGTACAACAGGAATAAGTGAGAAGACAAACATTTTTCAGGATATTGAGAAGGTTAGTTCATATCAGCTAGGGTTCTGCTTCCACTGAACCTGGTACACAACTGATAGTACCAGACTCAGTGGAAGCAGGACCCAGGGGCCTGAGGGGGCCATTTGACCCATATTTATATCATTCTTTTTTTAAATCCAGCTGGCTTCGACGAGACCAGTTTATCTTGCTTGCATTTGGGCCCATGCATGACACCCCTGCTTTGCCACTGGAACCAGCAGAGACCCACCCATTGTCTGACAATAAAAGTATATGACGTAGAACCAACCATGAGGACATCAGGTAGAAAATAAATAACTAGACGAGGTGCAATCCAGGCTTGACCCAAATCTGAATATCCTAAGGTCGAGGTCTGTGATGACAGTTGAAATGGGGCTCGAATTGCAATACACTGAAATTAGCTGGAGAAGATCCGCTCCAATTTAAGTTGGCATTGAAAAGGCTGGTCCTGGAATACAGGTCAATTATCAATCAATCAAGACATTTATAGAGCGCACTACTCACCCGTAGGGTCTCAAGGCGCTGGGGGGGGGTGTCGTTACTGCTCGAACAGCCAGGTCTTGAGCTTCTTCCTGAAGGAGAGGTGGTCTTGGGTCAGGCGCAGGTCGGTCGGGAGGGAGTTCCAGGTCTTGGCGGCCAGGTAGGAGAAGGACCTTCCTCCTGTTGTCGCTCTTCGGATGCGGGGGACGGCGGCGAGGGCGTGGCTGGTTGATCTGAGGTGGCGCTTGGGAGCGTAGAAGTTGATTCGGTTGTTGAGGTAGCTCGGGCCTTGATCATGTAGGGCTTTGTGTGCGTGGGTGAGGAGACGGAAGGTGATTCTTTTGTTGACGGGGAGCCAGGCGGAGGGCGAGGAGCCCAGGATGAGGACCTCCGTCTTGTCTGAGTTCAGTTTCAGGCGGCTGGTCGTCATCCACTCGGCTACATCTTTCATCCCTTCGTGCAGGTTGGCTCTGGCGGCGGCGGGGTCGTTGGTCAGGGAGAGGATCAGCAATTAGTGACATGAATTATTTTAGGAAAATTTAATGTACACATTTGATAAGTCTAGCAAAATCTCTAAATTATGAAGTTTGATGATTGAATTTACATTTTAAATTGCAGAGGGAGATGTTTATCGTTAGCTCATGTTAGGTGAAAATGGTATAAGGAACATAAATTAGAGAGAATGTAGAATGTGGAAAAAGGGTGAAAAACTTTTGCATGTATTATTTGTGTTGAAGGAAGTAAACCTACAGCCATAAACATTTATAGAATTCTTCATCCCAACAATATGGGAAGCCTTGGATTATTTAAATACTGCAAATATTGTAAATGTTTGTTCTTGCTTGTTTAAGTTTTTTGAATAAATTTTTAGGTCGCTCTTAGCGACCACATTAGCTGTACTGTGAAAGATGTATTGTCTCTAATACATTACAACAAATGTGTAGGGAAGTAGGATCTGCTTCTATGGTTACCCCCACTTTTCCTTGATGTAGTGCTGTTTCTGACTAGTCTGACTGGGATCCTGTTCATCAGGACCCCAGTCTCTCTGCTTTCTTCCCTAAAGTGTTATGGTAAGAATTTAGGTACATCCCAGATTGGTTACTGGGCACCCTTATCAGTCCCTAGTATATGGTCCCAAGGTACCCAGGCCATAGGTACGCCATAGGCCAAAGCATGTTTTGTGCCACCTATGGGAGACCATTCAAACTATCACTACAGGCTTAAAAGTGCAGCCTGTGTAAGCTGGTTCTAGCACCACTTACGAAAGATATAAGTTTCCGTATTTCTACGATCACTGAACTTAAAACCTATAAGTCACCCCTACGGCAGGCCTTTTCTATCCTGAAGGCAGGATGCTTGGTTCTAAGTGTGAGGGTGCCCCTGCATGAGCAGGACACCCCTACAGCCTTCAGAGTCCATTCTCCCGGGTTGTAAGTGAGACAGCCATATAACATATAGAGGGGCACTGCGTCATTACTCAATGACTATCTCAAAACTGGCTGTAACGAACCCTGTTGTGTTTGGTATCAATCATGTTGGAATCATACCTCACACCGTAAACGGTGTGGGAGGTATGACGCATTGTAAAGGTCCTCCGTTAGGCCCTCATTGCTCCCGGTACCAATCTTCTAGACGCAGACAGCACAACATGGCAGCTTCCGACCAGAGACACGATTCTGCCCTCCTGCTGCTGAGCCAAGATTGAGCAAGGGATGGAAGAACAATAGGCATCTTGTCACAGGGAGGTGTGACCACCTCCCAGACAGGGTTTAGTTTATTTGGGCAGGGTGGGAGTGCTTGCCAGCGCCACATAGTCTGCGTGCAGGGCACAATTGGTGCCCTCCATGCACAGTCAGGTTCAAACCAGTTCAGGGAGCCATTGGCTCCCGCTATGGCATGAAACTGGACAAAGGACAAGGGAGTAGCCTCCTCCTTTCGTCCCAACCCTTTCCTTAGGGTATTTAAGGGCTTACCTGAGGGTAGGTCCCTAGATTTGTTGCGGGACACGATTCAATTCAGACACCACTTCAACTTCGACCATCTGGACACTCTGGATTTCGCTGGACTTCGCTCTGAGCATCAAGGCTGCAACCGGGAAGACTCCTGCTGCTCCTGATCTCTTCTCCCTCCTCGTCTGCTGCAATGTCCATGCCTGTGCTCCCCACAGGAGCCTGTCCGGGGCCTGTGGCCATCCAAGACACCTGAAGGAATCTCCCTTGAAGTGAAGGTGTCACTCCCTGCATCTGCAGGCACCGCAACTAAGCTGACCGGCCTTCTGATCCTGGGCTCCCACAGACTCTGAAAGGCTCAGCAACACAGGTGGTGGTTCTTCACATCTCTCGAGGCCTGTCCTGTCTTCTCACCAAGGTTGAGGCCAGTATCCCTTGTCGGAGCCGCAGGAACCAAATCCATGTGCACCTCATCGACTTGCAGCTGCAAAGGCTTGTTGGCTTCATTCCATCAAGATCTTCAGGCTCCAAGAAGCCCCAACCTCAAGCATCTCCCGTGATCAAGATCTTCATCCTCACAGAATCACTTGCATTATGGGCCTGCATCTTTGGTGATCTGCTCAAGGTCATCTTGCGACCCCAGTGCCTCCGGCCTGTGGGTCCTCTTGAGGGTCATCTTTGGATTCTTTTGGGCTCCCCTGATTGCTCCGGGCCTGCCCTGACTTCCCTGCTTGTGGTGAGTGTCCTGGACCTTGCTGGTCCCGACATTGCACCTTCTTCAACTTCCTCATTGGTTACAGTTCCCAAGGCTTGTTGGTGTTCCCGCCGGACTCCGACCCCTCAACTCTCGACATCCAACATGGGACAGCTTGTGTACAGCTCCTGGTCTTCCACAGCATCCCCTGGTCCACAAACTGCAGTTCCAAGGTCACCATCAGCTCTCCTGCAACACCTGACATTGGTGGGCATTCTTCTTCCGTGCCTCCTGGTCAATCCCGAATGGCATAGACTCTATCCCATCTGCTTGCAGGTTCTTCACATCTTGAATCCACCTTTGAGTTTCACTTAACACTTTCACCTTCCTCAGCAGCGGCATCTTCCTGAAGTCCTCCATTGGGTTCGACGGGGTTTCTGACGCTACTACACACCTATGCACCGGCTTCCTTGGTACAGGTAACCTAGTTCCTAGTGTATCCACTAGTGAGGTGGCTCTCCAACCTCTTGTCCTCCACGGGGTTTCTTCAGGGTCCACTTGGAAGAGTCCTCTTTCTTTAAAGTTGCAACAGCAACTTACATGTGGATTTGTACGGAGAACTCAGGTCGTGTGCATACACTGCACAGGACTTCTGCAGAGCTCGTAGCTGCTCACCTTGGGTGATTCCTTAGTTCCCCGGCATTTCTACGTCCTCTGAGTATTGTCTTGACTCGAGTCATGGTTCACATACCACTATTTTAGTATATGGTTTGGTCCCCCCCTGGTGACCGCTGTGTATTCTGTGCTACTTACCTGTTTCTATTGAAAAGTATTGTGTGTATTGTGTATATCTCCGGCTAGGAGATATCTAAATGTGTTAGTGAGTGTCTTATAATAAATACATCATTTTATAAATACAGTGTGTGGTTCTTTATCACTTAATCAATACCTATAAGATTATGTTTTGGGGAAACACGCTGCTTTACACTCCTTCTGGACTAAGCCTGGAGGCTGCCCTCCACAGCTACCACTTAGAGAGCTTTCAAAGGTTTTCTAAGACCGCTAAAATCACAATAAGGGTTGTCTGGACTGGTGCAGGGTACCCACTTACATAAGTGTGCATCAAATACCAGGCCAGCCTCTTGCAAACCCCATATATTAGGATTTGGGTCAGCCCCTTGCTCTTGATTGATTGGCTTTCTTGGCTATCTCTTGTCTCTTATTCTTATTAAATGGCTTTCCTCATTGTAGTGTCCTCCACAGCCTGGGTACCCACCAATGACTACGCCACACATGGAGCTTAGTATGATATGTCTTTATTTGTCTGCATGTAACTGCAAACTCAACATTCTAAACTAGCCTTCATTTCATTCCGCTCTAGCACGTCACAGTTCTACAGAGCCCATCAGGAGCCAAAAGGGTTCCATCATTTCAAACTTGTAAGACACCACACTCACTTCCTCATTATTCTTTGCTTGTTTCATCTCTAGAGCATTCCACTCTTACTGTGTTCTGATTGGATGACTTGTGCCCTTCCACTGTTTGTATTCAGGAGCACTATTTCCTATTCTTCTAGCAGTCCATCCGGTGTGCACATATTTTGTGTTCAGTCTCTTGTGCGCTGCTTGCCCTATCACATTTAGTTTTCTGTGTTGCCCCTGTCCCCCTACAGCAATATAACTGCTTCCCCCACAGGGCAATTTTTTTTTTTTTTTGTTTTACACCCCTTGACCCCACTCCTCATTGCTTCTCCCCCCTTCCCTCTGCTCCTGCGGCATTGGCAAAAAGCATTAACAAAGCCAATATGTCTATATTGTGTTTTAAAAGATGAGACGTATTGGTTTTGCAAATGCTTCTTAGCTTTGTGGTTGTAATGATTAAATATTTCAGTAGAAATGTAATTAAACGCTGTCTGGTTTGACCGGGTCTCTGTGGAGACATTGGTTTAATAAAAAAAATATATATTAAGACAATGCCTGAGGAACCTCATTATCCCCTCGAAAGCCTGACAGTGGTACTGTTCTCAGAAAAAGCATTAGTAAAGGTAATAAACCAAGCTTGAGAAGCTATCATTATGTAAATGTGTGTATACTTGTAAAGCGCACTGCCGCCGCATCTCGGGGCATCCTTGCGCTGTATACCACTGTGGAACCCATCCTGGCTTTCCCTGTGAGTTGCCCCCTCCAGGGCACCCCCAAGGTGAAGCCAGGCATCTCAGCACTGTTGGGGCCATTGTGGAGATTAAGCAAGCTATTGCCCAGAGTTTCAGAGTGGGACCCATGATTAGAGTAGGCACCGAGGCGAGAATTATCGTGTCCGCGGACATTGAGCCCAAGACCCTGCCGCGTCGGGAATTGAACCCTGGTCCCGGGCCTGACCTCTGCTTCAGGGTCTGCCGCTTCTACCCAGTGAGCCACACTTCTCCACACATACCTCACAATACCTGTGTTATCGTTACAACACCCTGCAGTCTTTAAACATAAAACAAATGTATAATGGCGGATGTGACTCTTGTTTTGTTCCAGACAAAATGACATTTATAAGTCATGGCCCTCAATTAAATGACCTCAAGTCGAGTGCAATCCCATACTAACTTCCTTTGGTGCTCAGTATCTGCTACCCAATTGAGTGGATTCAAGTATTACTAACAGTTTGTTTCTCAGAGTAGAATCTGCAGTGGTGCTGCTTTGTTCATATCAATGGCATGTGCATTTGCAGTGCGGCATGTAAAATTCTGGTGGTGCTCTCACCAGAGTACACCTCAGCTGTTGCGCTTTGCTGAGCACCATAACAACTACTGTAAAGCTCCAATTTTAAGATTAGTGGAGCAGCATCACATGGTGGAATACCCAGTGTCCTTCTGATAGGGACTGCGGGGGAACCTGAATGCTCCCCCACGGTCCCTGCCATCTCCCCACCTCCTGCAGAGCTGGCTTTGCTCCCTCATGAAGGGAGCTGCTAAATATGCAGCTCCCTGCATGTGGGAGCAATCTTTCATCTGTTTCCCTGACTGCATGACAGAAGGTAGGGAAACAGATGAAAGCTCAAAAATATGTGGCCTTGTTTTTTCCACACCCAGAATACCAGAATGTGGGAACACCAGAACCATTGTAATCTGCTTGAATATCTGGTCAGTAAAATCTATGTGGAAGGAGCTGCAAATGCCACCTGGCCCTGTTCCCTGTTCCTTACAAATTTTCCGCGCCTCCTGGTCACTCCCGAGTGGCATAGACTCTATACCATCTGCTTGCAGGTTCTTCACATCTTGAATCCACCTTTGAGTTTCACTTGACACTTTCACCTTCCCCAGCAGCGGCATCTTCCTGAAGTCCTCCATTGGGTTCGTCGGGGTTTCTGACACACCTATGCACCGGCTTCCTTGGTACAGGTAACCTAGTTCCTAGTGTATCCACTAGTGGGGTGGCTTTCCAACCTCTTCTCCTCCACGGGGTTTCTTCAGGGTCCACTGGGAAGCGTCCTCTTTCTTTAAAATTGCAACAGCGACTTACATGTGGATTTATACTGAGAACTCAGGTCGTGTGCATACACTGCACAGGTCCTCTGCAGAGCTCGTAGATGCTCACCTTGGGTGGTTCCTTAGTTCCCCTGTGTTTCTACGTCCTCTGAGTATTGTCTTGACTTGAGTCATGGTTCACATACCACTATTTTAGTATATGGTTTGGTCCCCCCCTGGTGACCACTGTGTATTCTGTGCTACGTACCTGTTTCTATTGAAAAGTATTGTGTGTATTGTGTATATCTCCGGCTAGGAGTTATCTAAATGTGTTAGTGAGTGTCTTATAATAAATACATCACTTTATAAATACAGTGTGTGGTTCTTATTCACTTAATCAATACCTATAAGAATATGTTTTGGGGAAACAAGCTGCTTTACACTCCTTCTGGACTAAGCCTGGAGGCTGCCCTCCACAGCTACCACTCAGAGAGCTTTCAAATGTTGTCTAAGACCGCTAAAACCACAATAAGAGTTGTCTGGACTGGTGCAGGGTACCCACTTACATAAGTGTGCATCAAATACCAGGCCAGCCTCTTGCAAACCCCATATATTAGGATTTGGGTCAGCCCCTTGCTCTTGATTGGTTGGCTTTCTTGGCTATCTCATGTCTCTTCTTCTTATTCAATGGCTTTCCTCATTGTAGTGTCCTCCACAGCCTGGGTAACCACCAATGACTACACCACACATGGAGCTTAGTATGATATGTCTTTATTTGTCTGCATGTAACTGCAAACTCAGCATTCTAAACTAGCCTTCATTTCATTCCGCTCTAGCACGTCACATCTACAGAGCCCATCAGGAGCCAAAAGGGTTCCATCATTTCTAACTTGTAAGACACTACACTCACTTCCTCACTATTCTTTGCTTGTTTCAACTCTAGAGCATTTCACTCTTACTGTGTTCTGATTGGATGACTTGTGCCCTTCCACTGTTTGTATTCAGGAGCACTATTTCCTATTCTTCTAGCAATCCATCGGTGTGCACTTATTTTGTGTTCAGTCTCTTGTGCGCTGCTTGCCCTATCACATTTAGTTTTCTGTGTTGCCCCTGTCCCCCCCACAGCAATATAACTGCTTCCCCCACAGGGCAATTTAGTTTTTTTAGTTTTACACCCCTTGACCCCACTCCTCATTGCTTCTCCCCCCTTCCCTCTGCTCCTGCGGCATTGGCAAAAAACATTAACAAAGCCAATATGGCTATATTGTGTTTTAAAAGATGAGACTTATTGGTTTTGCCAATGCTTCTTAGCTTTGTGGTTGTAATGATTAAATATTTTAGTAGAAATGTAATTAAACGCTGTCTGGTTTGACCGGGTCTCTGTGGAGACATTCGTTTAATAAAAAAAATATAAATTAATTAATACAATGCCTGAGGAACCTCATTATCCCCTCGAAAGCCTGACAGTGGTGCTGTTCTCAGAAAAAGCATTAGTAAAGGTAATAAACCAAGCTTGAGAAGCTATCAGTATAATACCTGTAGTTATTGTTACAACACCCTACAGTCTTTAAACATAAAACAAATGTACAATGGCGGAAGTGACTCTTGTTTTGTTGCAGACAAAATGACATTTATAAGTCATGGCCCTCAATTAAATGACCCCAAGTCGAGTGCAATCCCATGCTAACTTCCTTTGGTGCTCAGTATCTGCTACCCAATTGAGTGGATTCAAGTATGACTAACAGTTTGTTTCTCAGAGTAGAAGCTGCAGTGGTGCTGTTTTGTTCATATCAATGGCATGTGCATTTGCAGTGCGGCATGTACAATTCTGGTGGTGCTCTCACCAGAGTTCACCTCAGATGTTGCGCTTTGCTGAGCACCATAGCAACTACTGTAAAGCTCCAATTTTAAGATTAGTGGAGCAGCATCACATGGTGGGATACCCAGTGTGCTTCTGATAGGGACTGCAGGGGAACCTGAATGCTCCCCCACGGTCCCTGCCATCTCCCCACCTCCTGCAGAGCTGGCTTTGCTCCCTCATGAAGGGAGCTGCTACATATGCAGCTCCCTGCATGTGGGAGCAATCTTTCATCTGTTTCCCTGCCTGCATGACAGAAGGTAGGGAAACAGATGAAAGCTCAGAAATATGTGGCCTTGTTTTTTCCGCACCCAGAATACCAGAATGTGGGAACATCAGAACCATTGTAATCTGCTAGAATATCTGGACAGTAAAATCTATGTGGAAGGAGCTGCAAATGCCACCTGACCCATTTCCCTGACCTCCACCTGACCCTCTTCAACCCCTTGGGTGCTCATGACGAGGTCAGCTCGTCATGAGCTACGGCGCTCCGGTGCTCATGACGAGCTGAGCTCGTCATGACCTCGCCCGTTCCGTGGAACGCTAGCATGCTGGGCCGATTCCCCTGCCGTGCTGAGCGTTCCATGGGAACGGGTGTGACCATGACGAGCTCAGCTCGTCATGAGCACCGGAGCGCCGTAGCTCATGACGAGCTGACCTCGTCATGAGCACCGGGGCGCTGTACGCGCCCCCCGCCCCCCAGCACAGTTGGGGAAACAGAAGGGGTTAAAGGCAGCCCCTCCCACTGGGCCCATGGTCCTCTTCCCACCTTATCCATTCCACTGCCCTTCACCAGCTGCGTGCTCACCGTACCACATGCTCAGAGAAGGTGGTCTATTGTATTGTTAATCTCCATAGAATTTGGAATTCTGAGCAGAATTCTGGTTAAAAAAACAGAACTACACAGTTATTCACCAGTCTGAAGTTGTAAACTCCAAATAGGCAGATGTAAATGCAAGGATGCCACTCATAATTGTAATTTCTTGCCACCTTACATCACTGCACTGTTATATTTTACCAATGGTTGCATGTGTTCAAGAAAGAAAAAAATCCTCCTTATATTCCAGGCCCACGTGTTCTTGATATACTGCATTCAGCGTACGTTGTGCCTCTGCTTTACCCCGAGTTCTCTAGCATCTCAGTGCTTTGATCACCTGGATGTCTGTTCTTTAAGTTTCCTGAGGTGGCAGGCTTGAAGGGTGGAAGTGGGGACCTGGAATCCAAGGTGGAATGGAAGATGTCGAACTTGGTCTTCTTCATTAATCAATAAACGAATACCATGACTTTCTGAAAAGGGACATTACACGTTTAATAATCAGCCCTTCAGAAAATGGTTTCTTACTGTGGAAGTGGGAAATCGTCACACAATGCAGAAGGTTTCCAAAGAACTCTGGTTTTATTCAGCCACACCGTAGCAGCACCCAGAGATAACTATCACTGTACTTGAGCACATACATTCCACAGAAGAACTTAGGGCTCCATTAGGATATCGGGCGGATTGCCTCCGCCAGGGTGGCGGTGGCCACCGCCACCCAGGCGGAGGCAATCCGCCCGGCAACCACTCTCGTTTTCCCCTCCGCCTGATTAGGATGGCGGAGGGGACAATGGCGGACGGAAATACCGTCCGCCGCTTTACCGCCGCGGTCGCAAATAGATTAATATGGTGGCGGAGTCCAATGGACACCGCCAGCCATATTATGATGGCGAAATGTGTGGGCCTTTCCGCGGCGGCAATGCCGCCACGGAAAGGCATGCGGACATTGCTGCGGGGGCCCCCTGCAGGGCCCCCAGGTTGGCGCCACTGTCGGGGGGCACATGGGGGGTACCGAAGGTACCCCCCCACATTTGCATATGCAAAGCGTCAGGCACAGCGCGGTGCCTGCCGCTTTGCATATGCAAATGCGTAAAAGCATTTTTTGCATTGTGGCGGGCGGTGCAGAGTGCACCGCCCGTCACAATGGTAAAACTACAGGATGTGCCCGCCACTGTGGCGGGCACATCCTAATTCCCCCCACGGGACCCCCGCCCTTATGGCGGGCGGTCCCGTTCTCCGATAGGGTGGCGGGCGGACAATGTCCGCCCGTCATCCTAATGGGGCCCTAAGAATCCTCCATAATCTGACATCATACAGAGCACTGCACGAATTAGAGATCATGCAGAGCACTGTATGAAATACATTTCGCCACAACATATTCCCCCTTTTATAACATAGCATAAAATGACTCTAAGTACAAAGTTGAGCTCAAAGAAAAGAAATTCCTCAAACTAAAGAAATATTGAATGTACAAAAAAATGCATATATATAATTCACATTTGGTAAATGGTACGCAGGAAGATTCTTACATAGATGGAAAACAAATGATTGCTTATATGACACAAAGAAACATCTTACATGATGTGCAATAGAACGTTAACACAGATGCAATTGAAATGAATACTAATATGACAAAAGGAAAATCTATTTGTGAAACTTTGCTGGCTTCCGATTGCTCTTTTAACTCTGCCCTGATTTTGAATATTTTCCAAACTTGCACAAGAAGGATTTCCGTTGGGGTTTTCCATGGTCTCTTACTATTCACTTTTACCACTCTGGACGAATTCCACCATTCATGCCATTCGAAAATTCTTTCAATCCAATTTTGATTTTACTTAAGACAAACTAATTGCATTCAATAGTGAATCTGCATGCAATACAGTTCCCACACTTGACATGCTCAGTGAGTGGGGCCAAGGTCCAATTGTCATTGAGTGTTCCTGTGCGTGTTGTAGTGGGCAAGCCTGCTCTGACCAAATGATCCTTTATGTTTTTGTTCTTTTTAAATGCAAAAAATGGGCGTTCCAGGTTCAATATGCCTGCATTGATGACCTCCAATGCTTCAGAATCACTTGGCATACAGTATGTGAAACAGGGGAAAAAGTGGTAACGCATACTATGCGGTTCTGTGAGTGTTTTGTTTTGGGCTCTCGGAGACAGTCCCTTGGGCAGTACCAGGCTCTCTCAGGGAGTTGCAAACTAATCAATGAGGTTAACCTCTAGCTGTTAGTTTGTTACTTAGGACTTTGGCTTCGCGAAAGTAATCCTCTTTCAGAGTACAATTCCTTGTAATGTGTAGGAACTGTGAGTAGGGTAATGTTGGACCATCATCAGCGTGATCAAGCCACCTCCAAGAGGTGTGGATCTCTCAGAGCTCCTCAACAAGGAGGAACTCAAGTGGATTTTACAAACTGGTAGCATACACACCGGCCTCAATCGCCTGGAGGACTGGACTACGTTAATGTAATCTGTTTTACTGTGCTTCTTTTTCATCCCTCTCTGATATTAGTAATTTCTATGTAAACCCCTGGTGTCTAATTACTTTTCCTCTAATTAGCTCATACCTCTTCTTGACTCCTTCATGAAACGTTTCGCACAAATCCAGGCGTAATTATCATCTCATTTACACGCATGCTGTATTCTTTCCGTCTATCATTCACCACTACAAAATGGCCGCCTCCTTTACGCAACTTTGTCTGTCCTTTATTTCCGTCACTGGGTCACATGACCTCATAATCCAATCAGTCCCTTAACTATTTAACTTGCCATCTTACCAGCAACTCGTACACTCCTATCCACGTTCCGACAGGCAAGACCTGCTGTAACAGCAGCTAATCACAGATAAGCGCACCCTGCACCCCATCCACCTTTTTTAATTCTTCACCACCTTGATACTAAATCTCCACCAACTCATTGTTCAGATTCCCCTGATACTTGAGACCACGGATGCGGCTCACAGCTCACTGAGTTACCGTCCCAGATATACTGCAGCCATCTGAAATAGGTAAGCCATGCTGCAACTGCAATTGTCTCTGCCCTATCCACTTTGGCTCCATATTTCCTAATTGGCCACTCTCTTTCATTAGCCCTTCCTGGACACTGATTCGTAGACCGCTATGCGGCAATAACTTCTCAGCCTCTGAAATACACCGGATGCCATCCAGTAGCTTAATTAAGCCGTTATAGCTCTTCTAATTAGGTAAGCTCCATCCCTCTTTCGGCGTCCTGCCATACTCTATGACCTTTTCCTCAGTTTTAACATCACTTGGTTCTCTTTCATGCAGGTCGACTCAGACCCAGCTCCTACTGGTACAGACCCCACCTGCGGCTCTCTGCATCTTTCTTACTCAGCCCAGACTTCTAATCGGTCTTTGCCTTGAACAAACCTCCTCCAAGTCACTCTGACCTGGACCTAGGTATTATTATAACTATCTTTCCCTCTCCGCCCTCAAGCATCCTACCTACTTGCATCTTGCGAGCTCACTGTTTTTCACACATGCTTCACCATTTCATGCATCTGCCACTTTCCTTTTATCTAAATTATTTTCTGCTTTTGACATCCGCGGCATACTAGCTTTCTGGTAGTTTTGCTGGTTTAACACGACTCACCGAGTTCTGTACCGTTTCGCGTGTTTCATTACCACACGTGTACTTCTAGCATGAGTTGCTCTTAATTGCGTAATTATCGGACTCACTAACAGGACTCTCGGTCCTGCTGAGCCTTGGTTAACAATTTGTATGCATCCAGTTCACTTTTCTGGTACAGTTTTACTCACATGCGATCCCTTCACACCAGTTTCACATAGAGACTGCCCTCACCAGCACCCAAGTTGTTTTAAAACTCTTTTCCGCCTGATCTAACTTTGTGTTGTGTCTTTTTTCATCCCTTACTTCCCTCTTATGGTTTTGTTCTAGTTATTACAGGCAAAATGTACACAGACATACCATTGATAATGTCCTGATGATGATCCTATATCTTTTGTAAGGATCGAAACACCGTCGACTTGTTGTGCGCCATATACACTTCTTTATTTAATACTCATTTTGTGTAATGGTGTCTCCACTATAATTTGTTTGTCATATCAAAATGTGCCCCATACAAACAATTTACTCTGCCTGAGCCTTTCTGTTTTCATGTTGTTCGTCCTTCCCACTAAGTTGGATACAGGCTTGTGTCCCACTTTTATTGTTACTTGCTTTATTTTGTTTATATTTAAGCAACTGCATATTAAAAAATCCCTGTCCGGCTGGACAGCTGTAAAATATAGTACTGATTGAGTCTGTAATTATTGTTTACTAACATTAACCCTTGTCTAAGGACCACTGTTTTTAGAAATAATTGATTACCCAAGGTCCCAGACCAATTGTATTTGGGCTTCCCTTATCTTATATAACACAAATTAGATAAACAACAGTAGCTTGAAACTTAATGTAGATAAGTCTGAGGTTTTAGTGGTCGGTAACAATTCCTCTCTTTGGACTGTATTTCAATGGCCCAATTATTTACGAGACTTATTGCCCCCGAAACAAAAACTGGAATAAAAAATCTTAGCGACTGCCACCTTACCAAGGTGGTCCAAGTTATGAAATTTGCAGCCTGCTGCTTTGGTTTACTTGGGACCCTAAAGATGGTTTTGAGTTAATACCTCAGACCACTTGAAGAACAATGGTCCAGGGCCTAGTTCATTTCTGGATTGATTATGGCAACTCAGTCTACCTGGGAAGCCCCCTGTATGTGGTCACATGCCTTCAAATTATTCCGAATACTGCAGCCCATAATCTCCTAAAGATTCCCAAGCATCACTCTGTCTCTTCATCTTTGGTAGGGTTATATTGGCTGCTGTTTTTCAAAAGAATCAAATTTAAATCTCTGCCCGGCCCACTGAGTGATACAGAATAAAGGTTCTTCTTTGATTCAACAGCAGTTAACTCCCTACAACCCCAAAGGATCATTATGCTCTGAAGATCAGAGACTCCGGACTGTACCAAAAATAATGCTAGGAGTGGAGGGCGTTTGTTTGACTATTTGGCACCAAGGCCCTGGAACTCGCTGCTTTTATCTCTGAGAGTGGCCAAGGAAGAAACAAAATTCTGGAATCTACTTAAAACTCAAAATGATCAGCTTGCTGTAAGCACTATGTGAGGGACTTGACCTTCAGCACTGGGAGGCCCGATGGGTAGCCGTGCAATTTACAAATCCCTTGCATAGCATAC
The DNA here is from genome assembly GCF_964261635.1 of Lissotriton helveticus. NCBI lineage: Eukaryota > Metazoa > Chordata > Amphibia > Caudata > Salamandridae > Lissotriton > Lissotriton helveticus. The sequence goes on from NC_136071.1 coordinate 905,464,974, forward strand.
CATAGCATGGCCTAGTCACGTGAGCCAGACCAGTTGTTGTCATAGGGGAGATATGATAAAGCTAAGAGAGGAAGGCCCTTTGCATACGGAAGCTCTGTCCTTGTGGGCTGGAGAACGTGGACCCATACAATGTGAAGTGTGGAAAATGGGAGTCTAGCCAGGCATTTCCATTATTGAAGACAAGGTTTCAGCAATAGAGCTAACAGATCATCCCAAGAGAGGGTGACCCATGTATGAATAGTCGCTTCTCTCCATAATTCAGCTCTCCGTGTGGCCGCCTATTTCAGCGGTGCGGCTAGATAATAGAGTTCCAAGTCAGCAACGAGCATACCACTCATCAGTGGGGAGTCAAAGCTTCATAAGAGAGATTCTGTGACGGCTCATGCACCAAATAAATTCAATAGTCCATCTACCTTGTGAAAAACAGATGTAGGGAGGCAGATTGGAACAGATGAGAAAAAATATAATACACAAGACAAAAGACCATCTTAGACAATGCGACCCTTCCAATGAGGCAGTGGAAGAGCCAACCAGAAGAAGTGTACTGATTGTTGAAAAGAAGCTATTGCTGCTCTGATGGTGCCCTCCAGTTGCTTGGTTTTTAAATGATAAACATTGATTTCCAGGTAGTGGGACATGTCCGGCTTCTATCTAATATCAAGATTAAAGTCAGAAGGAGCCGCAGGTCCAAATGGGCTGCCAAACGCGATCTTTAAGCATGACCCGGACCTGTGGTCAGAGATTCTAACGCCTCTGTTCAACCAAATATATAAACAAGCAGAGTCACCCGCATCCTGGAAAGGCAGTATAATCCATCCCATATTTAAGCATGGTGACCATCGTAACCCCAGAAATTTCAGACTGATATCGTTAATAGATGTAGAGGCTAAGCTCTATGCTTCCTGCATTCTACGAGAACTACAAGCTTGGATAGAAGAAACAAAGATAATGCCCAAATTTCAAACAGGTTTTAGGCAAGGAATGGGAACAATAACAAATTTAACTTGCCTGTCTATCCTAATGTTTCAAGCGGTTGCAAAGGGATGCCGCTTGTATGCCTGTTTTATAGACATCAAGTCGGCTTTTGACCGGGTGAATAGAGAGCGCTTGTGGATGAAATTAAAAAGCTGGGGGTTGCCACATCAACTCTTAATAGCCATCAAAGCCCTACACCAACATACTTGGGCAAGAGTAAAACTGGGAAACGGGGGTAACACAACCAGGAGCATCCCGACACATCAAGGCCTAAAACAGGGCTGTGTACTAGCCCCCACCCTCTTCAACCTTCTTCTGTCCGACCTCTCAAGCGTACTGGAATCGGCAGACAGCCATCCACCATCTCTAGCTAACAACCCAATATACTACCTACAATATGCTGACGACATCGCATTACTGAGCAAAACACCAATTGGCTTGCAAAGAGCTATAAATAAATTAACATCGTACTTAGAACGGGAAGGCCTAGAATTAAATAAAGAAAAATCTAAAGTGGTCCGTCTAGTAGATGCGCACAAGCTACGGTACAAATGGATGACTCAAGGGGCAACGCTGAAAGAAGAAAGGATTTACAAGTATCTGGGAATAATAATATCAAAAGGTGTTATCCACAAGGACCATAAAACAGCCCTACAAGCAAAAGCACAATCTTTAATCTTTGCGTATCGTTCTTTAAAAGTAAAAATGGATTGCCCTAACTATAACCATCTACTAAAAGTAATGGCAGCGCAGATCATGCCTACCCTATCTTATGGCCTAGCGACGTGGTGTGGCAAGGAGGCCGATCTATTAAATGAATTACAGACGAGAATTTATAAAATGGTCTTCAATCTGCCAAAATCCACCTCAGCTTCACAAGTCAGGCTTGAATTTGGACTGCAAAACCAGAAGTTCCGGAGCATGAGCGGCTTCGTGAAACTCTGTTATAAACTTCGATCTGCAGACCCAGACACACTGGACTGGCTGAGCTGGGAGGAAATCAAAAAACGGGCAAACACCGCACACCCGAACCCTTGGGGAAAGTACCTGAAACTATGCGTGGAAAAGCTGGAGTTGGAATCAGTCTGGAAATTAGGGACAGACAAAGCAAGCCTAAGCAAATTAGCCAATGCGGCAGCAAAACAGAAATCCTTTCTGGAGGATAAAGAGACATTGGCAAAACGTCGGCATGGCTGGACCATCATGAACTCTTATACAAACTCAAAACCACTCGCTTACCTATCATCTCACTTCAGTGGCTATTTAAAAAAGGCTTTCATCGATTATCGGATGGGGATGCACGTTTCAAAAGACTTATTGCCGTCCTGGAAACACTCCGACCAGAAGGAGCAATGTCGCCTCTGTGGGTATAAAACTGAAACCCTTGCCCACTTTCTTTGTGTTTGTCCTGCGCTGATAGGACAAAGACGACTGTTATTGAAACCTATTTTTAACACGCTAAACATACGCTCTTGTAGACATGCCGTTACAAGCTTGCTTGGAGGCTCCTCCATAATCTTGGCATGCCGCGGAGTCAAATTTTTGGCAGAAGTAATAAATCGCCTTGGACAAATTGAAAGTGGGAATCACTAGGTTGGTGGGCTATCAGGAACTTTTTAACACAATGAACTTTCACGTTTTGACCCTAATTTTAACAGCCGCAGAGAGCTTATAACCCTAGTATTTTTAATCAATTTTGTATCGTTATTTTATTATGCGATTTTTTTTTATTTTGGGGACTTTGACTTGACTATCTAAGGGTGTGGCCTATCTCAGGGGGTGGTATCCACTACATCAGACCTTACAGCGGAAATGCATTAGATTTGTCCTTATTCACTCGTAAGCAAGCATGGCAGCCAAAGTTCTCCAGCGCCCTGAAGGCCCCCTCCACATCTGAGTGTTTGCCTGTTAGGGACAGCAATAGGTCATCCGCATAAAGGGGGGGCGGCTGTAAAATTGGAGGTCTCAATTGCGCTGCCCCCTGAAAGCATCCATGGCCAGAGCAAAGAGCACCGGTGAAAGAGGGCAGCCATGTCACATGCCGCTTTCCACTGAGTTGAGAAATTACAGTGCCAGTCTTGACACGAGCCATCAGCAACATGTAGAGGATCCGTGTCCAACCAAAGAGATGAAAACCTTTTCGATGTCATTGGAGAGTGCAAGGCCTTAGGAACTTCGTCCGGCAGGGTATGTAAAATCTGCAGAAACTGTTGGATATTGGGGAACGTGCTACGCGTGGAAATAAAACCTGATTGGTTGTGATGGTTAATAGTGCTTACCTGCAGAAGTAACCTGTTGACCAGTATTTTGCTAAGCACCTTTTATTTCACATCATTTATATATAGAGGGGCCTGTAGGATGTTACATTTATTGATTTTCTTCAGGAGGGGGGACAAGTAAGATCTCCCGTATCATCGGAGGAAGACAACTGGCACTTCTATCTGTGTTGTACAGTTTTGTCAGGAAAGGTGTGAGATCCTCAGCAAAAGCGGCATAGTACTCAATGGGCAAGCAATCTGATTCAGGCATCTTGCCACTAGCCAACGCCTTAATGGCACCTCACAACTCCTGGACAGTGATCTCCATGCCAGGGAAGATACAACCACAACAGGTAGGCAAGGCGTACCGGCAGCTATAATATAATCAGGGAGTGCGGGAACATTAGTTGTGTCTTTGTGTGCATACAGATGTGCATAGTAAGTCAGTAAAACCTCATTGATTCCTAGTTGAGTGTACAGTAGGTTACTATTCACATCCTTTATTTGAAGGATCAGAGAGCAGCGATTGTTGGTCTGGCTAATAAGGCCCTTAACCTCCTGGCCTTTTCATGCTCATACTGGGCCTTACCAACATAAGCGAGATAGTCATATAATTTAAGCCATTCGAGCAACATCAGGAGTTTTCCCTGTTTGACTCAACTGGTCCGTGTGGGGTAGGGCGCCAGATCTAGGCAGCTCCAAACAATTTAAGTGTTTCTTGTTCAGATATCTAATTATGCAATTGATCATGAACACCTACTGAGTGAGCAATACAATGGCCCCGGATAACCAATTTGAATTCCTGCCCCTCCACTACAGGGAGTAGAGGCTGTGCCCTCATTCTCTGGGAAACATTTGAAGATGGTGTCTCCCCAGGTGGACTTAAAGGCTAGGCTGTCGAGGGCCACCATATTAAGTTTCCAGGTTGGAATGAAAACTCTAGGGGTGTCACAGGTGAGCATGAGCAGCAGCGGGAGATGGTCTGAGTGTATTCATGCAATGTACTCAGTACACAACATACATGCATGCATTTGTGTAGTGCAGAAGAACGCGTTGAGTCAAATTGATAAGCCATGCATACCAGAAAACGTAGAGTATGCATTACCAGCAGGAATGTGAGCCGTCCAGGGGTCAATAAAGCCCTATCTACCTGCTGTGAGGAGACTAGCTCGGTGTAACTGGGACAAGACTGGATAACTGGAGTGTAATATAAACAAAAGAGTATCTCCAAGGTTTCAGTTTTCTGCTTCATTGTTTGCTCATTTAATTTGTTTCAATGTAATTAATCAAGATAGGTAGAGATCTATGCCTTATATAGTCAGTAGAAGCACACCTTATATCAATAGCATGTGTAAAAAGTGACGCATGGTGGCTGGTGAATCTTCCAAGTGGTGTGGTGTACATTCCCATCTCACCCTGAATTTAACTGGGCAACCCCTCCCGAGGGATTTGGAGTGCTACTTATTAAGAGAAAAGCGTGAACAATTGGGCTAAACAGTGCACTTTGTGGACAGTTTTAAGATAAACTGACTTAACAAACATGTATACAGGCAGGCCTGATTAAGCACTTAGGACATATTCCAATGTTTCCATGAGTGCCAAAAATGCGTCGTTGTTTTTTTAGGGGAAAATGCGTCACAAAATGTCTTCAAAAAGGGAGAAAAATTTGTATTTTCCCAAATAACTGACACACATGTAAAGACTGTGTGGCAAACACTTAATTTGCCTGTTCCTTCACTTGAACAGATTCTGTACTTACCATAGGTCTTTGTACTGTTATAGTTTCCGAGCACTAGTAACTGCCACTCAATTGGTGTTATCCTATCAACTCAGTATCCTAAATGCCAGCAAAAACTTGCTCTATAATTACCATGCAAGTACATGTATATGTGGGTGTGCGTTGCTCCATCACAAATTGGAAGCAGTAGGTTTCACAGTCATCTCAGTGGCGTAGCAAGGGGGAGGTGAGTTTTGAGGGCGGCAGCGTCCGACCGCTCTTTCCTGCGCCCGTCGCCACGGCCGCCACAGAAATCACCAGCGCACCCCCCGCTCTTCAGACAGCAGCCGCGGGGCGGCAAACTCCGGAGCCGCCACGAGTGGCCGCAGGTCTAGCTACACCACAGAGTCATCTACTCAGTCAGTCAACAAGCTTTATTCAAATTCAGTAAAAAAATCATAAAAGCGTACAGGATAAAAATACAATAAGAACAAACATCAATGATATGCATTACAAGGTCACTATCTGTGCGAAGATAACAACGATTCATTATACTAGTAAAATCATTTTTACAATTCATCGTATACAAACCCTAGCAACTTTGTTGCAAGGCATGGTCATAGCAAATTCAATTAAGTCAGTTACATTAAAAAATATGGTATGTTTACATGTTATAGTGACATATTTAAAAATAAAGCAGATGTCCTTCAGAGGGTATAAGGGAAAAAAGTACATAAGTTATTCCATTGGTAAAGACCATCCATGGACTTGATGTGAGTCAGTATCAATTTCAGTTACTTACGAAAGCCCTTCTGTGCACAGGTTTAACAGGTCAGGGATCCAGTTCTATGCCTTAGAGTAAAGGAAATCGGTTATGGGTTATAGGTAGGTGGTATGTGTTTGCTAAATCCAGGACAATAACTACCCATCTCAAAGTTATTTTGTTTGTGTGATCTTGCATGGGGCATATATGTAGTCCTTGGATAAAAATCATGCAGTTCCCATGTTCCGATTGGGCCATCACCCATTTGTGGCTGCCAACATCGAAATGTTTGATGACTCGAGGGTCCCTGAAGTTGACCAAAACCAGGTCTCCCGGTATGTCCATGGGGATGGGACCCAACCACCCTACCCTTCTAACATTTAAGATCGTTTCGTCAATATTGGGTGGTAAGGGTCTATTCTTTGTCAACCAGAAAGACACCTTGTTTGCCAGGTCTGCTGGTCTTTCAATTTTACTATTAGTTAGCTCGGGGACACCCGAGAGGATGGACACAAAGGGTGCAGCCTCCGGTGGTAGATCTATATGTTTAGCCCTTCTTTGCGTATTACTGTAGTTTTGGGACTTCCCCTTTTTCAGCGTGAGTGGTTTAATCTGGCCATCTCTAGATGCAGGAATCTGGGCTATTGAGGGATTTGGTATAACTAGTGTTTTAGTTGTATTGGGGGCAGATACATGAGTTTTTATAGTATTACTTTGTACAGGGAGGATGGGAATATCAGTAGTCACTAGGGACTCGGCTTGATTCTTTCCTTCAATTCGTTTTGAGATCATTAGGTTTGCCCTGATGGATTCCTCTATAGAACAGAGCTTTTCCCCTATTGCCTCAATTCTTTTTACCAGTGGGGAAATTAAAGACCTAACCAGGAGGTCAATTTGGGCCAATAGTTCAGATGTTGCGGTATTTACAGTCAGCTCCAGGTTTGAACGTGGCTCTGGTGTTTTAAGGATGTTGTTAATTCCTGAAGGGGCACTTTGATGCAATCTTTGTATTTTGGCTAATCTTTCCCTCTGTTTAGGCCCTATGCGCTTTCTATTTGGATAGGGTAGCTGTACATTTACTGGCTGTTGTATAGTATCTGTGGGTGTGGATAGAGAAGGGGTACCAGGATGACTTGAATTTAGTTGAAAAGTGGTAATAGACCGGGGGCTAGTATTTCGCAATGCAGCTACAGAAGCATTTTTTGAGTCACTCCTGTTTTCAACGTTCGTATACACGGTTTTACAGAGCATATTTAGTTCATCCAGTAAAGAAAGATTTTGTATTTGGTCTGGTGGCTCCATAGCTGAGTGGTTGCTAGATGTGGATTCTATACAAAGACTCTTTTCTACTCTCTCTATGACGGACTCGATGGGCGATGTGGTCTTGATTAAATAATTGTCCAATGTCCCTTTCCGTTGCCCCCCTGGGGTATGTTATTCGTGCGAGGCCCTTTATCTGTCATAATGTGGCTAACTTCATGAAAATATATATATGACAGAGGGCTAAGCAACAATGCACGTACACCAATAGTCTAACAGCAGGGAGGTAAAAAGGGTAGACCAGTAGAGGATACCGAAGAAAATATGATGACAGTCACTTTAATGGATTAGTTAGTTCAAAGTTTCAAAGTCTCGTTTTCCATTAGACATACAGGCGACAATCAAAAGGGGGTGGCCCATCCCATCCTCCTCGTGCCTCGGAGGGCCTAAGAGGGCCCGCCCTTTGCCCGGGCTTCGCCCGGCGTCCCGCGAGACGGGGCTGTCCCAGATTTAAAGCGCCTCCTAGCGCGATGTGGGCATGCCGGGAATTCTGGGGTTTGTAGTCCCACGCGCCTCACAGCGGCCGCACCGAGGATTTTGCAGGTGCGGCGGCAGGCGGCGGGAAAGCAGCGGGCGTTCAGTCCCCCCGGACTGCAGATGCTGCCCACACTCGTCAGCTGCACAGGAAAGTCTCCCCACTCCACAGGGGCTGTCCCAGATTTAAAGCGCCTCCTAGCGCGATGTGGGCATGCCGGGAATTCTGGGGTTTGTAGTCCCACGCGCCTCACAGCGGCCGCACCGAGGATTTTGCAGGTGCGGCGGCGGGCGGCGGGAAAGCAGCGGGCGTTCAGTCCCCCCGGACTGCAGATGCTGCCCACACTCGTCAGCTGCACAGGAAAGTCATCTACTCAAATGCCTGCATTTCAAAAACACCAAAAGCACTTCAAACAACTCGGTCAAAACGGTTCTCAAGAAAATAATTGCTGACAAATATAATAGGGTAATAATCAGCATCAGTAATCAGAGACGTGTTAAGGCATGGGCAAAGTGGGCTCTTGCCCTTGGCCCCCTGATAGATCCAGCTCTGTACTGTTCTGCACAGGGTCCTTCCCTGGTGACGTTGAGTAATTCTTCGATTGGGTGATGTGTGAGTCTATTGCAGACAATTTGCCGAGAAATGTTTGTTTCATGCAACATCCATAAAAAAAGTTTCTTTTAGATCAAAAGAGGACCTCAAATATGAGAAATGGGATAGTGTTATAGAGTTTATTTGCAGTAATTTTAGTGAGCTGATGAAAACACATGAAACTATCCTTGAATATTAGATGTAAAAACATTTAGTATTTGCACTAGTGTCTGTGCAGTCAGTGTTCTGGCCAAAAGGGGCATGAAAGAGCTGAAATCTGTTCCAAACAGGGTCCCCAAAAATACCTTTGTCCCAGGGCCCCCAAACTCCTTAAGATATCCCTGTCTGTAATAGATCCCCTTCTTTTTCGCCACCCTCTGAAAACATGACTGTAATTCGAAACTGAGCATTTTCAAGACCGGGAGATCCAATGGGGATGGATGCTGAATGGATGTCTCGGTAAACTCATATTTACATAGAAAGTACTCAAACAACATTCACTTCAATAGCACCATCATCGTAGCCCTTCCATAGTGTGAAATTTAATATTTATGTAAATCGTTGAACTATGTTATATTTCATAACCTTCAAAAGAATAACTGACTATTACAAAAGAAATATCCGATTATACTTGTAATGATGATACTTGTAATTATTATACGCTCCTCACTCTGTACTTTTTTCAAATATTCTCTGATGTGAAAACACCAGCAACTAAAAATTAAAGGCGAAACCCCATGAATATTAATGCATTAATTGAAAGATTATGTTCTCATTGATCTCTCTTGGATGTTTTATCTACCTATTGTCAAGGTTCATTAAATTATTAGACAGCTACAAAATTACACTATTATAATAATTTAATTGAAAAGTAACATAATGTAGGTGCATACGCCAATAATGATTTTCTTTACTGAAGAGTGCTAAAGAGCAACCTAATTTAAAAGCATGTTATTCAAGAGTGCATTACAAACAGTGAGGTTTAAAAAAAATGAATGCATTACACATGACAGCAAAGCGAATTTTAGATTTAATCCACTGAATCAAATACATTTGTCAGTCTAGAAACCGGGCTAGTCTTCTTTCAAAACCTATTTACAGATGCAATGTGGCGTCCACTACTAATAGCTTTGCCCATTCTTTCAATGCAAATTTACAAGCAAAGGCAAAGCCAATATGCAGTCATTTTGGTACATTATTTTCTGAACTCTATAGAAGTTCACCATGCTGCATTCAAATGTAAAGAAGAGTGGTCATCTTGCAAGTATAGAAAATAATGTTTGACTCTCTTTGAATGGTATTTCTAGACATGGTAAAATGGGTTATACAGCGGATTGCTGCCTTCAATTTACTAGGTAAATGGTATTACCTGTACCCAGGGTCTAAAAATTAAATGCTAATAGTAGGCTTCAGCACTCAATGGTGAAGTCGGATTTTAAGTCACAATTCAGAAAATTCCACTTTTGGAAAGTTCAACAGGAGAAAATATGCTAGCCAACTGGCTTGACTTGGTGCAGATGCCGGGGGAACCTGTGGAGTAGTTGACACTCTGGGTTATTCCCAAGCAATCAGCAGAGGGGCAAGCATTAACCGAAAAGTTGGTTTACGGAGCCACTTGAAACTCCTTTGGACTTCTGGGTTTGTGCCCAGTTGAGAATAAGAAACCACTTTACCAGATCACATCCAGTCTACGCCCTGAAGAAAATCCCCAAAACCACCCTAAGATTCGACGAAACGGTTCGGCACCTTACACTACGGGGAACCTGCATTTTGCCTCTTGTAGGGAGTTGCACAAATTTCCACTTACCTACTGGCTTAATAAATATTCCCCTGGATTCAGCAGCACCACAATATGTTCAAATAATTTGGTTGCAAAAATTGCTTAAGTTGCTGCTGATGTTTCGAAAAACAAGACTGGTGCATGCATGTATGTAGTTTTTGTTGCTTTGTGTACCGCAGTTTTTGTTTTGTTTCACTTAAAATTTTTGTTTGACATGTATTGTTTAAATTTGTGACAAATGATACAATGCAGTATCATCCTTGGTCTGATCTATGAAATGAGGTGACTATATCTTAAAAAATTAAACTGATATAGTAAATAAATGCTCAAGACCTCGTAATTCACCTAATGGCCTTCAGTCTGTTAAATAACGTTAACAGCGACTAAAACGTGACTGCTAGTATATTTGTTCCTGTTGTATTTTGTAAGGCCCTTTCTAGTCGTTCTGGGCCATACTCCTTTGCTATTGCACTTTTAGAAAGTTTGCATTTTCTGGTCCCAACCATTTGTACTTTCTGCCAGTGTCCATGATCACATGTCTGAGAATGGCTCTGCTGTTGGGGTATATGTATTGCTTCCATATAGTGACACAAAGGGAGCTTAGGTGTGGACAGATTGGGCCATCATGGCGGTATGACTGGGGACGGACTTTACCTAGGTCCACTTACACTTCAAAGGGCTCTGCTTCCTGCACACACAAAGGAATCTGACACAAGGCATGTCCTGCCTTTTGTCATCTCAACACAGTTTGGAACCTTGACAGGTGAAGACCTTTCTAGAACCAAATGCTGGGATTCAACAGGGAGTATGCCAACATGAAGGCTGACATCAGGTATATATATTGGACCTTCAGAACACACCTGGATCTGTGAAAGTTACAGAAGAAGGAGTGCCCTGCTACATGAAGGTCTGCCTTGCTGTTTAAAAAGAAAGACTGAACCTGCTTGCCTTCACAACAGGCTAATTAGAGTGACTCCTAGGGTCAGTTGACTGACCTCCTGCGTGAGCCACAGGCACACAGCAAGTTGCAGAAGCTTCCCAGCAACTTGCCCAGTTGATGTGCTGCAACTTGACCTGTCTGTACCTGCAACTGGATCTGCTTGATCCCTGTTGGCCTCTGCTGGAGTGTGTCTGGGATCACCAAGAGATGCCTCTCCTGGTCCTGGACCCTTGACTGCTATCAGAGTGCACTTCTCCTGAAGAAAAGGTGAAAATCCTGACGTTCGGGCTCCTTGCAACTGCAAACTGGCCTGTTAGCATCAAGACTCTGCTGCCCCGAACAAGTGCCAATGTGAAGATCTGGTAACACCTGCTCTTTGGGCTACAGCGACCATCAACAATAAATGGGAATGACAGCCTGAGGTGACTGCCAGCGCAAAGCTACAGCGACTGTCCACAATGCTCAACCGGCTCTTTGTGCTACAGCAGTGACAGTCCATGACGCCTGGCTCGCTCTTCGGGCTGTATTACCGACCATCTGAAACACTCTCACCTGCTTCTTGCAGCCTCCTCCAACGCAAACGGAACTCTTTGTGCCGGACTTAGAAGGTAAGTTTTCAGTGGGACTAAGCTGTTCCCTGTATCTGACCCATGCTCCACCTCAATCAGCCAGAACTTGTGACTTTCCCCGGTCTAGCACGGTCAGATGACCGCAAGTGCCGTGTTGTGCTTTTATGTGTTACTTTCACTAGAAATTTGTCAATTGACTATCTCCGGTTCTACTGATTTTTGTCATTCTGTTATTTTATTTATTAAATTGACTCTAATCTTTTTTAATTGCTTTGCAATTTTCCTTTTGTTTTTACTTTATTACTTTTTGTGTGATCCAAAAATACTTTACGCTTTGCCTTTAAGTTAAGCCTGACTGCATTTGCACCAGACTACAAGAGGGTTAAGCATAGGTTAATTTATTGATTTTTGTGGTTTACCCTAACAAGGATTGTGGCTATTGCCTGAGTGAGGCTTTCATTCCCCTCACCCAAATAACCTAATTTGTTACACTCATAAATTCCGTGATGGGTCAGCTCGGGTAAAAATTCTACATAAAATGCTGTTCTTGCAGAACGGTACATCTTGTGTTAAAATTTCACCTCAAAGTTTTGCAACGTAGTGTAATGGCGTAATCTCAGTAATTTTGTGTAAATGTCATTACGTAAAATGTCCAAACTTACATAATTTCTCCAGCAGAATTACCATTTTTCTCAGTCATAGTTAACAGACAAATATCCTTGAATGGTTAATTCCAACAGCTGAAATATTTTGGCTGATAGGGAAAGTGAGTGGGTCTCCTATGCTGTGGAATCTAGGGAGGGATAGCGAGCCAAAGAAGAAAAAAATCTTCTCACCAGGATGCTTGATCACAGAAAGAAATATAAATGTGTGCAAATCTGTACACGTAAAGCTGTTTCATGGCAGTATTGGCTTTAATTAATGAATCACTTAAAGTTTCATTATGACACAAATGTATTCCTTTTTAGGTGAAATGTAAGGGTGTTACTAGATACGTTTTAGAGTGTGTGCTTTTAATGGGCACTTATACAAATACTTGCACTAGTGTAAGAAATTGGGTTACTGGATGATTGGGGTGAAACCCTACTGAAGCTGCAACCACAATCCTTGTTAGGGTGAGGCACAAACCAACCCTAAAATTAACCCATGCTCAACCATATGGTAGCATGTTACAGAGCAGTCAGGCTTGACTTAGGGGCAATGTGCAAAGCATTTATGCAACACTTCTAATAGTAATAAAGTGGAAAATACCACACAAAAAGGATCCAACACCAAGTTAGAACAATAGAGATATTTTAAGCAAGACCAAAACAAAAACATTTCATTCAGCAGAACCTGAGATTTGGAGTGCTGCTCAGCGCAGGAATAGTAAGTCCGTGTGAGTTGTGTGTGTGCCTGGGAAGGGTAAAGTACAAGGATGGAGCCATACTGTGCAATGCATGTGCAATTAGTACATGTACTGGGTGTATGTATACTTGAGAGGAGTACATTTAATGAGAGACATAGTGCTGTCCAGTGCGTGAGCAGGGACAGCATATGCTGGGTGTATTTATGCTTGCACATGAGGGTGAAGAGTTGTGCAGCACGCACTTAGTGGGTGTGTGTGCTGGCAGTGTGCGTGTTTGTAACAAGCACACCCGGTTAAAAATTGAAAAGCTTCAATGCTGAACAGTGCTCACAGATTGAGTGTTTGTACTGAATGCATGTGTACATGTAAGGGTACAATGCATAGAGGTAATAGTGCTGGACCAAAAGTGTGCTGTGAAAGTACACTGAGTGAGGGTGCCTGCAATGGTACATCATATGATTAACTCTGCCTTCCATTTAGAGAAGCCCAGGCCTACCTGGTAATGACAAGATGAGGAGAGGAATCCCCTAGACAGTTTTTTGTATTGCTGCATTCCTGTGATCTGAATGGGGGCACGCTGAAGGAAAAGGAAAGAGACTTCCTTAACATTTCAAAAGACTGCTCTTTGATTCTTTGATAGATCACATGAAAGGGGCCGGCACACATCTGAGGAAGGGAGATGTGGCTGATAAAAGAATTATAGAAAGTAGGCAACGCCATATGACAGGAGGGCTGCTGAGGTGTGGACAATTGCAACTGAAAAGTCTATGTTGTGTCCGGAATATTCTGTGGTCACCCTTTATGTCAAGGGGGGCTGTTAGGACTAATTATGCACCTCGTTGCATGTGTAGAACTAGAAATAAAATATAATTTTTCTTATGAAAGTAAGTATTTGGTTGGACATTGATTGATTGTTCATACTGTTTGCACTTTGATGTACCAGTTGTGTACACGGACCTGTATGTACATCCCACCCGAGGGAGCCTTGACTGCTCGACCACACCTACCACTGAGAGTCAAGTGGGAAAGAGGTACTTGGCCCAGTTGAGCAGGATCCATAGTAGGTCGGCCCCGGACATCTGGATTAAAAGGCCTCAACCACCACCGTCGGGCCCAGTAGCCCTACATGCCTCGTGGTCTTCTGAAAAGGGTTCTGACACAATGGATCACATGCCAATGATATCATCAGTCACACTAGTGCTAAAAATACCTTATTTGTACAATGCTGAAAACAATTAAGTGTTGCGCTGTGGTGCAAAGATGAGTAAGCGTTTTGTGTGTACGTTTTGTACTCAAAGCCACACTCTGGTACCAACCTTCACAAGCAGACAACAGGCTAAGAGTGAACTGTGTAGTATGTTTAGATTTGTGGAAATTATGCATATAAATGTTGTTTCAGAATGCTTTTATTTGACATTAAGGTTACAGGCAAGGCCATATTGGGCTACATTGGTTGAATTTATTTAATAAAGCCTTGTGTAGAATTCTAGGGGTGTTTGCACTGTTCTAACCTGTAACACCCTCTTTGCATAGATTACCTGGAGTTTCACTCTATGTGGTACACTCTTGTTTCAATGCTGCACTTACATCAACATACACCACAAAAATGCTTTTGCATGCGAAAGATCATCAATGGTGTAGCATGCGCCACATTGTATCAGATTGGACGTTTTAGCATGATGCACGCGCCTGACCTAACTTAATGAATCTAGGCCATTATATACTCTAGTATACCATGCAGTATAGTGTATATACATCATAAACAAAGTATTCATTGTAGTCTTGTTATGTAGCTGTTCTTTAGACAGTACAGATTGCTGCACTTTTTTATTGATCCTTGAATGCCTGGTATGTCTATATGTAGTGGAAATGTTGGACGGTGTGTGTTGAGAGAGATGTGGAGGCATGATTCTACGTTCTCTCTAAATATCTATAATCTATAGACTGAAGATTATGTGGCCCATTTTATGGTATTGGAACTTGCGTTGCCTGGCAACTGTATTGCTGCTGAATGCAGTCTAATTTCTAGGATATTATTCTTCTGCTTTGCAAGAATGTCTTGAAGTTTAAGAGATTCAGTTAATTATATCATGTTCAGATTTTGGGATATATAAATATACCAAAGAGTTCTAGTATCCTACATTTTAACAAATATCTGCGAGCAAAGCATATTTTACTTCTGGCGGCACATACATAATCATGGAATACTTAAAAAGTGTCTTAATATATATTGTACTAACAGTGTATGATCTAGCCCCAGATGACATTCTGAATCGTTTTACTTATGACGAAGTGACTGTTCACTGTTTGTTTGGCCATACAGATATATGGATAAGCTAGTGTAGAAATGTGTTCTAATTTTATAATGTACCTATACACTTTAGTTTGATCTTATTGTTTGCCTATCTTATTGGTATACATTTGTTGAATGAAATTCGTTCTGTTTATTCAATGTAACAAAGATCATGTGTCTGCTTTAGACTTTCTTGGTTAGGCAACAATCTTCTGGTATTCCCCCCCCTACCATCACCACCCTCCGTATAGGGTCAATTTCTATCATTCTACAGTCACAGATATTTCTTTGCTTTTAAAATGTATGGGGGTTCTACATGTGCAATATACTTACAATAATGAAACAAAGACAAGTAAGTGTGCACTGTGTTCTTCCAATAAGTCCTACGTTCTTCTTTTCACATGTAATATTTTATTCCATTTGTGAGTTCTAATAGCTCAGTTTAAACCTGGGTCTTAGTAGTGCAAAGGGTCATGCGCCTGATTTAGTGTTTGGTGTATGGGTTACTCTATCAGAAACCAGACAGATATCCCTTCCACCTTATTACAAGTGGGATATATCATGTTATAACAAAATCAACTTGTAATAAAGTGAACATGTTTCTTGCGGAGTACCCATCCACCAACTCTAAATCGGGCTCGAAGTGATGCAAGTCAGAGTACCTTTGAAGAAAGATCCATCTCATTAAATATACATTCAAGACAGGTTTTTCATTAATGCATTGTCAAAATTGTCTCTGAAAGTACACACATTTTTCAGTTGACCTCTGTGACCTACTTTATCCATAGTTTCTGTCTATAAAGTTTTAAGTAACATGCAAATTAGCAACATTATGCTGTTATTTGAAGACTACTACGCAAAGATTATGGACCTGATTACGATCTTGGCGGATGGGATACTCCATCACAAATGTGACGGATATCCTGTCTGCCGTATTACAAGATCCATAGGATGTGATGTATCTGGTAATACGGCAGACGGGTATCCGTCAAATTTTTTATGGAGTATCCCATCGGCCAAGATCGTAATCAGGCCCTATATGTACATTTCCACCCAAGCATAGAGGCCAAAAGATCAGAATCCTCAGTCTATCAAAATGATGTGCAAGGGTCACCCTAGCCTTTACCCAGGAACCATCTTGATGGGAAAGAGGGGAATGCAGCAGGAGGTTCTTCTTGCAAGCCACTGGGCCTGTTAACAAAGGCATTTTGGAGCGCATTACTTAGTACTCCAGTAGTAATAGTTTCTCAATCATAGATTTCTCAGGGACTATTCATATATAGTTAGTACAAGTAGAAAGGACTGTGCCCTAGTTTCACTTTTACTAATAGAAAGTTGGACGCCAATTCACAAAGCCACGTAAAAGTTCAAGAGAATACTTCAGCAGCACTGCTTCCCTTACTCATAAATATTTTTGTGAACTGGACCCAACATATTTAAATTGAAGGGAAATCAATTCTTCTTGCCTTGTGTATATCTGAAAGGCTATAAACAAAATGTAGCAAAGATTCCTAATGTGAAATTATTGCAGCCCATTGAATATTTCCGCATTCTTACTATTTATGATTTTTTTTTCTGTTCCCCACAGGTGTCATCGCTGTTGTGATCTTCACCATTCTATGCACCCTGGTATTCCTAATTCGCTATATGTTCCGCCACAAGGGAACCTATCACACGAATGAGGCTAAGGGAGCCGAGTCAGCCGACACTGCGGATGCCGCCATTATGAACAATGACCAGAACTTTACTGAGACCATTGACGAGAGCAAAAAAGAATGGCTGATCTAGCTGGAGCATGGAAATAGCATGGGAAAGCAAATACATCCCTGGAGTGTGGAGAAAGCAGAAAGCGCCCAGCTTCAGACTTCTCAGCACCTCTTCAAATGAATCGTACAGTTTAGCAAATAAGCAACTGTCAAAAAGACTTGGAGAATGTAAAAAAAATAACTTTTTAATATTTATTTCCAACTGAGCTGACTCTTATGTCTTTAAATAAAATCAGCGTTCACAGTTACAGTATTGGTTTAAAGAAATCAGTAATGCTTGCCACTTTATTGAGAGTTTAGAGTAATCAAGTTACCCGTGATGATGTGAGGGCCAGTTTTCTACTATTTTTTATAAGGCCTTCAAATGTTAATAAATCTGCTATGAGCACAGTTGACTAAAAGTCAAACGAGCACACACACAGACACAACGGGACGTGTATGAGTGCATGTGTGTGTGCACATACATATATACCTCTCTATTCTGTATGCACACACATTCACATGTCCTTTCCACGTTCTCTTCAGTCCAGTGTAACACGATTTACTATTAAAATGGAAGGTTTGTATAAGAAGTTGGCACCCCCTCCAACAATGCCAACCAATGTCTGCCATTATTTGTTATTGACTACTGCCAACATTCTGAGAGTTTGCATTTGCCAGTGGTAGGCGACGTTTGCATATTACTTTGCTGATTCTGCAATGAGACAAATGTTTGATACAACAATATGTTGTCGGATTTATCTTGCCTTGGATTTCTTTTGGAAGAGTGGGCTCTTTGAATGTTTAACAGCGAGGCTTGTGTTTTAAAAAAAAATTATTCATAAAGCAGTTCAGTGGAGCCTATGTGACAAAATTATTCAAATAAATTGAAACATGTATTGCTCTAACAAATTAAATAAGAAATTAGATTTAGACGTTAAAATATATGGGCGGCTTGTATTCTCTTGTTGACTATAGCGATGATGTTATAGAGCTGCATACTGCAATAATGAATGCCATTTCATAGCTGCTGGTATTGTTTACACAGCATTTCTGTTGCGTTATAATGCAAACATGTTCTTGGTTTATGTTCTTCCATTAAAACTATTGTGTGTGGAGACTATTGTTTCCCATAAAAGTAGCTACTATGGCAGAACATTGCTCTCCTCTTTTTGCTTTTGAAATGTTATGAAAACATCTATAGAGTTTCCTGTAGGCAGACATTGTTATTTTTAGGTTAAGCCCACTATTTTGACATCCTAGCGAACATTCTTCAATAGAATGATATAGTTGTATGAACAATTTATAGAGCTGTGAATATATAACAGGGCTTGCCATGGTAGGCATTCACCTGCCACTCTAAGACGTCCATTAATTGGATTGCAGCACATAATTCAACAATGCACCACAAGGTACTACATCTACATTCATGCCCTTTGGCTGGTCAGTTAACTAAGAGGAAATCGCTTACTTCCTACTACAAACTGTGGTGGAGTTCCCACACAATTAAACAATCTAGTTCCTAAATAGCAAAAACAGGTGTCTGTGAGAAATCCTGAGCTTACTCTTTGTAACGGTGGCTTAAGTGACAAACTTCCCTTACAAAACAAAATACAGGTTTATTATTTCAGCAGCACCAAAACATCAATAAAGAAATACATTGAATCACTTCTCAGACCAAGTTAGTAAAAAAAGAAGAAACCCTCAATAAACAATATGGCATTTGAGACCCACAGACAATGAAGCTAGTATCAAGTACGAGGCAATGGTTCATCTTGGCCAACATTTTTACCTTTGGACAAAAACAATTTTTGACACTCAATCCTTGAGTGGGGGAAAGGCTCAAAGGTATTATAGTCGAACTTTGATGCCAGGTTGGATACCTTCATTTTGAGGAGTCGCAGTAGCTGTGACCTTTGCACTACAAAAACCCAAGTGGGACAAACCTGGAAAAGTGGTCACTGGCAGTGCTTCTTTTTCAATGAGGCTTGGCATCTGATCACTGTCATCCATGAATAAATAAACTGTAAGAGCCAACTTCAGCAAACGTTTAATCACTTCTTCTTGGGTAATCAAGTGTTCCCATCCTTACAGAAACTTCTCTTGGGTTACCAGGCTGTGGATTTTAGTGGGAGGCAGACTTTGCAACCGTTTTCTACAGGACCACAGGCAAAAAGTCCAGTACCACCGGGTCCTGCCGACTTACTCCAAGGCAGCTCAACACACTTTTCTTGGCACACTTTTCTCACTTCCCAACCCCTGTAAGATTTAGTACATGGGAGAGGCTGTCCTGGATCAGTCCTGAGCACCCCTTTTGTCCTTGTCGGAGTCCAGGAACCAGCTTTCCTTATCCTTGAGAATGACTTTAAGGTTTGGAGATTGATCAAGAATCATGTTTCTCTCAGTTGTTCCTCAGGTGACCGAAGTAAGCCTTCTGCAACCTTTTATGGTCTTCTTCATTTTCAAACAGCATTTCTCACTCAGTTAATGGAACCCCAAATTATAGGGGTAACACAGCAGTGAATGGCAGAAATCACTAAGCTTATCCTAGCAAAGTTCCCAGACTGTTTCTACCCAAAACATTTAGCACTTCCTCTGCCCTATAGGCAAAGCCATCTCTGTAAGGGCTAATTCAAAATGGGGGGAAGGGATCATCAGGCCCATTTGGCTTAGTGAGCTGCCTACGCCTACCTTTGGACTTGTCCTTTCTAGTTACATGCCTCCCTCCCAACTTCAAAGAGAAACCCTCTCCAGATAGTCACATCCTCCATTGTAACCCAACAGGTGCAAGGAGACAGTATGGCCGGGTACAGCCTGCACCATCGGGGAAGCAGTGTGCAGCTGGCGATGTGTCTGTTCCAAAGAGCTGCAATGCAGAGTCCGGCATTGTCGAGGCTGCCGTTGACGAGAGATGCAAAGACCTGGACTGCAGATGTGCCATGCAATCTGTGATGCATCAGTTCCAAAGACTTTGGGGGTGATGCAGGTCTTCTGTGACGGGTCCAATCCATGCAGCAGCGGCAGTGTGTTGGTTCTGCTCGAGGATGCGCCCTAAGCCGAGAAGAAGCATGTGTTCTGCTCAGGGATGCATCACTAAGCAGAGAAGATACATCGGTTATGCTGGCAAGTACCTTAGGCCTACTTCCAAATGTTCATGACTGGAGTGGCACCACTTGGTAGAGAGGACTCACAGATGAGAGAGTACAGGTCCAGGTGCAAGATCGTTGTAAGCCTGTAATGTCCCATATGTTTCAGATCAGGAGGACAACCAACTAGCCTTTGGAGTCACTTATCACCCAGGCAAGAGGGCAGCAGGTCAGCACATCAAAGCAGGAGTAGGCTGAGTAGCAGTCCAGCATAGTGGCAGTCCTTCATCAGCACAGCAGTACTTCTTCCTGGCAAAGTATCCAAAGGTCCAGAAGTGTACTGAAGTGGTGGTGTCTGAGGTCCTTCTTTTATACACACTTGTGCCTTTGAAGTGGGGGGAAGCTTCTAGAGGCATTACTTTGAAGTGCACAGATGTCCTGCCTGGCCAGCCTTGGCTCCAGACTAACTACAACGGGTATATAGCCCTTTGTGTGGGAACAGGACACCGCCTATTTAGGTGCAAGTGAGTCTCCTCTCTCCAATCCTGCCAGTGATGGTCCACCCGGTCACACCTAAGCTCCCATTGTGTCTGGCTGTCTAGGAGGACACACAACCCCCAACTGCCAACTACACCCAGTCATTTGACCAGAGACCGACTGCAGGCACTAATTGCTGAAGGCAAGATAATGCCAACTTTCTTAAAGTGGCATTTTCAGAATTGTAATTTAAAACTCCGAATTCACGAATAGTTAGGATTTTAAATTTCAATTCCAGAAACATCAAACGTGGACCAGTTATATTTTCCCATTTGGAAATTTCACCTACAGAATGTAATGAGGTAATCCCAATGTTATCCTTTAGGCCTTGCAATAGTGAAAAACAAATTTAGAAGTTGTTTACTAGCGGAACATGTAAACCTTACAAGTACATGTCCTGCTTTTTAAATACATTGCATCCTGCCCTCTGGTGACTTATACGTATTAAAAATGAAGGCTAAGGGCCGGGCAAAAGGTTTATTTTCAAAATCACACCAAAAAGGAGCTAGAGGTACGCCTGTCACACATCCTCCACAAATAGTCTGTATCACACAACTGGTATGGAAGGGATCTTTTCCCCTAATATTTTCAAAGAAAAACACCATGTTACAGGGAAATGGTCACAACAAAGCATAAAGATATTTGTCAGAAAGGCCCTCACCCATGCTTCATCATCGGCCAGTCCAACCCATTGTGTAAAGATAATAACAAATCTGAGGGTTTGTGATACCTAAACACTTGTTGGAATGCACTAAACACAATTATCAATTCAGCAAAGGTATTTACTACTATTCAATAAATGGGTTCAGAAAACAACAAGAATTCTGTATTTTTTTAAGGGAATGCCAATCCCTAATGGCATGTATTAATGATTTACAATCGAAATCCGCTCATGAAACATTAATATTTTATCATCAACGCAAAGGAGGTGTTATCCTCTACCCCTTTTTGAATGTTTACAAAATACTTTTTTAGGAGTAGGCAGTGATCAATAGGAATACTGTCAACTCTTGAGAAAGGTTTGTGTAACGTTTCATGTTTTTTCCTTTAAGGAAAATGGCTGACCACCATCCTGTGATAATGGCCAATCGTATCGGGTTGCAATTTGTGACCTACCTCATGCATATTAATAAGGTAATTCGAATTGTGACCCTCTACGAGTTGGTATTTTGAGGGCCATCCTTATTAGTTCAATCAATCAATCTGCATTTGTAAAGCTCAGCACTGTCACCCCTAGGGGTATCTGGGTGCTTTGGATGTGACGTCTCCATCGAAGAGCCAAGTCAGAAATGAGGAGAAAGATGAAAAATAGAGGTTAGAAATGAGCAGAAAGAGAAAAAATAAACAACAGAAATAGAAGAAAATAAATATTAGAAACAAACAGAATGAGGAAAAAGAAAGGTCAGAAAAATGCAGAAAGAGGTGAAAATAACAAGCTGAAACCAGCAGAAATAAGCAAGATCAGAAAAGAGCAGAAAAGGTAAAATAAAGGTCAGACACGAGTAGAAAGAGACAAAAAAAAACTGCAGAAGTGGGCAGAAAAACTTTAATTGTGTCCCAGTCCGATCCTGACAATAAGGTGTTTGGAGTGCTATTGCTACGGAAATCTGCAAGATTAGCTCACCTTACATGCATTTACATCTAAATGTTATGGTCCAGAGAAATGCAGACTTCAGGGCACACTTACAGTGAATTATTGAATGTTAGAGAAAGGCTTAAGCGCGTCTAACATGGTTTTGGTCTGACTCCAGTTGTCGAACCTGCAACAGGCAGTTCTTGCCTGGTTCTGTCTGCAGCAGTTCAGTTCCTGGTAACGGCAGCGGTGGTCTTCCGTCTTCTTCTTTTTGGTCTGTTGAATCTGAGGAACAGGTTACAGGGGAGCACTTAAATACTACATTTAAGGGTGTTACTGAGGTCAGGGGCAGTATCCCAAAGCTGCTGTCCCATATGGTGATTACACACTTTGGATCCCCCCCCCCCTTTGGGGAGAGGGGCACATCCCTGTTTCTTTTGGGCATAATTCTCCAATTCAAGATGGATCATTTCTGCGAGGTATTTCCCTCAGCTCTTGGTGCCCCTAGGGGTGTGCCAGGCTAAGGTGGACACTCCTACTCTGCTTACTAATTTTCTCGCCTGTCCTGCTGCCATAAGTGGGGCCTGGGGAGGGGGGTGGGCACCTCCACTCATTGGAGCTGCCCAAATAAGCACATCACAAGGCGAGAGCCTTTGAGGCTCACTGCCAAGTGTGGCTGTTCCTGCCAGGGGGAGGAGTGAAGCACCTACGCCAATATAGGCCTAGGTAGATACAGGACATTTTTTACTACATTTGTCCTACCTTGCTCTACATCACGGGTCTGGCGCTGACCTTTTACCTAGTTATGTGCCAAATACATGTTGTGTGGTTTTCTTCATAAACTAGCCTAATTTATTTTGCATGAGGATTCTTAGTATCACACAGCGGGATTACCATCTTCTGTATATTAACTATGTACAAGAGCCACCGCTATCGTCATCCTTGAACGACAGGCCCACAGTACCATTAGACATCTAGGTAGACCCCTGAGGGTATCCTTTGGGTATATAAGCACCGCATCTTCCCTGGGCAAACCAGAGGAGAAGCTTCTATGCTGACACGAGATGCTGGAGTCTCCACACGCATAACCTCCAGCTCGCAGTGGTCTGACTTCCCTTGCGGGGAGTCCAACTCGAGACCAAGACGGGGTCCTTTGTTCTTTTCCATCGGGCAAAGGGGTTGGCTCTTTCCTAGGGGTATTCTTGGCTTCACATCTGCATACATGCTAGGTAGGCTTAGCTAGGGTTCGCATTTTAGGAGTGCGCTTGATTATTGCCATGTATCTATATGCCTGCATATATTCACTGTTTTAGCACCATGGAAGAATTCTACCTTTTATTTACTCTGTCGGTACTTGCAATGGTATATATCTGTTTCTGTCCAATGGTTGTCGCAGCACACCTATTTTATACTAGAATGATGCTGGTTCAATAAATGCTTATTGAAAATGTCCCCATCATTTATTCTGTGTATATCTCTCTGAGAAGAAGTTAGCACGAGTGATTGAACGAAAAATACTGTACTGTTTCCACGATCCCTGAAGGATCAAGGGTTGTCATGTTCGACAGTTGCCAGAAACTATTCACTCCTTGGTAAGCTTAGGGGGTTTATAGTGGCACTGTGAGCTAGCTGGTCTAAAGACTAACGTATCCTTTGGGGGTGTCTGGAATCAGTCTGGACACCAATCCCTCAGTTTATGTTGTCTAAACTTGCAGAACCTATGTATTATTAGGAACTACACTACAGCAGTGGTAGTGTGTGAGTGTTAATGTGAGGAGTCTCTGAGAGTGGCATAATACTTGCCGCAGCCCTCAGCTGCCCTCTCTGGTCACAAGGCCCTGGTACCAGGGGTACGTTTTTACAACGGTCTGACATGTGGCCCAGAGTCATGCCAATTTGGGAAACAAAGGTTTTGTTTAAGAACACAGGTGTTGTGACCTGGGTAGCAAGGTCCCAGCACGCACTCTGTCAAGTTGACATCAGGTATCTGGCAAAAAGCTAGGGGGCAACCATGCAAAAAGGGGCACTTTCCTCCTCAAACCCCCAAACGAAAGAGGATGAGACTAACCTTTCCCAAGAGAATCTTAATTGTCTACGTGGAAGAACCTGGTAAGTCCATCTGCATTGGCATGGGCAGTCCCAGGTCTGTGTTCCACTTTAAAGTCCATTCCCTGTAGGGAGATGGACCACCTCAACTGTTTGGGCTTTTCATTTTTCATTTGCATTACCCATCTGAAAGGTCTGTGGTCAGTTTTGATTAGGAAATGAGTCCCGAACAGGTAGGGTCTCAGCTTCTTCAGAGACCAAACCAAAGCAAAGGCCTCCCTCTCAATGGCACTCCAACGCTGTTCCCTGAGGAGTAGCCTCCTGCTTATAAAAGCAGCAGGTTGATCTTGACCTTAATCATTGGTCTGGGATAGGACCGCTCCTAACCCTAGCTGAGAGACATTAGACTGCACAATGAACCGATTGGAGTAGTCTGGAGTTTTGAGAATAGGTGCTGAGCACATTGCCTCTTTCAGGGTGTCAAAAGCCTTTTGACAACTAACTGTCCAGTTCACTTTCTTTGACATCTTCTTGGAGGTAAGTTCTGTGAGGGAGGTCACAGAGGATCCATGTCCCTCACAAACCTCCTGTAATACCCAGTCAAGCCAAGGAATGCCCCGACTTAGGTCTGGGTTGTTGGAGCCTCCCAGTCCAAAACTGTCTGGTTTTTGGGTTGCAAAGGTTGCACTTGGCCTCCACCACAAGGTGGCCCAAGTGTACAATAGTTTCCTACCCTATTTGGCACTTGGATGCCTTGATAGTTAGGCCTGCAGACTGCAGGGCCCGTAAAACCTTCCCCAGGTAGACCAAGTGATCCTGCCAGTATGAGCTAAAGACAGTAATATCATCAAGATAGGCTGCACTAAACGTGACAGCATTGAGTCCTTTATAGTTCACACAGAACCCGTCTCTCTTTTTCCACCCTGGGGGTGACGTTTGGGGACTAACACCCCTAGGCTGGCCCAGGGACTTTGAGAGGGCTCAATAACGCCTAACTCCAGCATCTTGCTTACTTCAGCTTTGATGCTCTCCTTAACATGGTCAGACTGCTGATCTTTGTGTTGATACGTAAGCTGCCCCCAGTGTCCACTCCATGGGTACACCAGTTAGTCCGGCCAAGGGTTAAGGAGACTAGCCCAGCATACTAGCCTGCAGTCAGTCTGCTGGTTGGCAGTGAGTGTTTTTGAGTAGATAACTCCCTCGACTGACCCTTCTTTTGGACTGTAAGAGAGGAGGTCATGGAGAGGTTCACTCTCTGTCTCGTGGTCCTCATTAGCGACCAACAGCTTTGCACATCAACCCTGTCACTGAAAAGTTTCAGGCAGTTCACATAGATCACCCTCCTGGGGTGCTTGCTAGTGCCCAAGTCAACCAAGTACGTGACCTCACTTTTCTTTCAACGATAGGGTAAGGGCCACTCCATCTGTCCTGGAGGATCCTTGGTGCCACAGACTCCAAAACACATGCCTTTTGCCCTGGTTGGACCTCCACCAGTGCAGCTTTTTGGTTGTACCACCGCTTCTGGAGCTGTTGGCAGCCCTCAAGGTTTTTGCATACCTTTTCCATGTACTCTGCCATCTGGGAACGGAGGCCCAGTATGTAGTCCACCACATCTTGTTTAGATTTGGGGAGAGAGCTCTCACAACCTTCTTTTGCAAGAGCAAGCGATCCCCTTACAGGATGGCCAAACTGACGTTCAAAGGGGGAAAACCCTACTCCCTTCTGAGGAACATTCCTGTAAGCAAACAGCAGGCATTACAAGAGGACATCCCATCTCTTTTTGAGTTTTCAGGGAGGCCCATGATCATGCCTTGCAATGCATGTATCCAGCCCGGACTGCCTAGCCAGATCTTCCCTGGACGGGAAACAAGAATCCTGGGACCAGTTTTGGGGAACACCACTCATCTGCCAGGCTAGCTTAAATCCAGTGGCACAGTGAGCAAGGGACCCACGTCTGGGCATACCCAGCCTACTTTGGCGAACAAAGCAAACCTAAGGAGATGATGGATCCTCCTTCGCATGAGGAACAGGGTCAAGACTGATTTGCTTATGGCTGGGTCTAAACTAGGGTGTCATGGTGAGCAAGATAATGATGAATTTAACCCAGATTTCTTGACTGGGGTGAATGTTTGATTTGCTCTGCATTACGTCCATCATCTGTGTGTCTTTTGCTTTCTTGTCCTAAGTGCGCTGTATGCCCAGACGTGGGTCCTGGGTACACTGTGCCACTGGATTCAAGCAAGCCTGGCAGCTGAGAGATGATGCCCCAAAACCGGTCCCTGGATGCTTGTTTCTGGTCAAGGGAGGATCTCGCTTGGCAGTTCGGGCTATACTGTTCCCATAAGTAACAGGGTCCAGACTGATTTGCATATCGCCGGGCTCAAACTGGGGTTGCATGGTGAGCAAAAGAACAATGGACAATGGACCAGATCTCTAGACTGGGGGTGAAAGTTTGATTTTCTCTGTAATCCGTCCATCATCTGTGTGTCTTTTTCTTTCTCACCCCAAGTGCACTTGGTATGATCAAATGTGGGTCCCGGGCTCCCTGTGCCATTGGATTCAAGCTAGCCGGGCTGCAGAGGGGTGATGCCCCGAAACTGGTCCCAGGATGCATGTTTCCAGTCCAGGGAGGGCCTGGCTTGGCAATTCGGGCTGGAATGCTCCCATGATGAACATGTTCAAGACTCATTCGCATATGGCTGGGTCTAAACTGGGGTGGCATGGTAAGCAAAATAATTAGGGATTTAACCCAGATCTCTCCACTGGGAGTGAATATTTGATTGGCTCTGCATTCCTTCCATCATCTGTGTGTCTTTTGCTTTCTCATCCTAAGTGCGCTGGTTATGCCCAGAAATGGGCCCTGGGCACACTGTGCCACTGGATTCAAGATAGCCTGGCGGCTGAGGGGTGATGCCCCAAAACTGGTCCTAGGATACTTGTTTCTGGCCAGGGGAGGATCTAGCTTGGCAGTACGTTCTAGACTGTTCTCATGAGGAACAGGGTCAAGACTGATTTGCATATGGCCGGGTGTAAATTGGGGTAGCATGGTGAGCAAAAGAACAATAGATTTAACCCAGATCTCTGCATTCCATCCATCATCTGTGTATCTTTTGCTTTCTCATCCTAAGTGCGCTGGGTACGCCCAGACATGAGACCTGGGCACACTGTGTCACTGGATTCAAGCTAGCCTGCGGGGGAGGGCTGATGCCCCAAAACTGGTCCCAGGATGCTTGTTTCCGGTCAAGGGAGGATCTGAATTGGCAGTTCGGGCTAGACTGTTCCCATGAGGGTCAAGACTGCATATGGCCTGGTGTAAACTGGGATGGCATGGTGAGCAAAAGAACAATGAATTGAGCTTAGATCTCTTGACTGGGGGTAAATGTTTATTTTGCTCTGCATTCTGTTCATCATCGGTGTGTCTTTTTGTTTTCAGGATATCTGGTAGCATGATGTAGAATCTAATAAAAGTGTCAGACTCAGTAAATGCTGTATCCAAGATGTAGTTTTATTTCCAAGTTGAAGTCACAGGATAAGCAGTACAATAATCTAAAGTAGTATGGTACAAAGTGGAAAGCCCCACCTGGCGCAGCAGCCCTGCTGCTCAGCCTTCATAGATAAACTGACAGATACACTTGAACATACACAGAGGCAACATTCCATCACATCACAGAGACTGGCTGAGCAGCAGAGGACAGGACGCAGAGAAAGGACAAAGTAGAGCAGAAGGCAAGATACCACACACCTCCCTGCCTAACGGAGACAAAAAGCAGAATTAAGGAGGCAAGTGGCACGAAAAAGAGAACATATAGCAAGAGCGAAAGGATTTAAGAAAAAACACTAAACACACACTTAAGACACTTCCCCCTAATGAACAGTAGAGAGAAACACTTTTAAGTCCGGAGAAGGACAAAGTAACTTAAACAATACAATGTACTAAACTTGTACACCAATTGGAGAGTAGAGAACCTCCAACCTCAAAATGTGAGCATCAATAATGCTCTAAAAAAATGTAACTCTTATGCACTAATCATCACTTGGGTGGAGCGTAGAGGACCCCCAAAACTTAGTAAGGTGGACTATTAAATCATGTCCTAAACATACATACTTGTAGGGTGGAGCGTAAAGTGCCCCCTAAAGCTAACAAGGTGAGCTAAAATCATGCTCTGCACTAGTTAACACCAGAAAGGGCGGAGCATAAAGTCCCCCCTAAAATCCATAAAGAGAGCTTAAATAATGCTCTACACAAACCAACACAAGTAAAGGTTACCAAAATGGAGCATGTGTATATAAAATTAAGCACATAAGTGACTTACCACCAATAAATAGGATTGAGGACCGTAATCGCTCAGCTCCAGCACACAGAATTGAGCACTAAAAGGCTCATCAAGAATCAATAGGATTGAGCACATTAAAAGCTCAGCTCCAGCAAACTGAATTGAGCACTTAAAGACTCATCATGAATCAATAGGATTGAGCACACTAAAAGCTCAGCTCCAGCAAACAGAATTGTGAAAATAAGTACCTAAGCACCAACTCGTTTTAAAATTACAATGAAACACTGTAAAATGACCTTGTGATATAACTAGCCCACACAGGAAAATACATGCAATGACATTAGCATTAGCAGTTTAGGGTGTAATCAAAATTATCAATTGTAGGACAAAGTTCATAGATAAACTAACAGATACACTTGAACATACACAGAGGCAACATTCCATGACATCCCAGAGACTGGCTGAGCAGCAGAGGACAAGACACAGAGAAAGGACAAAGTAGAGCAGAAGGCAAGATACCACACATGATCCACTACTACCAGCATGTATTAGTTCCCTGATGCTGTGGGTGGTTCTAGTGAAACCACCATGTCCACACCAACCCTTTCACAGGAAACCCCCAACCACTCGCAGTGGAATTAAGGGGGCCTTTAGGTTTCTGCCTGTTTTGCTACTGGCCTGACCAGTGACACTGGAGTTGACAAATTCCTTTCTTTTTGGCACATCTGGGACCAGTAGAAATGGCTGACAATCCTTTCCCATATCTTGGTCTGGCCCAGATGCCCAGATAGGGGGTTGCCATGGGCAAATGTTTAAGTAGAAACTCTCTGTATAACTGAGGCACTACAATTCTCCTAGTGGCTCAGGTTTGGGGTCTCTGGTGGGGACCAGTCAGCCAATACACTAGATGTTGGTCTTTTTTCACGGGGCATCTCTAAGAAGCCCTCTGAGTGTATTTTATAATAAACCCAACACTGGCATCAGTGTGGCTCCATTATGCTGAGAAGTTTGGTACCAAACGACCCAGTTTTCAGGAAAGCCATCATGAAGCTCATGGTAACAACCTCCCAGGCCATGCACTCAAAATGGCTTCATTGCACTCACAATGTCTGTAAATGACACAGACACAGTAGGTTTATGAAAACAAAGAACCCACACTCAGAAAGATTTTCACACCGTTTTGACTTAGGCTGAAAAAAGGATAAACAAAAATGAATATGTTTATCACGGCAATTACTTTCGCCGGTTTATTCAAGAATTTTTAGAAGTGAAAAGAATTATTTATATCAAGAGAAGTAACAATGTCTTATACTTAATTGCCAAACACGTGAAATTATATAGATTCAAAAAAATACGTGAATGAGCAAACATGTGCAAAAATACATATGGGTTAAAGAATCAAATCCAACATAACATAATTGCGCAATAATTTAACACAAAACATATAAATCATGTGAAACATAGAACAAATATGCATTACAAAAATAGGTGCAAAGGGAATACTCATTACATCATCATCTGGTATTTACAAAAATAAATGACCAGAAAAGAAGCCTTTTGGTGTGCTTCCAAGTAACAAAACGACCTCTCGGTGGCAATGTTAACAGGCGTAATGTTCCTAACAGTCCTAATTGATTCCAAAAATAGCTAGGATTTAATCCTGCACGCCTACGCGTTTCGAGTTTGAGAGGGGTCTTCACAAACTCTCTTCAGGGCCAAACATATTTCATTCCCCTTTCGATGACCTAATGATAAAAAACACAAAAATGGAAGGTACTTATTACTGAAAACTCCCATCAACCTGCTCATGTTCTCTCTCTTGTACAACAATGAAAAGGAGGGGGAACATACCTCTAGGGATTTGAGGTAGTTCAACTCGTCCAGAATAGTCTTGCAAATCAAAACGGTCTGTGCTGTGCTCTAAAAAGATTTACATAAAATTTGATGTAACCTTATAAGTCAAATAGGCCTTTCGATTCTGAATTAAATATCACCAAAGCGTGTGGTTCCTACCTGCTTAATAGCTGCATGAGAAACCAATTTATCCTGTAATTTTTCAATTTGTGTAGATATCCGTAAAAAGCCTGGCGCGCTGAAAACCAAAATGAGCGCATTACATATATTAAAAGCGGTTCATAAAGTGGCTGTCATGAGATTCAATTATTAAAAAAAATTATAACTTACTGATAGCGCTTTTGCTGTTTTGGAGTTCAAGCGTCTATTAATTCACAGTGAGCTCGGTAATTATTCCGGGGTCCTTTCCTTGTGGATATCTCTATTTCCGCGGTTCTGTGTAAAAAACGCGGGTGATTATAAAGAGAGCCTTATGCGTTGTGTGGGCAGTTCAACGCATGCCGGCTGTCTAATGGCAACAAAGCCGCGGTGCGGTTTCAGAAAGTCACTTTGCCAAACATAGAATATTTTGAAAGACAGAGCGTGCGGTGCAGTACAGCTGTTAGCGCTGCTGCTTCCCGTTTCTTTATTAATGCAGGCAATTGGCCGCGTGCTGTCTATCTAATGACAACAACGCCGCGATGGTGTTTAAAAAGATTATTGGCGGCTAAAAGTGAAACTTTCAAAGAAATAAACGCGCGGGGCAGTGAGGCAGTAAACGCTGCCATTTCAAAATTGCTCATACCTGTCAGCGCCGCGGTCAGTGTTTCTGCCACATTCCTTCACACAACGAATGCGCGTCAGTGTTCTCTGAAGCACGCAAGGTCCCTCCTAGTCAGGATGGGCCAATCAGAATTGGGTTGGTGTTTAAGCCCCGCAATGGGGCATTATGGGATATGTAGTGCACTAAGGTCATTCTCAGATGCATATCTCATCAATCAATCACCATTCACGGGCTGTTAGTGGAAGACCGCTCTGGTGAGTGGATTAAAGCCTAGACAGCTCACTCATTGAGTTGAGGCCAGTATTAATTGTATCGAACCGCATTATTAAGTATGCCTCTTTACGCAGTAAGGCTTGCTCTACGTTTGGCGATTTGTGTTGTGGATCCATTCCAGACAGGACGGTCCATTTGAAGTCAGTTTCTTTGTGGTTTGCATAAGCAAAATGTTCAACCATAGGTGCATTAGGAACCTTTTTCTTAAGCCGTGAGCGATGTTGGGTGATTCGGACATTCACTTGTTGGCATGTTTTGCCTATGTACAATTTGTTACAATTACACAGAATCCCGTAAATTACATTCTTACTCTTACAGTTTGTGTGTAAACTGTGTCTCCATTTCGTGCCATTGTGGCAAAATTCATCTCCTTCTACAACACTGGCGCAGGCGACACAAGTACCACATTTGTGGTGGCCTGTGATGGGTTTGAGGTTCCATTTGGAAATGAGATCACTTTTGGGTTTTTGAATAAAGCTATCTGCCCTTATGATTTGTTGGCCAACGCTCAGATTTTTCTTCATGGCAAAAATGGGTTTTTGTAAAGGGAAACCCATCCCCTCCAGCAGATGCCAATTGCGCAGAATTATGTTGCGGAACTTGTTCGTGTGTATTCCATATGTAGTGACACAAACGAGTTTGTCCAAGTCTTTCTTAGTTTTGGTTTTAAGGAGTTCTTCCCTCGGGGTGAAGCGTGCTCTTTTTTTTGAGTGTTTTAACAACTTTTTTGGGTATCCTCTTTTACTAAGCTCGTCACAAAAGGTGTCAGCATGTGTGTTAAATTCATCAAGGTCAGAGCAATTACGTCTGATTCTGAGTAGCTGCCCATACGGGAGATTATCCTTCAAACATTGGGGGTGGGCACTCTTATAGTGTAGAATAGTGTTTTTGTCTGTGGCCTTCTTGAACAGAGTGGTGGTGAACTTACCCCCTGCTGTTCCCACAGCGACATCAAGAAACGTCATTCTCTGATTGCTACTGTCAATCGAGAATTTGATGTCAGGGTGTCGTAAATTCAGCCATTCATGAAAAGCCATCAGTTCAGTCTGGCTCCCCTGCCACAGGAGCCAGACATCATCGATGTAACGTAGCCATTGCTTGATGTTTGCCCCGAAGGGGTTGTCATTGTAAATGAATTTCTCCTCGTACTGTGACATGTACAGCACCGCCATTTCTGGAGCATAGGGACAACCCATCGCTGTCCCCTTGATTTGGACAAAATACTCGTTTTCAAATTTGAAATAGTTGTTTTTGAGTGTAATTTGCGCTAAGGCCAGAATAAAGGCCGTTGGGACTCTGTGGGGCCTTACGCGTTGCTCAAGGTAAATTTCCATGACCTCAAGAGCCTCATCTTGGGGAATTTGAGTGTACAGTGAGGTAACGTCTAGAGTTACCATCAACTGCGTTTCAGAGTCAAACGTCATCTCTTGGAGTCTGTTGATGAAATCAATAGTATCTCGTAAGTACGATTTGACCCCTTCTAGGAGGGGTTTAAGGAAAAAATCAATATATTTTGAAGCCGGCTCTAGTGCTGAATCACAGCCAGAGACAATCGGCCTCCCCGGGGGTGTTGTGCTGTTTTTATGTATCTTGGGTAGGAAATAGAGAACAGGTGTTCTCGGTGATTTTTTATTTAGAAATTCATATTCTTTCGGACCCAAAAAGCCATTATCCAATGCCTCTTTGGTGATACAGGAGATTTTATTTTGAATTTCTCTCAAAGGGTCATCTTTGACCGCTCGGTACCATTCCGGGTTGTCGACATGTGACCTACCTTCCGTAAGATACATCGTGCGTGGCCATACCACGACTGCACCACCCTTGTCAGCCTGCTTAATGATGATAGAAGGGTCTGATTTCAAATCTCTTATAGCTTTAAGCTGACCCTTGCTGATATTGTGGCTTATGAATGATTTTTCCTTTTCCAATTTTGTCAATGATGACAAGACGGCTTGCTCGAACGCGTACACTTGTTTGGGAATGTTAGAAGTGGGCATGAATTTGGACTTTACTCGAAGGCCAGTAGTCTCAGTGCTTGTTGCTGCATCACTACCGGCAAAGTACGTTTTTAATCTAATTTTTCTACAAAAGTCCAATGCCTCAAGCTTAAGTTTTGTAAAATCAGTGCGTTGCTTCGGGACAAATTTGAGACCAAAATTTAGAATCATGTTTTCGTCATCGGTGAGGGTTTTATTGGAAAGGTTCACTATTGTAGATACTTCTAGTTGTTGTAGTACCTGTTTCTTGTCCGCATTTCCCATGGCGGTTGTTTGAAGCGGACGTTTTGTTGTCCGCCCTTTCCTAAAAAAGGTTGGTTGGTGCCCTTCTTATTTTGCTGGCCCTGGTTGGAGTCAGGGGAAGATCCAGAGGATGAAGTAGATGAGAAAGTTGTAAACCTCGTTCTTGATCTACCCTGGTACGAGTTTAGCGCTCTCTTTGAGTCAGTGCTAGTATAGTAACCCTCCTTCAAGAAGGGGTATACTTGCTCTATTTTAAATGACTTAGAGTCTTTTTCGAACTGGGCTGTTTTAGTATTGATAGTTATATCCTTAAAGGTCTGGATTTCCTTCTCAATTTTGTCAAGCAGGTTTTTAGCCTCTACCTCTGTTTTGTTATCAGCAATTGCTTTTAGTAGGGGCATATTGCTCATGCATCTATGCCCTCACCTGGTGTAGAGTGCAGCCCGCCTTCGGGATGTAAGGCCTGCTAGAGGGGTGACTTACCCATGCCACAGGCAGTGTTGGGAGGGCATGGCACACAGGAAGGTGTGCCATGTCGACTATTTAGTTTGGTCTGCAACAGAATACGCAGCCTGCAGTATTATGAGCCCCAGTGTACCCCAATATAGGCCTAGGTAGATACAGGACATTTTTTACTACATTTGTCCTACCTTGCTCTACATCACGGGTCTGGCGCTGACCTTTTACCTAGTTATGTGCCAAATACATGTTGTGTGGTTTTCTTCATAAACTAGCCTAATGTATTTTGCATGAGGATTCTTAGTATCACACAGCGGGATTACCATCTTCTGTATATTAACTATGTACAAGAGCCACCGCTATCGTCATCCTTGAACGACAGGCCCACAGTACCATTAGACATCTAGGTAGACCCCTGAGGGTATCCTTTGGGTATATAAGCACCGCATCTTCCCTGGGCAAACCAGAGGAGAAGCTTCTATGCTGACACGAGATGCTGGAGTCTCCACACGCATAACCTCCAGCTCGCAGTGGTCTGACTTCCCTTGCGGGGAGTCCAACTCGAGACCAAGACGGGGTCCTTTGTTCTTTTCCATCGGGCAAAGGGGTTGGCTCTTTCCTAGGGGTATTCTTGGCTTCACATCTGCATACATGCTAGGTAGGCTTAGCTAGGGTTCGCATTTTAGGAGTGCGCTTGATTATTGCCATGTATCTATATGCCTGCATATATTCACTGTTTTAGCACCATGGAAGAATTCTACCTTTTATTTACTCTGTCGGTACTTGCAATGGTATATATCTGTTTCTGTCCAATGGTTGTCGCAGCACACCTATTTTATACTAGAATGATGCTGGTTCAATAAATGCTTATTGAAAATGTCCCTATCATTTATTCTGTGTATATCTCTCTGAGAAGAAGTTAGCACGAGTGATTGAACGAAAAATACTGTACTGTTTCCACGATCCCTGAAGGATCAAGGGTTGTCATGTTCGACAGTTGCCAGAAACTATTCACTCCTTGGTAAGCTTAGGGGGTTTATAGTGGCACTGTGAGCTAGCTGGTCTAAAGACTAACGTATCCTTTGGGGGTGTCTGGAATCAGTCTGGACACCAATCCCTCAGTTTATGTTGTCTAAACTTGCAGAACCTATGTATTATTAGGAACTACACTACAGCAGTGGTAGTGTGTGAGTGTTAATGTGAGGAGTCTCTGAGAGTGGCATAATACTTGCCGCAGCCCTCAGCTGCCCTCTCTGGTCACAAGGCCCTGGTACCAGGGGTACATTTTTACAAGGGTCTGACATGTGGCCCAGAGTCATGCCAATTTGGGAAACAAAGGTTTTGTTTAAGAACACAGGTGTTGTGACCTGGGTAGCAAGGTCCCAGCACGCACTCTGTCAAGTTGACATCAGGTATCTGGCAAAAAGCTAGGGGGCAACCATGCAAAAAGGGACACTTTCCTCCTCAAACCCCCAAACGAAAGAGGATGAGACTAACCTTTCCCAAGAGAATCTTAATTGTCTACGTGGAAGAACCTGGTAAGTCCATCTGCATTGGCATGGGCAGTCCCAGGTCTGTGTTCCACTTTAAAGTCCATTCCCTGTAGGGAGATGGACCACCTCAACTGTTTGGGCTTTTCATTTTTCATTTGCATTACCCATCTGAAAGGTCTGTGGTCAGTTTTGATCAGGAAATGAGTCCCGAACAGGTAGGGTCTCAGCTTCTTCAGAGACCAAACCAAAGCAAAGGCCTCCCTCTCAATGGCACTCCAACGCTGTTCCCTGAGGAGTAGCCTCCTGCTTATAAAAGCAGCAGGTTGATCTTGACCTTAATCATTGGTCTGGGATAGGACCGCTCCTAACCCTAGCTGAGAGACATTAGACTGCACAATGAACCGATTGGAGTAGTCTGGAGTTTTGAGAATAGGTGCTGAGCACATTGCCTCTTTCAGGGTGTCAAAAGCCTTTTGACAACTAACTGTCCAGTTCACTTTCTTTGACATCTTCTTGGAGGTAAGTTCTGTGAGGGATGTCACAGAGGATCCATGTCCCTCACAAACCTCCTGTAATACCCAGTCAAGCCAAGGAATGCCCCGACTTAGGTCTGGGTTGTTGGAGCCTCCCCATCCAAAACTGTCTGGTTTTTGGGTTGCAAAGGTTGCACTTGGCCTCCACAACAAGGTGGCCCAAGTGTACAATAGTTTCCTACCCTATTTGGCACTTGGATGCCTTGATAGTTAGGCCTGCAGACTGCAGGGCCCGTAAAACCTTCCCCAGGTAGACCAAGTGATCCTGCCAGTATGAGCTAAAGACAGTAATATCATCAAGATAGGCTGCACTAAACGTCTCCATCCTTTAGTGACAGCATTGAGTCCTTTATAGTTCACACAGAACCCGTCTCTCTTTTTCCACCCTGGGGATGACGTTTGGGGACTAACACCCCTAGGCTGGCCCAGGGACTTTGAGAGGGCTCAATAACGCCTAACTCCAGCATCTTGCTTACTTCAGCTTTGATGCTCTCCTTAACATGGTCAGACTGCTGATCTTTGTGTTGATACGTAAGCTGCCCCCAGTGTCCACTCCATGGGTACACCAGTTAGTCCGGCCAAGGGTTAAGGAGACTAGCTCAGCATACTGCTGCATGACAAGCCTGCAGTCAGTCTGCTGGTTGGCAGTGAGTGTTTTTGAGTAGATAACTCCCTCGACTGACCCTTCTTTTGGACTGTAAGAGAGGAGGTCATGGAGAGGTTCACTCTCTGTCTCGTGGTCCTCATTAGCGACCAACAGCTTTGCACATCAACCCTGTCACTGAAAAGTTTCAGGCAGTTCACATAGATCACCCTCCTGGGGTGCTTGCTAGTGCCCAAGTCAACCAAGTATGTGACCTCACTTTTCTTTCAACGATAGGGTAAGGGCCACTCCATCTGTCCTGGAGGATCCTTGGTGCCACAGACTCCAAAACACATGCCTTTTGCCCTGGTTGGACCTCCACCAGTGCAGCTTTTTGGTTGTACCACCGCTTCTGGAGCTGTTGGCAGCCCTCAAGGTTTTTGCATGCCTTTTCCATGTACTCTGCCATCTGGGAACGGAGGCCCAGTATGTAGTCCACCACATCTTGTTTAGATTTGGGGAGAGAGCTCTCACAACCTTCTTTTGCAAGAGCAAGCGATCCCCTTACAGGATGGCCAAACTGACGTTCAAAGGGGGAAAACCCTACTCCCTTCTGAGGAACATTCCTGTAAGCAAACAGCAGGCTTACAAGAGGACATCCCATCTCTTTTTGAGTTTTTCAGGGAGGCCCATGATCATGCCTTGCAATGCATGTATCCAGCCCGGACTGCCTAGCCAGATCTTCCCTGGACGGGAAAAAAGAATCCTGGGACCAGTTTTGGGGAACACCACTCATCTGCCAGGCTAGCTTAAATCCAGTGGCACAGTGAGCAAGGGACCCACGTCTGGGCATACCCAGCCTACTTTGGCGAACAAAGCAAACCTAAGGAGATGATGGATCCTCCTTCGCATGAGGAACAGGGTCAAGACTGATTTGCTTATGGCTGGGTCTAAACTAGGGTGTCATGGTGAGCAAGATAATGATGAATTTAACCCAGATTTCTTGACTGGGGTGAATGTTTGATTTGCTCTGCATTACGTCCATCATCTGTGTGTCTTTTGCTTTCTTGTCCTAAGTGCGCTGTATGCCCAGACGTGGGTCCTGGGTACACTGTGCCACTGGATTCAAGCAAGCCTGGCAGCTGAGAGATGATGCCCCAAAACCGGTCCCTGGATGCTTGTTTCTGGTCAAGGGAGGATCTCGCTTGGCAGTTCGGGCTATACTGTTCCCATAAGTAACAGGGTCCAGACTGATCTCCATATCGCCGGGCTCAAACTGGGGTTGCATGGTGAGCAAAAGAACAATGGACAATGGACCAGATCTCTAGACTGGGGGTGAAAGTTTGATTTTCTCTGTAATCCGTCCATCATCTGTGTGTCTTTTTCTTTCTCACCCCAAGTGCACTTGGTATGATCAAATGTGGGTCCCGGGCTCCCTGTGCCATTGGATTCAAGCTAGCCTGGCTGCAGAGGGGTGATGCCCCGAAACTGGTACCAGGATGCATGTTTCCAGTCCAGGGAGGGCCTGGCTTGGCAATTCGGGCTGGAATGCTCCCATGATGAACATGTTCAAGACTCATTCGCATATGGCTGGGTCTAAACTGGGATGGCATGGTAAGCAAAATAATTAGGGATTTAACCCAGATCTCTCCACTGGGAGTGAATATTTGATTGGCTCTGCATTCCTTCCATCATCTGTGTGTCTTTTGCTTTCTCATCCTAAGTGCCCTGGTTATGCCCAGAAATGGGCCCTGGGCACACTGTGCCACTGGATTCAAGATAGCCTGGCGGCTGAGGGGTGATGCCCCAAAACTGGTCCTAGGATACTTGTTTCTGGCCAGGGGAGGATCTAGCTTGGCAGTACGTTCTAGACTGTTCTCATGAGGAACAGGGTCAAGACTGATTTGCATATGGCCGGGTGTAAATTGGGGTAGCATGGTGAGCAAAAGAACAATAGATTTAACCCAGATCTCTGCATTCCATCCATCATCTGTGTATCTTTTGCTTTCTCATCCTAAGTGCGCTGGGTACGCCCAGACATGAGACCTGGGCACACTGTGTCACTGGATTCAAGCTAGCCCGCGGGGGAGGGCTGATGCCCCAAAACTGGTCCCTGGATGCTTGTTTCCAGTCAAGGGAGGATCTGACTTGGCAGTTCGGGCTAGACTGTTCCCATGAGGGTCAAGACTGCATATGGCCTGGTGTAAACTGGGATGGCATGGTGAGCAAAAGAACAATGAATTGAGCTTAGATCTCTTGACTGGGTGTAAATGTTTATTTTGCTCTGCATTCTGTTCATCATCGGTGTGTCTTTTTGTTTTCAGGATATCTGGTAGCATGATGTAGAATCTAATAAAAGTGTCAGACTCAGTAAATGCTGTATCCAAGATGTAGTTTTATTTCCAAGTTGAAGTCACAGGATAAGCAGTACAATAATCTAAAGTAGTATGGTACAAAGTGGAAAGCCCCACCTGGCGCAGCAGCCCTGCTGCTCAGCCTTCATAGATAAACTGACAGATACACTTGAACATACACAGAGGCAACATTCCATCACATCACAGAGACTGGCTGAGCAGCAGAGGACAGGACGCAGAGAAAGGACAAAGTAGAGCAGAAGGCAAGATACCACACACCTCCCTGCCTAACGGAGACAAAAAGCAGAATTAAGGAGGCAAGTGGCACGAAAAAGAGAACATATAACAAGAGCGAAAGGATTTAAGAAAAAACACTAAACACACACTTAAGACACTTCCCCCTAATGAACAGTAGAGAGAAACACTTTTAAGTCCGGAGAAGGACAAAGTAACTTAAACAATACAATGTACTAAACTTGTACACCAATTGGAGAGTAGAGAACCTCCAACCTCAAAATGTGAGCATCAATAATGCTCTAAAAAAATGTAACTCTTATGCACTAATCATCACTTGGGTGGAGCGTAGAGGACCCCCAAAACTTAGTAAGGTGGACTATTAAATCATGTCCTAAACATACATACTTGTAGGGTGGAGCGTAAAGTGCCCCCCTAAAGCTAACAAGGTGAGCTAAAATCATGCTCTGCACTAGTTAACACCAGAAAGGGCGGAGCATAAAGTCCCCCCTAAAATCCATAAACAGCGCTTAAATAATGCTCTACACAAACCAACACAAGTAAAGGTTACCAAAATGGAGCATGTGTATATAAAATTAAGCACATAAGTGACTTACCACCAATAAATAGGATCGAGGACCGTAATCGCTCAGCTCCAGCACACAGAATTGAGCACTAAAAGGTTCATCAAGAATCAATAGGATTGAGCACATTAAAAGCTCAGCTCCAGCAAACTGAATTGAGCACTTAAAGACTCATCATGAATCAATAGGATTGAGCACACTAAAAGCTCAGCTCCAGCAAACAGAATTGTGAAAATAAGTACCTAAGCACCAACTCGTTTTAAAATTACAATGAAACACTGTAAAATGACCTTGTGATATAACTAGCCCACACAGGAAAATACATGCAATGACATTAGCATTAGCAGTTTAGGGTGTAATCAAAATTATCAATTGTAGGACAAAGTTCATAGATAAACTAACAGATACACTTGAACATACACAGAGGCAACATTCCATGACATCCCAGAGACTGGCTGAGCAGCAGAGGACAAGACACAGAGAAAGGACAAAGTAGAGCAGAAGGCAAGATACCACACATGATCCACTACTACCAGCATGTATTAGTTCCCTGATGCTGTGGGTGGTTCTAGTGAAACCACCATGTCCACACCAACCCTTTCACAGGAAACCCCCAACCACTCGCAGTGGAATTAAGGGGGCCTTTAGGTTTCTGCCTGTTTTGCTACTGGCCTGACCAGTGACACTGGAGTTGACAAATTCCTTTCTTTTTGGCACATCTGGGACCAGTAGAAATGGCTGACAAGCCTTTCCCATATCTTGGTCTGGCCCAGATGCCCAGATAGGGGGTTGCCATGGGCAAATGTTTAAGTAGAAACTCTCTGTATAACTGAGGCACTACAATTCTCCTAGTGGCTCAGGTTTGGGGTCTCTGGCCTCCCTATGCAGGAGTCCCTCTCTGGCCTCAATATGCAGGAATCTTCCTCTCAATTGGTCCTGTGGGAGCCACTTAGATCTCCCTTTTTCTGTGCGGCAGCTTGCTGTCGCAAGCCTTCAAGAGTTGGACAGACTGCTTTTCAAAGTTCAGCTGTTCCCTAGAGGGTTACCCGGGGCCCTAGAGATAAACCTGGTAAGGTTTAAGTCCTATTGGCTCAGTTCCCTCACGGGGTGTCAAGTCCTCTCCATGAGGATAGGGGTCCTAAGTCCTTGGCTGTTCAGAAGCTGGTCCCCCAGTCTTCTTACCTTTCCTCTTTGAAGGTTGGGCCATTCTTCCAGGCTCCAACACTTTTTTTTCACCCTGGGCTTGAGTTTGTGCTTCTGTCTTCGCACACACTATCTCAGGGATTTGCAGCATGGTTGCACTGGGGTTTAGCTAAACCTCAGCCCATGCTGAGATCTCCAGGTCATTTCCAAGCAGAGAGGCAGCTGGATGTTTAGGAGAGACCATTACCAGTTTCAGGCTAGTAACCCCTCCCCGCTCCTAATCTAATGGCACCATTGAATGGTCTATAGTGATGCTGTCAGGTTTGGTGACTGGATAGGTTTTTCCAGTCAGGTATTGTCCTTGGGAAACCAGTGTATTTTTCACAATTGTGACACTGGCACCTGTATCCCTCACGGCTTCTACTCTAGTCCCATTCACTAAGGGGTACTATAAGATTTTTTTAAAGTTAGGGGGGCAGGCAGCTAAAGTGACCAACTCTCCCACCCCTTCAGAAACAGCTTCAGTTTGCACCCTGATTTGTTCTGGGCACCCTGTTGCTCCCATCTGCAGATTTGCCATATCAGTGCTAACTGGAGTTGGACAAGGGGGATTCTTGTTAGGACAGGTAGAATCTCCAATTTGGTGTCCTACCTTCCTTCAGGTGTAACACCAGGCCTTTAGATAATCAAAATGTTTACCCTTTTACCCACCAGTGGACTGGGAAGACCTCTGGGGGCCACCCCCTTAATAGGTTTTTAGGGGCCTTTAGAAGACTCTTGGTTTTTATCTTTTGTGGGGATCACCCCCTTTCCCCTGAGGAGGTTTTGTAACCCCTTTCTTTTGGTCACCCTCAGTGGAGGTTTTGGTCAACCTAGCTTTGACCCAATGGTCTGTCAGTAAGTCAGTAAGAAAACTTTATTTGGTTAGTTACAACCTTAAAAGTATACCCTATACATAAAATTCTATAAAAACATAAGCAGGATCATATTAAAAACGTGGCATATGTACATCACATTGAATAGCACTTTCCTTCATACTATATACAAATGTTCCCCTTTGGGTAATTAAGTCAAGTAATTTTCCATCAGCATCAAATCCTTTCCAAGAGGTTCCATGCCATATCGTTAACCTTTACATGCACAGCCTCATCCTGCCCCAAATGCGCAGGATACAATATTTACTCTGTACACTTAAGGAACGCCTTGACTTTGCTCATAAATTTCCCCACAGCACAAGCAATATCTAAATTCGTCATTTCAACTATAAGACTAGCAGCTTGCATCCTATTTCTGATCCTGTATTTTTAAAATATCGGGCATAAAATCTCTTTCCGTAGATCTAAAAACAACATACAATCTAAAAAAATATGTACAATATCACAATGGGTACCTAACGCACAAGTACAGGTCCCATTATTATTCAACATAAAAATTTTAACTCCATTATTCCCATAACAGGGGTTTATCCCCATTCGTACTTTTAGTACCTCACGTCTTAAATGGAAGCTTGGCAATCTGTCTAAATAGGGATACTGTTGGTTAAGTTCCCAAGCCAGGGTCATATGCGATACCGAAACTTTCCGCGAAAGATACTCTCTGTCATATGTGTGGGACATCACAGCACCCAGTGGCCTCAGTTCATTCTTAGCTATACCTGGATGACCCAGTTGCGGGGATAGTTTTAAACCCAACAATCCATAAGCTTCACTTAGTGCGGTTCTTGTTTCTTTCGCCCAGGACAGTTCACTATCAACGATTTCGCTTTTGCACCACTGGGAAATTTTTAGGTGCTCTCCAGATCCTAGGCGCTGCCAAAAGCGAATTAGTGCCTTACAGGCAGTTACTGCCCAGGAAGTAGTTCCCATCTCAAGCCTTGCAGCCTGTACCATAGAGGATTTCGGCAATGAGAACAAGTTTTTTAGGATATTTCCCTCCTCTTTATCCCACCCTTTTTTCCCACTTAAGTAAAGCACTTCTGCCCCATAGAGGAATTGGGGGGGGGACGATTGCTAAGTAGGCTTTTATAACCGGCCTATCTGAGTTTTCTCCATAGACGCTATTGAATCTTTTTAGCCCCTTCACAGAGGCAGATGCCCTCATTTTAAGAGCCTCCAGATGGGTATCCCTTTTAAGGTTACTCATAAACCAGATTCCTAGGTATCTGTATTCATTCACCCTCTCGAGTAGATTTGTACCCAGACACCAAGGGAATCTAGTTTTACTCCTACCGAAGCATAACATTTTGGTCTTATCCATGTTCACGGTTAACTTTTTATTCCGACAATATTCGTTGAACATGTTTAATTTCCTCTGGAGGCCTATCTGCATCAGATCCATAATCACTAAGTCATCTGCGTATAATAGACAGGAGACATGCTTACCTCCCAATTTTGGACTAGCCCCTTTAACCTCTCTTAGTTTTGCTGGTAGGTCTGCCAAAAACACAGAAAAAAGCAGTGGGGCAAGTACGCACCCCTGCCTTAAGCCATTTCCGATCTGGATCCTCCCAGACAAACCACCCACCTCATCCAAGATTATCTGGGCCCAGTTTTCAGTGTGTAAGGCTTTTATAATGGCCAAAAGGTCTCCGTGTAGATTGTATCCTTCCAGGGTTGACCATAACTGCTCCCTGCCCACTAGATGGAAAGCCGCGCGGAAGTCCACGAAACAGCAGAATAAATTACCCCTCTGTTCTATCGACTTCCGCGCGATGGCCCAGAGAGCAAAGCAGTGGTCCACCGTCGAATGCCCTTCTTTGAACCCACCCTGTTCTGGGGGTACTATCTGGTTATCCTCTGCCCATTCCTTTAGCAGGCCTAGGATTACTTTGGAGAATAATTTTCCCCCAATATCAAGGAGATTTATTAGAGGGTAGTTTTTTGGGGAATTTACATCACCTTTTTTGTATACCGGTCTAACAATAGCCCCTTTCCAACTTACTGGCATAATACCTGTCTTTAATATCCCATGGAACATATTTGAAAAAAACTCAGCCCACCAGTCTGGGTTAGTTTTTATGATAATTGCTGGTAGGTTGTCAGGGCCAGCGGCTCGTGTTAAGTTTAAGCCAGCTATTACCTTCCTAATATATCCTGAGGTGAAATGCACTAGTATATCTTCCCTGACTCCTGGCCAGCTTGTTGGAATTAATTCCCCTTCGCTCGGCCATTTACCATATAATTCTTCAAGGTAGGCTTCCCACTTAGCCTCTGGAACGGAGCACTGCATGGATCCCACAACATTTCCCGTGCATTCCTTAATGGTCTGCCTTCTTTCCCAATTCTTGGGCAGAAATTGTACCAAGGCCACCATATACTGATGCAACTTTTCATTTGTGCAATTACTTAACATGTTCTATCATCAACAAAGCCCAACATAGTCATGCACCTCATTTCCAGTTAACCAACCATCTACTGTTTGAATCTAATCGTATACTCCTCAGGTGTGAGTTTGAAGTCCTCAATCTTGGTGCACTGCATGAGGTCATAGGACTCTGCATCTGCCCCTGCAGTTACCAGTGCACAGTTCCCAAAGCAATGCTCCCCATTATGACCTCTTCACTTTCCTCATGCCACAAGCCCTCTCAACGACTGTGAACCATTTGGTGATCTCATCACCTTCCTCATATTTGGGAACAATCCCTTTGGGGATTTTTGGGTCACAGGATTCCTCTATTTCCTTACTTGGTTTGCTGCCACCGTTGATGGGAGGTAAGCCCATTTCTGCTCTCTCTTTTTCCAGAGCCAGGAGGCTGTACTCTAGATCTATTTGTTTGGTCATTCTTGCTAGAAGGATGTCCTCTTCATTGAAGTTGTCCTCAATTATCTCATAAAGACCTTACCCACCTGTGTAGTATCTAGGTACTGTGAGTACTAACCTTGGGGTCTGGGGCACAGGGACCCTGTCTTCCCTATTTAGTGAGGGAGCGTGGGGGTTGTCCTAAACATCACTAAGGTTATCATCTCTTTAATGGTGATCTACCCCCTCAGAAGGATGGTCCCTTGCATACTATGCCAAGAGCTCCTGGAGCTTTACCTTGGAGGCGCAGGACCC
Source organism: Lissotriton helveticus (assembly GCF_964261635.1). NCBI lineage: Eukaryota > Metazoa > Chordata > Amphibia > Caudata > Salamandridae > Lissotriton > Lissotriton helveticus. The sequence continues at coordinate 905,509,830 of NC_136071.1, forward strand.
CATGGAAACATTTTTAAGTATGTACAGAGACCTTAACTCACTCTTCTCTCGATGGAGGTAGGGGGGGAGGTTGTGCTCCTAAACCGTGTCCTGAGTATCACCATTATTTCACTAATAGTGTGGATCTTTTTACAAAAGGTGTTAAAAAACTTCTAAAGTACTTTTACCCCTAACTACAGTAAGTTGATATTTAAAAGAAATACTAAAGGGACTTAACCAAGACATTGAAAATGTAGAACAATTGTCAATTCAAAAATACGAACTTAAAGACAATTTTGGAGTTTTGTTGTGTGCTCAGGTGTTGGAGGAGTGGTCCAACAAATGCAAAGTTGACCTGCTGATCCACCAATGTAAGAAGCCAGCTCTGTATATATTATACCAAAAAGAGGTATTGTGTGCACAGAGTCCAGTGAATCCCCAAAGGTATGGCAGAGGCTAACGTAGATAATACCTTACTCTCAATTTAGTGATAGCTGGGCTGAGCAGTTAGGCTTATCAGAGGGTAGTGTGAATGCATTTGGTGTACATTCTCATGCAAGGCAGGAACACAAACTCAGTGACTGACTCCAGGCCAATGTTTGTAGAAAAATATTACTTTGTTTAATTATATTTCTGCGAACCAAGTTGAACTCAGTTACAGGTAAGTAAAACTTTCAAAAAGGCAGTATGAATACTTTATAGTCTTGGAGGTACTTTGGTATTGTCGATTCAAAAACAGTCATACCAAAAGAGGACACTGTTCCTAGAGCGGTATACAAAAATTACCCAACGCTCTCAAAGAAAAGAGGAAGGAAAGAAACTTAGGTCATAAAGGGACCCACCAAGGAGAGGAAAGAACAGTTCTTATCTCCTGTTGCCCTCACACACCCCAAAGGGTGTCATGCTTCATCATCGGGCATTTGCTCCTCGTAGGGTGTGTGGTGTGGATGTGGGGGGGTATGACCTAAGAGAGAGGGTAGGAAAAGTGTGTGCCATGTGAAATCAAATAAAAATAAAAATTACCAGGGGTTGTTTTTCAGAGGTCAACATTCAATCAGCCCCTGTGGGTACAAGTTACCCCAACAGACACACTGTGCCTGGTTGAAAGCGAGTCATGATTTCACATTGCACGCACTTTTCTACCCTCTCTCTTAGGTCCCACCCCCCACACACCTGCATGCACCATCCGGCATTCTCCAAAAGATCTCCGACAAAGTGACCCTTTGGGGGACCGGTAGGGGATTGAAGCGCCGGCCCTAAGAGGAGATAAGAACTGTTCTTTCCTCTACTTGGTGGGTCCCTTTATGACCTAGGTTTCTTTCCTTCCTCTTTTCTTTGAGAGCGTTGGGTAATTTTTGTATCCCGCTCTAGGAACAGTGTCCTCTTTTGGTATGAATGTTATGTTTAAGGAGCATGGACACTGGACCATAATCGGCTCCTTGGTCCCCCCCTTTTGTTTTGTTCAAGATTCAAAAACAGTAACATTCAGTACCGGTACAAGATAGACAGTTGCAGGTAATCGATAAGGTGCAATGCAATCCTAAGGAAAGAAAGCAGTGTTATGCATCACAGGTAAGTACACAACGTATATTGCCAGTTTCTGAGTGTTGGTCCAACCCTGGGCAAGAGTCCATTTAAGCTGGGCACTGCACCACCAGCGGCACTGGGGCGGGGGGGGGGGGTGCAGAGTTCAGTATCTACGCCACAGCGGTTTATACCGGCAGTGATGTTTGGTCTCGCAGAGTGCGAATAACACGGGGGATGAATGGGAGTCAGTGGGCCTTCAATGCCGGTACCGTCAGGGTATTCCTCACCGAGTCACTGTAGGTCGAAGGGAGGCACAACCAGCCCAGAAGTCATGGGGATGGAGGAGTTCCTCCGATGATGGGCCATCTTTGCGTGGTGCTTTCTTCTGGCAGTAGCGTTGACACAAGTGTCGCTCCTCTAGCGCCGCGGTCTTGGGGCTCTTTTGGAAGTGGTGAGTCGTGTCGACACAAGTGTTGGTCCTCAACCACTGCGGTTCTTCTACCGGCAGACGCCGGGTACTAAAGCTTCTACCCCAAAGGGAGGTTCTTGGAGATTGGTTGAAGGCTGGAAGGTATCAAGGGGCTCTTGGAGGCTTGACAGGGGTTCTGGAAGGACAGCAGGTCCAGTTGTTGAACCGGGTCCAGGCAGCGGGGTTCTTGCCGGGCTCTATCTGCAGCAGTTCAGTTCCTGGTTCGGCAGTAGTCTTCTTCCGTATTCTCCTTTTTGGTCCATCGAATCTCAGGAACAAGGTTCAAGGGAGCCCTTAAATACTAAATTTAAGGGTGTTACTAAGGTCGGTGTAGTTTCTTATGGCTACTGTCTCCTAAGTTAACTACACCCTTTGGGTGCTCAACCCTTTAGGGAGAGGGGTCCACCTCTGTTCCTATTGGGCCTAATTCTCCAATTCAAGATGGTGAATTTCATGCAAACAATCAAGAGTGAGAAAACTAGCTTAATCACGTAAAAGGCACATAGAAGAAGTCTGGTGGAATGGTTGTGGAGGTTGTCAATTCTAATGACAAGCGTCCACTGGACTCCTTAGTTTAATACCCTCCCCGCTATCAGCTGGGCACATTCTAATTTGAGTAATCATTCGAAGTGGGCATCCTTACTGGTTAGTAGACATGGACAGTGAAACTGATTTATATGCCTACAAATTTGGAGCAGTAATTTTACATTGAATGTTTCCTACTGCACTTATTAATTTCAAGTTGTTTTCCTGGCCAATGATTCCACTGAACATGACGCAGGCCTTTTACTATTATGAAAGCATCAAAGACATATGCTGTGTGCTGATATGTGGACGTCAAATTCTTTTTAGGACTAAATTCAGCTTTTGGCTAAACATATTGGTGGTATTTTTTGCACTATTGTGGCCAGCAATTACATGATTATGCCAGCTCCTGACATATTGATTGTCCTGGTATGATACTTGTAACTCATGGCATGATGATGCCCATCCTTGGCACGCTGCTTGCCCTAAGACAATAGTAGTAATTATGATATACTGGAGTCATGCTTGGGGCATAAAATAAATGTATATTTGGGCATAAAATCAGTATTTATTGAAAAGCCTATTTTTTAAATCAAAAATTATTTTTTGATGAAAATGCTAAGATTTTGGGGGGAATTGATATCATTATTCGAGAATCTGAAATGTGCGTTTTATAGGAACATGCTCTCAGTCTGTATTTGGGGCTTCAGTTATGACTGCTTCCACCTCCCTTGAGTGCAGGGCGCCCCCCACAATCTCGGCTTACGCTGTCTGCCATTCCAGGGCAGCCTGAAGGCTTTCAGATGGGGGCTGAGCAGATCCCGTGACGCGGGGGGACACAAGAGCAGGTGAAAGAACATGACCCAGGACAAAGGGAGACAATCAGTGGCATGGGAGCACAGAGCCAAGGCAGCGCAGCCTGTGAGTCACTAAAGTACAATCGTAGGAAAGGTGGGGTTGGGTAAAGTAATAACTATTTACACTCATCATTCTTACACAGTGGGGTTTTACAGTATTTTCTGCATCAACTCACTTTATTTCTTGTTTTGGCACGTGACATATAAAAGTCTAGACTTTGGCCTACTCAAAGATGGCAGTAATGAAGCTCTGAAAAAATAACCATGAGACCATGGCTACTTAAAATACATCAGGGTGTAGAGACAGAGTGAGCTGCTCACAGTGCCATGTCTCCTCATCAGCAGTCCCCAATTCCCCCAGCACTCACTAATTGACAACACACACACTGCTACTGAGTGCACACATACACTCATGCTAACGCAGGCAGCAGACACTGTTCTCCCTAACTGGCTTGTTTCAAGCTCGGTACTTCACTGTGCTCTCTTAACAATTTCAAAGGAGTTGATGAACCCCAAATATTTAGGACACTGCTATGACCTCAATTCAGCTAGCAACAGTTGTATGTCTGTGCGAAAATGTATTAAGTCATGAAAAAAAGTACGTTTTGGATTCAATAAGAAGCTTATAATCTACTATGGCTGCTGGAAGCAGACGCCTTGATAGTATTTATGTAACATCTGCATATAGATGACCACCCATCCATCATTATCCACAGAGTCGGCCTTTGCCAGAATAGTGCCCAGGACGGAATGAAATTAGGCGCCCTGGCTGCCAGTGACTAAAATGAGGCAGCGGGTGCCCCTTTTTTGTTCAAAGGTCACCCCCTTACTGATTGAATCAGAGTAGTGACTGGCCTCTGACCACATCTCTGCACCACCCCACTCAGAGGTGAGAGGATATGGGAGTGCAAGAAAGAAGACTGATGGGGTGTTAAAAACCATGCCTGCAGTGCTGGAGCCAGTTGAAAAGTCTGCTGTCTTCATTACCTTAATGCACACAGCTCCTTACGCCCCTCCTTCAAATGTGCGCACTGGGGTCTGATCACCCATGCCAAAATCTGGTCCTGATTATCCAGAGAACAGTGTGCACTCCTGTTCCACATTTGTATTAAAAACTGTAGCACAAACTATCAGCTCCACATACAAGTGGGAACTGTGATTACTCGAGAATAGCTTTCTTTTAGTGTGTTTACACCTATCCCTAGGTGTGGCAAGAATGTATGCACAATCATAACATGGTCAGAAGTTGGCTGATGCAGAGTACAGTAGAAGGCAGGTATCACCATCCTTGAGATTCTGTAGCTCATCACTCATTACATGCTAGCCTGAGTATGGCACTTGGACTAGAACACAGGAATTGTATCTACATTATATGGTATTCTTGTGATGTAGTCTTGAAATTTACTTTCATTTATCAGCTGTTTCCATTAACACCCACATTTGGAAAGCGATGTACACAGTTAAGTCTCTACATGTGATGGCACCAACAATAAGAAAAACATTCACCAGCATGCCGGGACACAAATGCACTAACTACTAACAAAATTAGAAACTACTACAAGGTGAAAAGTAACTCCCATTCAGATATGTCAAAACAATACGACTAGGGGACTTCCAATGAACGTAATCCAGGTGTACTCCATCCTGTCAGCCACACGGGAACATAAACCACCATCAACTAAAAAGAAGTCCCACATTTAACATCATGATGAGAGGCCTCAACATTGCCATGGTCTACTTACTAATCCGAAAGAAAAGCTGTGAAAAATTACTTCTTGTCCTGTTGTGCTCCATTTCTCTCTATCAAGACTCGTATAATTTCTTAGCACACGCTAATCTTGGAAGTATTTGGGTACACTATCCTCAAATGGACTTTCTTCAGTGGGTCTTATGGAATAAGCCACCATTTTGAAATGGAGTACAGTATAGGCACATTAGGTTTGTGTCTAAGTGGAGAAACACCTTTTGCAGTAGTGTATAAGTGTTTGTGCCTCTACATGGAAAATCTTCACTTGCTGTGTCATAGCATTAATAGGCCCATCATTTGCTTAGTTTCCTTTCTGATATATTTTCCTTGTCAATGATCTATACCACTCTTTTGGTCCTCCGATGGATCTTGTTTAGTGACGAGGGGGGTTGGATATAAAGGGTCTCAACAGTCATCCAATGAGGACCAGGAATTGGATAACTGAACTACAAGCTAGCAATCAGATTCATGTAAATTATTCTCAGAACAATGCTATAAAGGAAAAAGATAATCACTGCAAGCCCACATCTCCTCAAGAAACATAGGCGAGCTAAAATCCTATACACTAAGAGCTCAGTTAAAGCGATACAGAATAATAGCATGAGTATTTTTTGGTAACCCCAAATTAAGAATGCACATTCACTTGGATAGAAATAAATCATGATAGCTGAGTCGATATGAAAATTTAGTATAGTTTATAAAACTTCTAAGGTAAGACAAGTGCACCAGTAAATCAGGTTACAGATAATTTAGTCAAAGTCGAATAAGTCATTGAGGTAAGATACCACAGTTTGAGTGTTCACGAAGGGCCTTGAACATGCCAGTTCAAGCAGTCTCCCAAGAAGGAAGAGACCACCAATCACACACAGTGTAGGTGTCATTTCATAAAGGAAGCCAGGTAAGTCTGCATCATGCAAGGTAGAACTGCCTACGAAAGTTTAGTGAAGAATTCCATAAGTAAGGAAATAGCCAACAGCTCATCTGTTACAATCAAGAGTGCTATCTAGCCAGCCTCAGCCTCTCGTCCGCAGCCAACAGCCCTATGAGAGAGAACGTCTTTTAATTCAGGCAATATTATATTCTTGAAGTTCGGGGGTGAAACCTCCTGGAATCACCTCATCTGGTCAGTGCAATGAGTCCATTGGTCAATTCTTATAGGATGGGTGTCAGGCAACATAAAGAAGACGCAATATGTAGAGAAATAGGTGGTACAATTATGCAGTCCTGAAAAAATCCATCATGTGACACATTTGAACAATGCTCCTTTAGCAAGAGCTCATAAGCAAGTTTAAGAGGACCATTTCCCAGGCAGATGTTCAGAATTGTATTGGAAAATGTAGCAACGTATCTGGTACAGTACATGAGAACTTCAGGAAAGAAAACACAGATTCACTTTATTGGTTATACAGAGAATTCTCACACGAGAATTGGATTCAGCAAGTCATGAAACGTCATATATCTATTCAGTCCCAGATTAAATTGAGCAAATATAATGCAATCTACAAAGGTTTCATGAAAGCATCATTAATTAGGAATGTGGAACACCTACTTTTCCTTTGTCATTTTGGTGCACACATTTACACATATAAATGGTAGATTTTAGTAAAGTTCACCTTCATAATCAGCTTCAGGTTCATACGTCTTTATTTCGAGTATTTACATCATAAAAGACATTCATCATAGCAAAAACAACCATAAAAACACTATACACAGTCAATCTAACAATTCTCTTTCCTCCTAGTTATAACATTCAATATATTAAAACATGATTAAATTATGTTGTTAAGACGTACTGATATAAAATCATTTAAAACTAACAGTTGATCATCTTACTTGTCGGTATCTTGCTCTTATAATCCATGCCCACCCCAAGAATTTCGCCACTCCTATGATCACAATCTCTGAAGTATTAGATCTTAGGGCCCAGAGTGCTTCAGAGCTTGCCCGCGTGTTCAACATCCTGCAAATGGGCTTTAGCCATTTGCTCCGCGGGGCGGCGTAAGCAGGACAGGCAAAAAAGACATGACCAATAGTCTCCCTATGGACTCTACACCAGGGGCAAAACTCAGATGACTGGCCTCGCCATTTACTTGTAAACGATTTTACTGGCAGAGACCCAACTCTAAACTGATAGTACAGCTTTCTGTCCATACTCCGAGTGATAACGTCCCTGTAATCCTCCAAATGAGGATCGAGTTTGTGAACCAGGAACTTTCCAGTCAGAGTAACAGGATCAGACTGAAGAGCTAGATGGCGTCTTACAGTTGCCCAGTACAACATTTTAAATTCTTTTTTGGATGGAAAGGTGTTCTCTCCCGGTGCTACCCACAGGGAGCTAAGTCCCATATTTTCCAGAATTAGGTTCACCTCTCTGAACCAGGGGATATTACCTGATCCCATGATCGATCTTACATCAGAGATTTTGTTGGCAAAGCGGGCTAATTCCTGCGTTGACCAAATTCGCCTCCACAAAGCTACCATCCTAAACTGTGCTAACTCTTTAATCGATTGGCATCCCATATCAAGCAGTAACGGTTTGGTAGGGGTGGATTGCGGAAGGCCTACCAAGTTACGCAGAAACTTATTTTGGATTCTGACCAAAGGGGCCAGGTCTATAAATCCCCATAGGTCAGCACCATACAGAATAGCGGATCTAATTTTGGCATCATACATTTTTAGTGCAGGCATTACCCTTTTGGTTTGAGACTTTCTTTGTTCCTGGATTAGGCTCCCCGTCAGTCGAGCACGTTTCAGGCAAAGTGCATCGATCTGGGGTTTCCATCGCAGCCTGTAATCCAGGACCACGCCAAGATAGGTCATGACCTCCACCTGCTCTAATTCCACACCATTCATACTAGCGTGACTTTTTTGTAGCGTATTTTTGGTTAGAACCATAAATTTAGTTTTGCTCACGTTTATCTGCAGATCGTTCAATTTGCAGAAAACCTCAAACCTGTTGATCGCTGTCTGTAGTCCCTTTTGTGTTTTTGAGAGAATTAACGTGTCATCGGCAAAGATGAGCAATGGAAACTTCGAACCACCCAAAGTAGGCGCGTCAGTCGGCGTATCTACTAAAAACTGTACAACTTGGTTAATAAACAATAAAAAGAGGGTGGGTGCCAGAACGCAGCCCTGGCGAACACCACGAGTGACGGGGAATTGCTCCGTTACCTGCCCCTGTCTGCCACACCTGACCCTAGCGAAGTTACCCTCATGTAGTCTTTCCACTAGTTCTAGGAGTTCAGGGGGCATACCCAGATTGCCTAATGCAGCCCATAATTTTGCCCTGGGAACAAGATCGAATGCGGACTTAAGGTCCACGAATGCAGCGTATATCGATCCTCCACCCAGAAGCACAACCTTCCAGTATATCAGAATAAATCTGAACACTTGGTCGATTGTGCTGGTAAATGATCTAAACCCTGCTTGCATCGGGGAAAGAATATTCTCATTATCCATCCACCCCTGTACTTTAGTGAGCACCATCCTGGCTATAATTTTCTGTTGTGCATCGATTAGGCTAATGGGGCGATAATTCCCTGGGGTCCAGCGCTCTCCTTTTTTAAAAATGGGAAGGATGTCTGCCCCTTTCCATGAGTCAGGAATCCTCGCCCCATTAGCGATAGCATTTGCAAGCTTTGTAATATAAGGCACCAAATTCAGGGGGTCGGACTTAAATAGGTCAGCCGGGACGCAGTCCATGCCGGGAGCTTTACCGGCCTGTACAGATCCCAGTGCAGTCACCGCGTCGTTAGTATCAAACACTATGGATTGTCGTATTGGAGGGGACGAAGATAACTGATTGTCCAGGACATTTGGGGGTGCTGGCTCAAGACCTCTAAACTGGGTTGGATAAAAATCCACTCATACATCAGCTGAAACGTGATTTACAGGAATTTGCATATCCGGATTCCTACCCCATTTCACCACCTCCCAGAATTTGATGTGATTCGAGGACAAACTAGCCTCATATAAGTCCTGCCAATGGTTATCATCCCACTCTCTCCTCGCCTCCCATTGGGCTTTCCTATACTGTAATCTGGCCGATTTGATGTCTGGAGTAGCTCTAGATTTAATAGCTTTAATCAGACAACTATGCGCCTGCCGGCAAGATTTGTTATACCATTTCTGGCATAATGAAGAAGTCTGAACTTTCCCACTGTTACCAGCTTTGGTTAGTAAAACTTTCAAGTTATCAAATAGCTGCTCATGATAGGCACTAAACTGCTCAAGTGACCCCGGTTCAATAAGAGACAAATCTTGAACGACACTCAGAGTAGAAGAAACTGCATGGGAGATCCTATCTAAAAGATCCGGGTCCTCCACAACCCTACACCAACGCACCCTGCGTCTGTCATTTGTTAAAATAGCCTCTGCTGTAAGGCTCTTGGCTATAGGGGCCCGGCCAGGGCCATCCTTTAGTTTCAAACTTAAAATCAACGGATTATGGTCACTTTCGGGCCGTGTGGAAATTGAAATATCATCCAAAAATGACCAATACTCTATTTTGATTAGAAAGTAGTCAATTCTACTATTACTTGCTCCGTTGTCAAAAGTTGACTGTCCAATTTTGTCGGAGATGGAGCGGCCATTAGCAGCTCTTAAACCCCACTCCAGACACAGGCCCAACCAGTGCAAGGTTGCCTCCGTACCCTTCTTAATGGGATTCAACGTCAGGCATGGGACATTCCATACGGCATCTTCCTCAGCGCGAATGTCCCCACCCTCACACGACCAGGGTTCGAAAGTGCAGTTTAGGTCCCCTGCGACAAATATGAATTTGTCCCTCCCAATTGATTCCAGATAAGAGTCCAGCTCCGTCCTCCCGGTAATCCACGGGCATAGATATTAATAATAAAAATATCCTGATGATTTTCCCTACACAACTTAATTCCCAGGATGTCAGGGTTATGGACTATCACTTCTGCTGGCCTATAACTGATGGACTGCTTTACCCATATAGTTAATCCACCTGATGCTCTGCCTTTCTTTCCCTGGGTTGCTGGTTTGAAAAAGTTTAAATACCCTGCCCGAAAGATCGGGTCAATAGCCCAACTCTCTTGAAAGATCAGGATATCAAACTCATCTATAAAGTCTACCCATTCAGCTGATTCAAGTTTCCCTTTAAGCCGTGCGATGTTCCATGAAGCCAATTTAAACAAAGGGTCATGAATTGGCAATTCACATTGGGTTGTGGATCCCAGATTATTTCCTGACCACCCACCCTCTGTAGGTGCTATTCTAACTCGGTGGTCACAGTCTGTAAAACACCTAGCAGATCCTTCCAATTCATGACTCCCTTCCTGGCCCTCAGGGGCCAGGTCTGAGGGCCTGATTTCGGGGCCCTTACTGCATACATACCCATGGTCCACACTTTTGCTGGGTCCTCCCTCTTCACTAACGTAGGTTGCAGTTTGGATATCCCCTCCAGCCAAAGAGGGAAGTCAATCAATACTCTCCAAACCAGATAATGGTTCGAATCAATTGTATAAGTGGGGAAAGGGTGGGATGTGTGAAGTCAATACATGAGGAAATCTGCCAAAAGGTCTTCTATGTCTGTGATTAATCGGGTAATAAGGGGGTTCATTGGTCCTTTTGGGATAAAAGTACTGAAGGCCCAGCGATTGGACATCACCCATCCTGCCAAATCTCGGTTCCCTGCGCACAAAGTCTACGACCCAGGAATCCCTAAAGTTAATAATGCCACAGTCACCCTCTAGGTCTTTTGGAATGTGTCCCACCCAATGAACTCTTCTGACACTTAAAATCTCAGTATTGGAGGAGGGAGGAAGTGTTCTATTTTTATTCAACCAAAAAGCAACTTTGTTTTTCAGGTCTCTAAATGATTTGGTTTTGTCCTCCCCAATAGATGAGACACCCGTCAGTATGATAGCATAAGGGGTAGCCCCCGAGGGAAGGTCAATACCAGGGAGGCTCTGTTTGAGGACCTTTTTCCCCGATATGGTAAGCTGACTAGCCCGCCCAGCCCTTGGTTGTGTACCTAAAGATGGCTGTGGGTTGGACCTGCTGCCTTCATTCGGGGGCCCTCCTCTATTAGAAGATACCAGGTTATTACTCACATGGACTTTCTCTGGCTGTACACGACCCTGCTGTTTATTCGTTAACTTAACACTAATATTGGGAACCGAATTATTAGTAGACACACCGGGCCCCACTGCTTTGGCAGTGGTGGTAGTAGCTTTACGGTTATTCGGTGTGATTGCCAAATTATTTAATATGCTGGTATTGGCAGTAACTAGGTTCTCCAACTCATCTAGTTTCTGATTCGTTAGCCTAGCACGTTCCATTAGGGGTAACATGAGAGATTTTATTAGAATTTCCATCTTATCCAAAAGGCCATCCTCCTTATGTTTACAAGTTAGACATTGGCCAGCAGTGTCAGACAGTACCTGTATGGGTGGCAGAAGGCTAATTGGAACCTGAGGGGGTTGAGATGTAAGATTTAATTAGGGAATCTTGGATAAACCCCCTTTGCCCGCTCCATCCCTCCTTTTACTTTTCCCACACTTGGAGTCTCGAGATCCACCCTTATTTGAATTATTTAGTTCGGGACTTGAAGGCGTGGAGCATTCACCATCACTGTGATTAATGGTGCTAGAAGGCGTGCTACCATCAGTTGTAATTAATAATGAGCAATCAACCTCCTGACTTAATTCAACCAACATCGAGTCTTGATGTAAGACCTGACTCGTAGTGGGGGCTTGAATAGTAGGGGATACCACTGAACCAATATGACCTAGGGAAGATCGTTTACCGGTAATAAGATCCAGGGATAAGCGCTTCTCAGCGAAGGCTATTTCCTTCTCCAGGATGCCTGTGGCCCGTTTGAAAAAAGCAACAAGGGGCCCAGAAACCATGCCACTTGATGTTGAAACTTGCACAGTTCTCTCTTTACCTGAACGTAGGGGCATATTGAGGGTGAATTTAAACAATATTCATACAAAAGAATCTAGAAGACCAAAGAATAATACAATACATGTATACACACCACTGGCCACCAGTCAAAGGAAGAGCGAGTTAGAGGGATGGCCCGGCCCGACCTTAAACGTCCTTTGACGGCCTAAGACGGCCCGCCCTTTGCCCGGGCTTTGCCCCGTGCTCCGTCCCATGCGCGTCCCGCGGTGGCGTGAGGGGCGTTCCTTAAGTGGAGGAGGAGGGAGCGGGAAGAGGCACCAGGTGCGCGTGATGGCAAAAGCGCAAAGATCCCTGGGTCTCGCAGTCCCGCACCCCCGAGTCCAGCAGCAGCTTGGAACAGCAATGTAGGGTCCGGCTCTCTAATCAGCAGCAGTCCCGAGGAAACAGGGCAGGAAAGGAAAGTCTTTTAAGAGTATCCGCCATTTATGAATTAAATCCAGACACACGACTACGAGCGGCACCCCTCATAATCATATTAAAGCATAATATTTGATTAATTCTCATTAGCTATTCACACATAAATGATAATAAAGAATGATCAGAGCTAAATTCGATAATGTGAAAATTCACCTTTTACACATTTCTGGCACCTGGTAATGAAATATAGTAAGTAAGTGCTTCCTATTGAGGTTTAATTTTTGAGACAGGAGCATCGTGCCAGAATGAATCCTGCCTGCATATTTATCCACGAAGGTGCCACCGTGTTGTGCCATACCTCTACTCAACTGGAGTACTTTCTACTGGCTAATCAGTAAGTGCTACCTCATTGGGTAAATGTATAGTGCTTTTCCTACACTACAGCTGCGTAAAGGGCCAGAAGAGTTGTCTCCAGTGACCACGTGTGTCTGTAGCTTTGCCACCGCGCCCATAGGCGCCGAGGTCCCTCGAGTGAGCTATCCATCACAGTGGGGGAAAGGGCGGGAAGACGTTGCATACCCTAGTGTGTGTGGGGCGGGGCCAAATGGGCGGGGCTTCTATGCAAGTTCACATGCATCTTGTTTATAAAGGGTCAGAGACCGATCAGAGCAGCAGATGAGAAGGAAGCAGCCCCCTGGTCACAGGAAGTACACGGTGATTGGGCTTGAAAAACTCTTCGATGCAAAGACCTCCATCAAGGATTATATCTAATTGTAGACGATAGATATGGGGAGGAAGCACACCTGCCTAGCCTCGACCGTGCTCACTAATTGTTTGGGCTGAACGTTACTGAATTTGAGCTTCAACTCGGGCATGTGCAAAAAAAAAAAAAATCCGCCGCGAACGGATTTGCGGATTTTTCGTCAATTTCGCGAGATTCGCGGATCGTGAAATTGCTGAAAAATCCGCAAATTCCACGAGCGGAACGGATTTTGCACCCATACTTTAAATATAGTTCTTTGTTAATTAGTAAATCACAGTCTACAATATTTATACGGATAATATCATCTAAGCTACATCTTTTCTGCATGCTTTTATGATGCAGTAACTAAAATTCTCTTGTTTTTCATGTTTTCTAAAATGTGTAGTTGATGCATGTTTATTAAATTTCTCTCCGAAATTGTCGTAATCAGGGTTTTCACGTCATTAAAAGTTTAAATGTATTAACTTTATCCATCCTTTCATCTCATGCCATCTGTAAAACTCAGGTGATGTTTCTAGGTTAATTGAATGTACTGACAGCTGTATGAATTCCTGCAGGTAGCAGACTGAAATTTCCTAAAACAGCACATAGACTGCAAAACAACAGCAATTATGAAAGAATGAAGGTTTTAATTCACACCCATGAGTGTGGTGGTAAACCACCAGGACAACACCCAGGTCAAACAGAACATAAGTGAAGAAGCATCAAATGCCAAACCACAATGTTCAGGTGTGAATACTCAATGTGAACTATATAACTGGGTCACAGCGATCACAGTGCAGAAGTCACGCTACTAACCAACACTAACAACTTCCTCTCTAGTCCAGACCATGGTACATGCTGCATGATGTTGATCAGGGCACAACTAACAGGAGGGAACCCGCTTCTTAGTAATCAATTTCACGTATTAAATCTGTCGTAGATGAAAAGTTTTTGTGTGTCCTCTTGTTAAGTATGATGCTGCATTGTAACACATTTAGGTTCTTGAAGAGGTCTTAACTCTTTATATCTCTAGTGAAACATCCAAACAGGGAAGTATGCAATGTTTTTCATTGCTGGACTATCATTCTTCTGTTTGATTTTCTTTTCACCAGCACAACGTACATCCATGTGATTCAGTTTCTCTTGCAAGATATCAGGATCACGAGGTTCAATTGTAGCTACTGCTATCAGTCTTTTTGGTCCTGGCACCTTGATATACCTCCATAAAAAAATTGTTGTCCAGAGATTTTCCTTTTTGATTTGTGTTTTTGTATCATTAGATAAGTAATTTAGCTTAGGTAGACCTTGCTAATCGGGGCCAAATTTTTCTGGACATTTTAAAATGGCAGATGTGTTGTTTTGATGATGTAATATTTCAGGAACCGTGAGACCTATATACTTCATTTTGGTGTCATAACATAGGTTTTGGGGTCTGAACTGGCACTGATTTCAGCATCCGAACAGATTAGGCAGACAGTCGATGCAGCGGGTAATGCAGCACTTGTGCTGCTAGACCTCTCTGCCGCATTCGACACTGTTAGTCATCTAAAATTATTGGAAGTCCTGGAGAGGATTGGCATTAAAGGAAAGGCTCTTGCTTTACTTAGTTCATTCCTGATGGGCCGGGAACAGTTTGTGGTCCTTTTGGAATTCAAGTCGCCTAATTTCACACTGCCATGTGGAGTACCACAGGGATCTTCATTGAGCCTCACCCTCTTTAATATTTACGTTGCCCCTCTGGCAAGGCTAATCAGATCTCTGGGTTTCTCTGCAATGTCTTATGCCGATGATACCCAGATTGTGGTTTCAGTGACAGGCTTGCCTTCAGACACAGCAGCACAGTTTTATACCTGTCCCTGCCAGGTTGGGGACTGGATGGCCACTAATTGTCTGCAATTAAATTCCAGTAAGACCGAGGTCCTACTCTTTGGCAGCCACATTAATTTTGGGCCCCTGCTGTGTGGCCTTCGGAGCTGGGCTCGCTACCTATTCCTAGGAATAAGCTAAAGAATTTGGGAGTCACTTTTGACTCCATGCTTTCCTTTGAAGGCCAAGTAAACCAGGACACATCCGTATCTTTCTATACACTAAAATTACTTAGAAAGATCCTTCCATTTATTCTGGTGAATTTGCAAAAGTTAGTGGTCTTGGCTCTCGTCCTATCCTGAGCTGATTATTGCAACAGTCTTTTCATCAACCTCCAGAAGAAATGTCTGACTAAGTTGCAGATTGTGCAAAATGCTGCAGCGCGCCTATTGCTGAACATTCCTAGACACAAATCTGCTTCAGCGTCGCTCAATGAGTTACACTGGTTACCAGTGAAGAGACGGACCGAGTTTAAGGCTATTTGTATAGCATTCAAAGCAACTCACAACATAGGACCTGTCTTCATTAAACAGAGTTTGCAGCTATACACTTCTGCACACCATCTTCCCTCAGCTCACGCTCGCAATCTGGTAATCCCCAATTTCAAAAAAAGTTCCTGGGGTGGAAGAAGTTTTCTGGTTGGTACGACCAGACTCTGGAACTCGCTTCCACAGAAGTTAAAAGATGAAAATCACTTGTTGGCCTTCAGGAACGCGTTACAGACGTGGCTTTTCTATCTTTGATGTGGTATTAAGACTGTCCGGCATTTTCCGTCTGATGAGCTAGCACCTTGACACCTTTGGGTAAATGTATTACGCCTTACAAATTTCTTTTTATTTATTTATTTATTTATTTATTTATTTATACCATTTATAAAGCGCGCTCTTACCGAGCGGTGTCCTGGCGCTGAAATGATAGCTCCCCTAAGTGTCAGGCCCCTTCTAATGACTAAAAAGCCAAGTTTTGATATCTTTTCAGAAGGCTAAAAGGTTCGCACTTTGTTTCAGGGCCAAGGGCAGGGAGTTCCAAGCGGTGGCAGCCCCTTTAATGAAGCTTCTGCCCCCCCATCGTGCCTTCCCTATCCTGCTTATCTTAATCAGCCCTTTATTGGCAGATCTCAATTGTCTGCCTGGCGTATACAGTTGGAGGTGCTGATGGAGAAAAGATGGACCAAGTCCATGTACTGCTTTATAAACGATACCCAGTGATTTGAACATTATGCGTTTGCGTACCGGGAGCCAGTGTAATTTCCTAAGTTCCTGTGAGACCGGCGCAAACTTAGGCAGGCCCTCAATTACGCACACGGCAGCGTTTTGCAGTACTTGGAGTTTATTAAGCAGCCCTTGTTGGGCCTCAAGGAGAAGACTGTTGCAGTAGTCTAAGCGGGAGAGCACAAGTGCCGTCACCACAGTTTTTCTACTACTGTCTGGCAGGAACGGGATAATCTTCCTGATGATTTTCAAGGTCCAGTAAGTAGAGGAGATCAGAGCATTGACTTGCGGTTTGAACGAAAGTTGATTGTCGATGAGGACACCTAGATTCTTCACCTTAGCTACTGGAGTGGGAGGGGTTCCCATGTCATCCGGCCACCACTTAGTACTCCAGAAACTAATATCCGAGCCAAAAAGTAGAACCTCAATTTTGGAGGAATTCAATCTAAGGCAGTTACCTGCCATCCAGCTACTGACTGCCGTCATGCAGTCCTGAAATCTTGCAGCTACTCCTTCTTCTTTCCCCGGGAGCAGTGATACAACGATCTGAGTATCATCTGCATAGGATGTTAATTGAAATCCGAAAGATCGGATCACCGGGGCGAGAGATGAAACATAAATGTTGAATAAGGTGGGGCTAAGGGAGGACCCCTGCGGGACCCCCCCTGGGAGTTTGAAGGGTCTAGACTCAAAATCTCCCAAGGCCACCACCTGAACCCTGTCCACAAGGAATGCTTTCAAGATGTTAAGGGCCCTCCCCTGAACCCCGCAGTCCTCTAAGCGATCCACCAGGATCTTATGGTGGACCGTATCGAAGGCCGCGGACAGGTCGAGGAGTACCAGAGCTGCTCGTCCCCCTGCATCCAATGCTTTCCTGATCTCTTCAGTAGATTTAATCAGGGCGGTCTCGGTGCTGTGACCTTCCCTGAACCCATGTTGGGCTTTGTCCAGACCTTGGGAAGATCTAAGGAATGTGCAAAGCTGCAGGTTCATAACTTTTTCGATAAGCTTTGCTGGCAACGGTAACCGGGCTATAGGTCGGTAGCTATTTGGGTCTGAGATGTCTAGCGTGGGTTTCTTGAGCAGCGGGACAATTGATGCTCGTTTCCAACATGATGGAAAGTCCCCGAGGTTAAACATCTGATTGAAAAGATCCGCCAAGGTGTCCGCTATAGGGGTGGCTGCTAACTTTGCCACCGACGCCGGACAGGGATCTTG
This sequence comes from Lissotriton helveticus, assembly GCF_964261635.1. Classification (NCBI taxonomy): domain Eukaryota; kingdom Metazoa; phylum Chordata; class Amphibia; order Caudata; family Salamandridae; genus Lissotriton; species Lissotriton helveticus. Next base: position 905,527,267 of record NC_136071.1, read on the forward strand.
GGGCGACCCTGATTTAGTTGCGTGTAGCAATTTTTTTATTTCTTCCGGGCTTACAGGGGCAAACCCTGAGAATTTAGTTTTTTGAGGGTTGGTTAAGGGGTTTCTGTGCGATCCCTCCAGAAGAGACTGTCTCACCTGAGGCTCCAATGCAGTGAAAATCAATTCCACCTTATTTGCGAAGAATTTAGCGAGGGTCTCACATAGTTCTTGGCTAGGTGGAATGATCACTGGCTTGGGGGGGGTAAGACTAATGATAGTATCGAAAAGTTCCCTGGATGAATTTCTAGCTCCCTCGATCCTATTGATATAATATGTACCTTTGGCCTTCTTTATCATATCTTTATAGATCCTTTGGCTGGATTTAAGCTTGATTTTGGCCTCCTGATGATATTTTGCGCGCCATACTCCCTCCAATTTTTTACAAACAAGCTTATATTCTCGCAGCTCGTTCGTAAACCAGGGAGCTGATGGAGCTGTGCGAGTAGGGCGACACATTTTCGGCAGAGCTAGTGTCATGCAGGCCCGATCGACCCAATCGGTGTACATGTCTGCTGCTTTATTAACCTCTGCCGGCAGAGGAACCATAGAGGACGTCAGCAGGTGCTTGAGTGCCATACCATCAACTTCTTTCCAGGTTCTGTAAGTCCTGGCTGTTTTTCTAGCTTGCGTGGCCCTATTCAGCGGGGGTGTCGAAACAATAAATAGCACGGCCAAATGGTCTGACCAGGCCACGGATTCGGTATTGATAAACTGCAGATCCGGGTTATTTGTAAAAATGCCATCCAAAGTGTGCCCTGATATGTGCGTGGCCCCCTTTACCACCTGATTGAGACCCACCCCTTGCATCACTTCAGCTAGAACTAACGTGTCGTGGTCTGAATCATCTTCTAGGTAAAAATTAACATCACCTAGTACTGTGAAGGATTTAGTACACAGCGCTTCCTCCAGAATGTTGCCCACGGTTGCAAGAAATTGGGACCTGGTCCCGGGTGGTCTATATAGAAGGCAGCCCTGGAAAGAGTGATGATTAGATAGAGAGAGTTTGAACCCCAGTGTCTCACACGAGAGAAGCGCGGCTCAGTGGTTAGAGGCGGCAGACCCGGAAGCTGAGATCGGCCGTGGACCAGGGTTCGATTCCCCGCCTCGGCGGGTCTCAGGCTCAAAATTCCACGGACTCGACAATTCTCGCTCTGGTGCCTACTCGACTCACGGGGTCACACTCTGCGACTCTGGGCAATAGCTTGCTTAATCTCCACTACGGCCCCTCGCGGCGGGATGCCTGGCTTTCACCTTGTGGATACCCTGCCAGGGTATCTCACAGGGGAACACCAGGACAGGTTCCCTAAGCAAGCGCCTTGAGACCCCTGGGTGATTCGTGCGCTATATAAATCGAAATACATTTACATTTACATTTACATTTACACGTCTGTGAGGCCACCGACTGAAAGGAGCCCACAAATGAGGCATGATAAATGACAGCAAGCCCACCTCCTCTTTTTCCTCCTCTGTCCAGAACAAAGCTCAGGTATCCTGGGGGGGTGGCTTTCACTAAGTCCGGCCCGGATGCAGCATCCGTCCAGGTCTCGGTAATGAAAGCGATTTTTACATCTCTATCCTGAATCAGTTCAGCACATTCCGTACTGTGCTTGACGAGGGATCTAGCATTAATTAGAAGACAGTTTATGTTATTCATCGGCCCTTCCCCTCTAGAGCCGTAGGTCTACCACGCGCCCTAATTGGTCTGCAGATGACAGCAGGAAGGCAAGATAGACAAGCCAGGCACTTGATAGATCCTGTCTGCATGTTTTTATCACGTCTTAAACAAATACAGTTCTCCTTCCTCCCCCTGCCGTTGAGGCTCAGCAGAAAATCACGATTATAAGTCCTCCTGGGCTGCGTGTCAGAGAGGAGTTGCCCAGGGGTCCTGGCGCTAGGCACTGGTCTGGCGCGGACGGGCGCAGACGGGCTTGCCTTTGGCGCGCCTTCGGCGCGCCCGCTGCGCCCGCCCGCTGCGCGGGCGAAAAGCCATGGAAATTTATAAGGGCGGAAGGAGGGCGGTAGACTGCCGACAACTAGTACGCAAGCCTGAGCGTCCTCCCAAGATGGCGGATCCCCGTGGCAACGACCGCGTCAGCGCCCAATCGGCTGCGCGTGTGCCCGGGAGTTCAGGAGGTGGAGAGAGCAGGTAAGGAGTGCCTGCGCTATGTTTTACAAATAGTACTAGTGCCCAAATCGCAACTAGCAAATGTTTTTATAAAAAACCGAGCATCCTAGTCCTCCGGCTTTCCGCCTCAGAGGAAAGACTGTTGCCCAACGTTAAAATCTGAAACAGACGATAAAAAGCAAAGTTTTCACAAACAGACTAGCAACTTAAACCCCCGGCTTTCCACCTCAGGGGAACATCAAATCTGAGCGCCGTGTTCTTCCCGCGTTTTAAATCCCTGGGAGGGCGCTAGGCTGCTGACAACTTGTCCGCAAGCCTGAGCGTCCTCCCAAGATGGCGGATCCCCGTGGCAACGACCGCGTCAGCGCCCAATCGGCTGCGCGTGTGCCAGGGAGTTCAGGAGGTGGAGAGAGCAGGTAAGGAGTGCCTGCGCTATGTTTTACAAATAGTACTAGTGCCCAAATCTCAACTAGCAAATGTTTTTATAAAAAATCGAGCGTCCTAGTCCTCCGGCTTTCCGCCTCAGAGGAAAGACTGTTGCCCAACGTTAAAATCGGAAACAGACAATAAAAAGCAAAGTTTTCATAAACAGACCAGCAACCTAAACCCCCGGCTTTCCGCCTCAGGGGAACATCAAATCTGAGCGCCGTGTTCTTCCCGCGCTTTAAATCCCTGGGAGGGCAGTAGGCTGCCGACAACTAGTCCGCAAGCCTGAGCGTCCTCCCAAGATGGCGGATCCCCGTGACAACGACCGCGTCAGCGCCCAATCGGCTGCGCGTGTGCCCGGGAGTTCAGGAGGTGGAGAGAGCAGGTAAGGAGTGCCTGCACTATGTTTTACAAATAGTACTAGTGCCCAAATCGCAACTAGCAAATGTTTTCATAAAAAATCGAGCGTCCTAGTCCTCCGGCTTTCCGCCTCAGAGGAAAGACTGCTGCCCAACGTTAAAATCTGAAACAGACGATAAAAAGCAAAGTTTTCATAAACAGACTAGCAACCTAAACCCCCGGCTTTCCGCCTCAGGGGAACATCAAATCTTTTCATTTTTTCATCTTTTCAAAAAAAATTCATTTCATTAGTCTTATAGAGACAGAAAATAACTCCTCAGAGTAACCCTTATGCCGTTTTCCAAAATGGCAGCTCTATAAGGATGTGCTTTAGCAATCATATTGGTAATTTATTTTAATATTGTTTTTGTTTCAGAGTTTCCGTTGATTCAAATTCATAATTTTGGAAAGTGGGGTATTAGTAGTGGGGAATGTGCGTCTACCACTGGCAATAAGTTAACTAACACAGTCTAGGGCTCAGTAGAGGTCTCAATAAATTATTCCCATTCTCAACCCTGGGTAGGTTGGCTGCGAGCAAGCAGGACGGTTATAGGCTTAATAACATGGTGAACGTACCATTATACGTTGTGCCCTAATAGTCACGATTCAGAAATGGGGGTGGTGATGAGTCATTTTTAAACATACTCAAAATTAAACAAACTAGCTTCACTGTTCACGCGGTGTTCGCCGGTTTGCAATTGCGTGTCTACTAATGTGCACATTCTTACTTGAAAGAGTTTTCTGTGTCCGGTCTCATTCGCCGTGTTTCCGAAGAGGAGTTCCGGCTTTGGGGTGTGTCCTGCATTAGTCAAATGCAGCTACTTGATAAGAAAAGTATTCATAGAACTAAAAAATGGCGGTGGGTGCCATGTTAGAGTGTCCAATGTGTCGGTTGCGTGGAGTGTTTAATAAATATAGTAAAAAGGCAGCGTTTCATTAGGGACAGTCGTGATGAAGCTTGATGAAATGTCTAAAGGTGCACTGTGTTAGAACCTTGGGACTTAGAGATAAACCTCTCAAGTGTAATAAGCATAGTGAAAAGGCAACATTTCAACCACAGCTGCGGGTTTCATTTGGAACCATCATGATGAACCTTAAAAGAATCTTTAGGGGTGCAGTGCTTGAAAACCCATCTAATTAAGAAAGTAATCTATTGTAACTTAAACATGGTATATTACAATATACTGTGCATAATGTTAACAATGGGGGAGATATCTCAGAGATGTATATACACATTAGTTCTCAAAGATCTGTATGCCCCAGTTCCAAGTCTTGGCTAAGTACACAGTTTATAGGTAACAGCTGTATTCCACTCTGTCATTCATCCCAAATGTTTTAAGGGTTTCAAGTTCATGGATCCAAAAATGTTCTCGTTGCAATAGTAGTTTATTATAGTCCATACCTTCTTTTCTCAGTACTATCTCAAGTACCGTGAATCTAAGTTGACTGAGTTCTGACTGTCACACATTTGACGATCTTCAGTACAGTGAGTTCAAGAGATCATTCCTGCTGAGTGACCTTCCACCGCCGTCATATTCTGTGTGTGGACATATTAAAAGACTACTTGATCAGAAGATGTGTAAATGTTTTGGATCATGCATATGTAGAGAAAGATCCCTGTGAATGTTGGTTGGGATGATATTAATGGGGTGCTAAAGCCTACAACATTTCTAAAGCCTCTAAGCATTGCACTTACACGTACATGTACTTGCAAAACCTGTGCTACAAAAAGATGACCCTGTCTATATGCTCCTCTCAAAAGTTCAACATTCTGGTAATATACCATGAGCGACGGCCGGAACAAATAAATAAAGTGAACTATGACAAAGTGTCTAAAACAGGAGTGATAAACATTATCTTTTTTCAAATTCAGATCATAAACATTGTTTGGTGTACACATAAAAGGATTTATTTGTTTCAATTCTATATATGTCTCTTCTTCCTCTAATATAGATGGAAAATGGTGGAAAGGTTGCTCTGAGGAGTTATTTTCTGTCTTCAAAAGTCTACTTGGCCCCCAAAATGTATGTTTTGACACCGAAATGAAGCATAGAGGTCTCATGATTCCAAAAATGACATAATCACTGTAACACATCCGACATTTTTAAAATGTTATCCATAAAAATTCGGCACGGATCAGCAATAGCCACCCAAGCTAAATTACTTTTCTAATGATCCAATAACATGAATCAAAAATGTAAATTTCTGGACAACAATTTTTTTAGGGAGGTATAGCAGGGGGCCGGGATTATTGGGGAGGGTTCGTGAATTTCCTACCCTCTCTATCCTCATGAATTTGTCGGTGGGTGACTAGATAGGGCACACAGGGTTGTATGTGATTATACCGCAAAGGCAGATTTTTTTTAATTCGACTCTATTATCTACCATATTATTTTGTAACTGTTGCAACTGTTCATTCCTTATTTTACCATCAATAGGAGTGTTTGCTTTTCAAATCCTTATGTTGTTTGTTCATAAACATATGTGGTGGGCAATTTTCTTGGCAGTGACAGTCGTGCTTTTGGTACATTTTTAATTGACTGTTCTTGCATCTGTGTTCACCAATGGAGGTGTTTTTGCAGAGGGTTGTTTCTTTGTACATTTGCAGTAATTTCCTACAGGGTTGGACATGGACAATGTGGCTGTAATTGTAAAAGATGGCATCCGATTTACTTCACTTTTCCTGGATATGATCTTGAGCAACTTTGAATATTCTGTAATACTGTTATCCAACTTTTTGTGTACCCTGTGTTTTATGTTTTAATTGAAAATTAAACCATCGCCAACCTCTTAAGAGTAAAATAGCTACCTAACTAAACATTGTAATTATTTTTAATTCTTTCGCTTCTCTTCTTTTCCTATAAATTGTGACATAATACAAAAACACTACATTGGATGCACAAAAAATGTATCATTTTGCACATGCTTATGCCCGCTTCATAAAGCCAAGTGTTTCTTCCTTCCCCTCATTAGTCTGCCATTTTCGATGTCAATCTAATAACTTTGGTATACGTTATATTTAAGTTTCACTAATAAATGCACTAACACATAAGTGTATTCATGTTTTATTTATTTGACCACAGCTGTAGTGCTAGACTATACATTTCACTCTTGGTTACCCGTGATTAAGCATTAGACCAGCTTCGAAAGCGATGATCTCCCCAGGTTGGAGACATCATCCTTTTTTTGTATTTGAGGGAGATGTGACTCTTAATAGCAAACTTTATACTGCTTTCCCCCAATTGTAATACTCTATTTCTAACTCTTGGTAGAACATCCTTTTCAGGAAGGTGCCAACACCTGAAACACCGTCAAAGACACAAAAACATATATTTGGAGTGCTTATATCTTTCCAGTTTATTGTTATTTCTCTTCATATATTTCAATCTGGGATTAGTGAGGCATGTACCTGGAACAGGCTATACCCATTCCTTTTGAAGCCTCCATTACTGGGTTTAGGGGAATTCAACAACAATCTTCCCCTTGCTTCATTCTTCACACTATAACTCATGAGAGCGGCGTGTCAGCCTACACACACACCTGCACAGTTGGTAGTTCTTTTATTGACTTTATTAGTAAAGGAAACACCCTGATAAATGAAGCAGGAACTCACATTACCAGCTAATTCTTAAAATTAGATACTCAGTTTATTTACTCAGTTTAAAATCGTTCTGAATGTCACTTAAAACAAAGCACACAGAAACTCAAATTATATTAAATATAAATGATGTAATAATAAATAGTATTTTTGTAGTTAGCTAAATGGTTGTATGACACAGAAATGAGAAAAACAATTCCCCTTTTAGAAAAACAGTCTGTCACTCCGCACCACTTTTAAACAATCCAAAACACAACGGAATAAAAATGTGCCTTTTTTGCCATCTATATGCGGGGGCCTATTTATTAAAAAGTAACGCAGTGCAGCAAGTCACCTTGCTATGCTGCGTTACAGGGAAAGGGCAGGAATGTGCCAATATTATTACAATATGGCACATTCCTGTCTTTTCCCCTGGGACTGGCACACAATGAACTGCCTAGTGCCAACGTAGGCACCCTTGTACTTTGGTGCAAAGGTCCCTGTGTTGCATACAGGTTGTTTGTTTTTGTGGAGGAAGGGGCATATATCAAAGCACACATAGAAAGAGAAAGTAACGAGGAGAAATTAAGATATTTCTTCTTGTTATACCTTACCCGGAAAGATGTGTCTTTTTGGCAAATTCCCAGGTCTACCAGTGATGGTAAATGTGGGACTGCATCAAAATCCATCGAAGTTGCATGGAACCACCCATGCAATTCCTTCCCAGGGCAGAGTAACATGGAGCAATGCTTTGCACTGCGCTGCGTTACTCCTGATTTATCAAGCGACGCTAAGTGGCCTTGCATATTAGTGTTTGCCTCACACATGCACAACATTCCTTGGTGCAAACCTGACGCAAACTCGTGATAAATAGGCCCCTGAGGGGCATATTACCAGGAAATGGCGATAACTATCACTAACCTAGGTTAGCGCTAGTTTTCCTATCGCCATCGATCCCTGGAGTTATCGCCCTGTGCGACATATTAGCAACGTTTTGCTAACAGGCGATAGCTTCAGGGACCAGTGCCGAAAACCGCAGCTAACATTAGCGCTATGGCGTTAATGAAACCGGCGATAGCAGGTGGAATCCAGCAATAAGCCTTTACCGATAGAAAAAGCCCCGCTAACCCGCAAGTTTGGGCTTAGCCTATCTGTCTACCCCCAATATAAAAGATGCACACAAATAAAGGAAAAATGCAGATTTCAGCAGCCAGGCCACAGTGCAGCACACATCAACAACCCCCTCAAGCCACCAAACATACCGGTTGACCAGGATAAGATCCTGGTTCCCACGCAGGACCTGCATCTGGTTCCTAGATCTCTCGCTGGACCTGCGTCTGGTACCTGGATCCCTTGCTGGACCTGTGCCTGGTTCCTGGATCCCTTGTTGGACCTGCGTCTGGTTTCTGGATCCCTCGCTGGGCCTGAGTCTGGCTCCTGGATACCTCGCTGGACCTGTGTCTGGTTCCTGGATCCTTCACTGGACCTGCATCTGGTGCCTGGATCCCTTGCTGGACCTGCGTCTGGTGTCTGGATCCCTCACTAGACCTGCATCTGGTGCCTGGATCCCTTGCTGGATCGGCGTCAGGTTCCTGGATCCCTTGCTGGACCTGCGTCTGGTGCCTGGATCCCTTGCTGGATCTGTGTCTGGTTCCTGGATCCCTTGCTGGACCTGCGTCTGGTTCCTGGATCCCTCGCTGGACCTGCGTCTGTGGCCTGGAGTGGGATGTGGAGTAGCTGTGGAGTCAATGCTCTGTGGCTGTAAACATTGATGTGCAACGAATGCCCGTACCTGGTGGTGAAGTCTGGCAGGACGCGTGGAGACACGTTGCTGACCTGTGTGAGAAGACCGCCTTGCGACCCTTGGAGCTGTTACTGGAAGAGGCGTCCATGCGTACCAACATAGTGATGTACGCACGCATACTACGATCCAACACTACACTGGGGTGCACGGAGGGGATCAACAACGGTGTGATCCGTCTCCCTGCATCACAGGCCGGAAGATGTTGGGCTGGCCGTAAGCTGTGGAGGGTGAGGGCCCTGTGCAATGCCGAACTTGTGTAGCGTGAACGCTGCAACGTCACTCCTAAAGGGACTCTGCTGCATCAACTGCATCTTGAGGCCCACCAGCAGACTAGCCTGTGACTGCTGTACACAGCCTATTGAAATCACACCTGGCTGATACTCCTGCTGGCTGAGTCATAGATTCGAGGAGAGTGCAGTGGATTGCGCCACGGTTTCATTGCCCAGGTGATGAGAAGGTGGGACGCGCAGCCCAGGAGGGCTGTGGGGCAAGTTGCTCAGGCCTATCACACATAGATGATGCCCCCCAAGTGGCGTCTATTCCAATATGGTGGAAAAGCGTTGCCCCACTGCCTCAAGCAGTGCAGAAGAGGAACAATCATCACATGATGAAAACTAGCTGTTGTAATTATGCTATGTATCCTCAGGGGGTGGGAGGGTGGGTAGGAGTGCTCCAAACACGGAGCAGGGCATGGGCGGATTGGCATGCCCACTCAAGTACGTAATGACTGTTGGTTCGGCCCATTCAGGCCGCCAAAAACAGTCATGCTCACTTCCCTGTTCGCAATGCAGGCTGCATTACAGCCTGCATGTAGAAAATGAGCCCCCAGCACTTCTCAATGCTGTCTGCTGTGCGCCCATGCACAGCGGGTGTACCACCAGTGTGCCAAAGGCACATACATATTTGTGACGCATGCTGTATCATCGCGTTTATTTCCAATGCATACTAATACTAGGCACATTGCAACAGTAGAGTAAGTGTTGCATTGTGGAGATATAAATATCACTATTCCCACTTCAGTGAGTCCAACACAAAACTAACCTTTGCTCCACACACCCAACCGTGAATCCAGAAATACCTTGCTTAGCCCCCAAAACACAACCCAATTTTCTTAATATACCCCAAAACACACCCTAATTTTCATATTATACCCCAAAACACACCCCAATTTTCATATTATACCCCAAAACGCACTCCAATTTTAATATTATACCCCAAAACACACCCCAATTTTCATATTTTACCCCAAAACACACCCCAATTTAAATATTATACCCCAAAACACACCCCAATTTTCATATTATACCCCAAAACACCCCCCAATTTTAATATTTTACCCCAAAACACACCCCAATTTTCATATTTTACACCATAAGACACACCACAAATTTCCTATTTTACATCTGGAACATATACTCATCCATAATAATTTAATTTACACCATTACTGACCTCACAATGCGTTGGAATCAAATGTAATGTGAAGGCACATGCGTTGTTGGAGTTGCATTGTTAATGATGTACTGCCTGCGTTGGAATGGTCGTCTCACGTGACAATGACAACCCATGGACTACGCCGCTTGATTCCGTCTGCCCCTGCACCACGCTCAGCACCAAGGAGCATTCCTCTTGGACACTCCACCGCTACGACGCCAGCACCCTCCTCGCCATCAACCCTAGACGCCACCTCACCTGCCAGGCCCAACCTCTGCTCCAGACCGGACATCGCCATCGCCATCATTGACGGCTGCAGTTTCACCTGCAGGGAACACCCCGACCGTCAAGGTGGAGGCCTTGCCATCACCTACAGAGGCTCACTCCGACTGACCACGCACTCTAATAACCCCAGGGCGACCATGAACCACCTCAACTCCCAGATCCGGACCAAGCACAAACTCCAATACCATTGTAGACATGATTGCACCACACGGTCTCCCATCCACCGATGACATCCTACTCTGTGTATTCAAGTTCCACATGGGCAACCCCAGTGACAGGAACACCACCCACTCCTGTGGAAGGTCAGCTACATCAGACGCAAGCAGCAAGTCACCGCATCAAGCCGCATAGCAGGACACATGGCCGAGCACGTCACCTCCGCCAGCGTGAACTTCAACTGCTGCCGCAACACCAGACTCTCCTGGACCGACCAGGATTGGTAACATCACGTCTTCACCTTACCCATCGGACGCCACCGCGATCATCGCACCCCCTCGCAGCTGAATCAAAGCCACCGAAGAACATCTTGTCAACTCCCTCCGCACCAACACTCCAACAATGCTTCCAGACAATGACACCGCAGTGTGCAGCCACCACCGATGGATCACCAACAGCGTAAACATTCAGGCACCATTTATGAACAGCACTGCATCAGTAACTTCCAACTGCCTGATGGCAGACGTGAGGGTGAGGCAGTGCCACAGGGATAGGCTGGCCCATGAATTGCTGGAGTTGCGTCATGGTTGTGACACGACTGCAGCAATGCGTGACTTTAGCGCAGGCTGATAGGCCAGGATTCCTGACGTATCTGTCATTACGTGCATCATAGAGAGCGGTCCAGTGATTACAGCGCATCCAAGCTGTCGCAAGAAATGTATAGTGAGAAGTGTTGCAACACTGTCTTGTCGCAGCGCAGCAACACTTTTCATGACTGTGGCACAGGAATGCGCACTATCTTCTTGATTGTACGCATTCCTGTACTGTAGTTTTGTCGCAGGGCAGCGCTGCAACATTGCTTGCAGTGCTGTCCAAGGCTAAAACCTGCAGAGATATGGGCCCAAGTTTTATCACTATCAGCTATTTTCTGGTCTTAAGTAACTGGCTCTAACTATTGTTAGAGCCAGTTTTTTGGCTGTTCAGAATTGCAAGGAGCCTCTTGATAATAAAGAGTAGTGGTGTTTGCTTTCCTTTTTGCACTGGAAGCCTGCTTTGCATGTCATTACCGATAAATATTGCTGACATGCTTGGCGATAAAAAAAAGTGCCGCTATCGCCAGAAAACTTGTGCTACGGCCCGTTAGCTGCAGGTTGCTAATACTTTGATAACAACATCGCCGCCTTAGCGGCCGAAAAGTGCCGCTACCGCTGCGATAATGGGCTTGATAATATGCCCCTAAATCTTTTCAATCTTTTGAATGTGAAACAGAAAAAGAACTTTCAACATGTTTCATTTCATTAGAATTGCACAGATACCACACCAATGAGCTCATGTTAGTGTAGCAAAATGTGCATTGTCATTATATATAAAAATTGCTTTTTGGAAAATAAAATGAATTGGCACAAATAGTTCATTGCTTGTTTCCCATCTAATTGTCAAATATGTTAACTTTGATTGCAAAATCCAAGTCTATCTATCTACCTTTCTATTTAACTATCCGTCTGTCTGTCTATCAAACACATCCTTAGTGGTTTTTGTGAAATCCTTATCTTATTAAAACACTTTATACTCACCCTCCCCTTTGGAGTGTCCTCTTCAGAGATAAATGTTTTGGATTAACTATTCTAATCTGTGTGCTAAAAATGCATATAGACAGTGAGCGGATTTCTTCAAGAATTAAATAAGTAGCCAGAAATCAATGTACTTTATAGACTGACTGGGAAGATAAGGATCATTACAATGAAGGGAGTGTAAGTGTTTGTGTGTATATGTGTTTTCACCAGAGAAAACAAAGGGTAGAAGGACGGTATAGCTCATTGAAAATGTCAATTATAACATTACATTCTAAACTAACAAAACCACTGAAATTCAACAGTTATAGTTATCTGTATGCTTCTACCGTCACATTTTATAGCTCATGACGTTTAGTAACTGCATTGATGCCATCCCTAAGGACATCTGAAATTACATCAATGATATGAACACTTTGCATGCAGACCTGTGTATCCACCACGATTCTCCAAGGGCTGTGCTGGGTTTTGCAGTGGAATAATATAATGAACAGAAAAGGTGCAAATGCCGCTAATTTCAAACTTAAACTTTTGTTTCGTAAACACACGAGTGAAGCAATGTGTTTATTGAATTTAATTCCACTGTTTTTTTATTTTCTTTATATTTTCGATTGAACACTTCTGTTTCAATAGTGATTTATACATGTATTATACAAATATTAAAACCTGGTGTGCACAACAATTATCATATACAGTTCTCACAAAATCCTTATTTATTTACAAATGGTATCACCTAATCAACATTCAATCTTCATTCATACATCAATCAACCCACTACAAACAACAAAAAACAACAAAACATAAATGATTCGATAAATGCTGGAATAGTGATATTCACAACAAAAAGCCAATGTTTGTTTCACAATAAATTGAATATGTACAATTTTTTCTGCATCAATTGTTAATTTCTAATTTTTGGCTACTAAGGAGTCTACGCGTTTCGAACTACCGTTATTTCGTAGTTCTCATCAGGACCATATCTGTAATGGAAGAACAGAGAATGTTTTTTTAAGAAAGGGGTTCACCATTTCTATGCTGCCTGTTCCCAATACTCAAGTGTTCTCACCTACCTCGCACTCCGCAGAGCAAGCTGAAATAGTTGTTGGAACCTCAGTCTAAAAGAATATATCAGAAAACCTCAATCAGAAAAAGAACATTTCATAAGCACATCATCCTGCATTCAAACCCATCCACTACTCTTCCTTACTTACTTGAGGGTGTTCGTTTGCACGTTTGGATTGACCTGGCTCGCCACTGCCTAGATGGAGAGGGGGCAAATACGTATTTAGAATTACTACCAAACTCTCTTGTGTGTCTCAAATCCGACAGGTATTCTAGTAGAGCGAGTCAGGCGCGTTGTACGTTTCTTGAAAGGTTCGCCGTCGCCGATTTTTGTTCTATTAGATGAAACAAACACGGTGTGTTAAAACGCTGCCTTTGCTGTTCAACCCAGCCGTGCGATGGTCGTGAGTAGATTTAATGTGGGTGACACTTACTTGAAGGAACGGGGCTGCCTGGCGTCTGCACCCGTGGTCGTCCAAACGCTGACCTAATTGTTTGCACTTCCTGGTCTGCATAGGATTATGGGAAGTGTAGTCCTCGACTCTTGCGCTGTTTGTAGTGTGGACATTTTTGTTTTTAAGAAACTTTATTGTTTCGGTGAGGTCGTTGGGGTGAAACACTGTCAGAGTTTAGTGCTGATGTCGGTATTGGAAAATTAATCACCACCATTTGTTGCACTGCTTAAAACGGATTATATGTGCATCAAGCACTGTTTTTCAGATTTGAAAGGTGCATTTTTCGTGTTTGGGGGACTGCGCTGGTTCGGATGGAGGGTTGGGTGATGGGTTGATGTGCTTAAAGTGGTATCAATAAACTTACAGTTTGAAAATCTCCGACAATTCATTCAAGCCTAAAAAGGCGGTATTGAATTTAACAATAAGCATCGCCTCTCTCTTAATTAATTTTGCATCCAAATCTCCACCTCTTACGTCATTTTCCACTTTGGAAATTACTGTGGAAATCATTTCGTTTACTTGATGGTTTTTTTCTTTCCAATGGTTGACCAAGGGAGCGTTGGCAACATTGTTTTTTATTCTGGATTTGTGTTGTTGTATCCTCATGCGTACCTCTTGGTTGGTTTTACCAATGTATAAAAGATTACATGGGCATAGGATTCCGTAGACCACATACCGAGTTTTGCAATTCGAAAAAGCATCATGTTTCCAATTGATTGCATTATGCGTAAAAACGTTACCTTCTTTCGTGGAATCACAGCATGAGCAGTTGCCACATTTATGATGACCTTGAATAGGGGGCAGACGCAACATTGTGCGCAAGTCCGGCTTTTTTGTTCGTGGCAATGCCGCTCTTACCAAATGGTTGGAGATGCTGTGTTTTTTTTTTAATGCAAACAGCGGTTCCTTTTGAAACAATTGATCCAGGTTTTTTAACAAATGCCAGTTCTGTTTGACTAATTTTTTCAACATGTTTGAATTAGGGCAGAAGGTGGATACAAATACCATTCTTTCCATGGTCTTTTTGGATCTTTTTTCCAACAGACATTCTCTTGGCGTCCACCATGCTCTTTTACATGATTTCTTGAGCAGTTTCTTTGGGTATCCTCGTTGTTTTAAATTATTTGTCAGAATTTCTGCATGTCTTAGGTATTCATCTTTTTCTGTGCAGTTACGACGAATGCGGAGGTACTGCCCATAGGGCAAGTTTTCCTTTAAACTCCGTGGATGGTTACTTCCAAAGTGTAACGCTTTGTTTCGGTCCGTTGGTTTTTTATACAACGTTGTCACTAGACCACCCATGGAGGGATAAACCTCCACGTCTAGAAATGGCATCTTATCCCTTGAATGGTCCAAGCTGAACTGAATTGACGGTACCCTGTTGTTGATCCATTCATGGAAATTTCTTAAGTTGTCTTCTGACCCAGTCCACACGAAGAATACATCGTCTATAAAACGATACCAATGGGTTATCCATTGGGCAAAAGGATTATTGTTGTACACAAATGTTTCCTCATATTTAGCCATAAACAGAATGGCCAGTTCCGGGGCAAAGGGACAGCCCATGGCTACGCCTCCTGTTTGAAAGAAAAATTCCCCATTGAAATTGAAGTAATTTTTCTTGAGAGCGAATTCTGCAAGTTTTCTTATAAATGATGTTGGCACTTTGTGTGGTCGTACTCGTTCATCAAGATATGCTTCAAGGACATTAATGCCTTCCTCCTGTGGTATTTTAGTGTAGAGGGACGTAATGTCCATGGTAACCATTAGATGAGTGTTCTTGTCAAACTGGATGGTAGAAAGCTTGTTTAGAAAGTCGGTTGTGTCTTGTAAGTACGATCTAACCTGGTGAAGGAAAGGCTTTAGGAAAAAATCCACAAATTTGGAAATCGGTTCTAGTAGGGATCCACATCCTGATACTATTGGGCGGCCATGGGGTGCGGATGCATCCTTATGTATTTTAGGCAATACATATAAAAGAGGTGTTCTCGGATGTTTCGTTCTCAAAAATTCTAGCTCCTTTTTTCCTAGGAATCCCTGTGTGAAACTTTCATCCAGGAAGGCAAATAATTCATTTTTTAAGTCAGATGTAGGATCTTTTTGAATTTTACGGTAACATGTTATGTCATCCAGTTGTCAGCTCACCTCTTGTATATATAGTTCTTTGTCCCAGATAACTATTGATCCGCCTTTGTCGGCCTGTTTAATGATGACTGAAGTATCTGATTTTAAGTTGGTCAAGGCCACTGATTCTGCTTTTGAGATGTTATATTTAATCCATTTTTTGTTTTCTTCCATTTGGGCTACAGCCGATAGTAAAGTGCGTTCAAATGTGATCATTTCTTTGGGGACTTTGTTGGTTGGCGGACAAAATGTCGATTTATTGCGTAAACCTGTTGTTTCCGATGTCATTTGGTAAGTGTTTTCTGCAAAAAACAATTTCAACCTTAGTTTTCGGCAAAATTCAATGACTTCAGTTTTGAGTTTAATGAAGTCTGTGTGTTTGGATGAAACAAATGTTAATCCTTTGCTCAGAATGGATTCTTCATCCTTTGTGAGGATTATTCCAGATAAATTAAATATGGGCGAAGGGATCAATTTTTGTAATTTTTCCGTCTCGTTGACATTTCCCATGGTTGGGGGGTATTCCTTGTCTTTCCTCGTTGTTTTGTCTGGCCTCTGCCTAAAAAAGGACCTTGATGTTGTTGCTGGAATCCTTGCTGTTGTTGTTGGTGTCCACCTCTCCTGTTGTAATTACTTTGATAGGTAGAATTATCCCCTTCACTTGAGCTTCCCGACAATGATGTATCTGAAAAGGTTATAAATTTGTTGTAGGATCTTCCCTGGTATTGTTGTAGATGTTTTTTTGATTCCGGTCTTGAATAGAAATCCGTTTGGAGAAAAGGATACACTTTCTCTAGGTTGAAGTTGAGTTTGTCCTTTTCAAATTGCGCAGTCTTTTGATTAACTGTGTAATCTTTAAATTCTCCAATGTCCTTCTGAACCTTGTCCAGTAAAGTTTTTGCATCCGTGATTAATTGATTCGTGGAGATCGCAGTTTCTAGCGCTTGAATTTCCTCCAATTGTGTTTTTGATAGTCTCTGTGCCGTTTCTATAGTTAATACCATAAGGTCCCTACTGCATTTGGTCTCTATGTAACTGTAACCTTTTTTATATATGGGATCCTCTGTGAAAATAACAGGAATATTTTTTATCTGTAATCCACCCGGGATTGTTCCACCTCTCAAATGTTGTAAAAGAAAGTCACCATGTAGGTCCGTCCGAATTTGTTTCTTTTTTAGCCTTGTAAGTTTGTCTATTTCATTTTGGTTCTGAGCCGAGACACTTAGTGATGCGGAAACGAATAAAGGGGTGGCAGCTAATAGATTTCTTATGTGTTCCTCGCTGTACGCAAACGCTTCATTCTCAGACATACTATGAAGACCTTACACACACTCTTACACACTTCCCATAATCCTATGCGGACCAGGAAGTGCAAACAATTAGGTCAGCGTTTGGACGGCCACGGGTGCAGACGCCAGGAAGCCCCGTTCCTTCAAGTAAGTGTCACCCACATTAAATCTACTCACAACCATCGCACGGCTGGGTTGAACAGCAAAGGCAGCGTTTTAACACACCGTGTTTGTTTCATCTAATAGAACAAAAATCGGCGACGGCGAACCTTTCAAGAAACGTACAACGCGCCTGACTCGCTCTGCTAGGTAAGCGGCGCTCTGAATACCTCTCGGATTTGAGACACACAAGAGAGTTTGGTAGTAATTCTAAATACGTATTTGCCCCCTCTCCATCTAGACAGTGGCGAGCCAGGTCAATCCAAACGTGCAAACGAACACCCTCAAGTAAGTAAGGAAGAGTAGTGGATGAGTTTGAATGCATGATGATGTGCTTATGAAATGTTCTTTTTCTGATTGAGGTTTTCTGATATATTCTTTTAGACTGAGGTTCCAACAACTATTTCAGCTTGCTCTGCGGAGTGCGAGGTAGGTGAGGACACTTGAGTATTGGGAACAGGCAGCATAGAAATGGTGAACCCCTTTCTTAAAAAAACATTCTCTGTTCTTCCATTACAGATATGTTCCTGATGAGAACTACGAAATACCGGTAGTTCGAAACGCGTAGACTCCTTAGTAGCCAAAAATTAGAAATTAACAATTGATGCAGAAAAAATTGTACATATTCAATTTATTGTGAAACAAACATTGGCTTTTTGTTGTGAATATCACTATTCCAGCATTTATCGAATCATTTATGTTTTGTTGTTTTTTGTTGTTTGCAGTGGGTTGATTGATGTATGAATGAAGATTGAATGTTGATTAGGTGATACCATTTGTAAATAAATAAGGATTTTGTGAGAACTGTATATGATAATTGTTGTGCACACCAGGTTTTAATATTTATATAATACATGTATAAATCACTATTGAAATAGAAGTGTTTAATCGAAAATATAAAGAAAATAAAAACAAGTGGAATTAAATTCAATAAACACATTGCTTCACTCGTGTGTTTACGAAACAAAAGTTTAAGTTTGAAATTAGCGGCATTTGCACCTTTTCTGTTCATTATATGCTTGTGGCAAGCTATGCCGGTGGGAGCCCATACCCAGTGGTTTTGTTTTCTGGGTTTTGCAGTGGAGTCACAGAATCGTGGAGAAAAAAAAAAGACATTTGAACACACAAGGCCAAGGAGGTCAGGTTACCCCTACCCTGCCCCAATAAATCCAATTTTGATTACATTTGTAAGGCTCGGGGACCAAGTCCTAAGATGGCAGCCACAACTTTTCCTGCAGGTTGTAGCCAGCACACCACAACTCTTGATTGACCTTGCGGATCCATGGATTCACCATAGTGAATTACTCAACCAATCACAACTGGTGCAGATCCCCTGCCTCATCGATGGATATGTGCATGAAATATACATGAATTTTGAACCTTAATTTCTCAAAAACTACGTCAAATCAGAAAACACAAGTTTTTTAGACCAAGAACTAGCTTTATGCCAAATTTAGTGTAATTCCGCTCAGGCATTTTTGCAGTATAAGTTGTAGTATAAGTGTCTCCAATGGAAAATTACATTGGAAAAACGTGTTTTGGGTCCCTCCTTTTTCACTGCCCCTGATAAACAGATTACCCCGAGCTGCGGTGCATGAGACTTTTTTTCGTAAAGTTTTGGCAAGATTTGTCAAAGGGCACTAAAGTTATTATAAAACCCCAAAAACCTATTTCCTATGGAAACGTGGTCTTAGCTATAACTAGCTTTCCAATATACTACAGCCAGGACTCGGATGGCAGACAAGGATCAGAGACAAAGACTGAGCCTCACGGCCTGTATACACTTGGACAGACACCGTCCTCTGTGCCGCCTTTCATTGGTTAGGCGTAACATTTAACAAGCATTTGCAATGCAATAGGTCTCGCAATTGCAAAAGTTTAAGCTATTGGCATTGTTAATGACAATGCCTTTTGTATCTGTTTTGAAACCAGCATATAAATAAATGGCATTATCATTTACAATGCCAATAGCTCAAACTCCCGCAAATGCGAAACCTATTGCATTGTAAATGCTTGTTCTAAATTGGCTTGGTAATTTTTGTGGTTTTACTTTAACATGCTTTGTACTCTTTGAATTTAACACACATTCCTCGGTGGAACTATCTGCAGATTCTGCAACTCTTACAAGGGGCTGAACAGCTTTTGTCTTAGAACTCCACTGAAACCTAACAAGGGTATGTTTATTAAGCTGGTTAAGGTGCCCTTTCAAACACTAATAATCTGACATCCCCCTTATATGTACATAGTTGTTTATATGTCCCTGTTCAGGCCAGTAACCACACTTATCGCATGGCTATACATTCATTACATAATTTTGAACAGTAAGTACTCCATGTTCTAGTAATGAGAAAACATATTTGGTTGGGCACGTTGTTGAGTTTCTGTTCACGCAGCTTGAAAATATTTGAAAGCCCCACGTCATTGCAGGTGCTTTAACATGTTTTGGTATTAGTTTTGACAGCCCAAACACAACCTACAATTAGAACAGTACTTTGACAGTCTAATGTTAATTATGTTTGCAGGGTCAATGGAACTAAGATTTCACTTGGGGGGTTCCTTAGTCCAGGATATTGTATTAAACTGCGTATTGCTCAGTAGTTTCCTGAGCTTTCCCCATCTCTATTTGAGAACATTCTCGATAAGAATGAAATCCTACCCAAGGCCAAATACAACAAGCTACTTAGAATTTAGAGGGGGGAGGAATGTTCCATGTTCCATGTTCTTTGTCCTGACACTGCTATGTCCTCTCCCTCGCGGACACAGGGCTCATCACTACTCTAGAGACACTGCCCACCATCAGAAGCATTTACTATGCCCCACGAGGACTCGAATGAACACTACATTACCTTCTAGAACACTGCCCTAGTCTCTACTTTCAACCACATCCCTCTCTCCCATAACACCCAACCCCCGTCACCAGCTTACCTGGCCCGCACAGACAACTGTAGTGGTAGGGGTTGCAGCAGGTCACTATCCGAGTCCTTCATGCTCGTTGCTGCGCCTCCGTCCAGCCCCCTCGGAGATCACAGATGTTTCTCCTTTGTCGGTTTAAGAGATATCCCCTGTCCAACCCCCAGGAGTATCCGTGGGGTTCCATGCATGGACGTCCGCAGGGGAGGGCAAGGGGGAGCGCTTGCCCCCCCCGGATTGCCGGTCCCATAACTTTGACGGACGCCTTTGGTCTGTAATTTTCACCATTACAACAGGCTGTTCCCCTGCGAGAAGCCCCAGGAGTTTAAATGATCTCTCACTTGGGGCTGCTTGCACCTCTCTTTGAACTCTAGAGGCTGCAGCAGCCCCTCCCCGACCTCGAGCAGACTGTGGACAGG
Organism: Lissotriton helveticus; assembly: GCF_964261635.1. Classification (NCBI taxonomy): domain Eukaryota; kingdom Metazoa; phylum Chordata; class Amphibia; order Caudata; family Salamandridae; genus Lissotriton; species Lissotriton helveticus. Next base: position 905,547,500 of record NC_136071.1, read on the forward strand.
CCAATTGTCATTCTGTCTGCTGCTGATCATCACATAAAGAATGACAATGGGCCGTCTGCCTTTAACTTGCCTTGAAGGCGGGTGATAAAGTTAAAATGTTGCCCCCCCTGGAAGGCGAGTGATGAAGTAAACATTTTGCCCCCCCCCCCGGAAACATTTCTGCGGACGCCCATGGTTCCATGATGCCCTCTGGAGATCCCAGCAGTACCTGCATTCTGCCCCTCTTCAGCAGCAGGGCTGTGTGTTCTCCATCCTCGTGGCTGTGTGAGGGCTGCTCTCTGCTGAGGGTCACCGAGCAGTGAGGGGCTACGCCGGGGAGAGGCACAAGGTAGTCAAAGGGGGGAGGAAGGTGTCTCAAAGGGCAGGGAGGAAGACAAGAGGGGGTCGAAGAGGAGGCTGGGAGAGAAGGGGAGGGAGTTGCGAGGGAGGAAGAGTGGGGGGCCACAGCGGGCGGGAGAACCTGGGCGTGGGCTGAAACGCCGGGGGGAGTGAAAGCTGCAGCACGCCATGCGAGCGTGCATTGGCTGGAGGCGGCTGGTCTGTGTGTGTTTGTTGGCGCAGGACGCGTAGAACTTGCCGAAGCAGGCGCTGCTGGAGTTTAGCAGGTGAGAGCGGGCCGAGTCGGACCAGGGGCTCATGCCGATGTGTTTAGCTGCCATGGGGCTGCCCCCAAGGTAGCCAGCGAAGGGGATGGCCGGGCCATTTGAATTATGGTCACAGAGCGTTGGTGCACTGCTTTTAGACTGAATGGGGCTCAATAAATCAACTGCAGTGTCCGGGTTTATGGAGGGGCGGTTCTGCTCAGGCAGTGGGATTCTCAGGAACACTAAGGCGAAATGTATGTAGTCCCACCCCCTGCCGCTGGTGGAACTTCATGTTATGGCTGGGTCTTGTCCAGTCCTCAGCCCAGCCACCGGCAAGTTATTTAGAGAAAAGAATGGCCTCCTGTTAGCCCCCCCACTCACGAGGAGAGGTGTTTTTCACTTTCTGTTTTTTATTGACTTATTACAGACTCACTCCTCGGGGTGAGGTCATATGACACTTCCACACCCACCCACCCTGATGACCACGCCCCCTGAATTATTAGAACCCCTGTTGTCATCCCTACAATATCACCCAACTGAGCAGCACTCTATCAATCTGTGCAAGGCATTACACCTCCTCCAGCCCAAAACCACGTTAATGTTCTGTGTTTATCACTGAGCAGACAGTCCTGACCCTAGCAGCACACTACCAAATACCCAATTGATCGCGCCTCTTCGGAATGGCTCGAATCATGCGGACAGTCATGGCTGCAGCGTCTGCTCTGTGCCATTGATCTGTAACTCTTGCTTCTGTTGCTGAGAACGTCCTGTGAGCGCGCCCTACAGCTGCCAATAGCATGTTTTCCGGCAGCAACTGCCAATACTATTAGCGGGTGTAGCGCGGCATGTAGTATGGCGGTATTGTTTTAGCAAAAGCACAACATGCTCGCGTTTAGGGAGAAGAGTATGCATGCAGTGCCTGGGGGCGGCTGGTGCATGTGTGTGTGTTTGTTGGCGCAGTTACATCATGCAGCTCGCTTGCGTGGATGGAAGGGGGACAGGAGATGTACGCGGCGCTGTGCTTCCACATTTCCAGTCCGGCCTGCGCGTGCCCATCTCCTGTCTAGCAGGAGAGGCAACTCAGTAACAATACTTTGCGCTGCATTCGCCAGGGGAGACCTAAAGAGGGACTTATTTTTTCACTTTTAGCATTTTTGGTTTAAAAATCAGACAGGACATTATCAGTGACTCACATTTTGGCAGGCTTGACAGTCCTACTGCAACATTTGTGGGCTCTCAACAAACTGAAACATGAGTGGTACTTTACCATACTATATTTGTAAATGGAGCTCACCTTGCCAACCTCAAGGGCCAGATAAAAACATGATGGACCACAACAGTTTCAAAGAATTAATGTTCTTTGGACAATGTGGCCGATGCCCGTATGTTAACTGTATTTCTCCTGAGCATCACAGATCCAGACGCGACACACACAAAGGCTATTCTTTATGTTAATTTTAAGAAAATGTCCTAGTCGACCTTCACTGGGTGTATCAAGCTGTGCAACTTTAGCATGCTCCCTCTAAAGTCAGCAAAATCTGTACAAAATGTGAAATTGCTAGAGGCCTAATACCCACTGTGGTTCATTATAAAATAGAAAATCAAACATTAAAATCCAATCCTGTGCTTTAGTACATTCCCTATTGTGCTGTTAATGGCGTTATTCGAAAGCATTTCTACTTCACATATAGATGTATCAGTCGGTATTACTTCTAATTGGTCAGTGGTCCACCAGGCCTGTAAAAAAAAATGGGCCAATATGAGACCGTCAATGGACATCGGTTCAACTACTTATGTATCAAAATATCACTCAAGAATGTTTACCTTGTCTTAAATGTCCTCACAGGGTGACACAGAACACCTTGCACAACTACTCGTGGGTGCCACCGTTTCCTATAAGTTGCATTCCATATAACTCCATGAAATTTTGCTAACTGGTTTTACAGGTGGGCACGTTCCTTTAATTGGGCAGAGGTACAGTGATATTTTTAGGAATCAGCCTATATAAGGGTTTAATAAGTCATTATAAGGTTATAGTGGGTCTGCCTAAAGTGGTCGATGTCGCAAAAAAAGAAGAAATCATTAATCAGTTCAGTATTAATATTCCATTGTCTCTTAAAAAAAATGTGTAACGCAGGTATTCTTATTAGAAGGTGGTTTTACAGATTCTTTGTTTTGGTGATCTTGAAACAATGGGGGGGCACAGGGTCTAATTGCTGAAGCACCAAGAGGGTGGTGTATGTATGGATCAGTTATTGATATGGCTCTGAATAGGGGATGGAGCTTCTATTTTCCTCTCATTCTATGTCCCTCGGATTCTTTTGAAGAATATAAGCAATAAGAAGATTAGGGCAGAAAGGTTGGTCCTAATTATTTAATCTTCATGCGTACCAGAATTTAAGTGTGCCATAACATAGCCATAAGGTCCTGCATGGCATCACCAGAAATGAGAGTGCTCTAGGACAGTGGTTCCTAACCTTTTGATATCTGTGGACCCCCACTTAGTCACTACAGAAATGCGGGGACCCCCACTAAATCCCTTCTGCACATAAACTATCTTTAAATGGTGTTTTGTAACTTGTATGTGTGCTGCACACATAGAAGTTACCAAACACCATTTAAAGATAGTTTATGTGCAGGAAGGGACACCTTCCTGCACATGAACAATCTTCCTCTGCATTGCAGACACACTTGCACTATGGTGCAAGGATGCCTGCATTGGCACTAGATAGCTAAATTTAGTGCCAGCGCAGGGGAAACGCAAGGCTGCACCATATTCTTGTATATATGGTGCAGCCCTGCATTTCTAAAGTGACAGAGCGTGTTGTTAGCCTTCATGGCTTAACGACACACTTAGCTATTTTACTAGTAAATATGCCTCATAGTGCCTAGAGTCATAAAGCGCCAACCAGGGACATCTGGTCGCGTTAGACTGGGTTAAATCCAAAGTTCAGGCCGACCGCGAAGAAGGGCAGGCCGGCTAAAGGACTCACGCAGATCGCACTGAAAAAGTAACTTGGATGGAGGAAGTGTTGATGCTGAGGTCCAAAAAGCGAGGAGGTTGTGCATCATCGTCGATCCCGTGGATGCAGGCAATGCATCGGTACCGATCCGCACAGTCAGTTAAGCCTCATTGACCTCTTTGCGATGTGTCATCATGCAGCCCTGCAGACTGTTGATACAATTTCATCGGGCAGCAGCTGTGTTGGCTTTGAAGGGTGATTAGTTGGTTCCGACGGTTCAGTGACTAAATATCGAGGGACAGAATATCGACTGCCCAGAATATCGACTCCAAAATATCTAGGGACAGAATATAGAATCCCTATCTACAAACAGGTAAGTACTAAAATATTGAGTACAAAATATCGATAGTTACAATATAGTTAATAAAATATTAAATTTTTTAAATGTATTCAAAATAATATAAAAGTAAATAAATAATAAACACAATTATATAAAACATAGTTAAAATAATGTGAAAAATCTTAAAATGTAAAAATAATAAATGTAATGTAAAAAAACATTTTCTAACATATATATTTACTTAATATTATTATAAAATAATTATTATTCTTAATTATAAAATATTTAAAACATTATGAAAAATATATTTACATATATATATGCCAAACGAAAGCGGGTTTTCCCGGGATCAGTCCCGTTTCAGGTGATGTGTCACCGGCGAAACCCTGACCCTGAAAAGTTCATTAAAGTTCAACAAAGTTAGACGCACTCTCAGAGGTCAAAGTTGCTCCACCAAGGATTTATTCTCGCCAACCATTACGTGTTTCGACACAGATGTGTCTTGAGCACACGGTATTACAGTTTTCACAAGAAGGTGTATAAATAATGATTAGACATAAAAGAAGGCATTTCAGTTACACAATAACCCAAAGTGTAATCATGGCGGCCATTGCAGAGTGGTGAATTTGCGTGCATAAGTATTACAGTCATACTACATGCAGTTGTGTAGCAGTAACGGATACATATATATATTGTACATTTTGCTTTTTGCCACATTTACTATGATAACTATGGATGTTAGTTCTTTATATACTGCTATTGACCATGAACAAGGGATTGCAGCTTGTCGCCATTTGCACCGAGCTTCGCGAACCTCTTCCTGGGTAAATGGGAGGAGGAAATCCTTAAGGAAGAACAACTCCAATGTGACCTTAAACAGGTCATAGTGTGGATGAGGTATATTGAAGATCTGTTTGTCATATGGGAGGCAATGAAAGTGAAGCAAAAAACTTCATTGATAAACTTAACAACAACCAGTACAACATTAAACTATCATACGATATGAGTAAACAAGAGCAGAATTCCTTGACACCCTTATTACAGTACAAAATGGCTTCCTCACCACCAGCTTACACCGCAAAGAAACAGCAGGCAACAGTGTTCTTCCTGCCCTCAGTGCTCATCCTGATACACTCAAATGGAGTATTCCATATTTTTATTTTATTTATTTATTTTAAAGGTTTTATATAGCGCTGGCTAGACCCGGAGGTGTCAGAGCGCTTTACATGAGCATCAGATCATAGTTACAGGTTACATCGTTACAAAGGTTACCAGGCCCGGACTGGCCGTTGAGGTCACCGGGCAATCCCCCGGTCGGCCGCAAGGGTGGGGGCCGGTTTTGGGCCCTGGGGGCCGTTTTTGTTACGGAGCCGTTTTTGCAGCATAGCTGCAAAATCGGCCCTGTAACAAAATCGGACGAAAAGCGGCCCTGGCAAAGCGCTCGCCCCCCCCAGGGGGGGCCGGCCGAGCACTTTGCCAGGGCCGGTTTTGGTTCCCAGTCCGGCCCTGAAGGTTACACAGTAATTAGAGCATGGCAACATAGTTACTTGTAAGGTCGAGATAAACAATAAGCACAAATACGTAAGGGGAAAAGCAAGCAAGGGGAAAGATTCAGGGACGGGGGAAGGAGCTGCGGAAGTAGACAGGTAATGAAGGCGGGAAAGAGGAGGGGAGTATGAAGGACACCACATGGAAAGAGGAGAGGAAGGGCGATTGGGACACAAACCGGTAGACGAGTCAAAGCAATGTCCAAAGTCCAGTAGGCTGTGATCCCAGGGGAAGTGGTATCACTTCCCTATCTCAGTTGCGGGAGGCTCCCTTTACGCAGTGGACTCTCTCAGAGGGTCTCTGAGACTCCAAGGCCTACATACTGGATCCTTCCCCAAAAAGGGGAGAGGGAATGCTTTGGCAAGGGGTGCCCTAACATACCTCAGCTGTGAGTGGCTCCCTTGGTGCAGTGGACTCTCTCAGCGGGTTCGCTGAGACTCCAGAGTATAAATATTGGATCTTTCCCCAACAAGGGGAGAAGGAGTGCTTATTCAAAGGGCACAAAGGACAGGGGGGCTAGGTAGACTAGCAAGAAAGGAGAGAGAATTCAGGGGAGAGGGGATAGGAGCTAGGAGCTAGGGAGGTAGGCAAAGAGAGAAAGAGTACGAAATGGGAACAAATTAGATTAATGAGATATTATATAGCGCTGGCTAGACCCAAAGGAATCAGAGTGCTTTATATGAGGAACAATAATGTTGCAATTTACATCAGTTAAAAGTTACATAAGAATCAAGAAAAGCATTTAAAGAACATAGGGGACAAGGTGAATAAAGCAATGAAGTGTAAGGGGGTAGGGTAAAGGGGTAGGAGGGAGATAGGACGTAGAGACGAGGGGAAAATCTGCCAAAGGTCCGGCTGGGTAGGTGACGGCGGGGGGGGGGGGAGTCCACAACCCATCTCCTCTTTAGCTATATGGTAGCTCCACCGGGCATCAGCCAAATCGCAAAGTCTCCACAGTCTGGGGTAAGTTCGGCAGGTTCCAAGTCCTGATGTGTAGGCAGGTTAGGGGATAGGTTCAAGGTCTGGTCAATGTCCAATTATTGTCCCAGGGAAGTAAAAACATGTAGGGGACCACTAAGGAAACCATCCTTGGGGTCAGGTACGGGACTGTACTGTACACTGGTACAGTGGTGGCCATCCTAAGGTCAGGCATCTGGCAGTAAAAGTCAATATCCAGGACAGCGGCCGCCAGAGAATAACAAATCCAGCGTGCACACACCATCACACGCACATACATGCACAAGCACACACAAATGTGAGCAAATATTCTCATATGCGCACTGACGCACACACACAAGCCCATAGACAGAAAATATCCAAGAACACAAGCACACATAAAATCCTATGCTCAAATACAAAAACACCCAAAAACATGCACACGCATACACCATCACATGCACACACAAACAAGCACACATACAGAAACTATCCAAAATACAAGTACACATACAATCACATGCTCCAGAACAAAAATACCCAAGGACGTACACACAAATACATGCACACACACACACACACCATCACACGCACAGACATGCACAAGCACACACAAATGTGCGCACACACTCTCAAACGCGAACAGAGGGCGCATACAAGCAAGCATACAGAAACATCCACACGCACAAGCACACAGACAATCCCATGCTCTAAAACAAAAACACTCAAATACATGCACACACCATCACCCGCACAGATATAAGCACACAAACAGAAACATCTGCGCGCACAAACACAAGCACACATAGAATCACATGCTCTAATACAAAAAAAAACAAATACATGTCACACCATCACACGCACAGACAAGCACACACAAATGAGAACATAGTCTTTCAAACACGCACAGGCGCACATGTGCGTCTGCACACACACCCTCATTCACGCACAGATGCACACACAAAAGCACTCCCATGACACATTTCTCCAGGACTGCTGGACCGCAGCACCTCTCCACTTGGGCCGTTCCCAGCAGGGTATCACCGTCGCAGGCCTCTCAGCTCTTCCTGCTCTCAGCGGCCGCTGGGAAGCCCTGGAGCCCCCTCAGTCAACACTCCGAAGGAGCTCAGTTGCGCAAGGCATCCCCGTGGCCTACCTTCACCTCCACTGCTGTGCTGCCATCTTGTGAAGGGGGATCATCTTTCTTGCAACTTTGTTGTGGGTGTGAATGGGAGCAGTCAATACCATTGCAAGATGGCCGACTCTTTAGCTTAGTAAGCTTCTGCTTAGGTGCTGGAAGTCCTGTTTCCCTTTTTAGTTACCTGCTTGGAACCTTCTTCTTCGCTCTCTAGGGATTGGTCAGTCCTCTATTTTAGTTTGCAAGGAGGGCTTAACTATAGGTTGTGGGAGCAGAAAGTGATTTCAAAATGACCTCCATGAATGTAGTCCAGATAAAAGATTTCCAGAGTGTGCTGGAAGTTCCAAGTGAAAAACCGAATCCTCAGAATGATCATCAAATATTGGTGTGTGAGCAGTGGACCTGGCCCAGAGGAGCTAAACAATCGAAATCGTTAGTAGGGTGTCCACCACATTAAGGTCAGGCAGTGTTGACAAAGTGTCACCACCAGTGTCTGGATCCTCTCTCATCTTAAGGTCAGGTGCGGTACTCCGACCTATAAAATATTGATCCGTGTTGCTCTGGGATTCTCTCATGTCTCCTAGCCTCCCGTGGGGGCTTCTGGAAACGCCAGCTGCCCTCTTACTCACCGCCTCTGGGCCCTACGGTGCATCGCAAAGAACCTCCGGTGTTTCCCTCGCCGCCGGAACCGTTTTCTAGAGGATATCCTGCTGCATTTTCAGTCGCTGTTCGTTAAGGCTCTCCCCGCTCCCACTGAGGGCACAGTGCGCCTCCAGTCGCTGCTGATTCTACTAAGGGCATGAAGAAACTGTAGCACGGAAGAAGCATTTTCTCTGGAGCAAGAGAAGATGCTTGCCAGATTTAGAGAACGAGGCTATCTGGAGTGGGTGCTGACAAAAGCAATAAACAAAATGAAGGGATCACTAGAGGTAGGAGTCTAGAATACAAAGAAAAACACAAGGAGGAAGAGACCACCACAAGAGTGATAACTACCTTCACTCAAGGGTCCAAAAAGGTCCATAAAGTTCTGGTGGACAATTTGAAAAGTTTGCAATCTGATAACGTTATAGGTCAAAGCATGAGTGAGAGACCTTAAGTTACATACAGAAAGGGGAAGAGCCTTAGGGATATCTTAGTGAGAGGAGATATCACACCGAATCAAGAGAGACACATGCATAATCTCAAAGGGTTCCTATCCCTGTGGACATTGCAGAGCTTGTAAACATAGTCACATGGTAAAAGAGTTTGGCATACCTGGTAGAAAGAACAGAACCATCTCTCATTTTCTTACCTGTAGCTCCAATTATGTAATCTATGCTTTGGAGTGTCCTTGCAGATTACAGTATATTGGGAGCACCATCTGCATGGTTAAAAACCAGGTCCAAGAGCATCTAAGGGCTATCACTAATGTAGATCTGCACTATCCTGTTGCCCACCATTTTCATGAGAAACATCAATCTAATAATTCACTTCTCAGATTCTTTGCAATAGAACAAGTTAATCTAGGAAAGAGAGGTGAAAATAGAGAACTGGCGCTCAGAAAGAGCGAATCCAAATGGATAATTGAACTCGAGACTAGAGCCCCGGGAGGCCATAATCTGGAAGAGGAATTGGCCACACAATTGCATGATGAATAATGATGTGTTTTTGGATGAATTTTTTGATAATTTCTTGGATGTTTTTAAAAAAAAACTGATATATTGTATGCAACTGGATTATGAAACTACGTATTTAGCATTACATGTATTAGTTTTAAAATGTAACAATTATTTTTCTTTTCTTTTGGTTTTATGCAGGAGGAAAGGAAGGGACCCATCACGTCTCAGGACACCTCACGGGTTCCCTACCTTTTTCTTCATCAAGAAGATTCTGCACGTCCTTAAGATAAGAGACTTTTTAATTGCACATAAGTAACTTGGGTTACTATTGGGTAGTTTTGGTTTTTGGAACTTTTTGATAGTGAAAGATAGGCATTTTTTCGAGGACAACAATGTAGGTGATAAACATACGGGCACTAGTCCGATTGGAATTTTGACATGTCATGCACTTATATTGAACAAGATAGTATTTTCTGTTGACATGACTTTAGGCACTAGACTGTGGTATATGGATGTTCTTTCTTACACAGCAACTATGGGCACACCATCCTGCATCAACTGGGGGAAAGGGTTAGAAAATTATTGACTTTTAATTTAGAACGCAGTCCCGGGACCCACAATATTGGACGCACTAGACCTGGAATATGACTAAAATGTGGCAACTTCCGCATTTATGCGACGCATGTCTATTACCTTGCACTACACGAGGTAGCTTGTTTAGAGTACCGGTACAATAGTAATTACAGACTGGTGTTTACACTATAGTGTAGGAATGCACAATATTCCTTACCCGTTGGAATTATGTAAACATTCTCATTTTTTTGAGTGTATACCAGCCAAGAATCCATGAATGTGGCAAAAAGCAAAATGTACAATATATATATGTATCCGTTACTGCCACACAACTGCATGTAGTATGACTGTAAAACGTATACACGCAAATTCACCCTTCTGCAATGGCCGCCATGATTACACTCTGGGTTATTGTGTAACTGAAATGCCTTCTTTTATTTCTAATCATTATTTATGCACCTTCTTGTGAAAACTGAAATACCATGTGATCAAGACATATCTGTGTCGAAATGCGTAACGGTTGGCGAGAATAAATCCTTGGTGGAGCAACTTTGACCTCTGAGAGTGCGTCTAACGTTGTTGAACTTACATATATATATATATATATAAATAAAGCTATTATCGAAATATAAAAATAAATATTATATAATAATTTAAATAATGAAAGTAATACTTCTTATGTTACTTAATAATTTACACTACATTAAATATAACAAAATTAAAAAACATTACATAGCTAAGGGAATAAAATTATTATTCACACTCCAACAAGTGTAAAAGTAGAGAATTTGTGGTATAGTGGGATGGTAAAAATTACTATTCCCACTCCAGTGAGTGCAACAGTAGGGAAAGCGTTGGATAGGGTAGGGGTAAAAATTACTATCCCACTCCAGTGAGCGCAACACTAGGGAAAGCGTTGGATAGCGTAGGGGTAAAATGTACTATTCCCACTCCAGAGAGTGCAACAGTAGGGAAAGTAATGATTTAATATTTAAATAAGAATACATTAATTATTAATACCAATTAAAAATGAATTAAAATTAATTACCAATCACAAAATATTTAATAATTAATTAATTAGAAATACCGATAGTTATTATTTCAATACCAAAAAATGTATTAAACAATGAAAAAAAAGACCAATTAATAATTAATTTACAATAAATTATTTATCAATACACAAAAATAATTTCAATAATTCTTTAATTACCATTACATTACTTCCCACCCTATTCCCCTATAACCCACAACCCACTCCAAATAATACGTTAATACAATTAACATAATTATCAATTAAAAAAATTATTAAAATGAATTGCCAATTAATAAAAAATAACTGTCAATTATTAATAAATTAACAATCGATTAATTATCAATACACAAAAATAATTTCAATAATTATTTAAATACAATGACATTACTTCCCACCCTATTCCCCTATAACCCACAACCCACTTCAAATAATAAAGTAATACAATTAACATAATTATCAATTAAACAATTAATTAAAATGAATTACCAAGTAAGTAATACAAAATAATTACCAATTAATAATTAATTTACAAGCAATTAATTATCACTACATATAAATACAAATAAATATTTACTTAATTACAATTAAATTACTTCCCACCCTATTCCCCTATAAACCCACAACCTGCTATTCATAATTCATAAAAACTAAAATGTAATTTACTATAACTAAATTACTTCCCACCCTATTCCCCTATAAACCCACAACCCGCTACAGAATTAAATTACACAAAAATGAAATAACATAAAAATCATTACTGTATAAAAATAAACATACATTACTAAAATAATATATAATATTAACATATACTAACATACATAACATTAAAAAAAATCGATATTATGGAAAACGATATTTCCAAATTCGATATTATGAAAAACGATATTTCTAAATTCGATATTATGGAAATCGATATTTCTTAACTCAAATTCGATATTCTATACAACTATATTTTGGGAATTCGATATTCTGACCTCTCTATATTTTTTATTCAATATTCTGGACAGTCGATATTTAAAATTCGATATTTTGGGTGTTCACCGGTTCCGACTGGCGCACAGTTGTCTGGGTGGACTGTGCTGGATCAACACAGAAATAAGCCCTTCTGAGGGCCCAGGACTGAGTTGACACCACTCGGAAAGGCAGTACTCACAGATGGCTCAGTCCAGATGCTGCTGCAGGGTTGTAGGAAGACTTTGATGGCCCTGAGACTTCAGGGCAGGGGGCAAGCCAGCAAGCCTTTGGAGTCACTCTGAGGTCAAGTGAATTTGATCCAGTCCTTTCCTCAGCCGGACAGAGGGTACCAAGCAGCTGGCAACAGGCAGCACATCAAAGCAGATAAGCAGTTCTTCCACAGCAGCAGTCTAGCAGAGTGTCAGTCCTTGTACCAGCACAGCAATCCTTCTTCCTGACAGGATTCTTCACAGGTCCAGTGGTGTACTGTCTTGGTAGGGTCAGGGGCTTAGTACTTATACCTAGTGGCGGCTGGTGACATTTGAAAGTGGTGAGCGTAAAATTACTGTCTTACTTCACCGCAGCGAGCGAGCGTAGCGAGCGAGCCCGAACAACTTAAGGAGGGTTCGGGGGGGTTTCCCCCGAGAAATTTTTTAAAAAAGAGTGGATAAATGGTGCATTTTCAAGCAAATTTGAGAAAGCAGGAAGGTTAATAAAGCAATTGTGAAAGTGCAGTTATTACATTAATAAAGAGATGTCATATAACATAGGTAGCTTATTCAGTATAGGGAACTGCTTATTCAGTATAACCACAGATCTTCATAACAGACTTCGAGATACAATGCATTTCTGAGTACCTCACAGATGTTTTTTATTTAGCAAACAACTAAACATCTAAACATCATGTGCATTTTGTGATCTGCAACAGGTACATGTTCTTTGCTGCAGGCACATTAACCTTCTGCACTACCTTTCCATGAGTCAAAACTTCCACTAAACAAAACTCTGATCTCTCTCTAGGAAAAACATTAACCATCAGCGTTATCATGACATGTTTATTATTTCTGTGAATAAAATCAATCTAGCCACTTTGCGAACACTCTGACTTGCTTTATTTCGTTTTTTATTTATTTTTCATAGTTTGAACCTTTTATTCCCAAAGCGCACTGTGAAAACAAAAATGTTGACCTCCCCCTTAGTACTACAAGGAGACTGAGGCCTGTTGCTATATAACGGCATTGTAGAAACAGCTCTCTTTCATAAATGAGCTCTTTAAACTAATCACAACCAAAATTAAATAAAATCAACCTCATACTTCCCACTGACACCACCCTGTTAAGAAACGTTCATACCGGGTTAACTATATCTTCTGATTGGAATACTTCTGAAGTGCCACATATAACCCCAGCTAATGACCTCCTTGTGAAGCTTAGAGTCGAAATTCAAGCTTTAAAAGGTCCAAAGGTTCTGAAATGCGCTTCCATACATTTAGACATTTTCCTCCCTAATTAATTTCCAATCACCCCAGTCTGTGAGTCAGAGTACTGTGAGCTCAACCGTGGCAGAGCTAAAGCTGATGGGTGTAACACTGTACAACAAAGCACAGACTGTATACATCAATAGTGCGCAGTATAGCGCAGCGCAGCAAAGCAAGTAAAACACCACAAAGTACAGTGTAGCAAAGCACAGCACAGTCCAGCAAGCCTCAGAACTGTGAGCAAACATAAGACTGGTATAGAAAGCACAGTGCACAATGTTACCGCACAGTACAGTACAGAAAACTATAGCATACAACAGTGCAATACAGTGCCACATAGCACACGACAAAAGCACAAATCCTGACATCCGATTCAATACGGGAAACCCCTTGGCACTCGATTAGGGCAGTGAACATCAAAGCAGAAAATAAGATAACACAACAATATACAGCAAATTAAAGTACAGCCCAGTATGTAATGCAATGCAAAACAGCAGAGCTTAATAGAGCACATCCTTATTGAACCCTTCCACAATATGTAAATGCCTTTAGGCCTATTGCCCCGTATGTTCATGATTGGTGGCATTGGTGTTGTTTTCTCTATATATGTGAATTTATGGGAACTATGTCTCATGTGCATAGATTGTGTCTGTGCTAGAGCATATGTATTGGCTAGCCCGTTGGTTTTTAGGACTGGCTTGACAGTGCAGCTGTCTGAAAGACCTATTGTTACCAACTCTTTAAAATACCCAGGGTACTTTGCCTCTATTCAAAGGAGTGTTAGTCTTTCATGTTGCTCTGTTGGCTGTTTGGGATCAGGAATGTGAGAACTCTTGACTCCCCAGACTTCGCACGTCGTGAGACCTTGTGCTGTCGTCCTGAGCGAAGTGTGGAATCGCGTTGGGTGCCAGCAAAAAATCCAGTTGGAATACACACACACCCTCCAAAACAACACCAAACATGCGCACTGGGGCAGAAAACTACAAGCAAACCACTGGCAGGATTGGAGAGGGTCATGACATCCATGCATAAGAAGGAAATATTTCCGCAGCTACGCCCCAGGCACATGCAGAGCTGGAACACCAACAGGGCATGTATGTAACAGCACCACTCCGCTGCTCCCTAGTGTACATCCGAATCCCCCCCAGGTACCCCCACTTCTAGCTTTCCACAATTTAAACAATAGATCAGAATAATGTGACACCCTAAATGAAGGGTTTCTGTAAAAGTGACTTTGCCAGGCAAAGGAAGACATCTCTCAGAGTGAGACGTGCAACACTGATGGGCACATTTCCCCTTTATGGGCCCCTTCTGTAGCTAACCTGCTCTAAACAACAATGAAGCTTGAACTGCGGCTAAAGATTATAAACAACATTTAGCGGGCAAAAGAAAGCTTTATTTCAATACATTACAGCGTGTTTTACCCCATTCGTTAATTACAGTAATAGAGACAGAAAGAGGGAAGAGAGCAAAACTGATGGACAGAGAGACATAAAAAGAGGGAGAGAGAACAAGAAGGAAAGCAATTGATTTAGAAAGAAAGGGAGACAGAAGAGGGCGGAAGACCCAGAAAGGGAGGTAGAGCAAGTGAAAGTGATGGAGAGAGACAGAAAGAAAGGGAGAGAGAGAGAGAGTGAAAGTGATGGAGAGACAGAAAGAAAGGCGGAGAGGGTAAAAGTGATGGAGAGAGAGACAGAGAGAGAGAACGAACAAAAGTGAGAGAGAGAGACAGGAAGAGAGGGAGAGAGAGATCTAGAACGAAAGTGGGAGAGATAGTGAGGAAGCGAGGGAGGGAGAAAACGAGAAGAGAGAAAGGGAAAAATGAGGAAAGTTGGGAAAGTGAAGAGAGAGAGATGGATGGAAAATGGAGAGGGGATGGAGGGGGAGATACAGATGGAGAAATATAGAGTGGGCCAGGTGGAAGAGAAAGGGAGAAGGGAGAAGCTTATGAAGAAAAAGAGAGACAAACAGGAGCGAAAGAGAGATAGAAGAGAGGGCAAGAGGTGGAGAGAGATGAGAAAGAGTGACAAAGGCAAAGATGGAGAAGGAGAAAGGGGGAGAGGAGCACATAATGAGAAAGAGAGAACCAGATAAAGGTGTGAAAGGGAGGTAGAAAGGGAAGAGATGAGAGTGGAACGGGGAGACAGAGAAAATGTGAGAGAGCGCAAGAGGCCGAGAAATGGGGAGGGAGCGAGAGCGCGAACAAGAGGAGATGAGGAGCGAGAGAGACAGAGTGAGAGGGGTAGAGGAGGCGAGTGTGGAAGAGAAACAGAGAACGAGATCAAAGAAATCAGTGAGAATATAAAACAGCGTGCTGCACCCGTCACCGATTTTATAACATCATTCCAAAGTCATGTTTTATCAAATGATGATTTCTAAAGCTTAAGGCAATTCTTTTCAAGAGTCCTAGGCTGGTGAGGTGCAAAATTGTAACTGAGCCTTTTATCACTGTTGTCCTGGAGCCTTACCCTGCCACTGTGCCCAAAACAAAGCCCCAAATAACACCAAAAGCACTCAACCCTCAGGGGACAAAGGTGAGCAGCCCAAAACTCACTCAGGGAGGGCTGTGGCCGGTTACAGCTGTATCCGCAAGATTGTTCACAGTTCATCTGAAATGTAAAGTGCATTGATAGCGCTAATTTGTAATCTATTCCAGTGGACGTGCACAATTAGGCAGATACAAATCCCTCATAAAAGCATTAAGTGGTAACCTACCTAGGTTACGTTTCATTGCATTACGGGATTTGGCAAAATCTGATCCCTTGTGAACAGCTTCAGCTACCCTTGCTTCCTGAGCATGTTGTGGATGCTGGTGGGGCCCTCCCCCCCCCCACACCTTCAGCCCAGCCACTATGGAGACCCGACATTCTATAACTGAATCCGTAAAACAGCAAATGTCCTCCACCAGCAGTGCGGAAAGAACCAAAGAGCACATGTGCAGGAAGAACTCCTGTGCTACAGTCGAGCCCCTGGGTGCCAACCTCCACGGACACAACCCAGAAGATAAATGGTGTGTCAAGCCAGTAGCCTCTGTTCAATACTCGCATCTGTAATTCGGAATCAGTCAGGCATGTTTTTATCCTACAAACTGTAGTCTTCACTGGAGTCCCCGTAGTGGGTAAAAGCCGAGTAGGCCCAGCACCGCCATTTTAGCCACTCAGCTTAGATTGTCTGTTTTCAGTGGGAACTAAATATCTCCTGAAAGAAATATTGTGTCCTACATATCGTTTATGTGCAAACGATATTTAGAACACAATATTTATGAATATTTACACATTCACAAATACACAAGATATTCATATTATACATGAGGAAAAATTGTATATACACCCACAGTGGTTAAAGTAAATTTTGTTAGTTGCTGCTATGTTATTTCCCATGATTATTCCCACCACAATCGCCAAGTAATGTAGCTGCCCTGGGTACCAACCTTTCCAAACTTAAACAATTTAATACCATGCCACTGCAAACTTTGAAGTAGAACCAAATTGCATATGTGTAAGTAGAGTTTCGCCATAAGAATGCTTACTAGGTAGATTAACTTTATTTTAGCCAATGAGACAGAAATCTATCGGCTCTGAAAAAATTGAAGATAAACCCACTCCCAGCCCATTCGGCATCCTGAGGTTTCTCGCAGAAGGAGAGAAAAAAAAACTGATTTAGGAGGACTTGATTTCGTTTTCAGGCACGTAAATAACATTCCTGTAAACATTGTAAAAACATCTAGACGTTTGTTCAACTGAACACACTCTAGGACGCTGAATCCATCACACTGAGATTCTGTCACAAAGGAAGACCCTCCAGTCCGGGGATTCCAATACAAGAACTTCACGAAGTGTAAACACATTACTTCTGCAGTAGTTATTTTTGAAAACATTATGGCAGGATTAAAATAATGGATCTGGTGGCAGTGTAGACAACAAAATGTTTCTGACGTGTTCCTTTCAGTCACCACAAATGTGAAGAGAGTCCCGGCCGGCATGAATCCGAGTGGTAAGGTGGCGGGGGGGGGGGGGGGGGGGGAGGAGGGGGGGAGAGGAGGGGGGGATTTAATTACATTAAAAACTAACAAATAAACTTACCAGGATGAGGAAGCTCCTCTGCCGGTCCCGCCGCGCATCACGTCTCCGGGTCCTCTCATGGCAAGTGGCAAATCATGAGACTGGATGTGACTTGGGGGCAGCTACTCAACTGTATCCTGCCTGTTGACAGGGCATGGGGCGACCATACGTCACCGCCCGTGCAGGTTCCTATCTTCAGGCTCCTGTACTACATTAGGCATGCGCAGCATGCCTGATGTAATGTCAATGGAGCGGGGAGCTGAAATTAAAAGCGACCCTTGCAGATGCGCAGTCGGAGTCTGCTGGACTCCTGCTGCTCTCGCCTGGTGCACGTTTGTTGTTGAATGACGACTGACTGTGCTCATGCGCAGTTGAATCTGTGAAGCAGCTGCCAGCACAGGCAGGAAATGTAAACAGACAAATTGCGTCTGCCGTCCGTTTACATTTCCTGCTGTCCGTGGGCAGTTTTGCTTGCTCAATCTGCCTAGTGAGGCGCTGCCCCGACGCCCCTATGGACCAGCCGCCCCTGCTTATACCCTTGTTTTGCCTTTGAAATGGGAGCGACTTCAAAGAAGGGTCTTTGAAAGTGCACACAGATTTTTTCTTCTCAGCCCTGGCTCCAGACTATCAGTAGGGGGTAATCAGCTCTGTATGTGGGAAACATGGCACTGCCTTTTCAGGTGTGTCAGCTCTCCTCTCCCTTCCTGCTCAGGAAGAACCATCAGAATATATATGAGAATGCAGACCCTCCTAACCTTTCTGTGTTTGAGGCTGTCTAGACAGAATGCATAAAGTGTAGTTGTCACCCACCCCAAACGTGTATTGGAGACAGGCTGCAGGCACACAGAGCAGTAAGAACAGAGAAATGTCCACTTTGTAAAAGTGTAATTTCTAAAACAGTAATGTTAAATTCAACTTTACCAGTATATGGGATTTATCATTACCATTCTTAAGATATATAATCTGATGCAGCCACTCCCTTCTAATCAGGAATTACAGCTTAAACGTGGGTTAAGGAATTTCCCAATGCTAACCTATGAGAGAAGTAGGCCTCATAGTAGTGAAAAAACTATTTGGGTGTTTATCCCTACCAGGACATGCAAGACGTAACAGTACCTGGCCTACCTTTTTTATTATACAGCACCCTGCCCTATGGGCTACCTAGGGCCTACCTTAGTTGTGACATGTGCAATAAAAAGGGAGTTTACTGATTGGCAAGTAGTTTTAAATGGCAAGTTGAAGTGGCAGTAAACTGCACACACCGGCCCTGAAATAGCAGGTCTGAGACAGGTTTAGAAGGCTACTTGTGTGGGAGGCAAATTCAGTGCTGCAGGCCCACTAGTAGCATTTAGCTTACAGGCCCTTGATATATGGTATACCACTTTACAAGGGACGTACAAGTAAACTAATTATGTACATTTTGTATACACCAATGTTACCATGTTTAGGGGAGAAGCACATGGACTTTAGTACTGGTCAACAGTGGTAAAGTGCCCAGAGTCCTAAGGCCGACAAAAATGAAGTCAGCAAAAACATGAGGTCTGAAGGCGAACATTAGGGGGAAAACCATGCCATGTCTGAACTGGGGTGGCAGAGTCGGCTAAAGAACGGTGATGGATCAAACCCAGATCTTTTGACTGGGTGTGAGTGTTTGATTGGTTCAGATGCTCCGTCCATCACCACCCCCTTTTGTACCGCTTTGGCCGCCATAAGTGTGGCAGGGTATGCTCAGACGTGAGTCCCTTGCTCACTTTGCCACTGGATTCAAGCAAGCCGGGCTGAAGACGGCTGGAATGCCAGAAACCGGTACTCGGAAGCTTGTTTCCGGTCCAGGGAAGGCATGGCTTGGCAGTTCGGGCTGGACTGTTCCCATGAGGCACAGGGTCAGACTGATTTGCATATAGCCATGTCTGAACTGGGGTGGCAGAGTGGGCTAAAGAACGGTGATGGATCAAACCCAGATCTTTTGACTGGGTGTGAGTGTTTGATTGGTTCAGATGCTCCGTCCATCACCACCCCCTTTTGTACCGCAGAGTTCTAAGGCCAACAAAAAAAAAATCAGCAAAAATATTGGGGGAAGACCACTCTAAGGATGATAAGTTTAACAATCACCCTGCATTGAACAGGATTGAGTATATAAGGAACTGGATTATTTGTTGAAGGGATGAGAACCTAATCACAATCCTTGTCAGGGTGAGACAGAAAATGCCAATAAATAAAGTTGTCCTTAACTCTCTGGTAGCTCGACATAAAGTAAAGTAAAGTCCACATTTGTAAAGCGCACAATCACCCGTAAGGGTCTCTAGGCGCTGGGGGGCCGTCGGGAAGATTAAGCGAGCTATTGCCCAGAGTCACATGGTGCTGGGCTAACCTGCCGCCGGAGCCGGGGATCGAACCGTGGTCCCCAGATTCCAGCGTCAGTCGCCCTGGCCGCGGCGCCACACCTCTTCCATAAATCAGGAGTAAGCAACAATCAAAAAGTGATAAAATTAAAACACAGCACAAGAAAAATCCCAAACCAATTTACAAAAAAAGAGAATATTTTATTAATTAAAATAGCACCAAGAACTACAAAACTCCTATTACTAGAACTGGAGATAATAATTTTTACATATTTTAATTGAAAATAGCACAGAAAAAAGCAGAAAATGCAAATCACAGTTGATTGCGCTAGACCAGGTCAAAATCAAAAGTTAAGGCCAACAGTAATGGATAGCTGGTCGGACACAGGCACAAGGTTTGTCCCACAGGAAAGTTTACCTTTCAACTTGAAAAGTTTTCTGGAAGAAAAGGTCAGCTGAAAGCTGGATCCAAAGAAGGGATCAATGGCGATGGGGGGCTGAAGCGCGTGGTCCCAGTACAGTTGCCAATGTAGGTGGGAAAGCTTCAAGCAGGTAAGGTCTGACGTTTGTGCCCATGAAGGCCTTAATGTCAACAGGCTACTGCTCAGCATCTGTCTAGATGAAGCCCTCAACGTTCTGACTTTTTTAGAAGTCAGATCTTCTTCAGAGGGGGCCAACTGGTGAATTGATGTTGACGCCTACCACTTCAATGGAGATCCACTTCAATGGTGGGCAAAAGGTTTGAAGGTCCAAGCTGTTGCAGCGTGGACCAGATAAGTACACTCTAACACCAGGCAAGGATCTAGGAACTGGGGCTAACCACTTGGGGTCTAGGACTCACTCCAACAGAGGCCAGCAGCAGAGTCTAGGACAGGTCCAGTTGGAACTTTTCATCTGCAGGAGGTAGAGGCCTCTATAAGCTTGTTGTTTCCTCGTAGCTCAAACAGGAGGTAAGCCCTCTGGGTTCCTGGGTTGAAGACAAACAGGTTGGGTCTTCTTTCCTGTTATTCAGACAGCAGGACAGTCCTTATTCTGATTGTCCAGAAGTCCAGGAGTGTTCTGAGAAAGGTACTTTGGGTGCCACAATTATACTAAGTGCCAATCTGCGGGTAAAAACTCCCGGCCAATAATTAACCAATACGGTAGACGTTCCCAGGGGTCACAATTCCCACTTTTGCAGCAATTCCAGTGTGTTTTTGTGTAAGCTAGTCCACAGTATCCCTCTTTCCTAAAAAAAACAACTTGATTTTCCTATCATAGAGCCAGCTTTGCCACAGTGAAAAATAACTTTGAAGGTTTTTCACTTCCAGGACATGTAAAACTTTAAATATACAAGTCCTGCTTTTTAAATACCATGCACCTTGCCATATCTACATTTAGGGCCTACCTTAGGGGTGCCGTATATCTACTAAAATGTAAGGTTTAGGCATGACAAAAAAAATATACTGCCAAGTTGAAAAGGCAGTTTAAAGCTGCATTCCTGGTCCACCGTGACAGGCCTTCAGGCATGTTTTATAGTGCTACTTTAGTGGGTGGCACCATGAGTGCTACAACCCATCGATAGCATTTAACTCACAGGCTCTGGGTACATGTAGTACCTTATTCTAGGGATTTATACGGAAATTACATATGCAAATTAGTAATATGTCCATTTTTGCCACGTTCAGAGGGAGACCATCTGCAACTTACTTCTGGTTGGCAAGAGTAAATTTTGCAGGTTCTTATGGCTAACAAAAAGAGGGTTCAGCTAAAGAATACAAAAATCTGGGGATTACCTCGCAACAGATGGTCTTTTCCAACAGGGTGACTACTACTGTGACCTTGTGGGCATTTGGTGTATGAGCCACTAGTTGAAGGGTTTGCACCAACAGAGCTGACTGAAGCTGCACCAGGAGAAACATGACAGTTGCCTAGATCCAAATAATGGGGGGAATTAGAGACCTCTGTGGCAGTTAACCTTTTCCAAGAAAAAATTTCATCTTTGTTAAATTCTTTACAGGAAATTAAATCAGTTTTCTCTCAAGAGTTCACATAATCTATACTGTAGAATTCTACTGGGCACATCACTTCCAAATAGTTCTGATTCTGCAAAGTACTAAAATCATGTGAAAAATAGCCATTCGATGAGGGAATGATGATAGCTTGGGGAAGCTAGTGAATTTCGAGCTAGAACATTCGCAGAGTTAAATAATCTGATGCTTTGACTGTAGGCACAGATGAAATTCCCAGTATGCATGCTCAGATCCACTCACTAACTCCGTCATCACAAAGGATCCGCCATATCTTCTGCATTAATGAGCTATGAATGTAAGTTATTTTAAAAGTGGGACAAATGAATGTAGTAACGAAGCCATTGACATAAGTCACACCTAGCAAGTTTGTTCACTATGGCTATATCGGCCAAAAATATTATTAGGTTGTGAATGGTATTTCTATGTGTAGTCCTGAAATTTGTTCTGTTGTTTGTGGATTCCCATAAAAAACACTTTCTACTGCTTTACTAATGTTAGATACCACGCTAAACATTTCTTAACTCAGCAAAAAAAACTACTCTGTGAAAGCGTTTAGGGGTCATGACATTGTGTGTTATGCCATCGCAGCAATCTGTACAAGTGTGCTGCTATCTGTGAGTGTAGGAAAATGGCAATAACTGCCTTAATAAGTACTGCTAAGGAATTTTATTGATATGCTTCATGTAATAAAAACTGAATTTATATAAAATAACAAAAAGTATTGTAGATTGCCTTGGGGCCACTGTTGTAATTGTGCCACCCAACTTCATATAAATGATATATTTAGATATAAAGCGGCAAACAGGTATGTGCACACAAAGTTATCTCTTTATAGAAGTAATTCAATGACAAGACAGGGAGGATGCTGTGCTGCAGACTCAGCAAACACAAGGAGATGGTGGATGGAGCGCTGACATTTTTCAGACTATCACCCCCAGTCACAGATCTGGGTTGAATCCATCATCGTTCTTTAGCTCACTTTGCCATCCCAGCTCAGACCCAGACATAGTTGATCAATGACCTAACAAAGATGAAGGCACCTTAATTGGCCGGCATAAGTGTGGCAGGGTATGCTCAGACGTGAGTCCCTTGCTCATTTTGCCACTGGATTCAAGCAAGCCGGGCTGAAGACGGCTGGAATGCCAGAAACCGGTCCTCGGAAGCTTGTTTCCGGTCCAGGGAAGGCATGGCTTGGCAGTTCGGGATGGACTGTTCCCATGAGGCACAGGGTCAGACTGATTTGCATGTAGCCATGTCTGAACTGGGGTGGCAGAGTGGGCTAAAGAACGGTGATGGATCAAACCCAGATCTTTTGACTGGGTGTGAGTGTTTGATTGGTTATGATGCTCTGTCCATCACCACCCCCTTTTGTACCGCCTTTGGCCGCCATAAGTGTGGCAGGGTATGCTCAGACGTGAGTCCCTTGATCACTTTGCCACTGGATTCAAGCAAGCCGGGCTGAAGATGGCTGGAATGCTAGAAACCGGTCCTCGGAAGCTTGTTTCCGGTCCAGGGAAGGCATGGTTTGGCAGTTCGGGCTGGACTGTTCCCATGAGGCACAGGGTCAGACTGATTTGCATATAGCCATGTCTGAACTGGGGTGGCAGAGTGGGCTAAAGAACGGTGATGGATCAAACCCAGATCTTTTGACTGGGTGGGAGTGTTTGATTGGTTATGATGCTCCGTCCATCACCACCCCCTTTTGTACCGCTTTTGGCCGCCATAAGTGTGGCAGGGTATGCTCAGACGTGAGTCCCTTGCTCACTTTGCCACTGGATTCAAGCAAGCCGGGCTGAAGACGGCTGGAATGCCAGAAACCGGTCCTCGGAAGCTTGTTTCCGGTCCAGGGAAGGCATGGCTTGGCAGTTCGGGCTGGACTGTTCCCATGAGGCTCAGGGTCAGACTGATTTGCATATAGCCATGTCTGAACTGGGGTGGCAGAGTGGGCTAAAGAACGGTGATGGATCAAACCCAGATCTTTTGACTGGTTGTGAGTGTTTGATTGGTTATGATGCTCCGTCCATCACCACCCCCTTTTGTACCGCTTTTGGCCGCCATAAGTGTAGCAGGGTATGCTCAGACGTGAATCCCTTGCTCACTTTGCCACTGGATTCAAGCAAGCCGGGCTGAAGACGGCTGGAATGCCAGAAACCGGTCCTCGGAAGCTTGTTTCCCGGTCCAGGGAAGGCATGGCTTGGCAGTTTGGGCTGGACTGTTCCCATGAGGCACAGGGTCAGACTGATTTGCATATAGCCATGTCTGAACTGGGGTGGCAGAGTGGGCTGAAGAACGGTGATGGATCAAACCCAGATCTTTTGACTGGGTGTGAGTGTTTGATTGGTTATGATGCTCCGTCCATCACCACCCCCTTTTGTACCGTTTTTGGCCGCCATAAGTGTGGCAGGGTATGCTCAGACGTGAGTCCCTTGCTCACTTTGCCACTGGATTCAAGCAAGCCGGGCTGAAGACGGCTGGAATGCCAGAAACCGGTCCTCGGAAGCTTGTTTCCGGTCCAGGGAAGGCATGGCTTGGCAGTTCGGGCTGGACTGTTCCCATGAGGCACAGGGTCAGACTGATTTGCATATAGCCATGTCTGAACTGGGGTGGCAGAGTGGGCTAAAGAACGGTGATGGATCAAACCGAGATCTTTTGACTGGGTGTGAGTGTTTGATTGGTTATGATGCTCCGTCCATCACCACCCCCTTTTGTACCGCTTTTGGACGCCATAAGTGTGGCAGGGTATGCTCAGACGTGAGTCCCTTGCTCACTTTGCCACTGGATTCAAGCAAGCCGGGCTGAAGACGGCTGGAATGCCAGAAACCGGTCCTCGGAAGCTTGTTTCCGGTCCAGGGAAGGCATGGCTTGGCAGTTCGGGCTGGACTGTTCCCATGAGGCACAGGGTCAGACTGATTTGCATATAGCCATGTCTGAACTGGGGTGGCAGAGTGGGCTAAAGAACGGTGATGGATCAAACCCAGATCTTTTGACTGGGTGTGAGTTTTTGATTGGTTATGATGCTCCGTCCATCACCACCCCCTTTTGTACTGCTTTTGGCCGCCATAAGTGTGGCAGGGTATGCTCAGACGTGAGTCTCTTGCTCACTTTGCCACTGGATTCAAGCAAGCCGGGCTGAAGACGGCTGGAATGCCAAAAACAGGTCCTCGGAAGCTTGTTTCCGGTCCAGGGAAGGCATGGCTTGGCAGTTCGGGCTGGACTGTTCCCATGAGGCACAGGGTCAGACTGATTTGCATATAGCCATGCCTGAACTGGGGTGGCAGAGTGGGCTAAAGAACGGTGATGGATCAAACCCAGATCTTTTGACTGGGTGTGAGTGTTTGATTGGTTATGATGCTCCGTCCATCACCACCCCCTTTTGTACCGCTTTTGGCCGCCATAAGTGTGGCAGGGTATGCTCAGACGTGAGTCCCTTGCTCACTTTGCCACTGGATTCAAGCAAGCCGGGCTGAAGACGGCTGGAATGCCAGAAACCGGTCCTCAGAAGCTTGTTTCTTGTCCAGGGAAGGCATGGCTTGGCAGTTCGGGATGGACTGTTCCCATGAGGCACAGGGCCAGACTGATTTGCATATAGCCATGTCTGAACTGGGGTGGCAGAGTGGGCTAAAGAACGGTGATGGATCAAACCCAGATCCTTTGACTGGGTGTGAGTGTTTGATTGGTTATGATGCTCCGTCCATCACCACCCCCTTTTGTACCGCTTTTGGCCGCCATAAGTGTGGCAGGGTATGCTCAGACGTGAGTCTCTTGCTCACTTTGCCACTGGATTCAAGCAAGCCGGGCTGAAGACGGCTGGAATGCCAGAAACCGGTCCTCGGAAGCTTGTTTCCGGTCCAGGGAAGGCATGGCTTGGCAGTTCGGGCTGGACTGTTCCCATGAGGCACAGGGTCAGACTGATTTGCATATAGCCATGTCTAAACTGGGGTGGCAGAGTGGGCTAAAGAACGGTGATGGATCAAACCCAGATCTTTTGACTGGGTGTGAGTGTTTGATTGGTTATGATGCTCCGTCCATCACCACCCCCTCTTGTACCGCTTTTGGCCGCCATAAGTGTGGCAGGGTATGCGCAAACGTGAGGCCCTTGCTCACTTTGCCACTGGATTCAAGCAAGCCGGGCTGAAGACGGCCGGAATGCCAGAAACCGGTCCTCGGAAGCTTGTTTCCGGTCCAGGGAAGGCATGGCTTGGCAGTTCGGGCTGGACTGTTCCCATGAGGCGCAGGGTCAGACTGATTTGCATATAGCCATGTCTGAACTGGGGTGGCAGAGTGGGCTAAAGAACGGTGATGGATCAAACCCAGATCTTTTGATTGGGTGTGAGTGTTTGATTGGTTATGATGCTACGTCCATCACCACCCCCTTTTGTACCGCTTTTGGCCGCCATAGGTGTGGCAGGGTATGCTGAGACGTGAGTCCCTTGCTCACTTTGCCACTGGATTCAAGCAAGCCGGGCTGAAGACGGCTGGAATGCCAGAAACTGGTCTTCGGAAGCTTGTTTCCGGTCCAGGGAAGGCATGGCTTGGCAGTTCGGGCTGGACTGTTCCCATGAGGCACAGGGTCAGACTGATTTGCATATAGCCATGTCTGAGCTGGGGTGGCAGAGTGGGCTAAAGAACGGTGATGGATCAAACCCAGATCTTTTGACTGGGTGTGAGTGTTTGATTGGTTATGATGCTCCGTCCATCACCACCCCCTTCGTACCGCTTTTGGCCGCCATAAGTGTGGCAGGGTATGCTCAGATGTGAGCCCCTTGCTCACTTTGCCACTGGATTCAAGCAAGCCGGGCTGAAGACGGCTGGAATGCCAGAAACCGGTCCTCGGAAGCTTGTTTCCGGTCCAGGGAAGGCATGGCTTGGCAGTTCGGGCTGGACTGTTCCCATGAGGCACAGGGTCAGACTGATTTGCATATAGCCATGTCTGAACTGGGGTGGCAGAGTGGGCTAAAGAACGGTGATGGATCAAACCTAGATCTTTTGACTGGGTGTGAGTGTTTGATTGGTTATGATGCTCCGTCCATCACCACCCCCTTTTGTACCGCTTTTGGCCGCCATAAGTGTGGCAGGGTATGCTCAGACGTGAGTCCCTTGCTCACATTGCCACTGGATTCAAGCAAGCCGGGATGAAGACGGCTGGAATGCCGGAAACCGGTCCTCGGAAGCTTGTTTCCGGTCCAGGGAAGGCATGGCTTGGCAGTTCGGGCTGGACTGTTCCCATGAGGCACAGGGTCAGACTGATTTGCATATAGCCATGTCTGAACTGGGGTGGCAGAGTGGGCTAAAGAACGGTGATGGATCAAACCCAGATCTTTTGACTGGGTGTGAGTGTTTGATTGGTTATGATGCTCCGTCCATCACCACCCCCTCTGTACCGCTTTTGGCCGCCATAAGTGTGGCAGGGTATGCTCAGATTTGAGTCCCTTGCTCACTTTGCCACTGGATTCAAGCAAGCCGGGCTGAAGACTGCTGGAATGCCAGAAACCGGTCCTCGGAAGCTTGTTTCCGGTCCAGGGAAGGCATGGCTTGGCAGTTCGGGCTGGACTGTTCCCATGAGGCACAGGGTCAGACTGATTTGCATATAGCCATGTCTGAACTGGGGTGGCATTGTGGGCTAAAGAACGGTGATGGATCAAACCTAGATCTTTTGACTGGGTGTGAGTGTTTGATTGGTTATGATGCTCCGTCCATCACCACCCCCTTTTGTACCGCTTTTGCCCGCCATAAGTGTGGCAGGGTATGCTCAGACGTGAGTCCCTTGCTCACTTTGCCACTGGATTCAAGCAAGCCGGGATGAAGACGGCTGGAATGCCAGAAACCGGTCCTCGGAAGCTTGTTTCCGGTCCAGGGAAGGCATGGATTGGCAGTTCGGGCTGGACTGTTCCCATGAGGCACAGGGTTAAACTGATTTGCATATAGCCATGTCTGAACTGGGGTGGCAGAGTGGGCTAAAGAACGGTGATGGATCAAACCCAGATCTTTTGACTGGGTGTGAGTGTTTGATTGGTTATGATGCTCCGTCCATCACCACCCCCTTTTGTACCGCTTTTGGCCGACATAAGTGTGGCAGGGTATGCTCAGACGTGAGTCCTTGCTCACTTTGCCACTGGATTCAAGCAAGCCGGGCTGAAGACGGCTGGAATGCCTGAAACCAATCCTCGGAAGCTTGTTTACGGTCCAGGGAAGGCATGGCTTGGCAGTTCGGGCTGGACTGTTCCCATGAGGCACAGGGTCAGACTGATTTGCATATGGCAATGTCTGAACTGGGGTGGCAGAGTGGGCTAAAGAACGGTGATGGATCAAACCCAGATCTTTTGACTGGGTGTGAGTGTTTGATTGGTTATGATGCTCCGTCCATCACCACCCCCTTTTGTACCGCTTTTGGCCGCCATAAGTGTGGAAGGGTATGCTCAGACGTGAGTCCCTTGCTCACTTTGCCACTGGATTCTAGCAAGCTGGGCTGAAGACGGCTGGAATTCCAGAAACCGGTCCTCGGAAGCTTGTTTCTGGTCCAGGGAAGGCATGGCTTGGCAGTTCGGGCTGGACTGTTCCCATGAGGCACAGGGTAAGACTGATTTGCATATAGCCATGTCTGAACTGGGGTGGCAGAGTGGGCTAAAGAACGGTGATGGATCAAACCCAGATCTTTTGACTGGGTGTCAGTGTTTGATTGGTTATGATGCTCCGTCCATCACCACCCCCTTTTGTACCGCTTTTGGCCGCCATAAGTGTGGCAGGGTATGCTCAGACGTGAGTCCCTTGCTCACATTGCCACTGGATTCAAGCAAGCCGGGATGAAGACGGCTGGAATGCCAGAAACCGGTCCTCGGAAGCTTGTTTCCGGTCCAGGGAAGGCATGGCTTGGCAGTTCGGGCTGGACTGTTCCCATGAGGCACAGGGTCAGACTGATTTGCATATAGCCATGTCTGAACTGGGGTGGCAGAGTGGGCTAAAGAACGGTGATGGATCAAACCCAGATCTTTTGACTGGGTGTGAGTGTTTGATTGGTTATGATGCTCCGTCCATCACCACCCCCTCTGTACCGCTTTTGGCCGCCATAAGTGTGGCAGGGTATGCTCAGATGTGAGTCCCTTGCTCACTTTGCCACTGGATTCAAGCAAGCCGGGCTGAAGACTGCTGGAATGCCAGAAACCGGTCCTCGGAAGCTTGTTTCCGGTCCAGGGAAGGCATGGCTTGGCAGTTCGGGCTGGACTGTTCCCATGAGGCACAGGGTCAGACTGATTTGCATATAGCCATGTCTGAACTGGGGTGGCATTGTGGGCTAAAGAACGGTGATGGATCAAACCTAGATCTTTTGACTGGGTGTGAGTGTTTGATTGGTTATGATGCTCCGTCCATCACCACCCCCTTTTGTACCGCTTTTGCCCGCCATAAGTGTGGCAGGGTATGCTCAGACGTGAGTCCCTTGCTCACTTTGCCACTGGATTCAAGCAAGCCGGGATGAAGACGGCTGGAATGCCAGAAACCGGTCCTCGGAAGCTTGTTTCCGGTCCAGGGAAGGCATGGATTGGCAGTTCGGGCTGGACTGTTCCCATGAGGCACAGGGTTAAACTGATTTGCATATAGCCATGTCTGAACTGGGGTGGCAGAGTGGGCTAAAGAACGGTGATGGATCAAACCCAGATCTTTTGACTGGGTGTGAGTGTTTGATTGGTTATGATGCTCCGTCCATCACCACCCCCTTTTGTACCGCTTTTGGCCGACATAAGTGTGGAAGGGTATGCTCAGACGTGAGTCCCTTGCTCACTTTGCCACTGGATTCTAGCAAGCTGGGCTGAAGACGGCTGGAATTCCAGAAACCGGTCCTCGGAAGCTTGTTTCTGGTCCAGGGAAGGCATGGCTTGGCAGTTCGGGCTGGACTGTTCCCATGAGGCACAGGGTAAGACTGATTTGCATATAGCCATGTCTGAACTGGGGTGGCAGAGTGGGCTAAAGAACGGTGATGGATCAAACCCAGATCTTTTGACTGGGTGTCAGTGTTTGATTGGTTATGATGCTCCATCCATCACCACCCCCTTTTGTACCGCTTTTGGCTGCCATAAGTGTGGCAGGGTATGCTCAGACGTGAGTCCCTTGCTCACTTTGCCACTGGATTCAAGCAAGCCGGGCTGAAGACAGCTGAAATGCCAGAAACCGGTCCTCGGAATCTTGTTTCCGGTCCAGGGAAGGCATGGCTTGGCAGTTCGGGCTGGACTGTTCCCATGAGGCACAGGGTCAAACTGATTTGCATATAGCCATGTCTGAACTGGGGTGGCAGAGTGGGCTAAAGAACGGTGATGGATCAAACCCAGATCTTTTGACTGGGTGTGAGTGTTTGATTGGTTATGATGCTCCGTCCATCACCACCCCCTTTTGTACCGCTTTTGGCCGCCATAAGTGTGGCAGGGTATGCTCAGACGTGAGTCCCTTGCTCACTTTGCCACTGGATTCAAGCAAGCCGGGCTGAAGACGGCTGGAATGCCAGAAACCAGTCCTCGGAAGCTTATTTCAGGTCCAGGGAAGGCATGGCTTGGCAGTTCAGGCTGGACTGTTCCCATGAGGCACAGGGTCAGACTGATTTGCATATGGCCAAGTCTGAATTGGGGTGGCAGAGTGGGCTAAAGAACGGTGATGGATCAAACCCAGATCTTTTGACTGGGTGTGAGTGTTTGATTGGTTATGATGCTCCGTCCATCACCACCCCCTTTTGTACCGCTTTTGGCCGCCATAAGTGTGGCAGGGTATGCTCAGACGTGAGTCCCTTGCTCACTTTGCCACTGGATTCAAGCAAGCCGGGCTGAAGACGGCTGGAATGCCAGAAACCGGTCCTCGGAAGCTTGTTTCCGGTCCAGGGAAGGCATGGCTTGGCAGTTCGGGCTGGACTGTTCCCATGAGGCACAGGGTAAGACTGATTTGCATATAGCCATGTCTGAACTGGGGTGGCAGAGTGGGCTAAAGAACGGTGATGGATCAAACCCAGATCTTTTGACTGGGTGTGAGTGTTTGATTGGTAATGATGCTCCGTCCATCACCACCCCCTTTTGTACCGCTCTTGGCCGCCATAAGTGTGGCAGGGTATGCTCAGACGTGAGTCTCTTGCTCACTTTGCCACTGGATTCAAGCAAGCCGGGCTGAAGACGGCTGGAATGCCAGAAACAGGTCCTCGGAAGCTTGTTTCCGGTCCAGGGAAGGCATGGCTTGGCAGTTCGGGCTGGACTGTTCCCATGAGGCACAGGGTCAGACTGATTTGCATATAGCCATGTCTGAACTGGGGTGGCAGAGTGGGCTAAAGAACGGTGATGGATCAAACCTAGATCTTTTGACTGGGTGTGAGTGTTTGATTGGTTATGATGCTCCGTCCATCACCACCCCCTTTTGTACCGCTTTTGGCCGCCATAAGTGTGGCAGGGTATGCTCAGACGTGAGTCCCTTGCTCACTTTGCCACTGGATTCAAGAAAGCCGGGCTGAAGACGGCTGGAATGCCAGAAACCGGTCCTCAGAAGCTTGTTTCCGGTCCAGGGAAGGCATGGCTTGGCAGTTCGGGCTGGACTGTTCCCATGAGGCACAGGGTCAAACTGATTTGCATATAGCCATGTCTGAACTGGGGTGGCAGAGAGGGCTAAAGAACGGTGATGGATCAAACCCAGATCTTTTGACTGGGTGTGAGTGTTTGATTGGTTATGATGCTCCGTCCATCACCACCCCCTTTTGTAGAATTCTGCTGGGCACATCACTTCCAAATAGTTCTGATTCTGCAAAGTACTAAAATCATGTGAAAAATAGCCATTCGATGTGGGAATGATGATAGCTTGGGGCAGCTAGTGAATTTCGAGCTAGAACTTTCGCAGAGTTAAATAATCTGATGCTTTGACTGTAGGCACAGATGAGATTCCCTGTATGCATGCTCAGATCCACTCACTAACTCCGTCATCACAAAGGATCCGCCATATCTTCTGCATTAATGAGCTATGAATGTAAGTTATTTTAAAAGTGGGGCAAATTAATGTAGTAATGAAGCCATTGACATAAGTCACACCTAGGAAGTTTGTTCACTATGGCTATATCGGCCAAAAATATTATTAGGTTGTGAATGGTATTTCTATGTGTAGTCCTGAAATTTGTTCTGGTGTTTGTGGATTCCCATAAAAAACAATTTCTACTGCTTTACTAATGTTAGATACCACGCTAAACATTTCTTACCTCAGCAAAAAAACCTACTCTGTGAAAGCGTTTAGGGGTCATGACATTGTGTGTTATGCCATCGCAGCAATCTGTACAAGTGTGCTGGTATCTGTGAGTGTAGGAAAATGGCAATAACTGCCTTAATAAGTACTGCTAAGGAATTTTATTGATATGCTTCATGTAATAAAAACTGAATTTATATAAAATAACAAAAAGTATTGTAGATTGCCTTGGGGCCACTGTTGTAATAGTGCCACCCAACTTCATGATATAAGTGATATATTTATAAAGCGGCAAACAGGTATGTGCACACAAAGTTATCTCTTTATAGAAGTAATTCAATGACAAGACAGGGAGGATGCTGTGCTGCAGACTCAGCAAACACAAGGAGATGGTGGATGGAGCGCTGAAACTTTTCAGACTATCACCCCCAGTCACAGATCTGGGTTGAATCCATCATCGTTCTTTAGCTCACTTTGCCACCCCAGCTCAGACCCAGACGTAGTTGATCAATGACCTAACAAAGAAGAAGGCACCTTAATGGGTCTCAGAGACAAGAGTACCTTTACAGCTCCTATTAGCCACAAACTCTTATACTCGTTTGAAACATTAGTCCAAAGAGATTTACATGAAGTATTCAAAAGCAAACATTCTCGGATTTCCAATTTAACCCAAAAAGAACATGGAATCCTCACTCAATTTGCTAATAACAAAATGATCACATGCTGTAAGGCTGACAAGGGGGAGCCCTTGTCATTTTGGACACTGATTACTATTCAGGAAGTGGGAATGATCATGTACACAATGCCACTACGTACATGAAATTGAATTCAAATCCCACTGGAGAATTTTTAAAAATGTGTTTGAATATCTTGATCAAAGCAAGGTCCATGGGTACCATCACTGAAAAGGATAGATGTTATTTGATCCCGGAATATCTGAGAATTCCCATATTTACATGCTAACAAGATTCACGAAAATCTTCATAAACCTCCATTTCGACCCATTGGGGTCGATTCCGATTTGGGAAAAAAAAAATCTGACGAATCGTATTCGTAGCCGTTTCCGTACGAATAGTACAAAACCGTCCAAATCACGTAGTACGATCCGTTTCCGAAATATATGTCCGAATGTCTCCGAACCGTACGAAAAACGAGCGAAGCTCCGTGCGATACAGACTTGGGAATTGAACCGTACGATTTGTAAACATGCCGTACGACACGCAAAGTACGATCCGGACCGGGTACCCAGAACGCCATACGTACGGGAAAACAACGTCGCGTATGAACTGAGATTTGTACGGAAAACATCGCATATGAGCGAGCCGCACTATCAAATAAAAAAAAAACAACATAACGCACGCGTACCCCGCAAAAACGTCGCATTTGAGAGAGCTACACAGTAAATCATGAAACGAACCCCCCCACAACAAAGCGCGCGCGTACCCCGCAAAAACGTCACGTTTGAGAGAGCTACACAGTAAATCACGAAATGAACCACCCCAACCAAGCGCATGCGTACCCCGCAAAAACATCACGTTTGAGAGAGCTACACAGTAAATCACGAAACGAACCCCCAACCAAGCACACGCGTACCCCGCAAAAACATCGCGTTAGAGAGAGCCACACAGTAAATCACGAAACAAACCCCCCCAACCAAGCGAACGCATACCCCGCAAAAACGTCGCATTTGAGAGAGCTACACAGTAAATCATGAAACGAACACCCCCAACCAAGCGCACCCGTACCCCGCAAAAACATCGCGTTTGAGAGAGCTACACAGTAAATCACGAAACGAACCTCCCCAAGCAAGCGCACGCGTCCCCGCAAAAACGTCGCATTAGAGAGAGCTACACAGTAAATCACGAAACAAACCCCCACAAAAAAGCGCACGCGTACCCCTAAAACAGCACAAGGAAGGTACAAAGTAGTCGCACAACACTCCAAAACATGTCTCATAAGTACTAACCATAGCAAAACAATGTCCTGTCCAGATCAAAACTGCCAAACAGAGGGCCCAACTCAGACCCACCCCAAATAACACACCCACCAAAAATTCGAAATAAGCCACACCCACAAATGGACCAATAAAAAGAGCCCACACACACAAACCAGCAACCTTTGCAACATACACATTTTACAACAGAGACTGACAACACGCCAACAACTGCACACATCCACCTTCACACATACCACCAATCATTTTGAGACCCACACACCCCTTTCACACTCAGACCCACACACCCCCATCCATACACACCATCACCCCCCCAATCACAATCATCCCACAACATGTCTGCACTAAAGAATTCAAAGTTCACAACCCAGGAGATGGAGATCCTTGTAGATGAGGTCATCAGAGTTGAGCCACGGCTGTTTGGCGCATTGGTCAGACAGACCAGCATAGCTGACAAAACACACCTGTGGGAGAGGATCGTCAATAGGGTCAATGCTGTTGCACCCATCAGGCGCACCAGGTCGGTTTGCCAGGCCAGGTGGTACGATCTGCGGAGGATGGTGAAGCGCAAGGTGAGTATACCAACAACTCATGTAACATGGGGAGACTCCCAGCAGTGGCAACACATATGAGGGGTGGGTGGATATGACTCCCAACAGAGGCCAGACATAGGAGGGGTGGGTGCAGAAGACTCCCAGCATTGCCCAGACATAGGAGGGGTGGGTGGATATGACTCCCAGCACTGCCCAGACATAGGAGGGGTGGGTGGATATGACTCCCAGCAATGCCCAACAGTATGGGGGTGGGTGGATATGATTCCCAGCACTGCCCAACAGTATGGGGGTGGGTGGATATGACTCCCAGCACTGCCCAACAGCATGGGGGTGGGTGCAGAGGACTCCCAGCAGTGCCCAGACATAGGAGGGGTGGGTGGATATGACTGCCAGCAGAGCCCAGACATAGGAGGTGTGGGTGCAGAGGACTCCCAGCAGTGCACAGACATAGGAGGGGTGGGTGGATATGACTCCCAGCACTGCCCAGATATAGGAGGGGTGGGTGGATATGACTCCCAGCATTGCCCAACAGTATGGGGGTGGATGCAGAGGACTCCCAGCAGTACCCAGACATAGGAGGGGTGGGTGGATATGACTCCCAGCAGAGGCGGAACTTAGGAGGTGTGGGTGGATAAGACTCCCAGCAGTGCCCGGACATAAGAGGGGTAGCTGGATATGACTCCCAGCAGTGCCCAGACATAGGAGGGGTGGGTGAAGAGGACTCCTAGCAGAGGCCAGACATAGGAGGTGTGGGTGCAGAGGACTCCCAGCAGTGCACAGACATAGGAAGGGTGGGTGGATATGACTCCCAGCACTGCCCAGACATAGGAGGGGTGGGTGGATATGACTCCCAGCACTGCCCAACAGTATGGGGGTGGGTGGATATGACTCCCAGCAGTGCCCAACAGTATGGGGGTGGGTGCATATGACTTACAGCAGTGGCCAACAGTATGGTGGTGGGTGCAAGGGGCAGGGCCTGAAGGCTGCAAGGAGGAGACTGATACGGGTGCAAGTGGGAGTGAAGGAGGGTGCAAGGGGGATTGTGAATAATCTTAAAAATTGCTACCCCATCAAAAATACTGTGTACATCCATGCACAATTGCACTCTCCCATATGGTCCAGGTACACACCAATGCCTCATGCCCAATGTACAGGGGGTGTAAAAGTACTGACAACATAGCTGACACGGGTCCCTGGTGTAGGCAGCAGAAGGCCCTCCTGTGACCACTGCAAATACCAACACCTGGACAACAAGGACAGATATCTTGAACAGGAACTCAAAACCACTGTGATGGCAGCATGCCCTATGGGGGAACAGCCATACCACGAGGGATGCCCAGTTGCAAACCTGACTCAAACTACCAGCACAGCCTGTCACTCACACCCCTTGCATATACTTAGCCACCTAGGACAGGCAATGGAGTGCCCCACTGTCACAATCGTCATGTAACACAACAAATACAGATCTGATGAAGCATCCAAGCAAAGCATGCACGGTGCTGATGCACAAGTCCCTTGCGCTGATACCACAACACTGTAGATTCACCTCAGTGAGGCAGTGGATGCAAAAAATTGTGCCATGGTGCTGGGTAATGTCAAGGTGATGCACCTTGGAGATGTGCCACGTACTAAAGACCAGCGTCAGAAGTCGGTGTACTGGTTGTGTTGTGGTGTGTGGTGTTAGCCTGTCATGGCGCAGCAACACCTCCTAAAAGTTGCTGACTGTAATCTTAAAGGTTTCACTCAGTCACTTCTATGCACCTGCTGCCTCAAAACCCTGTGCATGCTTGAAGCAGACGTAAGGAGTGACACAGCATTGTGCAGATAGGGACACACAGAGCATTACAGGATCTTCCTTGTGCCAGCTACACAACTACAGCAATGTGCCACTTCCATGGCACATATGCGTGATGCAGCTGTTCTGTTCCTCCACCATGGAGATCCGCAGTGTTAATGTTTTGCATCCATCTTGGCATAGCTGTGATGCATGATGAATGCCAAATCACTGCTGATATGCCTGGCTCTGCCAGTCATTGTAAATAGACCCTCACATGTCAATGATTCCTGAGCACAGATCAATCTGACCCCATAAAATAAACATACACAAGTGATCAATATGAAAAAACCAAAGCAGGTGGAACAGTGACAAAGACAATGTATATGGAAATTTGATGTTGCATTACATGGCATTAACATCTGCTGTCTCTCACACCTACAGGGCAACGTGCGGTATCTACCCCCAACCATGGGGGAGATGGATCACATTCCCAGGCTCGGCAGGATCCTGACCCGTGCAGCAGCTGGATCAGGGCCATCTGTGCTAACCACCACACCCATTCCTGCCACATCCCAGCAGACAGCTCGGAGCCCTGCCCACGATCCACAACTGAGCCAGTCTGACAATGAGGGACAAGGTTCGCTGGACACCCAGGAGGTGGCAGACAACACACCACTGTCAACCCTCAGGGGTCCCGGCGACCCGATGTGCCCACTACAGCAGGCCAGGCTCGTGTGGGCAGGGGTGGTGGGAGTGGCACAAGGCAGAGGCGAGAACCTGACCAGCAAGCTGCAGGGCCTGGTATATCTGAACTGAGAAACATCATGGAGGTATACCGTCGGGACACCAAGGAGTTCAGCCAGGGAGTGGGGGCCCTCATTGACTTAACAAAGCAGCAGGCCGAGCAACACGCCAGTCAACGACAACACCAAGGATGGATGGAGGCAAGACTGGTTGAGCTCTTGGCGGTGCAGAGAGACATAGGCCACTCACTCCGTCGGATCGCTGACAACATGCAGCAGCCTCCCTGTGTCACCAGGCCAGAAACATCAAGTCAAAGACAGACAACAGGCACAGGGAGGGAGGAGGAGGCGGAATTGTCCGACGGAGCGTCCCAGGCATCGTCAAGGCCTGAATATGAGGGTCCCCCAAGGAAGGTGGGTCGTCCACGGAGAAGACGTTGAGAGGCAGTGGGCCATGCGCATCTCCCAGGTCACCTGGTCTGGCATCTTGCCTTTCTGTGCAACAGCATCACCTTATTGACTTTCCAACTCTCCCACATGGCTTTGCTGGTCGCAGTGTGACCAATGATGCCAAGCAATGTGTGCTGGACTCTGTTGACTCAAACTACAAGGCATCACATCTCCCTTTGTGAACTTTGGATTCCCAACATTTTTGTACAGCACCTACCACCTACTCACATTTCACGCACAAGATGGTCAAATAAATTTGACAACCACTAAACGTATTGATGTACTAAATATTTCCCCCAGACTCAACAACCTTCGTGTGGGGATATGTTAAAGTATGCCAGAGTGTAGAACAAACTAAAGCCATCCATACAGTGGAGTCTGAGTCCGGTTGAGGACACACATAGGTCACAATGTATCATCAACTACATACATGGAGGGCAATACTCACCTGTGATGGTTACTATCTGCTGAGGGGGGGGGGGTGGCTTGCCATACTGCTATGACAGACAGTTACGGAACAGTCCCATGAATGTGTAGAGGTCATGTGTAATGTGTAGGTGTCCAGGGAGGGAGTACCAGGTCTGTTTGTTTAGGTGGGAGAACTATCACCCACATGCAGTTGTATTGTGGATGTGATGAACGGTCCCCAGGGCAACTGTGGCTAGACGGACTTTGGCCAACGGGGTGTAGTTTGGCAGACGTACATACTTCAGCAACTATTGGTTTGGGTTGAGGAGTGCCTACTGAGTGTGGCGGAGGAGTACGAAGGTGTTCCTGCAGTTGACTGTGGGACTATTGTACGTATCTAAGGTGGACGGTCATGTGGCTGTGGCAGGGGAAGTTGAGGATGATGTGTGTGCATGCACCCTGTATGTGCACAAGTACTGCTGGAGTATGGCTCTTGTTCCTGCATAGATGTTGTTGGTGTAGTACAGCTGCCTGGTGTCGGAGACCTGGGTGGCTGTCTGTCTTGACTAGGAGTGGATCTATCTGAAGATCATTTCCTGCATGTGGAGGGAATTGCAGCATGAGGTAGTGATGGTGTTGCCTTGGGGAATTGGATGCAAACGGTGACGTACCAATGCCGATGGTGGTGTGCAGCTCATCCAGCTAGGACTTGCTCTACCTCTGACCCATGTAGTCTGTGTAGGTGCGGACCTGTGTGCTGATGTAGTTCTCCAATGTCTGAGGAGCAATCAGTTGTGTCGATTCCAAGCTCAGGAGTCTCAGATTTTGACACAATTAATGGTGAAGCCTCTCTGCTCGATTAGCAGAAGTGTCAATCCAGTTCTCCTATCGACCCCATGCCCGCAAAGCAATACAACATCCTTGCTAAGATTCCCAAACACCACTTGTACACCATTTGTAACCTGTACCTCAGATTGGCCACTAATCCGGATGGCTGCAGACACCCGTTACTCCTGCCCATCTTGAGTAAAGGCTAGAACAGCCCATCGGGTTAAATGTGAGCATAATTAATGACTATTAATATGATACTAGATGGCTTAGCAGATATGTGGGTGTAGGCTTGGAGAGCTGTTGATGATAGTTACACCAAGGGTGAGCCGGGTGTTGGTGTGAAAGGTGAAGTGCAGAAGTTTGACAATGCGGAGTGTGTCCTTGGTGTTGTATGAGACTCAGAGGGTGTACCTCGTAGAGTCTGGCAAATCATATTCCTGGAATCTTGTTCTGGGCCCTGCGGGTGTACCACTTTCTGGCTGTGATGGCAATGTTGAAGTAGTGTGCTGAGGTTGTGGACAAACAGGTCACATGAATGAAGGCGATGTGTGGGGCTGTTGTGTTGATGAGTTGACAGATAACAATGGGCTGGTGGTGGAATTAGTGTGTGTGCAGTATGAGGCACATGACCTCGTTGTACGGACATGCACTGTTATGTGGTGCAGCGTGGTGTTGGCAGTATGAGTCGCACACACAGCCTCCAAAGGTGTCATGTGTGCACCTAGGGGTTGCCTGATCACAGGTGGATGAATGTCTGGCCTACACCGTGTGGAGGGTGGCTGGAGCATGAGTCTGTTGTGTTACCTGCATCATGGATGGCCCAGAGGGTCCTGCATTGTGCACGTTTCATGCGCTGATGGTCCTGCCTTTTGCAAGTAGTTGATGCAACAGTGGCATAGACAAGTTGTGGAATGCATTAAGAATGGATGGCTGGAGGGACATCTTGGAGGCGTGTGTGTTGCAGAATCAGGGCACTCGGTGTTGTGGTGTTGCTGGTGAGGCAGCAGCATGAATGACTGAACACATGACGGCAGAAGCGTTGACACACCATGAAAAACTAGTACACAAAGAGAAGGATCCTGTAACATGTGTATGCAAAGGAAGGAGTGTGTGGTTACTCATGGGTTACTGCACAAAACGTGTTGAACACTCACAAATGAAGATGGACACAGGATCAGGCACAAAAAGGACAAGAGGGGCACAGGACCCACAGCATCATCTGGTGTTGCCTTCCCGTTGTGGGTAGCCAGATAAGCAAGACATACCCAACCATGTACATCAGGCACTATATGCTATAAAAAACAGCATGCATGTTGCCACATTACACATAAGCACATATGTACAAACATTGTAAATAAAAACATAGATGACGCATGGAAACTGGCTGAAGATCTGTGGTGACAGTAATGATGCACAATGTACTGTGGGTAACACATTCACTACAAAAAATTATCACGTTTGCTATGAGGCCATGCTGCTTTGCACAATGTACATGGTCAGTGGCATTGCTCTGATGAAGATAACAGACATGCAATGATGTTACCTGTAATGCTGTTCAACCAATAGCGACACGACTGCCAGGGACTGTTGGTACCTTTGGGCCTCAGAGTTGTGCAATGCTGAAATGGGTCCATCTCCCAATAGCCCCTTGGTCTGAGTATAAATGGCAGACACAAAAGGGTGATCAGGCGAGGGAAGGGGAGGATGGGAACAGCAGGGAGTGAGATCTGAAACAAAGGTAAAGAAGCATAAGCATTCCACACTTCTTGTCACAGATTAACAGAATACCTCTGGACCTATACTGTAACATTTACACATGTGAAGTATGATCACAGCCACTGTATCCTAATTGGGACCACATATTTGGAAATGATACAAGATCAGAACATTGAACACGGACACATAAAAGGTAGCAGAGTTTGTCACCTAAATGAAGGGGGTGTAACGCTCACCAGGACAGCATCAATGCAATGAGATCCATGCGCTCATCTATATATTCACAGTGCATGAATGAGGCTCAAACCTAAAGTGAATATAATGTGTGGCAGTGCTACTCACACAAAGCCCACAATCTGTAGTCATCCCGGGGAAACAGTGACGGTCATGAAGGCAAATGACACATCACCCGCAAGAGCCCTAAGAAGCTCAACCAACGAGGAAGGGAATTATCTAAACACAAGGTAGTCCCGCAGCACAGCACAGATGAATCTTGGGATTGACGTCACCCGACTGGTGCCACAGAAGTGTAAACATTATCCACAGCACAACGTTGTGACGTCATCAGTGCTACATACCTGCCATCATGGGAATAGAAAGTTAACATCAACTTACAGAGAAGGCTTGCAAAGCAGTGTTCTCCATCGGCACAGGGGTAGCGACATGACTGTGACATTACATACGGGCACAAGGGGCAATGTATCCCTACGAACAGACTCACAGGGCAGTTGACAGACCATGTGGGACATACACTGTCCCACAACTTCACAACATGGTTGTTTGCAGATCAAACTGTACAGGCACACATGATAAAGGGGACGAGCCAGACACATCCTGCTGCACACAGTGAGGCTGCAATTCCACACAGAGCCTTTTGTTGAGATGTCCCACACTATCTCAACTGGTGTCAGCCGCAATGTGTCTGGGGCTAGTATACACACATTGATGCATTCACCAGAGTCAAAAGTCCACAACAGATGACTGTTAAGAAGGGTGACTGTTCTGTCATTGGAGTGGTGCAACATGCAATTTGATCAATGGGAATGAGACATGTAGGTATGGTTCAACAACATGCACAGAAACAGTTCACACACATTCGAAAACCATACCAACCCAATACAGCCTGTTTGGATTTCTTACCAGAACCTACATTTCCACATGTCTGTGCATGGCACGCTGATTCGGCACACGTTGCAATCATCATGGGGAATAGCAGGAGGACTAAGATGACACGAACAGACAAGAGGCAGAGCAACCTGCAAATAACAGGCACACAAGGCTTTACATTGAGAATCAATATCCTACAGGCATGGTCATGTAAAATACACCAACAATGTAGTACACATGTACATTTCAGGATCACTCATTGTGCATATGTGTGTGGCCGAGCATCAGCACTTGTGTGACACATCACAACATACATCGAAGTGACTTTCCATACAGTCAGCTGGAAACACAGTTTGCAACACATGCCACTCTATGCTACAAGCTTGCACAATAATTCACAGTGACTCACCTTTAAGAGAAGTAGTTGCATATGAGCTGACTCCGGATATCATCCTCCTCCTCCTCATCACTTTCATCATGGCCAAGGCCGGCATCCTCAACGGGTGGGTGTTCCAGCTCGTCACGATCCAGGATGAGTGGCACAGCCTCCTCAACTGCCATGTTGTGCAGCATGCAGCACACGATGAAGATGTTACACTCCTTTTGTGGGGCGTATGGGAGGGATCCACCGGTCTTATCAAGGCACCGGAATCGACTCTTCAGGAGTCCAAAAGTCTGCTCTATCACTCGCCTGGTCTGCCCGTGTGCATTGTTGTACCGCTGGTCTGCAGCTGTTCTGGGATTGCGGAGCGGTGTCATGAGCCACGGCATGTTGGGATATCCTGCGTCTCCTACAAGTAAACATCATGCAAAAAAGTGTGTAATGAGATGCCGTCATACATAAAACATAAATGAGACATACAGGACAAACAGAGTTTACCCACCAACAAGACATGCCCCCTCGTTGTGCAGCTGCAGCATCATCAGTGGTATCCTGCTACGCCTCATTATGAATGCATCATGCCACAATCCTAGAAAATGTGCACAAACATGGGAAATGCGCATGTTAGCAAGACACACAAGCAGGGCATTTATTGAGTGGTAATGTTTCCTGTTGCGGAAGGCCTGATCCTGAGCCTGTGGTGGCACCAAAGCCACATGTCTACCATCAATGGACCCAATGACATGTGGCATCCCTCCCAAGGCATCGAAGTCACCATTGACATCTGTCAACTCTTGTGCAGTTGGAAATTTTATGAACTCATCAATATGCTGCAACATAGCAGCTAACACGTCACGTAGAACACGGCTAAACATGGTTTGGGACATCCCCCCAATATCAGCTATGGTAAATTGAAACGTACCTGTAGCACAGAAATGTAGTGCTGCCATCACCTTTAGCTTGGGTGTCAGCGCAGTCGGATACCTGTGTCGCGGTTGGAGATGTGGTTCCAGCCTGACCGTCAAGTTCTGAATCAACTCTCGAGTGAATCGGTAACGTCGGATGCAATCACGTTCCCTGATGCTCTCCAAGTCCGGAAAAGGCCTTGGTAGGGGCGGTGCCCTGCAGGACATATTTGGGAAGAATTGAGAACAACTGTCAGCCAACAACGATACCAATGTACATAGCACATGCAACACTGCAACTACACATCAAATCACTATGGGGTCTGGCGTGTGCAAGACATCCAGGACACATATGGCATCTTGCTGGCACTCCAACATTTCATATCGGACAAATTGTAAATGAGGTGTGCATGTGTTAAAGCAACACCACAGCCATTGTCATGATGCAGACATGTATGCCTGGGGATAAATGATGTATGATGCCATCAGACACAAAATCCTTTGAAAAGCACATGTGGCATGGTGTGCGTACATGGACAACCATATCAATCACAACACAGACGCATGAGAGATGCACCAACAGCATATGCAGTTAATGCAACACAAACAGCTATTGCAACTCTTACCATGACACACACATGACATTGTCAGATAGTGTCATGCTGAGCCTCAAAATGTCAAGTGAGAAGG
The DNA here is from genome assembly GCF_964261635.1 of Lissotriton helveticus. Taxonomy (NCBI): domain Eukaryota; kingdom Metazoa; phylum Chordata; class Amphibia; order Caudata; family Salamandridae; genus Lissotriton; species Lissotriton helveticus. The sequence goes on from NC_136071.1 coordinate 905,590,767, forward strand.
GGCCCCGGTCACTGGGATAATGAGACAGCTGCCCATAGTGAAGACTGTGCCATCCCAGTGTTGATGTGCATGAATGAATGCACACATGTAATGTGTTACACTTAATGCCCCATCACACATGACAGGTGTCAACAGGTCGTCACACTGATTGAGGAAAGAGTCAGATGCCCTGTGCTATGTCACAGCCTGCTACACCTAGGCACTGCTCATGTAAGTATGCAATGACAAAAACCTGTTATACATCCTGGTTTCAACCGTACACAAACATTGGTGCCATGTGTGCGCCTCGTAACACTATTGTAATGTTGCAGTAAGTGAGCGTGTGCATTGCACCGTACCCCTGCCTTCACCACAGCGGGTGTAACGCACCGTACCCTGACCTGACGTGCGTGTGTGCGCCTCGTTTCACTACTACAATCGTGCCATAGGCGAGCGAACGGTACCCCGACCTGACGTGCGTGTGTGCACCTCGTTTCACTACTACAATGGTGCCATACGCGAGCAAACCATACCCCGACCTGATGTGCGGTGTGCGCCTTGTTTCACTACTACAATGGTGCCATACGCGAGCGAACCGTTCCCCGACCTGATGTGCATGTGTGCGCCTCGTTTCACTACTACAATTGTGCCATACGCGAGCGAATCGTACCCCGACCTGACGTGCGTGTGTGCGACTCGTTTCACTACTAAAATGGTGGCATACGTGAGCGAACCGTAACCCGACCTGACGTGCGTGCGTGCACCTCGTTTCACTACTACAATGGTACCATACGTGAGCGAACCGTACCCCGACCTGACTTGCGTGTGTGCGCCTCGTTTCACTACTACAATGGTGCCATACGTGAGCGAACCATGCCCCGACCTGACGTGCGTGTGTGCGCCTCGTTTCACTACTACAATCGTGCCATACGCGACGTGAAAAGCACCATAGACGTGTGGAGATCTCAGAAACTAGCTAGGGTACACCTATGGGGCAAATAATGGGCCCTGAATGCAGCCTGGTTGTCATGGATACTGAGATTTTAGTGTGTTCTACAGGTGTCCTGCAAAAGTCAGTTGGGCAGAAATATACAATGTTGCAATTAGTATTTGGAGCTGAAGCTCAAATTTTAAAGCATGCAAATGTGAGTCAGGGCCTTATGTTTGAAGGGATTGGATGAAACATAGGATGCAAAGTATTCTGGCCTATCGCACTGTACTCCAGAAACAAAAAGCCCCTCAGCAGCACAGTTTTAAGGCTGCATGTGTCTGTGAGTGAGCACTTGCCTGCACAACATTAGAGTGGACCACCCTGCTGCTGTCTCTGAATTCCCTGGACTCTGAATCTGCTGGCCATGGAGAGGGCACCTGCATTCAGTGAGGAGGAGAACCAGGCCCTGCTGGATGCCCTCCTACCAAACTACAGCAAGCTGTATGGGAGACCAGGGGAGCAGGTGAGTGATGACTGCACTTGCTTTGACTGTGCACCTGTTGTGTGAGTGGCACTACTGGCATTGTGTATTTGTGGAACAGACATGCAATGTGGTTTGGCAGTGAGTGCCGGGTGTGTACATTGTGCTGTCTCCCATGCAGAGCATGTTTTAGTTAAAGTGTGTTTACTCAGTACTTTCATTATGCTAACAGCATAGTAGGAGCAGCAGTACCTAAACCAAAGACTATGACTCTACGGGATTATGTCAGCCTACCTCCCATCACAGGCCACCACAAATGTGGCACGTGTTTATGCTGCAATTCAACCATCGAAGGCGACTTGTTCCAACATGAAGGCGTGTCATGGAAACACGACCAGTTCACGAATTGTAAAACGCGAAATATAGTGTATGCCATCATCTGTGTTTGCAACAAGATATACATTGGAAAAACGAACCAAGAGGCGAGACAAAGGATGTCACAACATAAATCTCGCATAAAAATGAAAGTACTAACAGCTCCACTAGTTCAACACTGGATTGACGAATCCCATGGAGATGGGGACTTCAAATGGACAATTATATCCAAAGTAGAACCGGATCCACGAGGTGGTGATATAGAGGGTAAACTAAGACAGAGAGAAGCAATGCTTATCCTTAAATTTAACACCACTATTACAGGCCTCAATGAGATGTCTGAATTGTACCACCTATAAGGAAGCATATGCCACACCACCATAGAAAAGAACAGAGAACATGCTTTCCTTCCGTAATTAATTCCGCGTTGAGTTCTAATCATAACCACACTGTTTATAACATGACAGTACGTGTGTAAGGACATTTAAACGATCATCAGATTTGTAGGCGCTTGTGTAGCGCCTATCGACCGGAGACCAACCCCAATATTTATAGGCACAGCCGCGCCACATAGTCACACTAAAAGACGGTAGGAACTACATTCCCCATAAAGACGTCGTGGACTCTATGACAATTTCCTGATCCACCAACATAACTTTCATGATATGACATTCAGTGGATAATAGACTTTTACAAGACCATCCCATTTGTAGGTGTTTGCGTAGGACATACCGACCTGCGACCAACTTTAATGAATAAAGTCACAGCCGCGATACACTGTCGCACTAAAAGTCGGTAGGGACTACATTTCCCATCAATACGTCGTAGACTTTAATACAACTTCCGGACCAACAAGGAAGTGAACATGCCAAATCAGATGGCGTCTTCTGCGTGAAAGGATAACAACCAAATGAGGACAGCGCAACCTCTACAAGGTAAACACAGTCGGGTTCCGTTCGTCGGTTAAAGCCCCCCGCCTAGTTAGTCGTCCCGTTAACGAGAAATGTTTACTACACGGGTCCCTCCCCTCGTCCAAGCGGCCTTTACTAAAACATGTTAAACTGCCTCACCCGCCCAAGATACGACAGTGAATGTACCATCTGTCTTCTAAGCATAAGCTCATTAAGCAGTAGCGAGTGGTTGAACGTGTAAGATGAGCCCTGCGTCCCACACATCATGTTACTCACGAATTCGTTTGTCATCCGTTGGAGTTGCCAGGAGAGTTGTCTTTTAAGCATAAGCGCATTAAGCTGTTGCGAGTGGGTAAACGTTTAGGAGTAGTCCAGCGTCCCACACATCATGTTATTCACGAACTCGTTTTTCATCTGTAGGAGTTGCCAGGAAAGCAAGCTATCGAAAACGGGAAAAATTCCTCGGTGGTCCGTCAAACATCCATTTTTTGACCGTGGCAAAATATTAAAAATGTAAGTTGCTCTGACTTCGAATACGTTGTACCCTCATTTTCTGAATCCCTCTCTGATCAAACCGTGCAATGACCAAGAATGGTTTCCTTTCTGATTTCAGGACTTGAAAAGTGTTACAAAGCATATACAGGTATGATACAAATTATGCTGATCGGTATGCGAGTTGAAGGTCCCTCATGTGTGGTTTTGACTGAGTGTATGTTTATTTATGTTTTTCAGATTATGTCTGTCGGTCCTGAAGAGAATCTCTCAATCCAAGTAGAGATTCGAAACGCGTCGACCCCTTCTCTTTATTAAATAATCCTCCTTCCGCATTGATTTTGAAACATTCTGTTTTTTGCGACCAACTTTCATTTCAAAATATTGTAAAAATATACAAAAGTGTGTGGTCGGATATACAAATATATGTCAAATTTGGCACGTTTTCATTTAAATGCATAGGCCTTACCTGAAAATTCGAGCAGATATTCTGCAATAGGCCTCACCCTGTGTAGTTAGCATTTAAAGATTGGCTTCACTTAGCCGTACTACCTTCATGTGTTGTCGATTGTCTATTGTCTAATTGTTGTCCAATTGTGCCTTTGATGTTGTATTGGCAAATTGTGTTGTGGGTTTGCACCCTGTTGTCTTTGGCCCTGGCTACTATTTAAAAAGCCCTCATAAATTTGGTGTTTATTAGTTGAGTGTTCTGTGAACATTCCTCTTTGCTTGAATTTAATTTCCCGGTTAATTTGTTTGGTTATTTATACCTCTCGTGTATGGGAAAAAGAAAGAAAAAAAGAAATAAGTCAAAATAAATAAAATCAAAAACAAAAAATAAATTCATTTTTATAAACATTTAAGACTGAACTGGTGGTCTTTGGGTTGAGTAATCTGTTTTGCTCGACACCGATCTAAATAAAATAAAAATAATTGCACAGTACTGGCAATTTCTTTGTTCATTGATCATTTGGCACAGCCTTACTGTGCTTTTGCCAAAACCCTCCTTGATACATAACTGTGCTATGTCACAGCCTGCTACACCTAGGCACTGCTCATGTAAGTATGCAATGACAAAAACCTGTTATACATCCTGGTTTCAACCGTACACAAACATTGGTGCCAAGTGTGCGCCTCGTAACACTATTGTAATGTTGCAGTAAGTGAGCGTGTGCATTGCACCGTACCCCTGCCTTCACCACAGCGGGTGTAACGCACCGTACCCTGACCTGACGTGCGTGTGTGCGCCTCGTTTCACTACTACAATCGTGCCATAGGCGAGCGAACGGTACCCCGACCTGACGTGCGTGTGTGCACCTCGTTTCACTACTACAATGGTGCCATACGCGAGCAAACCATACCCCGACCTGATGTGCGGTGTGCGCCTTGTTTCACTACTACAATGGTGCCATACGCGAGCGAACCGTTCCCCGACCTGATGTGCATGTGTGCGCCTCGTTTCACTACTACAATTGTGCCATACGCGAGCGAATCGTACCCCGACCTGACGTGCGTGTGTGCGACTCGTTTCACTACTAAAATGGTGGCATACGTGAGCGAACCGTAACCCGACCTGACGTGCGTGCGTGCACCTCGTTTCACTACTACAATGGTACCATACGTGAGCGAACCGTACCCCGACCTGACTTGCGTGTGTGCGCCTCGTTTCACTACTACAATGGTGCCATACGTGAGCGAACCATGCCCCGACCTGACGTGCGTGTGTGCGCCTCGTTTCACTACTACAATCGTGCCATACGCGACGTGAAAAGCACCATAGACGTGTGGAGATCTCAGAAACTAGCTAGGGTACACCTATGGGGCAAATAATGGGCCCTGAATGCAGCCTGGTTGTCATGGATACTGAGATTTTAGTGTGTTCTACAGGTGTCCTGCAAAAGTCAGTTGGGCAGAAATATACAATGTTGCAATTAGTATTTGGAGCTGAAGCTCAAATTTTAAAGCATGCAAATGTGAGTCAGGGCCTTATGTTTGAAGGGATTGGATGAAACATAGGATGCAAAGTATTCTGGCCTATCGCACTGTACTCCAGAAACAAAAAGCCCCTCAGCAGCACAGTTTTAAGGCTGCATGTGTCTGTGAGTGAGCACTTGCCTGCACAACATTAGAGTGGACCACCCTGCTGCTGTCTCTGAATTCCCTGGACTCTGAATCTGCTGGCCATGGAGAGGGCACCTGCATTCAGTGAGGAGGAGAACCAGGCCCTGCTGGATGCCCTCCTACCAAACTACAGCAAGCTGTATGGGAGACCAGGGGAGCAGGTGAGTGATGACTGCACTTGCTTTGACTGTGCACCTGTTGTGTGAGTGGCCCTACTGGCATTGTGTATTTGTGGAACAGACATGCAATGTGGTTTGGCAGTGAGTGCCGGGTGTGTACATTGTGCTGTCTCCCATGCAGAGCATGTTTTAGTTAAAGTGTGTTTACTCAGTACTTTCATTATGCTAACTGTGACAATCAATGCATACTGATTTACACATTCTGCTGTGCCACACCTTGCAGGTTTTTTAGCCATAATTTACTGATCTGTAATAGTGTTCACCCCAGAGTGACAGCTGAATGTACTCACTGATGTTTATGTTTTTTGTGGACCTGTGGTGATGTTGTACAAATGCTGTGTTTGAACTCATGGACATTGAAGAGTGTGAATGTTCCTTGTCACCTGGCTGAGTGTGTATGTGATGTTTTGCACAACAGCTGCATGGCATATGCAGCAGCTGTAGCCATCTGATGCGACAAGTATGCAATGTTGTGTGCCTGACTTGCACAGTTAGCAAAACACCTGTGGCACCTCTTTGTCAAGTGGGACATGTGCAAAATGAAGGTTTTATACACTGTTGACACTGGTGATCTGTGCCAGGGTGTGTCTGTCTGGTCTGCTGAGTGTTCTTAAGTGGAGTAGGATATGTGACAGATTGTCACGTGCTGTCCCACAACCTGCATTTGCATGTGTTGTACAGTGTGTGTCATGATCAGTGAGTGTGTTGCCCCCCTTATGCCATATGTTGACTTTCAAAGGCATGTGGTGTGTTTGGGTTTGCCCATATGCCTAATTCACATGGACAATAATGCAAGTCATGTCAGCATCCTATGCCCTATTCACATTATCAATGGTGTGCAAGTATGTGTCTCTGGGACATGGAGCAGGTGTACTGATGTTGATTCACTTGTTCTTCGTGACAGGTATCTGCCTATGAGAAGGGAGAGATGTAGATGGACATCGTCAGGGCTGTCAGGAGTACGGGGGGCCATCGCCGGCGGCTGAGGAATGTCAGGAAGAGGTGGCAAGATATCCGGTGCTGGACCCGGCGTATCGCCCGGGTCCAGCTGAAGATGGAGGCCCCACGCCGTCATGGTTTAAGCCGCCACCTCACCCCCCAGATGCTCCGGGTCCTGGCAGTGATCTTTCCAGACCTCCATAGGCAGTTGCATGAGGAACAGCAGCGAGGAGGGGGTAGGTACATGGCTGTTTGTAGTGTTGTGTGTCAGCTGCTACTTGAGGTGCTATAAATCCTGGAAATACTCCCACAGTTGGGTTGTCTGGTCAGACAGGCTATTTGTGCATTGTATCTTCAATTCCACATATTCAGCTGATGCTCTTTTTCATCCCTTCCCCTCCTCCACAGGTGTCCCCCGGTCTGTGTGTTTTCACATTTGCATATGTTCCTCTAGGGTGCAAGGTAATTAGACTGCACATTGATTAGCGCATCATGTGTGAGGGACGTTTGTGACATGTGTTGGTCCCTTGCCTGTGCCCTGACCTGTGCACTGTGTTTGGCCTTCACATGTGTTTGCACTGATGATGAGTCTCAACATAGAAGTGTGAGGTCTAAAATGCACACACTTGCAGCATGCATGACCCATGTTGAATTCTCAGACATCATCTGTGAGATATGCATATTGTCATGACGGGTAATCCTGAAACAGTCAGCATTTTCTAGACCCATGGATCTGTGTGCCCACTACAGTCCCCTGAGACACCCTGGTATCCAAATCATGTGTTTCATACAACACTGTGCCCATTCTATGTGTGTTCAGGATGGGTCAGCGTTTGTGGGATTGGTGCCTTGCATAGTTTGTATTTATCATGTGTCTGCTACATGTGCACACCGGCCATGGATACAAGATTTGGCTTCTGCATGCTCACACTGGCCAGTGCCTGTGTGCCTATTCAGAACAATCTGTAGTTGTTTGATTGTCATTAATATGTATAGGCTGCTCCACGAGGTGACCTTGGTGTAATTTTTGTGAAGTTGCTGCACTGTTTATGTTACCCTGATTCTGAGTTCTCACTTCTTTGGCTGTATCAATCACATTGACTGAGTGATGTGGGTGTTGTGCTGGAGTGGTGTAATGGGCCTACCTGTTTGGCCCTTGGCAGTTTTGACCTGTGGATGTAAGTTGTGTCTTGGATTTTTAAACTAGGCACTTCCCCTGTGATGGTGGACAGTGCTCTCATTAGGGGCTTTACAGGCTATGTCATTTGCTTCCAGAGATGATTGTGCCTCAATCTTTTTAGACACATGTATGTACTTCTGGTGCAACGCTGTTTTGTCTTGGTGTGCACACTAAGGCGTTGACATTTAGCATGTGGATAAGGGTGTGTCCACGATGCAGCAATGGTTTTGGACTACACAATTGCAGGCACATTAGCTTACGTATTGTCATGATTTGGGACATGTGGGCACTTCACATGACTTCCAGTGGGTGTTATGTGCTAGCAACTGTATGATCTGGTGATAGATGCCCCTGTGTGGACTGACACATTAGAAGTTGTCTCACATTGAGGTATGTACCTTGGCACTCCCAATACTTGTTAAGAGTTGTTCATGTTTTGAATGTGTTCATATGACACATTGTGTAGGTAACACTTATGTGTCTGCATTATAGTTGTTTCACAAGGTAGTGCACACCAAAAAACATTTGCAATGTTTTGGATTAGCAGGCAGCTTTTGGAGGAGGCCAGTGTTTGTGATTGATGGTGTGCCTTGATCTACATAGACATGTCCACACAGTGTTCTGGAGTGCTTGAGAGTCCTTTGTTGTCAATTGCACAGACTAATGCATGTCAAGCCATCAAGACCTCCGTTGGAGCATGTATATGGTACATGATCCATGCCATTTGTTTGTGACAGTGTTTCATTGAAAAGTATGTCAGCTGTTTCAATGAATGTGTCTATGTTTTTGGTGTGCATTTCCTTGTGAGAGATCTTTCATGCAGGCACCTATGTGTTATGTTCACAAGAAGGCAAATTTACACATGCAATGCATGTTGAATGTGTGAAGTATGGTGAGTCCCAAGATGCCAACAATTTGTGACATTAGTTTTCACCAAAATATACTTACAGGGCTCAGAGTGTGGTGTCACCTTGGTGAGTGAGGTGTATTAGCTTGCCCTGAGGGGCAACACAACTGTTTATTTCTTTGTGAACTTGAGGTGGCATCACTTCATTTTATAGATCTGATCTCCTGTAAACAAACAGAAGTTACTCAGTGTGACTCTCATTCAAGTTGTGGCCTGGTCTGTTCTTTGGATCCTTGTGTCCAAGTAGAATTGCGTCTATACCAACTGGGCAGTACTAGTGTCAATTCTGTGCTGAGCTATCTGGCTATTACTCATGATGCCTGCCATGATTTGCAGTGTGACCAAATGATTTTGTGCTCATGTGTCAGATGTGTACAGGTGACTGATGCATTTTTGTTTCTTCTCCTAGCCCACAGCATCATCAACCGACACAGGAGGAGACATCAGCACGGAACAGGAGGAGGGACCCAGCTGCAGTGCCACCAGCGCAGAGGAGTTGGAGGGAGCTAGTGGCATGGAGAGTTAGGGGAGTCAGACGGCCGGACCTTTGGAATGCGACACCTCTTACCATGCGGACGGCTCGGCTTCTGACTCCCAGGAGGAGGGGGAGTATGCGGCAACAGCAGCTACCATCACTATGTCCGTCCCCACCTCCTCCAGACCCATCTCCACCCTCCCAGTTGCTCCGGTCCCTTCTGTCCGTGCTGCTCCCCATGTCTCCTTCGTCCCTGGCACCGCAGCCCCTGCCCCTGTCTCCCCTGCTACCCTCAGTACCGAGTCTGTGGACCTACTCCGGCAGATTCATGTTGGTCAGACATCAATGCTGACTGTCCTCCATGGCCACACAGCTATTCTGACACAGTTGTTGTCATTCATGGAGGGCATGTCAGCTGCGATGTCTGACCAACGTCGGATACTAGCGTCCATGGACTCCTCACTGATGGCAGCAGTTTCACTCCTGCAGCGGTCAGCCCCCCCTCCTTCTGACCCATCCATACCCCCCTCTCCCATACCTGGCCCAAGCACATGCCGACGCACTAGATCACGCACGCCAACACCCACAATCAGCACACCACCACCACCTAAGTGTAAGCGCAGATCTCCTGGCACACAATCTCAGAGGGATGCAAGCACACCCACAGGGTCAGGGGTCAGACAGCAAACACGCAGCCACAGAGACAGTACGCCTGACTCACAGCCCTCTACCTCCACTCCCATTGTGTCCCCGGGTGCAGGTGGTGGTCTGGCGGAAATGGCAGCAGTGTGCAGCGCTGAATATGTTTCCACCTTTGGCGCTGCACAAGCCACTGAGGAGTTTTCCTCCCCCCCTGCACCCACAACACCTACCCTTCCCTCAACTGTCCCTGCGGTGCCAGACCCTGACCCTGATGATACCCCCCACGGGTCAACCCACCTTTAGCTCCAGAATGTGCAGGCAATTTGGGGGTTAACAACCTCCACAATGTCCCCAAACAGACTTGAAAATGGACTGGCCATTGGCCTTGTTGGAGACAGGACTCATTTTTAAATTACTTTTACTTTGGAGCTGAATAAAGCATTTTCTTTTTCATTCTAAACAATTGCATTTCAGGTACTAGCTTTAGGTGCTGTGTGCCTAGGAGTTGATGTCATGTTCATGTTTTGAGATTGTGAAATATGTATATTTTATGATGGTAATGAGGATGGACCATGGTATCTTTGTGCATCACAAAGTAACAGCAATTAATCTTTGGTTGTGTGTGTTCAGTTTGTCAACAGACATTGTTCCAAGGAGTGTCCATTCCTCAGTTATACGATGAGAACTTCGCTACAGAGAGTTGCACAATGGTTGTGCTGACATGTGTGCATATTCACTATGTCGTTGAACGTTCACTCAACAATGGCCATGCCTGCTCACAAATCACTACTGATTATGACTATGTGCCATCCATGTGACTCACTGTACTTGTATTTAGAGTATGTAGAGATGCCTTCATGGACCCATTCACCTTTTTCCCCAATATGCAGATGTATAATCACAGCCTTACCCTTATGTTTGCATTGGTTCTACAGGGTATGTGTGCACATGAATCACAATGTTGTGCATTGTATCTAAGGTCTTTCAACCATATTCCTTCCATGAGCAAGCATGCACCCATCCCTCTTATGTCTAGGCAATGCTGGGAGTCATATCCACCCACCCCTCCTATGTCTGGGCACTGCTGGGAGTCATATCCACCCACCCCTCTTATGTCTGGGCACTGCTGGGAGTCATATCCACCCACCCCTCCTATGTCTGGGCACTGCTGGGAGTCATATCCACCCACAACTCCTATGTCTGGGCACTGCTGGGAGTCATATCCACCCACCCCTCCTATGTCTGGGCACTGCTGGGAGTCATATCCAGCCACCCCTCTCATGTCTGGGCACTGCTGGGAGTCCTCTGCACCCACCCCTCCTATGTCTGGGCACTGCTGGGAGTCATATCCACCCACCCCTCCTATGTCTGGGCACTGCTGGGAGTCCTCTGCACCCCCCCTCTTCTGTCTGGCCACTGCTGGGAGTCCTCTGCACCCACACCTCCTATGTCTGGCCTCTGCTCGGAGTCCTCTGCACCCACACCTCCTATGTCTGGGCACTGCTGGGAGTCCTCTGCACCCACCCCTCTTCTGTCTGGACACTGCTGGGAGTCCTCTGCACCCACACCTCCTATGGCTGGCCTCTGCTGGGAGTCCTCTGCACCCACACTTCCTATGTCTGGGCCCTGCTGGGAGTCATATCCACCCACCCCTCCTATGTCTGGGCACTGCTGGGAGTCCTCTGCACCCACACCTCGTATGTCTGGGCACTGCTGGGAGTCATATCCAGCCACCCCTCCTATGTCTGGGCACTGCTGGGAGTCATATCCACCCACCCCTCCTATGTCAGGGCGCTGCTAGGAGTCATATCCAGCCACCCCTCTCATGTCTGGGCACTGCTGGGAGTCCTCTGCACCCACACCTCCTATGTCTGGGCACTGCTGGGAGTCATATCCACCCACCCCTCTTATGTCTGGGCACTGCTGGGAGTCATATCCAGCCACACCTCCTATGTCTGGGCACTGCTGGGAGTCATATCCACCCACCCCTCTTATGTGTGGGCAATGCTGGGAGTCATATCCACCACACACTCAGATGTTACGCACCGTACCCCAACAATATTGATGTCTGTGCGGCTCGTGCCACTTGCACTGGTGCCATACGCGAGCGTGTGATGCACCGTACCCCTACATTGATGTCGTCTGTGCGGCTCTTATCACTACTGCAATGATGCTGTACGCGAGCGTGTGACGCACCGTACCCCAACATTAGTGTCGCCTGTGCGGCTCTTATCACTACTGCAATGATGCTGTACGCGAGCGTGTGACACACCGTACAAGTACACTTCCATTATTGAGGTACGTTGTACTCACCATATGCGCCATCGTCGATTTCTATGCACCAGGTCGTAGGCGTACAGGACTGGGATGACACGGCCGAGGGGGTTCATGGCGGGTCTGTCGTGTACCAGGGTGCGGTTCGGGCCGGACTCTGCTTTTACGGCTATTTTCAACTCCCGTAGCAGAAGGGTCGTACGGAGTGTCGTCAACACGGATCGTACTTGCTGGACCGGAAACTGCTGGCTGTTTACTTACGGACGGCGCGTACTGCGTAACCCGGATATGAATCGTATGTATTTTTGCGTCGTATGGTGTTTGATACCATTCGTATGTAGATATGCTTTGTGTTAGGATCGTACTTCATTGTACGTACGGGTACGTTGTAGGTGTACGAATCGTACGGGAAAAACGCTCCATACACCGAATCATGGGGGATTTTACCAGATCGGAATCGGCCCCAAAGTGTCCACTTGCAATTCCATACACGAACCTGTAGGAAAATACTTGGACCGTCACCTTCAACCTTTAGTTCAAAAAAATTCTACTTATCTGAAGTACACAACTGATTTCTTGAACCAAAATAAAGTAAATCATATTTGATTAAAACAGTACACCAATTATATGTACCATTTTGAGGGGGAGAGTATCCGCGATTGCCTTGGGGCTGTGTTTCAATGGTTCCAACTGCACAGCCTCAAGTGCAATTCCGATAAGTCTGAGGTACTCTTCTTTGGGTGCGACACGGAGCCAGACTGGCAGGCTTGGTGGCCTATCAATATGTTCCCCCCAACGTGCTCATCCCAACTGGCTAAGAACTTGGGTGTTAAGATGGACACGGGGCTGACAATGAAGGCCCAGATTCTGGGGGTGTCGGGTATGTGTTTCGGCCTCCTCAGGATGCTACGGAGGTTTCTTCCCTTATTATCGGAGGAGCACAGGAAGCTGACTGTGCAGGCCCTGATAGGCTCCAGGTTGGATTATTCTAACATTCTGTACCTGGGCCTGCCAGAGTACCTGTTACAGCGGCTACAAGTTGTGCAGAATGCTGCGGCAAGAGCAATTTACGGACTGAACAGACGCGCCAGTGCTGCGGGCTTGCTCCAGACCTTGCACTGGCTCCCAATTCGCAAGCGGATCGCCTTTAAGGCTCTGTCTCTGGCATACAAGGCCCTCCATGCGACGGGTGCTAAGTACCTCCAAAGGAGACTTACCTTTTACCAACCGGCTCGCTCTCTGAGGTCAGAATCCTTATTTCTGGCAACTGTTCCACGAGTGAAGCGAGCACGCCTGGGAGGTCGTTCCTTTGGATTACTGGCGCCCCAACTGTGGAACTCTCTGCCCCTTCCACTTCGGGGAGCCACTAGCTTATTAGCCTTCAGAAAGGACCTTAAAACCTGGTTGTTCCCCCAGTAGGCCTCCTGTGTTTGTTGTTTTCTTTTTATCTGTGACTCTTTCTCTTTTAATGTGTTATGTTAGTTTACTGCAGCCTTATTCAATTAAAAGCGCCGGGACACTCTTTTTGAGTAGCCGTGCGCTCTACAAAAGCCATTTTAACATAACATAACATAACATAACATTGATGTGAAATCTTTATAACTTGAATTCCTCATGACTTGGGCTTGCAGGCGGTGGAGTCATGTCTCGTGAATGCTCCAATGGAAGAGGATTTTAAAATCTTATTGGAACTGCTGCACTATACTTCATACCATAGATATTTTGAGTGGAATAATGAACAATATTTACAATTTACAGGCACTTCCATGAGAAATTGTGCTTCCCCATACTATGCAAACCCCTTTATGTACCGGTTTGAATTAGACAACATCTTGCAAAAATAAGAATGGTTGTAGCACCTTGTAGCATACTGGAGATACATGGATGACATATTCCTCATTTTGAAAGGTGATCAGACAAACTTGGTTTCTGCCATAAATGTTTTGAATAAAATTGATGAACATATTAGTTCAACTAATACCATCAGTAAATACCAGATAACATTCTTGGATGTTGAAATCACTGTTCAGGGTCGAGTATTGGAAACATATGTTTTTGTGAAACAGACAGATAGAAACAACTTGTGACAATTTAACAGTTTCCATCAAAGGCTTTAAAACAACACCTGCCTTACTCTCGACTGTTAAGAATCAAACACATTTCATCCAATGAAAACCATTACAGAATTAGCAAAGAAATGATTGTCACTAAGTTCAAACAGAGTGGATATCCTAACAACACCATACAAACAACCATTGAAAAGGGATGATGCTAAAGAAAGCATGCAACTCCTAACATCTGATAAACAACAAAGTGCCAGCAAGAGATCAGTATTTGTGTCAAAATATTCTACCAAAAACAATAAAACCAAAAATATCATGTTGAAACATTGGCCTATGTTACAAACCACGCATGTATTAGAAGGTATCTTTAACCTTCCTCCTCTATTTGCATACCAAATAACAAAAACTTGAAATAACTTCTATCCAAACCAGACTATTCGAAGGGAGGCCTGAAACATAGAGGAACAATACCATGTCTCAACTGGGGAAGCTGTAACAACATCATAAAAGGTATCACCATCAGTCATCTAACTCAAGGAACTCCAATCAAATTGTACACAATGGACACTTGTGATACTAAAACATAGTTTAACGATTGAAGTGTCCATGCGGTTTAGCATATGTGGGGAAAACAGAATGCAAAATAAGAACTAGGCTCATTGAACATAAAAGTAACATCAGCAATAAAAATGAGAAGTCCACCATCACAGCACACTTTTGCATACACAAACATAATGTTTGTCAATTAAGGTTTCTGACACTGGAATTTGTACCTATCATAGAAGGCAGAGATAACAAGAAATACTTACTCCAAAGAGAGATTCATTGGATGAAAAAATTAACATCCTTTAGCCCCAAGGGATTGAATGAACGGTTTGATTTGAGCTGTTACTCATAATCAAACATTTAACTTAGCTCGGATTATTCAAAACGTTGGTGCTTTGCATTCATTTTTTTAAAAACTGTGTTGCATTTTTAAACTTCACCTTTTTTTGTAACTTTCCATTATCCATCTATTCATCTGTTCATTGAACAGCATTTATTTTATCATATGCCATAGCAGGCCTTACTACAGTAGGCAAACTTGTTTAAAGATGGCGCTCACTGAATTTTAACCTGTCCTATTTCTATTTAAAAGATTTTCCTTCAAATTTGAGCACCTCTCATTCTGGCATTCATCTGACCATATCAAGAAGCCAATGAGGATCAGTTATGGAGTATGTTCGTTACTAATAGAGGCACGATCATTGGATTGTTCACATTCTTCCCGTCACTTATTAAGTAAATCGGATTATTCCTTTTACTCTTGTATTGTTATGAGACTCGTGTTCTATGATCGTACTCACGGTTTTGTGAGCCTGTCCACTCTCTCTATTCACATGTATTTTTAAACTGTGCACTGTGAACCACAGCATTCACCTTTGCATGTTTTACTAATGTGGAGTGGGTTTTTTCAGCAAATGGAGGTATGGTTATTGAATTTACCTTTTATGACAGGAACATTGTTTTGCTTAACACATTGTATTGTATCCTTCATTTCTTATAGCGTCATTGTTTCTCATATATACACACTTCCACAGGGCTTTTTCTTTTCTATTTTCTCTCTGACGATAGGCGCTCATTCACCTACAGTGGGTTACCGCGTCACTTTCCTGAACCTACTTTATTTACCATTGGGAAACTACTTATAATTTTTGGAGGTTGCATGCCTCATATCCTTTTAACAAATCACCATCAGTTGTTTTAGTTGTTTTTTCCCGTTCAAGATTATCGCAGTTTTACAAGCACCGCTAATTATTCATGTGTTGCACATATTTTGCGCATATATCACTGGGGGATTCACTCTATAGGTTTAATAATACTCATTACTTATTAACAGTATAGTTACTAGATGCTTGGTTAGGTGGTCCCATAGTAGTTGATTATCCTATATTTATTACATTTTAGGAGATACTCCCCCAATGAAGGGCCAGTCCCGAAATGCATTGGGATACCTGAGAATTTAAGAACATGTATGTTATAGTGTGATGGATTAACACTACAAAAATGATCATTCAATAGCAAGAAATGAAAACAAGAATTGATCACATTGATGATGTCTATTGATTACCATTTTGAAGAACATTTATAGTCATCCTTATAAGGTTGCAAATTAATTGTTATCACGGAGTGCATAGTGGGGAAGATACTCCCTGGTTGGATAACGCATCAGATTTCATTCGAATTGTTGCTTTGGATCAGTCTACGATACCCACATGCACCCTACAGTCCTAACTAAAGTGAACACTGACATCTTATCTCTAAATATCCACAGTAGTGTGACAGTTTTTCTATTTTAGCAATGCCATTTTATTGCAATGCCATTGTATTTTGCGCTGGCTCAAATGAGTGAGGGTAGGGGGTGGAGCTGAATATTGCGATCGCAGGATTACAGCTGCCCCAATAGTGCACATGTTGTGTTGACCATCTGGTGTGCTACAGCCAGCCCGACATTTGCACTGTAGACCCAGCAATCCCATGGCTGTGAAACCGGTGTGTTTTCCATGTTAATTCCAATAGAGATTTTAGACCCGCCTACAAACCAATCGGCTAAATGGAATTACATCAAATTTTGAAGAAAGGGAGCTCTTGGTCCAGAAAGAGGAAATATTAAAGGAAAGAGAAAGGTGTATATGTGGGCAGAGCCTAAGCACAGATCACATGGTCTACCAGGAAGTGCTTGCAGCAATCTTGTGACCAATATACATAAGAGCACCCCATTGAAATGCACTGTAGTGAATTGCAGGTTTTGAGGTTCACAAAAAGAGATAAAGGGTGATAACAGATTTTGGTTACAATATAAATCATTTGTTGATGGTTCTATTTGAATTTTTGGAATTGTGGTGTGTTCTAAGGTGATTTTATCCTGTGAAAAAGCGTTCTGATGGGATTTCATGAATCATGCTTAAAAGAAAACTGTTTTCTCCTTATTTTCCCATAGAGGCTATGGAAGGTGCTCCAGGAGCTAAAATGAGAGCATAATTTCTGTAAATTCACACTATCTTTCTCAGCCGTATGACATTCTAACTAAAAGATTTACTTTCAACAGGAGCAGCCTGTCACATGATTCTGTGTCAGGACCAGAGGCTTTGATTTTGCTTCTTTCTCTTTACTGCATAAAATTAACAGCAGCGAATTAAAATAATAGAGTCCATAATCAGTCACATGCTGCAATCACTGATAACGCAATACGTTAAGAATATGCACCACCATTTTTTACTCCTCTTTCTTGCAGGTAGTTAAGCGCCATATATTTGTTTTTCATTATTATTTTCAGTTTAATATAAACAATGGTTCTGTCGGGTATGCAACCTGATTCCATCAATACATGATCTAAATTCCTTATTAGTGCAATTTAGTCTTCTAATTACTCAAGACAGAGCTCCCACCTGAGAGCTTGCTCACCATGCAAATCCAACACCAACGAGGTTCAGGGTAATCATCCGTTTTTAATCTATGAATTAGTTTTTTCATTCATAAATACCCCTTATACATATCAAAAAATTTTATCAGAACTTATTCAGAATTCATAAATATTTTTTCAAAAAGCCGCGCAGAAAATTAAGTGATTATAGTATGACATAAAGTGAAATAGTGACATTCAAACGTGTTTATATACAAGTGAGTGAAAGAAGGGGGGAAAAGAGGCAAAAAGTCTTTTGGCCAGTTCCAGTATTTAGTTAAAATTATTCCAGTAATCCACTCAGGTTGGTTATCATGAAACTGGATATTCCGTACTGGTCCAATAATATCAGTCTCGTCGACGTTTCGACCCTATGGACGCCTTAGTTGTGGGTCTAAAGCGGGTCTTCTTCAGGACATGGGGCTGTGGTAAAGCGCCTGCAGGTTAGATAAGTTAATTGTCAGAGCGGATTTGTAAAGTTGGGGTGAGACATATAGTGACGAGTGACATTCATTACTTGTACACTCACCGATGGGCCTTCGTGAATTGGACCCTGAGTTAGCGTTATGGAAGTCAATTCGGCCGCGGTGGACTTTTAATCTGTTGAATCAAATGAGCATTTGATGAACATTAATCCATATCTATTGGAATTAAGTCACGCCGTCCCTAATAAGTTCCAACTAATTCCAAACACAACCGTGTAAAACTCATGCATAATGGCTTTCACGCTGGTTGTCTTGGAGAAACCTATTCAAGGCCACACACTTGGCTGGCTGGGTCTTGCAGATGAAGCGACCACGGATCGCCACTCCCTGCCTCCCAAAGGTAGCGCAACACTGTCCTTGGAGGGCAAATTACACACTCCCTTATACTCCCAATCCACAGCTTACAGTGTTGTTTGCATATGTGTCAGGGTGCGATACCAGAGCAGTGGCCCACTGGGAACAGGAGGGGCTTGTTACACTGAAGGATCTTTTCAAGTATGTGGTTTAATTTTCTTTAGACCTTTTGCTGACCAATATAGACCCTCCTCCTATTTCCTTTTTAGCTCACATGACTCTTCTGGGTCAGATACGTACACTCTGATATATCACTAGTTACATGTAATCCCTTGTCAGTATGGGTAAAGGGTAATGGCTCGTTATGTGACTGTAATAGGCATTGAAGACATAATACACAACCCCCCTGACCAGACTTCAGACTCACTGGGAGGCAGTATGGCCAATCCTTCAGTTAGAATGATTGGGATAGGTTTCTTCAGTATGCAAGGAAAGGTTCTTAAAATGCTAAGTTGCAGCAGCTCCAATACTATCAGGCGCACAGGACTTCCATGTTCCCCCATGTGATAAGTAGACAACAACCCAACAGAATAGTTTGTTGCCATGCCCAGAGTGATGATTTCTTTAATATGATGTGAAGTTTCCCAGTAATTTCCCAGTTCTGGAATTAGAATCAGGCTCTGCTCTGATGAGTTGTAAGATATACACGACTTCCAGTGGCATGTTTCTGGGACTTAGCCTCCCGTCCTAGTGTGGCAGGTCAGTGACAATGCTTGCTGTTCTCTTACTGATTTTGGTCAAACGGGCCGCAACAATGACCTTGAAATGTATTTTGGCAGTGGTGGCTTCTCTGTGATGGCGGAGGAGCGCCACCCCTGTGGCTCAGAGCCAGAAATTGAAAAATGGAATGATATTTTATTATCATTTTATTTTTCAGCTGCTGGCTGAGCCAAGTCTGTGCAGGGAGGGGTGACGCCGGCCCATGGGAGAGAGGAGGAATGGAGTGCACTTATAAGAGCGCATGTCAGTTTGGCCGGCCATCTTAGGCTGGCTAAACAGAATGCACAGTTAGGTTTCTCCAACGCAGCTGTAGTCCATGGCTGGGTGGAGAAGCAGCAAAGGCTCCCTGTGCCTAAGCAAGCATTAAACCAG
Source organism: Lissotriton helveticus (assembly GCF_964261635.1). Classification (NCBI taxonomy): domain Eukaryota; kingdom Metazoa; phylum Chordata; class Amphibia; order Caudata; family Salamandridae; genus Lissotriton; species Lissotriton helveticus. The sequence goes on from NC_136071.1 coordinate 905,610,089, forward strand.
CCCGCTCAGGCCAATTGCTGGGAGCAGGAAGCCGAGGAGCACCAAGGCGCAAGGCGGTCGGCAGCATCAGGTAATTTATTTAAATTATTAATTCCGCCTGCTGTTGCCCTGCCTCTCCACCACCTTTTTATTGCCAGCGGCCGCAACTGCATTTCGGGTCCTCATATAAAGCAATGACTAACACCGATCCATAAATGTGTTACCAGCGAAACCATAGCATTGTGTAGGGAAGAGGCCCAAGGGTTATGTACATAACACATTGCCAGGGAGTGGGATGAGTTGAACATAGCATTGTGTAAAGCCAAGAAGGACGATGCAAGAATCCCTTGAGAAACCTTTTCAAGCTCTTCTGCAGCTTGCCATCCTACCACTTCTAAATCGAGGTTGTGATTCGTGTAATAAAGGAAATTTGTACGAAAATGGAGATACTAGTATCTCCATTTTCGTACAAATTCGGCTCCCTCAAGGTCAAGAGGGGCCTACCCAGTGGCACCCAGAAATTACCCTAAAACAATACCTATCCCAGTTAAACAAGTGCTTATACAGATTAAACCAAGGAGTGACCCACATCCTATTGAAATTCCATAAAGGTAATTTGGACAGCTGACCCCCCCATGCAGGCACTCTCGACTACTTACGCATTTCTTATGTCTTACCAAAGGACGGTGGGAGGACCCCCACCACTCTTATAAATCTTGCTTTCAGGATGCAACCCCACTCCTGCTTAAACTTCTGGGTAAGTTAAAGTTAAGGTTTGGTTACTGTTAGAAATTGGGGTCTCTAGTTGGCAGAGGTAGGTACCTTTGTCCAAGTAGGGACCCTTCTTCCTAGTCAGTGTAAGGGGATACACTTCTAAAATAACCCCTGCTCTTCCCCTTGGTAGCTTGGCACGAGCAGGCATCCTTATCTCAGAGGCAGTGTGTAAAGCATTTGCACATAACCAACAGTAATACAGTGAAAACACTACAAATAGGACACCACAACAGTTTAGAAAAATATCCAATATTTGTATATATCCAAAGCAATACCAAAAGGATCAGAATCCAAAATAGAGTACTTAAAAAATATATATACTTTGACAGCTATCCTTAAAATTGCAGGAACACCTCAAAAACACAGTTTGTACGAGTCGTTAGCTTCGTCTGGGGCTACCTTGATGCTGAAAACAACAAAGTCTTACAGTTCCAGCCGACCGCGTCGGTACGGGCCAGCGAAAGCATGGACAGACTTTTTAACAGTACCTTTCCTGTTGCGGCTGGCGTGTTGGTGCAAGCCGGTCGTGGCAACTGTTGTGGTTGCGTTGCAAAATGGAAGCGGTGCGGGGTGCGGTGCCCTCTCGTTGCGGTGCAGGCAGCAGCTCAGTGACAATTGTCCAGACGGCAACGGTGAGACCAAGGCTTATTGTGCAGGGTGAGGCGCTGCCCGATGCGGCGCTGGCAGGTTGTGGTACAAGCGACAGAGTCGGTTAGCGGGAGCTGGCGTCAGTCGACCCAGATGGCTGTGGGGGAAGAGGCGGTGCATCGTGAAACTTACGAGCGGTGCCCAAGCCATGATGCGGTCACAGGTGTCGAAGTTAGCAGCAGCGACGGCGTTGGTGAGACCAGGATGGCGAAGTGAAGCAAGCCAGTGCAGTGCGGAGTTTGGTGCCCACAGGTCACAGTGTAAGCAGGGCCTACTCAGTGGTGTCAGACGTCGTCACCGGTGAGACCAGGGCTGCGGTGCGAGATGTGGACAGTGCCTTCTGTTGGGCGGTCAGGACACAGAGCCAGTGCCGGAGTCGGTTGCATTTCCCTTCTCTGTGGCAACTGAAAGAGCGATTCTAGAAGCGGTACCCAGAGGTTGGTGAAGTCTTCCCAGTCCCTGAGATTTCATAACAGGATGGAAGCTCTACTTCAAGCCCTTGGAGATACTCAGCACAAGTAAAGAAAGTGAAGTCCTGCCCTTTCACTGCCAGAGGCAGAAGCAGCGACTGCAGGCCAACCCAACAAAGCAACAACACAGCAAAGGGGCAGTACTCCCCTGGCAGCTCCTCCAACTCTTCTTCTTGGCAGGTTCCTTGATTCCAGCGAGTTCTAAAGTCCTTTGGTCTCGGCCCCAATATTTATACTCAAAATGCCTTTGTTCTCTCAGGCAGATAGTGTCTGTTCTTAGTCCAAATCAGTATTTGCCTCTCTGGTCAAGCTTCCACACAGGAGGTGGAGACAGCATTGTCTAAGGCATACAGGGCCTATTCAGGTGCAAAGTAAATCTCCTCCCCCCACTCTAAATGCAGACCAGGCCTATTCAGGTGCTAGTGAAAACTCCTCCCACTACTCTGAATGCTGACCAGGCCTATTCAGGTGCTTGCGAAGACTCCTCCCACTACTCTGAATGCAGCCCAGGTCTATTCAGCCCAACCTTGACTCATTCAGGAAAGGCAGGACACACATCAACCCCCACCTCCCGGTGGCTGTTTGAGAGAATGGACCTCCTCAGCCCCTGTCACTCTAAAGCCAGACAGTCAATCTACATACCAGCAGATGTACACAGGATGGCTAAGCAAGAAATTATCCTCTTTCTGAAAGTGGTATTTTCAAACACACAATATAAAAATCATCTTTACTAAAAGATGCATTTTTATATTCAGAGTTCAGGCATACTAAACGCCATCTTTCTATCTTGTCCCAATGGAAGTTATATTTATAAGATGTTAGAAGTAAAGCTCCCATTCTTTCCTATGGGACAGATAACCTTGCAGTGGTGATAAATGAAATACACTGTAATTCACCACCAGGACATGTCATACACACCAGTACATGTCCTACCTTTAACATGCACTTGCACCCTGTCCACAGGGGTACCTTGGGCTACTTTAGGGGTGACTTATGTGTAGAAAAGGGAACGTTAGGGCCTGGCAAGTGGGTGCATTTGCCAGGTCGACATGGCAGTTATAAACTGTGAGCAAAACCTGCAGTGGCAGGTCTGAGATACCTTTTCAGGGCTACTCATGTGGATGGCACAATCAGTGCTGCAGGCCTACTAGTAGTATTGGATTTACAGGCCCTGGCACACTCAGTGCACTTTACCAGGGGCTTATCAGGTATGCCAATCATGGAAACACCAATCCATAACACAATTTACAGAGAGAGCATATGCACTTTAGCACTGATCAGTAGTAGTAAAGTGCCCAGAGTCCTAAAAACCAGCACAAACAGGTCAGAAAACATAGGAGCAAGAAGAAAAAGGGTTGGGGATAACCCAGCAAAAAGGGCCATTTCCAACAGTTACGAGTTGTTGTAACATGATATTTATGATTTTCATGAATTTGGTCACATACCTTGCTGGTAAAATATCAAACCATATGAACAGACTGTTGATATGACCTAAAATTTCACAAAACTGTAATAGAAACCATGAAATTATATAGTAAATGTACCTTACAGGTGACTTGAATGTCTACACGAAGGAGAGCTGAAACCTTAGAAAACTATTAATGCATATATGTACATGTTGTTATTTCATATTATCAATGGCTGAAAGGGAAATTCTAACATCGGTGTGTAATTCTCAATGAAATACCAATAAAATATATGTTAAAAAGGACACCTACGCCACCGTAAAAAACGTACAGTGCACTCAGGGGCCTGGAGATGCAGGAGAGCGAGGACAGCAGACCATGCATGTACTCACCATCTAAGAGATCCGTGGGAGCCACGCTGGTGTGCATGTGGAGCTGGTGAGAGTCACAATTGAAACAAGCCTTTACAATGCAATAGGTTTCGCAATTGCTTGCTTTTGAGCTATTACCCTATAGATGGTGCCGCCCTCAACAGGCAAGTTAGAGCGCATAGTGCTTCATAAGGAAAGTGGCCGCCATTGTCCTGTGTGGGCACGCTGCAAATACAAAAAAGCAGCCGCCATTGTCCCCTTCAGTGTCAATAAACAAAATAGCGCTCACACAATAGATAAAGCAGACTGTGTAAGGAGCCAAGTAAAAGGTCCAGTCATTATGGGAGGTAACAAATGCAGGCAAGGCGGTACCAAGGAGGGACTAACAAGTCTAATATTGAATAGGAAGCCAGCGTTTACGAAGGACAATGACATAAACCAATTTAAAATATGGGCGGAGAGTATACCGGGCTTCCAGAGCATATTCTAGTACAGCATGCCTCGCAGAGCGAACAGCACATGCGCGCGGCCGCTATGCTCGACCTAAAAACATTATGCGGCCCCAGTAAGAAATAAATTGTGACTGCCGAACATGGACAAATATATTTAGAAAATGTTATTAAATGGGGATGGGGAAAACAGATAAGAAAAAAATGGACATTTATTAAAAGATGGAAATATAAACTCCGGAATTTGAAAGAAAGACTATTGGGTGATGGAAAGACTAACTTGCCATAAGCCCAGAATTCCACATGGCATCAATGATGTGTGAAACCAAAACAAAATAGGCAAACAAGAGGACAAAGGATGTCCACATGTTATCCCTAATATAGAAAGCAGACAACCGGGTCTGTGTATTTGAAAACAGGGCTACCAGATGGCAAAAAGAAAATATCAATAAAACATAACAGAAGCCACATTTGCCTATTCTGCTTGTAGCTTATCCTGTGAAATTAGTTATCTCATGTGGTATAAGTAAATTACAATTTTTTAAAGTCTAAACCTTGACTGAAAATACGTCATCCACAATCTTAGATTATAGGAATAAAAAGACAAACACAATAAATAGCTAGAAAGGGTAGGTGCATCTTTGAGAGTGGGGCTAAACCATGGACATCAGTATGCCCCTTGACGTTCTCTTTGCTTCTGTCCCCATGCCTGTAATACCGGTGGGCCCACAAGCATAGCGTGCTTCATTTTAATGAGGCCATGCCCCCCCCCCCAATGAGGAGGCTGGCCTATTTTGGAATCAATCTATCCTGGCTAATGAGGGCTGAAAGCCCGAAACCGGTCCTAGGATGCTTGTTTCCAGTCCAGGGAGAACCTGGCTTGGCAGTTCGGGCTGGACTGTTCCCATGGGGCACAGGGTCAAGACTTATTTGCATATGGCTGGGTTCAAACTGGAATGGCATGGTGAGCAAAAAAACGATGGATTTAGGCCCAGATCTCTGTACTGGGATGAATGTATGACATTGTTCTGCATTCTGTCCATCAACTGTTGTTTTTGCATTTGTCACCCCGAGTGGGACGGGTATGCTCAGACGTGGGTCCCGTGCTCTTCATGCCACTGGAATCAAGCTATCCTGGTTCATGAGGGCTGAAAGCCCGAAACCAGTCCTAGAATGCTTGTTTCCAGTCCAGGGAGGACCTGGCTTGGCAGTTTGGGCCGGACCGTTCCCATGGGGCACAGGGTCAAGACTGATCAGCATATGGCTGGGTTCAAACTGGAATGGCAAGGTGAGCAAAAAAAACGATGGATTTAGGCCCAGATCTCTGAACTGGGGTGAATGTATGATATTGTTCTGCATTCTGTCCATCAACTGTTGTTTTTTCTATTATGCACTAGCGCCTTATAGAAGGCAAGGCGCCACACACGCATCGGTGGCTCCATATATATAACCAAAGTGCCCTGAGAGCGCAAAAGGCGGTTTCCCTGGAGCACTGACTGTAACGCAGTTCCAGAAAGGTTATTCTCACTTCCATTATGCTGTATTTCATTCTGCAAATACTCAACCTTTTCACGGTTTCTCTTTTAGCCAATCGGGTTGACCATCACTGAGAATAATTCAAAATGGATTATTTAGTGTCACAAATCAAAATAAATGCAACAACATTTTGCTTTTAGTATAGTGGTTCTTCAGATAGTTTTTTTTATCATATCCCTCGTTAAATCTCTCAAAATTCCTTCATTTATCATTGTATTTTATTTTTTCCTTTACAATTTTATTTCATTTTATTCCACCGCCTGCACTGTTGACTTTTGCAAATGCCCTGATTGTCTGCAGTTTGCATGCACTAAGTATATATCACAGGTTATTGCTGTTTTGAGGCCTGTGAGTAGTCTAATGAACGTTTAATCTTTAGGCACTTAGAACTGCAGACATGGAGCAATGCATTCTATGAATGCATTTAGTCACCCATTCCTTTGTCAGGGCGAATAATCGAGTCTCCTTTAAGTATTCTTTCAATGTTGTGTGTATGCTGGAAAAGCGTGTAATCGCCCCCATATATCAAGCAGCCACAGCTCGCTATGTCTGATTGTTTATAATGATAGAGATTTTTTTCCATTACATTACTATTTGCATTTAGTTGACAGTTGTTGTCAAGAAAACCTCCCACTTTGGCTTGATCGTTTCCACTTTACATTTCTGCTTTTAGTTGTATTCCCTGAATGTATTTCACAGATTTCTTAGACCGTCTCTTCTCCATGAAGCATGATTGATCTTCGTTTGTGGCCTTTGTAGGGGTTGTTTTTTTTTTACTCTTCTAAGTCTTCTCTTTCATTCTATTTTTTCGGGATCATTTTCCATGCCTTAAATGCCCTTTGTAATTAATGCTCCCACTCTCATGTTTTTAACACACCTCATACTCCTCTTCCCATTTAACTTCCTCTTTTACTTGCCCGTTCTTCACCCCCTTTTACGAGCCCGATTTACAAACCCCTTTATTCCTACTGCTGCTTCACTTTAATTTTTTACATAATCCTCACTCCCACTTTACTCCCTTTTCAAATCCCTTTTTCCCCCTCCAGCTTTACACCTTTTTCTTTTACAAACCAGTTACTCCCGATCCTGCTTTAAATATTGTTATCAAAACCATTAGTTTTCCTTCTGCGTTACCTACATTTTTTTGCAAAACTCCTTAGTCCCACTCCTGCTTTACTCCTTTATTCATACATCCATACTCCCCCTTTAGCTTTCTCGCATTGTGTACAAACCTCTTACATGCACTTCAGCTTTACTCCATTTATTTTTCTAATAACCTTACCGTCATCCTTCTTTACTTCCATTCCTAATTTACTCCATTGTTTTTTCAAACCTTATGCCTCCTTCCGCTTTACTCACTTTTCAAACCCCCTATTTCTTCCATTCTACCCTTTTTTAACAAACCCCTAAATTCCTCTCTGATTTGCTCCCTTTTCAAAACCCACATACTCCCTATTATTATAAAACCTCTTACTCTCCTGCCCCATTACCCCACGTTTTAAAAAAAGCTTATTCCCTCCCCTTGATTTTCTCCTGTTTTTTTTTTACAAACCCCTTCCCCCAACATACTCTTTACAAAAAAACGTTATCTCCTTCCTGCTTTACACCAATGTATTTTAACAATTGCCGTACTCCCACTTACTCTTTAGTCCCTTTAAAAAAACGAACCCCCTTCTCTGTCACCCATGCCCCTCAAATCCTCTTATTTTCCCTTCTTACCTCTTTAGCACAATGTCCTCTTCTTTCTGTACATTGATTTTTTCCATGAACATTACATGTTCAAAGAAAAGGGATTTCATCATATCACCTTTTCCCCGAGATGATGTTTCATCAGCCTGTATTTGTCAGATTGACTTTCTACATTTCAGGAATTCAATATGTCTTTATTCCTTCAAGGTCTGGGACTGCCGGCCACCCCCCCGCCATATCATGCCAATAATAAACAAAACTTATCAATAAGGAAACAAAATTCTTTGGAAGGCAGGGGGTCACATGACCCCCCGGCCGTAGTTATTAAAATATAAAAACAAATCAAAAATTAAATAAAATCATATTATTTACATAATCATTAAATGCAAAATTCAGACATTAGATTCACAGCGAGTTAGACAGGTATGATGGGCTAACCTTAACGCATGACTAATACAGCGTGTTTCCTAACCGAATCTAACATCATACATATCAATTTAGCATTTTAATAATTTCTGGTCCTACGGCAAGGTCGTTAACCGGTGTCAGATCCTTTTACCCAGCTCGTTAACCGGTGTCAGATCCTTTTACCCAGCTACGCTCTCACGTCCGAGATGCGCATGCGCAACAAGGGCCCGGTTACCGGGAGGGTACGTCCCTCTCCTGGTTGCCCTCGTACGCTCCGTGAGCTCCATTTAACCATAACAGGAGGGCCCTTACACTCGCGCCATTTGATGACATCATAGTGTATGTGCGGGGTGGCTACCAGGCTGAGGAAAGCGTGACTCCCTCCCCCGCACCCAAGCAAGCGGATATCCTGCCCCTGAAGTTCCGGGAGAGACCAATGGCCCCTCCCCCTGGGCGACCCCTTTCGTGAATGGGGCCGCCCCCCCCTAAGGACCTTAAATTGCTGCTCACCGATTATGACCTTACCGCCTGACCCATATAATAAATACGACATTTTAATCTAAGAGGGAAAAAAGGCCTAAAGAAAAACAGTTAATGCAGCAGCAACAACCAACCAGTAAAGCATATTAATATTAACATTGCCTGTAAACGGGGAAAAGGGCCTAAGGAAGAAAAACATCTATTCTTACAACGTTGCATAGCGTTACAAAGGATACCTACAAATGTCCTCACCAGGATTCTGCTACAAGGGGATGGAGGGTGGGGAAAATTAAAAGCCCCACAGCGGGGCGAGGAGCGAGCCTGGGAAGCGCTGGACACAAAGAGGACGCCTCCCGCGCTCCCTAGGCTCTTAAACCCCCCCTTTGCTACGGGTCCCGCCCCCTTGACCCGGAAGCGTAAAACCGCCTCCGGGTCAATGGCGGGACCCACAGACCAATCAGGGTGGGTGAAGGGGGGGCCGGGCCCAGCCATGTGTGCGTGGGGGCCCAGCGGCCCCCCCTTTCCTCATGGTCTGGGACTGCCGGCCAACCCCCGCCATATCATGCCAATAATAAACAAAACTTATCAATAAAGAAACAAAATTCTTTGGAAGGCAGGGGGTCACAGGACCCCCCGGGCCGTATTTATTAAAAAATAAAAACAAATCAAAAATTAAATAAAATCATATTATTTACATATTCATTAAATGCAAAATTCAGACATTAGATTCACAGCGAGTTAGACAGGTATGATGGGCTAACCTTAACACATGACTAATACAGCGTGTTTCCTAACCGAATCTAACATCACACATATCAATTTTGCATTTTAATAATTTCTGGTCCTACGGCAAGGTCGTTAACCGGTGTCAGATCCTTTTACCCAGCTACGCTCTCACGTCCGAGATGCGCATGCGCAACAAGGGCCCGGTTACCGGGAGGGTACGTCCCTCTCCTGGTTGCCCTCGTACGCTCCGTGAACTCCATTTAACTATAACAGGAGGGCCCTTACACTCGCGGCATTTGATGATGTCACAGTGTATGTGCGGGGTGGCTACCAGCCTGAGGAAAGTGTGACTCCCTCCCCCGCACCCAAGCAAGCGGATATCCTGCCCCTGAAGTTCTGGGAGAGACCAATGGCCCCTCCCCCTGGGCGACCTCTTTCGTGAATGGGGCCGCCCCCCCTAAGGACCTTAAATTGCTGCTCACCGATTATGACCTTACCGCCACAGCGGGGCGGGGAGCGAGCCTGGGAAGCGCAGGACACAAAGAGGACGCTTCCCGCGCTCCCCAGGCTCTTAAACCCCCCCTTTGCTACGGGTCCCGCCCCCTTGACCCGGAAGCGTAAAACCGCCTCCGGGTCAATGGCGGGACCCACAGACCAATCAGGGCGGGCGAAGGGGGGGCCGGGCCCAGCCATGTGTGTGTGGGGGCCGAGCAGCCCCCCCTTTCCTTTTCTGTACCAAGACCTGCTGCAGCAAAAAAAAATTGCAAAATATAATAGAGAGAAAGTCTTGTGGCATGCAGAGGTGTATACCGTAAACAAATATAATCTTTCACTACCTACCATTGCTTCTTGTACCAGGCTTACTAAATATATGGGCCATATACACTTTCTCCGTTCATAACGAAGAGACGTGCAGTTTGCATAGTGGCTGGTTTGCAAACAGGACTGCAATCTGCAATGCAACCTGTGTATTAATAAGTCACTTCACAAATCGTAGTTTCACATGGGCTCAAAGAATGACCTGCCTAATTAATATTAATTGAGTAGGTTGCTATTTGTGAACTCTTATGCTTGCCTACAAATGCAAGGATGGTTGCCTGGAATGGGTTGAAGGCCTCCATTCCTTAGTTCACATTCCGTATTGGGAAACATTTCTTTGAAAGCAACCCATGTTCCTTAAAGAAACTGATACTGGTTAAAAAATGTTTTCCATTTGAGAATACAACGGGGAAGTAGGTAGTGATCCACTTTACCGCTCCCTTCTCTCCGCTCGCTGAGACGATTCTCATACGGGAAACTTCTCCTTTGTAAATCAGTACCACCTACTTTCAAGTGTTGGTTGCTCTTAAATTGTTTGTGAATGCAATTATGGTTACAAACTATTGATGCATGCCATTCTGACGCACAATTAGGAGTGGATGCCCCTTTCAAGCCCTGTCCTTATAGTGATTCAGACTGAGTCACAAAACCCCTTTTGTGAGCCAAAAAAGCCTTTGACCTGCAAAAGAGATTTAGTGCACAGCTAAACACCAATTTGTGAATCGCAGCTGCAAAATAGTTAGATCATGAATTCACATACATAGATGCCTCAGATGGACTACTTGTCACATTCTGCCCACAAGAAGAGCTTAGTACCTGCTCATTAGTGATTATGTATAGGTTCGTTTCTGTTCCTCACGTGATTCGGCTTTCATTCATCTGCTTCAAGAAAATGTGCATAAAAGTAGCACCAAAATCGGCAAATTTTAGCATTGCATTCTCCAACCTATCGGAGGCAAAGCTCTGGTCCAATGATATGGCAATTGCCTTGCTTATTTTGAATGTTTTGTTGCTATTTTGCATTAAACACTTTAGACCCTCCATGCACTATCTGATGTGCCTGTTTTTGTTTATAAAAGTTGCATACATGTCTCCCTGAGTTTACACTACCATTTTACCTTATTGCACACTTGTCAGGTCTAGCAGCTAGGGCAGCAACTGAAGGCAATATCTAAAGGATATAATAGTGCATAAGTCAGAACTCTCAGTTAACAGTTGGGGTTTTAACATTGCGAAAAATGGAGCTCGTGGTTGAGTGGGGTGTTGACCCTGCTCAAGGAACAGGCACAATCCCTGCCAGGGTGAACCACCAAAGACACCAAATTAACCTTTGCTTATTACCTTTAGGTAGCTCGGAGCAAAAGCAGTCAGACTTAACTTAGAGGCAATATCTAATGTATTTATGTAGCATACTAGCAGCAAGCAAATGAGAAAACACAGCAACAAAAAAATCCCCCACTAATATTTAAAAATAAAAGTAAGTTTCAAATAAATAATTTACACCAAAATGGCACATCCAATTAGTGGAACCAGAGTTATACATTTTTAAAATTTAAGGTAAAAACGAGAGCTTAAAAGAGCAAAGTGTGAACTGTGGACATCTAGTCGTACAAGAGCGAGTCAAAATTGAAAAATATGGCCAACCACAATGGAGCACGAGTCAGTTACAAGAAGTGGATTGGGCCTGGTCGGCGCTTGCCTTCGGACTTAAGAGAAATTTCAGCAAAAAATTGATTGAGAAGGCAAAGTCCAGTGGGGCAAGGCTGCAGACGGTGTCCAAGGAAGAGGAGTAGTCTTCAGAGCGCAGCTGGACGAAGATGTGGTGAAGATTTCTACATTGGGATATAGTCTTTTTTTAAAGTTGAAAATCTCCTGCAGGATGAAAATGGAAGCTGTAGCCGAAGAGAGTTCCTTGAGGTCGGATACCCCTTAATCAAAGGACCACTGACCAGGATTTGCGGCTACGGAAAAGATTGTAGCAGGAGCTGCCACGAAGTCAGACCGTCCGTCGACACACCTTGGGTGGATAGATGAGCAAGTTTTGTATTTTTGCATTCTGTTTCTGTGCACATTTAGCAGCACTGACAACTGTCAAGCACTTGGAGGGTTGGGACACACTCAGACAGAGTCCAAGTGTGGGTTCAAGATAGAAGTAGCCTTTTCTGCCCTTGAAGCTCTAACCAAGAATAGGCCCCAGAGTTACGCTATAAAGAACTCCACAGAGTGGCTAAAACCTCCACTATACTACATAGAGTTTTGCGTGCGGGTGGAGTTTGCCAGGTGCCTGTTCATGTTGACATGCGCAACATGCATTGCATCCTTATGTTCCAAATCGCTGGCAAACGACACCACGCGGTTCTCATGTGTGTCCTTGCATCCAAATCACATGTGAACTGCACCATGTGGTTCGCATGGGTGCAGCTTTCTAGTTTTTCTACTCTGTTGTAGTGCTGAGCCTAATGTTCAATCCCTCTATAATACTCCCCCTATCAAACCTACCTACCCCATATTTTTATTTATCTTTGTGCTTGTGTATTGTAAAGCCAGGTTCAGCGCACAGTCCAGCAGCTGGGAGGATATTCTTGGCTTGGAGCAGAACTTGCTCTACCTGCTCGGTGTCAAGATTCTGGGGCTCAGTGAGTATTAATTATTTGTTATGTTTTTATAATGCTAACATTTTCTTTCCAAATAGCACCTCACACTCAGAGGTAAGTTTTGTTTTGTTTAAGTTAAGAATATTATTATTATGTGATCTATTTTTTAGTTTCTGCTAGGCAGGTGCTCAGTGTTACCTAATTGTAATCATCATTGACACTCCCTTTGGCTGATTAATTAAGAAGCCATTGCAGACTGTCCACCTGTCACCATGGAGAATCAGTGATGCAGTGAGTTAGGGGAACATCCTTTACAACGCAACTTTTACAATGAAGTACCTTTATGACGCAACCATTACAACGCAACTTTTACAACGACTTGCGCTGGGGGGCGCTCTAGGATAGGGAATAGTTTCCAAAACCTTCCCTACTATCGACGGGGACTGGAGTTGGAATAGTAAATTAAACTATTCATTATCCAGTGCCCCTCCAACGCAAGTCGTTGTAAAAGTTGCGCTGTAAAACTTGCGTCGTAAAGTCATGCATTGTAATAGCATGCGTTGTAACGTCATACAGCCAGTGAGTTAGCGTTCTCTGTGTGACTTTGTTTATGTTGCTCGTACAGTTCCAAGGTAACAGTGATGTGTAGTATGCATTTATGCATTGAGAAAAGGGAGACTTAGTTGGTCCATCAAGGGGGTTGAGAAATGAGAATCGAATCAAATATCATTCACTGCAATGCATTAGTTCCAAATGTAGTTTTTGTTAATGATGTCAGGACTGAATTTACTCCGTCAAAATCTGCTCTTACTCATCTCCTTCATAGGTTAAGACCTAAAAGATTGCCTATTTATCCGGTTGGGAAGCGCCACCGTTCAATGTCCCTGAGGCTTGTGTTGGCGATGTTCAGACAGATTCAGGTTAATCCTTGTCAAGATTCCAAGGTGGCGGCAGCAGTTAGTGGGTTGGACAGTTCTCGGTCCAGTGTTCAGCCAGTTCGAGCAGTTTAGCCGTAATCGCGCTCGCGCACTATGCGCTGAGCACACTTCAACCGTCGTTCCTAAGGAGAAGCAGGGTTTCTTCGTCACGCATGCTGGTTACAGGAAATTCGTCAGGGGATTAGTGTTACTTCCCGATGCTCTCTGCCTGAGAAGTTTGCGCGGGTACTATTTTTTTAATCCTGTTTCGGAGAATTCAGGAGTGCTAAGTCGTTACAGGTATTTTTGGGATCTTGGCAGCAGTGAAGTTGAGAGAGTTCATTAAAACTCTCTATCAAGCTATTTTATAGAAGCAGGCAGTGATCCTGAACATTTCCAAGTAAGTCTAGAAACTGAATTAACAGAACTGAGAAACTTTCAGTATCCTCCTCACCTTTCTTCTTCCATCTTGTGAGAGGCTATTTTGGAGACTATTAATCCTTGTAATATAGCAGTTTATGAGACTGTGGACAATTCTAAAATTGTACATCATTGACATTCTGGAAAATCAACTATAATTTTCCTTGAACTGTATTTCTCTGGCTAAAGCAGCAGATAAAATAGAACATATCAGTAGATATAAATATATATATATACAGGATATATATATTTGTACTTACCATCTGTAACTCCTCAGCCAGCAAGCTGCAAAAGAAAGAAAGAACATTATTATTGATGAATGTACTAGATTGAATTGTATAAATAATCATAAAAGAGAGAAGCTTGTCTACTGAGCATAACAGGTAATAGGCGGTAGTAGGTGAGGGTTCGGAGGGATAGTTGAGAGTAGAAAAAGAAGCAGTAAAATTGTGTTTGTGTTAAAGGTGCACAGAAGACACTACTACTAAGAATTACACTAATAAATAGCAACAAGATCACTGAGCATATCAGGTAATAGGCAGTTGTAGGAGAGGGCATGGAGGAATAGGTGGGAGTAGTAAAAGACGCAGTAAAATTGTGTTTATGTTTACAGGTGCCCTAAAAATGTTGCCAGGTATTCCATTGAGGCAGAGGCACAGCAGTGGCAGTCTTTCTTGTCATTCCCACCCCCTTTCCCCCTCTTTACTGTGAGTGGTCCATCTGTAACTCCTCAGTCAGCAAGCTGCAAAAGAAAGAAAGAACATTATTATTGAGGAATGTACTAAATTGAAATGTATAAATAATCATAAAAGAGAAAAGCTTGTCTACTGAGCATAACAGGTAATAGGCGGTAGTAGGTGAGGGTTCGGAGGGATAGTTGAGAGTAGAATAAGAAGCAGTAAAATTGTGTTTGTGTTAAAGGTGCACAGAAGACACTACTACTAAGAATTACACTAATAAATAGCAACAAGATCACTGAGCATATCAGGTAATAGGCAGTTGTAGGAGAGGGCATGGAGGAATAGGTGGGAGTAGTAAAAGACGCAGTAAAATTGTGTTTATGTTTACAGGTGCCCTAAAAATGTTGCCAGGTATTCCATTGAGGCAGAGGCACAGCAGTGGCACTCTTTCTTGTTATTCCCGCCCCCTTTCCCCCTCTTTACTGTGAGTGGACTATCTAATCAACTGGCAGTGGAGTTTGGGATTTAGGGAAAAGTTAATCTGCTCCTGTGGAAGCTGAGTTTTCAGGTGTGTGGTACTGACAAATGAAATTTGGAACAGGGATTTTTGGATTAGTATGGGCAACTCAACAATAGTCGATAGACTCAAAGCTAGAACTTTGGGTGATCTGTTTTAGAGGAGTACAATATTGTGACTACATTTGCCTGTCATAATAATTTTGTGGAGATTAACTGATCACTAATCAATTTTTATATCTTCTTCATTTCTTACATCAGCACCCAAGGGTAATAAGAGGGGCATTGCAGAGGGTCAAAGAGTGGCTGGTCAGGAGGAGGTACCACTGCACGGGGCTCTGCTAATCCCTGTAAGTTCTATTATTTATTATTATTATTTCCCTAATGTTGGGTTTTATGATTGTTGTGGTCTTAGGGGTAGAATCTTGGGGTATTGGAATGTATATGCTGGGTAAGTATGGGCGGAATTTGCGAATTCGCGGTCCGCAAATTCTTTCGAAATGGCAAGAAAATCAGCGAAATTGCTAATTTTTCCGCGAACTCGCGGATTTTTGTGCCACTTGCACAAATATGTGACCACGTGTGCCTGTAACTTTGCCAGCGCTCCAAAAGGCGCCGAGGTCCCTTGAGTGAGCTGGCCATTATAATGGGGACGGGCGGGAAGACGTTTCGTACCACTAGTGTGTGGTGGATGGGGCCAAACGGGCGGGGCTTCTATGCAAGTTCACATGCATCTTGTTTATAAAGGGTCAGAGACCGAGCAGAGAAGCAGATGAGGAGAAAGCAGCCTCCTGGTCACAGGAGCTACACAGGGATGGCGCTCGGGAAACTCATGGATGCAAAAATACGTTTAGCACAGGACCCCAGAATCCTTCAGATGTCCAAGATAGCTCTGCTGCGTGTGTTGGTACAAAGCCATTCGGATCCTGCTCAGTGGGTTCAGGCGCATGCGCATGCAGCTGCTGCTGCTGGACAATGTCCCATCTCATACTAAACTGCCCCGTACAGACATATGCTGGCACTGGGCAGTAGGGTGCAGTGGCATGCGGGTAATCCATGCCTGGTACATGCGCATACCGGTGCCAGGGGGGACACGTGTTTATTGGTGCTGTGTAGCAAGTTATGACTTTACATTTTGACTGCACCAGATGGTGGTACCATCTACATGGATCAGGAGCATCCAGGCACCAGACTACATGGTGCAAGAGCATAATGGTGCTGTGCGGTACGGGTATATATGTACTGGGGGCAGGGGGTCACTTAGCAAAATGTGTGCTCACACCCAGAGGACTCCCAGGCAATTGAGCACGAATGATTTTCACACTGAGATGGCTCCGGGGCAGTTCACAAGCACGGGGGCTCACACCAACTGGGCCCCGGGGCAGTTCAGTAGCGTGTGGGCTCACAACCCCTGGGCAGCTCAGCAGCGCGGGGGCTCACACCCACAGGGCTCCTGGGCAGTTTAGCAGCGCCACCATCTGGTTCATCACTGCCATCCTCTGGTTTATCACTGCCACCCTCTGGTTCACCACTGCCACCCTCTGGTTCATCACTGCCACCCTCTGGTTCACCACTGCCACCCTCTGGTTCACCACTGTCACACACTGGTTCATCACTGCCACCCTCTGGTTCACCACTGCCACCCTCTGGTTCATCACTGTCACCCTCTGGTTCATCACTGCCACTCTCTGATTCATCACAGCACCCTCTGGTTCACCACTGCAACCCTCTGGTTCACCACTGCCACCCTCTGGTTCATCACTGCCACCCTCTGGTTCATCACTGCCACCCTCTGGTTCGCCACTGCCACCCTCTGGATCATCACTGCCACCCTCTGGTTCATCACTGCCATCCTCTGGTTCGCCACTGCCACCCTCTGGATCATCACTGTCACCCTCTGGTTCATCACTGCCACCCTCTGGTTCATGACAGCACCCTCTGGTTCACCCGTACCACCCTCTGGTTCATCACTGCCACCCTCTGGTTCATCACTGCCACCCTGTGGTTCACCACTGCCATCCTCTGGTTGATCACTGCCATCCTCTGGTTCATCACAGCACCCTCTGGTTCACCACTGCCACCCTCTGGTGCATCACTGCCACCCTCTGGCTCATCACAGCTCCCTCTGGTTCACCACTGCCAGCCACCCTCTGGTTCATCACAGCACCCTCTGGTTCACCACTTCCACCATCTGGTTCATCACTGCCACCCTCTGGTTCACCCCTGCCACCATCTGGTTCATCACAGCTTTCTGGTTCACCACTGTCACCCTCTGGTTCACCACTGTCACCCTCTGGTTCATCACTGCCACGCTCTGGTTCATCACTGCCACCCTCTGGTTCACCACTGCCACCTTCTGGTTCACCACTGCCACCCTCTTGTTCATCACTGCCACCCTCTGGTTCATCACTGCCACCCTCTGGTTCACCACTGCCACCCTCTGGTTCATCACTGCCACCCTCTGGTTCACCACTGCCACCCTCTGGTTCATCACTGTCACCCTCTGGTTCACCACTGCCACCCTCTGGTTCATCACTGTCACCCTCTGGTTCACCACTGCCACCCTCTGGTTCATCACTGTCACCCTCTGGTTCATCACAGCACCCTCTGGTTCACGACTGCCACCCTCTGGTTCACCACTGATGCCCTCTGGCTCACCACTGCCACCCTCTGGTTCATCACTGCCACCCTCTGGTTCACCACTGCCACCCTCTGGTTCATCACTGTCACCCTCTGGTTATTCACTGCCACCCTCTGGTTCATCACTGCCACCCTCTGGTTCATCACAGCACCCTCTGGTTCACCACTGCCACCCTCTGGTTCACCACTGCCACCCTCTGGTTCATCACAGCACCCTCTGGTTCACAACTGCACCTTCTGGTTCATCGCAGCACCCTCTGGTTCACCACTGTAGATTATGGGGAGAAAGCACACCTGCCCAGCCTCAACCGGGGGCTGGTTAATGTGTTACTGAATTTGAGCTTCAAGTCCGGCACCTGCTTCCTTATCTGTAAGTGCTTCCTGTTGTGGTTTAAGTTTTGTGACAGCCTGGAGCATTGTGCCATACTTGTAACTATTCTCTGACCCTGCTACGAGGGTCACAGCAGGGTCAGAGAATAGTTGCAAGTAGGCAACAACTCTGGAGGCGCCGCTCAGGAAGCACTTACAGGGTTACAGCAGGTGCCCAAGTTGAAGTTAATTTCTTTGTAACCATTTTGTAAATGGTTCCAAAGAAATTAGCTTCAACTTGGGCACCTGCTGTAACGCTGTAAGTGCTTCATGTACTTCAGTTTTTAAAATCCGTCCCGCACGCGATTTCGCGGATTTTTCAGCAATTTCGCGAGAATCGCGGACCGCGAAATTGCAGAAAATCCGCAAATTCCGCGAACAGAACGGATTTTACGCCCATGCTTAATGCTGGGTACCTAGATTGGAGTTGCTGCATGGAGGCTAGTGTTCCTGGTGAGAAATGAAGTTGCTCTGACACCCTTACCTGCTGTCTTCTTTCCATGTGGCGACAAGGATGGGATACAAACCCACTTGTGCAAAGCACCATGGATTCAGTTTTTTTATTATTCCTGTATTCTCTGTATTATCTTTCTTTCTCAAGTATATTACATGGTTTTCTTTTTTTGGTAACTGACTTTTTCCGGTCTCTAGTCTCTAGTTCATGTATCTTCTGCTTTGTTGGTAATCTTTCCCTCTCTCTCCTAGATATCTTGTGGAACTATGAGAGAAAGAATAATAAGAACACATTTTTGGTACTGTACTGCCTACGGTGAAGATTGCATACCCAAGTAAGCTAGTATTATAAATAATATTCACCATGTATGTTTGTTGAGAAGGTTTTTCTTTCCTGCTCATGCTCTCACAGTTTAGTTTACTAGAGAGTGGCCCTGGTCATGGACCACCCCCACCAATGTTGTGTGCTGTGTCATTCATTTATACAGAATACCAGCAGTTTTCCATGACATTGTAGCATTGCTGAGGAAAAAGTATGTGGTCCCACTGCCATTGCATTTGCTGACCAACAACATATGTCTTTCATTGACCATTATTCCACCCCTGGTTTGTCTAACATTGTCAACCAACCCAATAGCCAGTGTAATGTTTTTGTTCGACGGTACTGCAGTGCTAACCAAACTGTAGTGATGTTTTGCTGTTGTATTTTTTTGATTGAAAAAATTAAGGGGAGGCATATGCAGGATCTAAAATATTATATTTATAATGTTTTATTCTAGCCACACAGAACACAAGTGAGGCTGGCTCAAGTAGTGCTGCTGAAGGAGGAGACTCCGTTGGAGCGGGAGAAGCAGCAACAGGGATGAGCATCGGAAAGTCAAATAATTGCTTGCTTATTTACAATTACTGATATACTCACTAACTAGTACCAGGGCATTGTCAACTCATGACCAGGACCCCTCAGCTATACCAGCTACAGCTGTGGTTAAGGTATTTTGACCTCTTCTATCTGCAACTCAACAAAAGCTCACATAATGCGCATTGATTGCTTGAGCGAAATATGAAGAACGGAAGGTTAAAAGAAAGGTGGTATATGAGTGAAAGAGTGGATGGGTGAAAGGTTGTGTGGGTGGATAAAGGGATGGATGGGCAAAAGGATGGTTAGATGAAAGGGTGAATATTGAATGGATGGATAATGCATTGGAAGTTTTGGAGAATGATTGGATGAGAGAAAGTAAAGCTTAATCATGGTGGCTATGGGAAAATTAGAAGGAAAGGATGAATGAATAGTTGGATGGCTTGGATGAATAAGCAAGGCAACTCTTCTCAAAGAGAGGGGCATGCTGCCAAGCTACTTCACTTACTTCGTTTATGTAGGGTTATCAAAGCTATGGTTCAAAGTTCCAGGTGTTTTTTAAAATGTTGTTCTGCTCCCTTGACTTACTGTATTTATTAAGTGAGGCAGATGTATCCCAGCCATCATTCATCACCCTCCCCGCTCATTGCATTTTGCCACCTGTGACCGAAGTGCAGTATGGTTCAATTTGGGACTGCAGTGTTGGCTGTGGAATGTGCTTCTGCTTCAGTTAATACAGCATTTACAATGTTTTCAATGCATTGAAAACCGAACAGAAAAGGTGTGTTTTGCTTCGCCCATTCAGTCACCTTTTAGTACTTCATTCCTTTATGTTTTCCTAAATTTTTTCATCCCAGCCTACCAAAATATTGAACAATCCATTCTTGGCATGTGTCACATTTGATTTTATAGCCATGTGTAGTTATTCCAAAATATATTTCATTGTTTCCCAATACAGATTTATTTCACGCCTGTTCAGATTTTTCCGTTTCGACTTCCGTCAACTAGTACAGTGACTGAATAAGCCAAAGATGATGAATAGATGATCAGTGTTCTTGTATTCTATAGCACACCCCCTCCCAAGCGCCTTGAGACCCTCACGGGTGAGTAGTGCACTTCACAAATCCCTGATTGATTGATTGTTTAAAAGCTCTACCCTACACACCAAAACCCTCTACCCTACTCTGCAGTAGAGTAAGACAAGTTTCCTTTCTCTACTGCCCAGCAAACAAATTTGTTGTAAATAATATGTGGGAGCGGTCGAGGCTAAGGAGTAAAGTGGGAGTAAGTGCATGATTTGATGTCAAGTTTTGAGTATGGAATACGCTGTGACAAACATGCCAAATACAATGTCTAAAGCCTGTTCCTTTCCCTGTAGTGTAGTGCATCATTTTCCCCAACGTCTACTTATGGCACACAGGATAATATCCGCATTTCATACGTAAGGTGTGTGACGTAGTATCTTATTTATTATTCATTTGCTTCTCTGGAGTCAGGAATAAAGAGAAAGGCATTTGGAGAAGAACAGGGCCAATGGAATCTAAAAAAATAGATAATTGATAACTACATCTGCCCCAGCTGCAGACAGTGGCAAAATAGCCAATATGCTGATTAGCAATAAGCATGGCTCAGTTAATTTAGCGCAACACACAACTTGAACTCCATAGTGTATAATGCCTTATTCAGTAATGAGAGGTAATTTATTTTTCCACTCAAAGTACTAGTTACTTGAGAAAGCCTTTAGAAGAAAAAATAAATCAAATCACAGTGTTTTTTAACCCTTTCACTGCCAAACCTCAATATTTGCAAAAATAAAACTATTTTCCTCACATTTCTTTGATGGAAAGTACTGGAATCTGTGGGGAGCCACAAACTTCCACTCACCCAGCATTTCACCAAGTCTCTTGATAAAAATGGTACCTCACTCGTGTAGGTAGGCTTAGTGACAGCGACAGGAAATGGCCCTAAACGCAACGTGGACACATCACATTTTTCCAGTGAAAACTGGCCCTTTGTTTGCAATGTGTCTAGCTGTAGATTTTGGACCCTAGCTCAGCTGGCACCTGGGGAAAACTAGCAAACCCGTATATTTTTAGAAACTGGATACCCAGGGAAATCCAGGATTGGGTGACTTGTGTGGCTCTCACCTGCTTCTGTTACCCAGAATCCCTTGCAAACCTCAAGCTTTGTATAAATAATCACATTTTCCTCACATTTCAGTGATGGGAAGTTCTGGAATCTGGGGGAAGCCACAAAGATCCATGCTCCCAGCATTCCCCCAAGTCTGCCGATAAAAATTGTACCTCACTTGTGTGGGTAGGCCTAGTGATTGCAACAGGAAACGGCCCAAAACCTACTGTGGAGACATCAAAAATATTTTTTCACAAAACAGCATGGTTTTGCAAAGGAGTCACCTCCGTTTTTGGTCTGAGCTCGATGGCCATCTAGGGTAACCTACCAAACCCAGACATTTCTGAAAACTAAACACCCATGGAGTCCAGGGAGGTGTGGCTTGTGTGGATCCCCCAACGTTTTCTTACCTAGAATCCCCTGCAGACCTCAAATTTAGCTAAAAAGTAAAATTTTTCTCACATTTCTGTGTGAGATGGTTGAGAGATCATAGCGCTGACACACATTTCCCACCACCCAGTGTTCCCCTCAGTTTCTTGATAAAATTGATACCACACCTGTGTGAGTGCTTAAGCAGAGTCAGCCTAAAAACATGAAAAAAATCTGCCTATTTGGACCCAAATTGGTTTCCCCTCAGTTTTTCATTTTATACGATGTTAGGTTCTCTGCTTCGGACAGTCACACAAGTAAGGTATCATTTTTACCAGGAGAATGAAGGGGACGCTGAAGGGTTGCAATTTGTACCAGTGCAATGATCCAACACCTTTTCCACACAGAAATGTGAGGAAAGTGTGACTTGTTAGCTAAATTTGAGGATTGCAGAGGATTCTGTGTCATAAAAAATGCTGGAGGATCCACGCAAGCCTCACTGCCAGCCAAGTGCCATCCATGCACACCACCTGCCAAGTGACAGTCCACGCACACCGCCAGACATATGCCATCCATTCAGACCACTAGCCAAGCGACAGCCCACAAGCACTTCTAGCCAAGCGCTAGTCCGCACACATTGCCAGCTAAGCATCAGACCACACAACGTCAGCAAAATGTAGGTTCATACAAAGCCAGCCAAATGCCAGTACACACAAGTCATCAGCTGAACTCCAGTTCACACACACTCAGAAATGTTTGCTAATGTCTAGTAGTGTTCTGCCCTCCTAGGGGGAAGATGTGCCTTAATATATTGCTGATCTGCCCCAAGGTGGTCAGAATTGGCCAAAATGTTTGCACAAAAGAAGGGGAAGTGACCCTTGCCTAAGGAGCCACTCCCTGACATGCTCATAAACATATCACTGGTGCCTAGTGGGCTTTCTCCAGCCCGATGGGCTTATTGGGGGCTATTGCACCCATGTGCCCCTCAGAGGGGGCAGAAAGATTGTGGCTATTGGGGGGGTATTGGCATCCCTATTCTGGGAAGACCCCCAAACTACTAAAAGAGAAATAATGTCCCTGGCTTCCTAGTGGGCCCCCATATGCCCCCAGCAGGAGCAGCAAGACTGTCCATTTATTTTTAAGAGGGGTAGGGACATTGGCATGCCCATTCTGGGCAACCCCACCCCAACTCTGGCTAAAATACTCCCTGGTGCTTAGTGAACTTTCGGCCTCCCTCC